>NC_053392.1:181887549-182532000 GCF_905171765.1 Bufo bufo
CCTCCTGAATTCATCTGTATCACCATCCTCAATATGCTGCTGCTAGGGCAGTATTTTCTTCTGCACTGTGGTATTTGCTTCTGCTGAGCAGTATTTTATGTCGCACTGTGGTATTTGGTTCTGCTGGGTAGTATTGTGCGCTGCACCATGGTATTGCTGGCCCTGCCTATTTGTGTTGTCCCTGCCTACTTGTCGTGCCCCGCCTTTTGTCAATTTGGACTCGCCTACAACAGGGGGTCACTTTTAGTTACCAGTCCGCCCGTGGCAATCACTATTCCTCATACAGCAGAGGTGATTGCTGACGATCATTCCCCATAATTGCCGGAAACATCAGTCCATGTAAAAATATACTGTGTAATTATTGAATCACTGTTTACTGCATGTGTCACCGGATGGAAAGGCTCTTAAAGGCGAGTCCCAGGTAAAAATCACTATGTGTCCCAGGATAAATTGTCAGCAGGATGTTATGTGCAACTGAAATAGCATTTTAGCATGATTTATCATAATACCTTGAGCCCTCGGGCTGTGTAACAGTGACAGATTTTGATATGCATACTCAATGCAGATATTTGTAATAGGTTGCAGGACACTTTTGATTCTAAATAAGTTACCTTTAAGGGCCTCTTTATAATGGTATGTATGAGACGGTTGAAATAAAGGGTGCTGAGGCAGGGTTTCCACGCTCAGGTATTTTGACACAACTTTTGAAGCCAGAACCAGGAATGGATTCACACAAAGATAAGACTCAGCCTTCCCTTCATATGTGTCCCTCCATATATGATCCTTTCATGGCTTTGGCTTTAAAAACTTCATAAAAAAAAAACTTGAACATGTAAACCACGCCTACAAGCTCCAGCTATACAGCTTCTACAATGAGAAGGGTATAGTTCCTGGCCTCAGGGCCGGCGCTTCCATAGAGGCAAGGGGGGCAATTGCTCCCGAGTCCTTAGGGGCCCCCAAGCCCACCACCCGACACTGGCAGGTCACAGGGAGATGAACGTTTCCATTGTGGAAGCGTTCATCTCCATAGTCATCTGTATCGCTGTCCTCAGGACAGCGATACAGATGCCTGTGCTGTGGGGCAGGGGAGGTAGAGGCGTCTCCCTTCCCTGTTCCTCTGATAGGCTGCCGGCACAAGGCCCGCAGCCTATCAGAGGCCGGTGCAGGCGGCGGGATGACATCATCGCACCGCCTAAGCCGTACAGCGTGGTACACAGGCAGGAAGAGGCCTGCATCGCATCGCTGTGTGATGAAGGTAAGTATGTTTTTTGTTTTTTTAATACCGGACTTTTACTGCCACATGGGGGAAGCGGGAGGCACTTGATACTGGCACATGGGGGGGAGTTTGGCACTTGATACTGGGACATGGGGGTGGGGGGGTTGGCACTTGATACTGGCACATGGGGGTGGGGGGGTTGGCACTTGATACTGGCACATGGGGGTGGGGGGGGGTTTGGCACTTAATACTGGCACATGGGGGCGGGGGTGGGGGGTTGGCACTTGATCCTGGCACATGGGGGTTGGCACGATACTGGCACATGGGGGTTTGGCACTTGATACTGGCACATGGGGGCGGGGGTGGGGGGTTGGCACTTGATCCTGGCACATGGGGGGTTGGCACGATACTGGCACATGGGGGTTTGGCGCTTGATACTGGCACATGGGAGGGGGTTTGGCACTTGATACTGGCACATGGGGGGGAGACACTTGATACTGGCACATGGGGGGAAGAGAGGCACTTGTAACTGGCACATGGGGGGGTTTGGCACTTGTTACTGGCACATGGGGGGCATGGAGAGGCACTTGTTACTGGCACATGGGGGGTGGAAGAGAGGCACTTGATACTGGCACATTATTATGGGGCACTATGGGGGCTTCTACTAAGGCCACAAAGAAGGGGCATTTTATATGGGGGGGCTCTGTGTGGTACTAGTATTATCAGGGGTATTATCTGTTTCTGCAGTATAATATTGGGGAGCACAGCGGTACAGTATTGGGGGTAGTAGGATGATTTGTTCAGAAGATGGGAGGATGATGGAAAAGTAGTAAACTAAGATTTTCTTTTGGGTTGTCGAACTGCAGAGACGGAAAATGGTGACAAAATGGTGGTCTGGTCTGAAAGTCTGAAAGGAGAAGACGAGGACAGAGAACATCTACATCAACTGACACATCACTGGATGTAAGAGGTATGGGGCGCTGTATTTCTGTAGTGATGGGGGGCCCTTATTGTTTTTTGCCCCAGGGCCCCATTTCACCTAGAACCGGCCCTGCCTGGCCTCCAACAGAAAAGTCACCATTGCTTAGTTATTCACTTTAGAAGATGGATGTCAATAACTTTGCACATCGCTGCCATCCGGAATTTTAATTTTTTCTGGACAATTTACTTAAAAATCACAGACGGACAACATTTTTCACAGACACATTGGACCATAGTGAATCATGAAGATTTTAAGTGATGCATGTCTCTAGCTCAATAAACTGAGAAGAACTTATTCACATCACCGTAAGGGCTCCATGCCGAGGACCGCAAATAGCGGTCCGCAATGCATAGGAACCAACCACGTGAGCCCTTACGGTCAAGTGAATGGGCCCTAACTTGTTCTAGCCTCAATTTTTCATGGACACTGAAAAAAACTCCCCTATATTTAAGCACTGTCTATGAATTTACAGACTTTTGGCAACCCTGACTGTAACTTCATTGCAAGGCTCTAAAATTATAGACACCAAGAACACTGGAGGAACATTGGAAACACCAAGCTTGAGGCCCCAAACGTGAACTGTAAAGCAGTTTTTCCAAGTTACAGCAGTTTCAGCCTGTTTCCTTCTGCGTCCTTAAAGGGGCTGTCTGGAAGTAAGTCGTTTTTGCCTAATGTTGGCAGCCTGCCTTGCGAATCAAAAGAATTATACCAGAAGCATACACAGATCTTATAGGGCCCCATAGCAAAACTTAGTATGGGCCCTGCTGCACCACCAATTTCCCAGTATGCATGTGTCATATACTCCCAGGCAAAGTGAAACGCAAAGCACAATGCCCCAGATTTCTGAAGAATTTTTTTATGCGGAAGAAATTTTGATAAAAAAAAGTTTAAAAAGTTGCCCTCTGCGTCATCCACTTTATCTGACTTCTGTGTCGGAAAAAGTGAAACTGGTGCATCAAAAATATGGCGCTCATCCTGCACAGCAAATTTCTCAATGTGTCTACACCACAAAACTGATATAAACACATTGATAACTTCTCCAGCTTCACTTCACATATTACAAAGCTGTCCACCTGCAGCTACCACCAGAGGGAGCTCATTGCATAGGGATCTATACAGTACAGTAGAAGCTATAATAATGTCTTTACACTTAGCTCCCCTAGCGGTGGCTGCTTGAAAATGCAGTGTTTTCACCTCAGAACAGGAGAGAATGAGGAGATCAGTGCCTGGCCCCCACTCCCGTAGCAGTTGTGTGCATTTATTGAAGGTACTCCACTGAATCATGCTTAACTGCTCCCCGCTGCTCCTGTCCTCTACAATGGCTCTGGTGTGTGTCCATCTTATGGCTTGTTTGCTTCTGAAGCACCATAAGAATGGTCACATACTCTGCTGCAGCCAATGACTGGCTTCAGTGTAGACGTGCAACTTGTGGACGTGTGAACACATGACCATGCCCATGCTGTGCTGGAATAAAACAAGCTGGGGAGCTGGAGATGGTCACACCAGAGTCATCATGGAGATATAAAGGGTTGAGTGGCAGGTAAGTATGAATCTTCGCTTATTGAAGCATGTTGCGAGTGTTATAGAAAATTGATATCATTCAATCAAGATGGCTGCCATATCCTGCTTTACCTCTGGGACAGCGCCCTGCTGCATGGCATTTTAGAACAAAGAAACTAAGGCTTATGCCCATACATGGATATGTTTTAAGGTTGCCTCCATTGTATGAGAGTATGCAGATATACGCCCCTGTATTATTGTCAAATTGGAGGAGTCCATCTATGACCCTCCCCTCAACTAAGGGTATAGAATGCTTGTAACTTCATAATAAAGTTAAGTTCTGCTTTGACCTGATACAGCGTCAGTGTAGTACTTCTGTGCACGTATTACATATTACCTAATTTGGAGCAGGTGAACAAAACTAAGCTCTGCTTGTGAGCATCGATATCAGTTGGCACCCAACGTGGGTCTCGAGAGAAAGTAACGTCGGTAGCCGAAGGTTTGGATTCCCGGAGCACGGTGGATGACACTTGAGGACGGGGACTGCAGCCCCAAGGAGAAGGTAAGAAAACTAGTTATCTTGCCTACCTCTTGTTGTACTCCACCGTGCTATGGTAGTCTTTTCTGCTGGTTGATCGTTACGTTGTAGGTAGCAGCCCTCTGCTGATGTTGAAATCTCGAGTCCTCAGAACCCTAGCCACAAAGAAAGTTTTGTTCACTCTGTGAGATAAGTGTTTGTCCTCTCTGAGAAAGGGCGGGAGGGAGAGAAGGAGCGACCTGACAGTGGGACGAGTGAGAGGATTATAAGTTCCTGTACTTGCTCTCCCAAGGTGTGATTGTCAGGGACAGATGGGATAATCCTGTGCTAGCAGACCAGATGTGGGATATAGTGGTCAAACCTTCACTGTCAAAGGTTGAGTCCGGTTGTGATTGGCCCTTTCCATCAGAGAAGGTTGTGTGTGTGTTTAGTGTTTCCACATTATGGGAAGTACCGTCTTTTTGTTGCCTGGTGAATATACTGCTCCGCAGTTAGTGGCCGAAGGGGAAGTGAAAAAGCATGTGAAAAATTGTAAGAAACTGATGGAGATAGCAAGTTGTAATAAAGGGGGCAAGTTGGATTCAGAATTATGGAAGAAAGTTGTGAGAGAGAAACAAGGGATTTTGAGTGATGAAGGATTGTTAGGAGCTACACAAGCTTGGTACCGTACGGCGTGCCAATGGTCGGAAGATCGTGGAACAGAAAAAGATGATACGAAGTTGACAATATACATGTATAAGAAAGGAGAAGGGCAACCTCAGCCCTAAAATAGCGCTGGCCTGGCCAGATGGATTTGTAGACAATGTGGGCAACAAAACCCTGACGTAAGAGAGACTTGTTTTGCATGTGGGGCTCCCTGCCCATCAGTGGGGTAGAAGGAGGAGCCCAGGGAGAAGATGCACGGATTAGAGAAGGCAGGGATGAAGTATGGGAATCTTAACCCTAGGAGTACTAGTATGGTGGCACCCTGATTTAGGAAGGAAGCTCAGAGGAAGCTAGTCTGGTAAAGATTCAGAAGAACACATTGTGGTTGGATAAAGGATCATGGATGTGAAGAAGTGGTTGATATATGGATAAAAGTAGCTTGTGAGGTTGAAACTGAGGGATGGAGAGAAGTTGTGCAAGGTAGATTGTTGTATACTCAGAAACAGAAAGGCAGTACCATTCCTGGTTGACACGGGGGCAGCCAAAACAGTAGTAGACCAGAGTTAACCCCTTGTTATGTACCGGCTGTGGGATTTACAGGAGAAACCGTTTTTGTCCGTGAATCTGAGCCAGTTAAACTAAAGATAAAAGACAGTACGGTTGTTACCCAATTGTTAGTTAAAGACAACCTGCCAGAACCTCTTTTAGGGACTGATGTTTTGCAAGCACTAGGAGCCCACATACACTTTGACCCCAATGGCACTGCCCGTGTAGAGGAAGTATTATGTCCCTTAATAGCGACACTGGCTCTGCCTGAGACTGAACCATCAGAATTAACCCTTGTAGACCAGGCTGTTCTTGAGGTGGTACCGAAGGAGTTATGGGCAAAATAAAAAACAGACATAGGGAAACTCCCCGTGTCTCCGGTCACTGTGCATCTTAAGCCAGGATGTCAGTCCCCTCAAGTGAAGCAGTACCCCCTCAGTCATGCCCAGGAAATAGCAGGGGCCAGTCAAATTGATGCTTTCCTCCAAGCCGGTGTATTGATAAAAACAGTATCTCCCGCTAATACCCCGCTGTTCCCAATAAAGAAGAAACCAGTTAAGGGACAGCCTGTCAGTTACAGGATGGTTCATGATCTTAGAGAAGATAACATGGTGACAGTATTACAAACTCCAATAGTGCCAAACCCACATACCTTACTGTCACAAGTTCCATCTAGTGATGGACGAACATCTGCTGGGACGGTTCGCGGCGAGTCCCATTCATTTTAATGGCAGGTGAACCTGAAAAACCTTCAGCTCATTTTTGCAGCCAAGAAATAATTACTAGAAGTGCACAAATAGTCCCACAACATGGACAGTGACATACCAGATTTTATTCGAATTTGCGATCTCCATTTATTATTTTTTTCAATGCGAAATATCAGCAATATCATTTTCGTGCATGCGCAAATGCACTATACAGTCCCCAAATGCACTATAAAGAAAGTATATTGGTATATAACACCCCGCTTCAATCAGTTTTTTGGGGGGGGGCGACTGGTATATCACACCAGTAGAAATTATTTGTTCCAATAACGCTTGTCCCTCTATATACCTGCAGTATCGCAGCAGAACCGCACACAACTGCCGCACAATACAAATGCACTATAATATACTTTCTAACATAGAAAGTCTATTATAACATTGTACAAGAAAGGCAATCCAATAGAATATACATAAAGATAAAACGTAACCTTTAATAATGTTACTATGAGGGTCCAGTCACACGTCCGTAAGTGTTTTGCGGATCCGCAAAACACGGACACCGGCAATGTGCATTCCGCAATTTGTGGACCGCACATCGCCGGCACTATAATAGAAAATGCCTAATCTTGTCTGCAATTGCGGACAAGAATAGGACATGTTCTATTTTGTTGCGGAAACGGAAGCACAGATGCAGAAGTGCGGATCCGCAAATGCGGATGCGGACAGCACATTCTGGCCCCATTGAACATGAATGGGTCTGCACCTGTTCCGCAAAAATAGCGGAACGGATGCGGACCCATTTTGCAGACGTGTGAATGGAAAAGATATCCCTCAAAATGAAAATAAATTAAATTATTAAAGTTAAAGGGGTTCTGCACTTTGTTTTAACTGATGATCTATCCTCTGGATAGATCATCAGCATCTGATCAGCGGGGGTCCGACACCCAGGACCCCCGCCGATCAGCTGTTTGAGAAGGCAGCGGCGCGGCCTTCTCACTGTTTACCGCTGGCCCAGTGACGTCACGACTAGCATCAACTAGCGTGGGCGGGGCTAAGCTCCATTCAAGTGAACAGAGCTTAACCCCGCCTACGCTAGTTGATACTAGTCGTGACGTCACTGGGCCAGCGGTAAACAGCGAGAAGGCCACGGCGCTGCTGAAGCGCCACTGCCTTCTCAAACAGCTGATCGGCAGGGGTCCCGGGTGTTGGACCCCTGCCGATCAGATGCTGATGATCTATCCAGAGGATAGATCATCAGTTAAAACAAAGTGCAGAACCCCTTTAAGCAAAAAGCATAGATGTGGTAGGCAATAACAAGTGCTCGGCGGCACCAAATCAGAAACCATATGTCCTACCACAATCCGGGGGTTCCAGTGCACATCCATGAATCCCGGAGGGAAAACAAAAACCATCTATCCCTGGGCTAGATGATGATGTGGTATTGAAGGACAGGGTGGGCAAAGAACTGTCACTGATATTGCCCTACAAGGGGGTGCTATTCTGGCCCTGATAGCCTAACCACAGACCACCCGCCCTCATAAGAGCGACCCCTTCCAAACCCCCTTCTCCCTGCAGCTAGAGAAAGTAAAGCCAGATACCCTTATACCTGTCAAGTATTTATTTCATATAAGAAATTATGATTTAATATTTTTATGAAATATGAAAATTTAAAATTTAAAAATTTGATTGGCGAACATATAAACGCCAGTTCTTTTATTGATGAGATCTAAAGTCAATTCGTGCATCTAATGAAACAGGGTGCAATTAATTATATAAAATATAATTTATTACAAATACATACAGTAAAAATGGCATACAAATTAATACAAGGACAATATCAAAATTGACCACAAGATGGTGCTCCACCGTTTACGCCAGGTTCACCTAATTTACTACACCAAGTACAATACAATGCTACTCTTTTTTAAATCAAATTATTACCGGTTAGTGTACTGGTTATCAAAACATTATAATGCAACAAAATAAATAGAAACAATAGAAATTAATCTATGGAAAGTCCCTTATGCTCAATCAAAGAATATGGCAGTAAGAGACACCTTATAAATACGCCCGTTGGCCTAACTATGGATAATAAAATCCGATCAGAGATCCCACTCTGATATAAATATTACAGGAATTCTAATGATGTGCACGTTCATTAAAATTTCCCATAAAATTACTGTTTTAACACTATTAACCCACTAATAATGGGGTCTCAACTATATGCTCATTGGAGCGATTTATAATTACTGCAAATGAAATAAATTATACATTACCCCTGGCTTTGGGATAAAGAGCTTTTAGAAGGGACCCAGCTTTCCAAGATTTAGATCTGTCAGTTTCTTTTTGCGAGTCTCAGGTGTGTCCCTGGAAGAATTCCTTAGGGTGTAGGGAGCTTTTCCTTAGAAGTGGAAGTGGTGAAGATGTTCTGTGATCTGTGACGTCCTGTGGTACGTTCCTGACGTGTGAAGTGATGATTCCTGATCCCCCAAAACTGGATCAGATATCATAATCCTTATCTATGTTCCATCCCCTTTTGGATTAGGGATTTCCAATTAGATAAGGTGGGTGTGACGTATGTTAATCATGGGGATGATGTCATTTAATTGGCATTCCTTAGAATCTTCTGCCCATCTACCACTTGATGGCACTATTGTTTCATATATGAAATTTAAATGTTCAGGAATGCCAAATGTACACATATCTAACCTGTTCCCATGACTTTCTTAACCTTTCCCCATTATCTCAACCAAGGAGGTACTCTTCCTGACACTTTGCTCAGACCGACTGGCGGTATTAGAAGTTTCCCTAATCCTTGAATTTATGGGGCAGATAAGAATACAATACACCCTGTACAGAATTATTAGGCAAATGAGTATTTTGACCACATCATCCTCTTTATGCATGTTGTCTTACTCCAAGCTGTATAGGCTCGAAAGCCTACTACCAATTAAGCATATTAGGTGATGTGCATCTCTGTAATGAGAAGGGGTGTGGTCTAATGACATCAACACCCTATATCAGGTGCGCATAATTATTAGGCAACTTCCTTTCCTTTGGCAAAATGGGTCAAAAGAAGGACTTGACAGGCTCAGAAAAGTCAAAAATAGTGAGATATCTTGCAGAGGGATGCAGCACTCTTAAAATTGCAAAGCTTCTGAAGCGTGATCATCGAACGATCAAGCGTTTCATTCAAAATAGTCAACAGGGTCGCAAGAAGCGTGTGGAAAAACCAAGGCGCAAAATAACTGCCCATGAAGTGAGAAAAGTCAAGCGTGCAGCTGCCAAGATGCCACTTGCCACCAGTTTGGCCATATTTCAGAGCTGCAACATCACTGGAGTGCCCAAAAGCACAAGGTGTGCAATACTCAGAGACATGGCCAAGGTAAGAAAGGCTGAAAGACGACCACCACTGAACAAGACACACAAGCTGAAACGTCAAGACTGGGCCAAGAAATATCTCAAGACTGATTTTTCTAAGGTTTTATGGACTGATGAAATGAGAGTGAGTCTTGATGGGCCAGATGGCTGGATTGGTAAAGGGCAGAGAGCTCCAGTCCGACTCAGACGCCAGCAAGGTGGAGGTGGAGTACTGGTTTGGGCTGGTATCATCAAAGATGAGCTTGTGGGGCCTTTTCGGGTTGAGGATGGAGTCAAGCTCAACTCCCAGTCCTACTGCCAGTTTCTGGAAGACACCTTCTTCAAGCAGTGGTACAGGAAGAAGTCTGCATCCTTCAAGAAAAACATGATTTTCATGCAGGACAATGCTCCATCACACGCGTCCAAGTACTCTACAGCGTGGCTGGCAAGAAAGGGTATAAAAGAAGAAAATCTAATGACATGACCTCCTTGTTCACCTGATCTGAACCCCATTGAGAACCTGTGGTCCATCATCAAATGTGAGATTTACAAGGAGGGAAAACAGTACACCTCTCTGAACAGTGTCTGGGAGGCTGTGGTTGCTGCTGCACCAATGTTGATGGTGAACAGATCAAAACACTGACAGAATCCATGGATGGCAGGCTTTTGAGTGTCCTTGCAAAGAAAGGTGGCTATATTGGTCACTGATTTGTTTTTGTTTTGTTTTTGAATGTCAGAAATGTATATTTGTGAATGTTGAGATGTTATATTGGTTTCACTGGTAAAAATAAATAATTGAAATGGGTATATATTTGTTTTTTGTTAAGTTGCCTAATAATTATGTACAGTAATAGTCACCTGCACACACAGATATCCCCCTAAAATAGCTAAAACTAAAAACAAACTAAAAACTACTTCCAAAAATATTCAGCTTTGATATTAATGAGTTTTTTGGGTTCATTGAGAACATGGTTGTTGTTCAATAATAAAATTAATCCTCAAAAATACAACTTACCTAATAATTCTGCACTCCCTGTAGTCCTTAGAAAGTTTTATCCAGTTTGTGTATCTTAGCCATCCAAATGACTAATTAATTGCCATCTAAGATAACTGAGCTCTTCTCTAAAATAAGATCCTCTTACTAGAAAACCAGCTTATATGCTTCTACAGAATATACTCTCATTGATACATATGTGGCATAATATATATATATAAATGGATATAATGATATATTATCAATAACTGGATATGAATATACAAACA
Organism: Bufo bufo; assembly: GCF_905171765.1. NCBI lineage: Eukaryota > Metazoa > Chordata > Amphibia > Anura > Bufonidae > Bufo > Bufo bufo. The sequence goes on from NC_053392.1 coordinate 181,898,304, forward strand.
TTATATATATCATTGGATAAAATATATTAAAATATATGCAATCACACGTGAATATATACTTTATACTGGTGATTATATGGAATAACGCTGCATACCAGTGTCTTAAGCAATAACCTATCTTGACCCCGGTATTTAAGATAGTTTATGTGAGACCCATTATATTCTTTAAGATACCACATCTGTTGGCAATAACTTTTAAAACAATATACATTGCATGCCAGTGACTTTACGTACCAGTTAAACTTATCCTGACCTTTTCTGGCTTATTCCAACAGAGAGTTCGGCCTCTTAAAGGTAATGTGAATCTCTATTTTGGTTCTAATATTGTCAGACCTTAATATGCAGATATAAATATGCCCGACATACCATGGAGGAGACCCTAGCTGCTGAAAATGGTTTCTCAGACCATAACTTGTGGTTAGAATGGATTAAGTTTACAGCCTCTCAAGTAAACAGATCTGGGTGTATTACTTGCGCTTCAGCTAGGTCCCATCTTGGCACTGTACCCCTTCACCTCGATCCAGATCATTATTCTTGTTTCTTAAGTATATATGCTAACAAAACCAGTTATGCATCAGCCTGTGAGATATGGAAGAGGCAGCACCCTCTGATGAGGAAAATCCCAAAGCAGGAATTACTATCTACAAGGAAAATTACATATTTTTCGAAGTGGAGGGGGAGGAAGGAAGGAATATGGGCAAATTCCCAGAAGGGTATTGTCAAGAGACAGTAAATACTACCAGCCAAGAGTATCCACATATCTAATGAACCAGACCCAAGCACTAGGAGATGTAGTGTGGCTGTGTGCAGACAGGAAGTTGAGACCAAAAATTGTTATTTGGTACGGTCAGTGCGCCCTGGCACTCATACTAATGCCATTCCACATTGGTTTAACTGGTTCAAAAATTGGAAGGGATCCCTTGCTGAAATTTGAATTGTTATTGTACTTGTATTGATAATGCTTGCATTAATTGTCTGTTGTGTTATTCCCTGCATTAGGAAACTCTTGCAGAAAGCCATGGAAGAGTCTGTCCCAGAATAGGTCATGTTTCCTTCTTATGATGATATAGAAACCATGGAAAAGCAGCCTTATACGCCATTGAGTGCTCTCAGCCCTCCCCCTATGTGTAATACCATCCAGAGTGCACTATAGGGAAAGATACATCTGACTTCCCTATACTCAAGTCCAGCAGCATGGAAGCCTATTCTCTAGGAATAGGTTGTCATGAAAACTGGTGAAGCGGAACGTATGAGTATTGTGGACAGATGTGTTAGGATTCTAGGGATAGAATGAGAACCAAGGGGGGACAGTAATAGAAAATGGATATCATTCAATCAAGATGGCTGCCATATCCTGCTTTACCTCTGGGACAGCGCCCTGCTGCATGGAATTTTAGAACAAAGAAGCTAAGGCTTATGCCCATACATGGATATGTTTTAAGGTTGCCTCCATTGTATGAGAGTATGCAGATATACGCCCTTGTATTATTGTCCAATTGGAGGAGTCCATGCCGGCTCGGACTGGCCCACAAGGGAATTACCCCGGTGGGCCCCAGAGAAAATAACCTATATCAATATAAAAAATTGGGTAGACTATCCAGTTTATAACTATAGACAGATTGGCCTCTAGGAATAGAGGCATGCCAGCCAGTATCCTCTCTTACCTGGGACCCACCTTTTGAAGTTGTTGCAGAGACCACCATAATGAATCATCTTGTAGCGTCTTGTTGCTGTCTCTGTGTGGGCAGGTAATATTTGCATGTTGCTGTACAGTGGACCCCCAGAATGAATTTTACTGGTGGGCTTTAGGCATCCCAGTCCGACACTGAGTCCATGTATGACCCTCCCCTCAACTAAGGGTATAGAATGCTTGTAACTTCATAATAAAGTTAAGTTCTGCTTTGACCTGATACAGCGTCAGTGTAGTACTTCCGTGCACGTATTACATATTACCTAATTTGGAGCAGGTGCTCTGCTTGTGACCATCGATATCACCAGCATTCTGTATAAAGTACTTATTCCTGGAAAACCCCTTTAAGTGGGGAGCCATATATACCAATCATGGCCAATGTTATCTCATGTGGATGGCCAGCATAAGGAAAGATAAAAGTACTACAATGTTTCAAAAGTGACATAAAGTTAGAGCTAAACGCCATAAGGCCGTGTTCAGACAAGGCAGAAAACAACTTCAAATCTGCAGAAAATCTGCATGTGTTAAGTGTAGATTTATTTGCTGATTTTCAGGAGGATTTCCCCACCAATCATACATTTTCCACTTTAATTGATGCAGTAGCAGAGCTGTGGAAGTTCCAGTGCATTGGGACCAGTGGAGCCTGAGAGACTGAGAAAGTGCACAGTAAAGCTTCACCGACAGGCGCCAAGATGCCAAAGGGCTTGTCAGTCTGATTGTGTGGGAGTCAGAGACAGTGTGTCATTAGGATCGGCTGCCTGAAGGCCCAGAGCAAAGCCTATGATGAACTACCTAGAAAGGGTGTGGACCAGAATTAGAGGAGACCAAACCTAACACACCAAGTGTGAGCCAGAACCATAAGCTGTTTGACAGGAACCTCTGATGTGCCTTACGCCTGGGTGAGAAAAGTGAGGAAGTCAATCTGGAGAGCAAAAATCATCATGACATTCAGGCGGGGTGCCCAAATACATGGAGAAATGAGTGTCCTGGCCATCGTTATCAAGTCTGGGGCCAGCTTTAGGCCAGATTCACATACACAATGTTTGTTTTCTTCAGCTAATGCCAGGAAGAGTCACAAAGGAAGGAAAGATATAAAGAGAAGTCTTTTAATACTGTCTTATTCTCTGTGCAGCTTAAAACACTGCATGTGTGAACCGTAAGCCCTACATTGTTGATCCAGGTCCAGGGACTCCTCTGTACATGCGGCTATGCTCAGTAATGCAATCTGTGCTCTATAAACAATACATTTATATAAGAATGTGTGGTTCTCTCTGTAAAGGAGTCACCACTCAGGTCCTCCTACTGTGCTCCTCACCATAGGACAGCAATGCATCCAAAATTTAGAAGAAATAAACGATATTTATGTAACACCCCAGAGTTGGGTTACTAAACGCTTTTACTCCGCTACAATCTGCTAAGAGCATTAACCTTGTCATTTGATGTGATTTTCCTCATGTCATTCACAACTGTGTAGATAAAACCATTTTAAATGTAATTTTTTCCTTGTAATGTTTCAGGTCTACGAGCAGGTGGCAGCATCATTGGTAGGAATAGTTTTAATGTTATGGCCGTTCAGAATGGAACGTTCCTGTTCTGTTCTGCCCCCCCTGCTTAAGGAAAGTGGAGCTTCCCACATCCTGCAGCAAGGGAGGAGAAAACCAGTTAGATCCAGTTCTAGCTCTCCCTCCATGGGGAAGATAGCAAGGAACAAGTCTCGTCCTGAGATTTGATCAGATTCCCAGTCTGAGCTTTGCAGCTCAGCTGGAAGAAACCAAGTAGAAAGCTGCAGATCACTCCAGTTCCAGGAAGAACCATACCCTGTGAAGATAACTGTGAGTAGAGACCAGAGACCCCAGGAGAAGCCTTATTCCTCCTCAGCTAGTCAGTCCCCAGACAGCAGAAGATAGACAGCAGCCAAATTCCTGCCACATTACAAAGCTAACATGCAGACGTCCTTTTCCTGCAAGCTCCAGGCACATGATAGAGCAGAAGATAGATTCCTGCCTCACATTGCCAATACCTGCTGGGACCTAAGACAAAGCTGTATCTTGTTTGGATGAAAGTTACTTCCAGTAAAGACAAGTTTGAACTTCACCCAAAGTCTGGATCTCAATTTCTGCTACCAGTTCCTCTATTTCTCCTACTAGCACAACACTCCTTTTATTGCAAGTGAGCCAGGATCCAGGAGTCCAGCCGTGCCCAGGTAGGAGACACCATTGACACTATTGCCATTACCTGTCACATCTGTGACAGGTCTCAGAAGGTCTGAAAGATTATCTACGCATTAGTGATCTGACAGCCTCTTTCGGTTTCACTTTGTCTGTGTGTTGCTGGTATGTCCACACCTCCTGTTCAGGTTTGGATCATGTGACCTTTACCTCGCCCTATTTAGTCTGACTTTTCCCATCACTCCTTGCTTGGGATAGCTTCATTTGGTCTTGGAAGAGCTGGAGTGTGGTTCGTGTTGAAGTCCTGTTCATCCATCATCCTCTGAAGTTAAGTGTTCCGCTTGTTGTGTTTTGTATTCCCCCCCCCCCTCCCCCGGTTGTTTACTAGGCCTCAGTGAGACGCTAGTTCCTTCACCAGGGAAGGAACAGGTGGTCTCTGCCCTGTCATTATCTTTAGGGAATCTGAGGGTCACCAGGGTTTTCTAGGTTCCTGTGTATGGGTATCTCTACCATCAAGAGGTGCCCATACGGATAGGAGTTAGGGTCAGGAGCAGGGTTTTATAGGTGGTGACCCTTTTCCTTCCCTAGCGGTGAGGCCTAGTGTCTTTCCCCTTCCTTCTTGTTGTCTTTTGGTGTTCTCCCCTACTACATCCGTGACATTATCCCAAGCCAATACCGCCATTTTTGTTCTGATCTATGGATACTATGTCTGCACTGGTCGAACAGATGCAGAATCTGACTTTCCACAGGCTGCTGGTTCCGGTGGTGGGTCCCAGGTCTGTCCTGAACCGAAGGTGGCTCTCCCGGACAGGTTTTCCAGGGGTAGTGACAATTTCATCCGGTTCAAGGAGTCATGTAAATTATACTTTAAGCTGCATCCATACTCTTCTGGGGATGAGTTTCAACGTGTTGGTATGATTATTTCATTGCTTAAAGAGGACGCCCAATCTTGGGCTTTTTCTCTGCCGACCAGATCTCCGTCCCTCCGGTCGGTAGATTAATTCTTTAGAGCCTTGGGTCTCATCTACAATGACCCGGATTGGATCTCTCAGGCCGAGACCAAGTTATGGAGTTTACGGCAGGGAAAACGTTCCGTGGAGACCTATTGCTCTGAATTTAGGAGATGGGCTACCGATACTGAGTGGAACGATCCTGCTCTCCGTAGCCAATTCTGTCAGGGTCTCTCTGAGAGACTGCAGGACGCGTTGGCTTTTCATGAAAATCCTGTGTCATTGGAGGCAGCTATGTCCCTTGCTGTACGTCTAGATAGACGCCTGAGGGAGAGATCTAGGGGTCCTCACCTTCAGGACGTACTGTCCAATAAGGGTACTGCTTCCTTTGACACTTATGGTGGAGAGACACTGGTAGTTGCACCTTGTGATGAGCCTATGCAGTTAGGAGGAGCAACTCCTGGCAAAAGCTTGGGTCATGTGAAAGGAGACTGCTTTTATTGTGGCAAAAAGGGGCATTTTGTGAATATTTGTCCGTACTTGCAGCATCAAGGTGTAACAAAAAGGAAAAAACTTTTAATCCTCAAATTACTATTGGTGGTGTGGATGGGGAGCAAGAAAACCTACTTTTGTCTTTTACTGGTAGTACCCGTTTTCTCCTGTCTGCTGAGGTGGCGATAGAATCCAAAACTGTGAAAATCGAAGCATTTATCGACAGTGGGGCTGGAGTTAACTTGATTGATGGACAGTTTGTACGCATTCATGGGTTGACTACTAATGCATTAGAGAAAAGTATTTCTGTCTTCGCAATTGACTCAGCACCTCTCACCCATTAATGCCTGTCGCAGGTAGTGAATGACATTCATTTAAGAGTGGGTGATTTGCATCAGGAATCTATATCCTGTTATGTATTGGAGGGTCTGCCTGCTCCATTGGTGTTGGGCTTACCATGGTTAGGCAAACATAACCCTAACATCGACTGGCAAGCGAGACAGATTCTCGATTGGAGTGATTTTTGCATGGACAACTATCTTAATGCATCATTCTCTATGGTGACCACTAAAACTGTACTCTCGTTTATTTCAGAATTTTCTGATGTTTTCTCTGAGAGTGGTAATCAGGAGTTGCCTTTGCACCGGGAGTATGACTGTCCCGTCAATCTTATTCCCGGAGCTAAATTGCCCAAATCTCGGTTGTATAATCTTTCGGAACCCGAAAGAAAGGCCATGCGAGAGTATATTACCGAGAGTTTGGCAAAGGGACATATTAGACCATCCAAGTCCCCAGTGGCTGCTGGGTTTTTCTTTGTAAAGAGGTACCTTCTTGGAAGTTGGGCCCAAGATTTATTGGTCCATATAAGATCACTGCCATTGTTAACCCTGTAGCCTTCTGTCTTGAACTTCCTCAGGCATTGAAAATCCATAACGTATTTCATAAATCGTTGCTAAAGAAATGTGTCGAACCTGTTGAGCCGTCCTCCTTGCCTCCCGCTCCTGTCATGGTGGACGGCAATTTAGAATTTCAGATCAGCAGGATTGTGGACTCCCGAGTTCTCCGGACATACCTCCAGTATCTCGTTCATTGGAGAGGGTACAGACCAGAGGAGAGGATGTGGGTTCCAGCGACCGATGTTAATGCTAGTCGTCCACAGAGCTCATCCTGATAAGGTCGGTCCTGGGTGCCCGGAGGTCACCCGTAGAAGGGGGGGGTACTGTCACATCTGTGACAGGTCTCAGAAGGTCTGAAAGATTATCTACGCATTAGTGATCTGACAGCCTCTTTCGGTTTCACTTTGTCTGTGTGTTGCTGGTATGTCCACACCTCCTGTTCAGGTGTGGATCATGTGACCTTTACCTCGCCCTATTTAGTCTGACTTTTCCCATCACTCCTTGCTTGGGATAGCTTCATTTGGTCTTGGAAGAGCTGGAGTGTGGTTCGTGTTGAAGTCCTGTTCATCCATCATCCTCTGAAGTTAAGTGTTTGCCTTGTTGTGTTTTGTATTCCCCCCTCCTGGTTGTTTACTAGGCCTCAGTGAGACGCTAGTTCCTTCACCAGGGAAGGAACAGGTGGTCTCTGCCCTGTCATTATCTTTAGGGCATCTGAGGGTCACCAGGGTTTTCTAGGTTCCTGTGTATGGGTATCTCTACCATCGAGAGGTGCCCATACGGATAGGAGTTAGGGCCAGGAGCAGGGTTTTATAGGTGGTGACCCTTTTCCTTCCCTAGCGGTGAGGCCTAGTGTCTTTCCCCTTCCTTCTTGTTGTCTTTTGGTGTTCTCCCCTACTACATCCGTGACATTACCACACAGAGACATTACACCACTCTGGCATCCCTAACATGGTACGTGAGTTACAACACCTTAAAGGGCCCTGCGACAGTACCCGACGCACGCTGCAATTGGCGTCATGAACAAACAATAGACTATTATATACATTTCCTGACCCACTGCATAGTTTGGCATCCGTGTAACCGTACCACGGTCCTGCTCATTGCATAAGTGGCGTCACAAACAGGATTGGATTGAATTGTGTGCCTATCCCTGCATAACCAGATCCAACTGTGTGCCAACAGAACCCGATCCAATTGTGTACCTCAACAGAATTTACCTTCTGCATTACTGCATGTACTTATTGCTAAAGAGTGTGGGCTTGCATCAGCTGCAGTACAGTGGCAGCGCAGGGGTTAAGCAACTATCCAGATATCTCCACCCCGTAGAGGGGAGGGAACCAAACAGCCTGCCTCCACAGAAAAAGCATTCCTACAGCAGCAGGAACAAAAGTGCTGAATATAAGTTCCCAGGAGGACAAAGAGATCGCTGCCCATACAGGAAGCAGGAAGTAAAGCGACGGCCATTATAAAAAAGGGAAAAAACAGCATTTGGAATGTTGGAAAACCGTCTGTCTTTGGACCTGAGTGAGTACTATTGTGCAAATAACCTTGCTAAAGACTGTTAATAGTTATACTCTGTCTGCCAGAGCACCACACTTCCCAAAACTGAGCAGTTGCAGCGACTCTTAAAGGAGCCACGTACCAATTCTGCTGCAGTCACCCATAGCAACCTGCATCTAAAATTGCATTGTAGCCAGTACTAATTCCTCTAATCTGGTACTGGGCATCAAGGGCCATGTCTAAAAACGAAGATAGCACCCACTAGGACCGCAGCGATCCACCAGCAGCAGCGGCAGCCACCTGCATTATGCCCCTCACTATGCCATACTATTTTGGGGCACCCTGGCTCCCAAGTTACTCAGGAGAACCCCATTCACTCAGGGAATTCCATGATAAAATGCTATCCACGTTTAAGCTATACCCAGTATCACAGGATCAGAAAGTGGAAATCCTGATTGGCCAGTTAAAGGGAGCTTCGCTCCGAGAGGTCAAATCCTGGCCCAAGTCACAGCGGAAAACCGCTGAGCATATCCTAGACGGACTCAGTACCACCTTTGAGACTAGGACCGCCTCTGAACATAAAATGCGCTTCTTTGGAAAGCGGCAGCAGTCAAAGGAGACCTTGAGAGACTTTGCCCTGTCTCTGCAGGAAGCCCTGCGGGCTGTTATTCAGATTGATCCCCATGAAGCTGAGGGACAAGACCAAACCCTCAGGGAACAGTTTATTGAAGGTGTCCTTGATGAATCCCTCAAACGTCAGCTGAAGATGCTTTCAGCTCAGCACCCAGATACCCCTTTCTTGGACTTTAAGGAACTTGCTATTGGCATTCTAGGGGAAAGTCACCAAGCGGAACCTCCTGAAAACAAGAAGGCAGGGCCCACACTACGGCCTGCTACTCATAGTCAAATAGCTGAACATGGGGCTCAGGCGCCCGTTCCAGATACTGTAGCAGCTCTGACCGCTCAAGTCTCCCTCTTAGCTGAGAATATGGAGAGGATGAGGAAACATCAGTGCAACTAGAACAGCAACCCAAGGTAGGGGAAAAGGACTTCTGCAAACCGAGACCGCCCTACACCCGGTCCAAGAGAATATTGGCGTCAGCCAGTCAGTAGGTTAAACAAAACAATAGCTGATCTTAGGGAGACCAGCTACAGAAAACACTGTGGAGCCTCATTTAAGAGTCTCGACACAGCAATCCAAAGTGCAAAGCTCCCTGGGAAACAGTAATATGCAAAATAACCGTGGAGCCCCAGTTATGGGTCTTCAACACAGTGAAAGCCAGATATCCCTCAAAGGAAGGAAAACCGAGCAAAGGGGTATCACCATTACAGAGATCACCAAATCCACCATATTAAGTGACCCCTATGTCAAGATCCTGCTCTTTTACAAGCTTTAAGGATGTGACAGGGAAGATCTAAGCCAGTTATCCATCCACAGACAGCTGTTTCGGGGTGTTGCTCCTCATCAGTGTGGAGTAGGATTCTGGCTAACTGGGAGCAATGCCTTGGAGACTACTCAAACAAAACAATAGCTGATCTTAGGGAGACCAGCTACAGAAAACACTGTGGAGCCTCATTTAAGAGTCTCGACACAGCAATCCAAAGTGCAAAGCTCCCTGGGAAACAGTAATATGCAAAATAACCGTGGAGCCCCAGTTATGGGTCTTCAACACAGTGAAAGCCAGATATCCCTCAAAGGAAGGAAAACCGAGCAAAGGGGTGTCACCATTACAGAGATCACCAAATCTACCATATTAAGTGGCCCCTATGTCAAGATCCCGCTCTTTTCCAAGCTTTAAGGATGTGACGGGGAAGACCTAAGCCAGTTATCCATCCACAGACAGCTGTTTCGGGGTGTTGCCCCTCATCAGTGTGGAGTAGGATTCTGGCTAACCAGGAGCAATGCCTTGGAGACTACTCAAACAAAACAATAGCTGATCTTAGGGAGACCAGCTACAGAAAACACTGTGGAGCAGACCCCGGTCATCAAAACATTAGGAAACCGTGATGCCTACATTGTCAGAGGTATGGACACACTGAAAAGGACTGCCGTCAGTTAAACAGGTGTCCCCTGAGGTCGAGGACCGCCCCTCGAGAGGAAGAATACTAGGTCCCAAATATCCAGCCTTTTTTGCCTAGATATGTGGGCGCCCGCCCTGTGGTTGAAGTTGACATCAACAGAGTGAAGTTCCCTGCTTTAATTGATACCGGGTCTCAAGTGACTACCATCCGCCAAGCAGCATTTGACATATGCCGAAACGGAGCCCAACTGATGCAACCTCCTGAATCTTGGCTCCGCATCATAGTTACCAATGGCAAACCAGTGCCTATACTAGGTTATTAGGAACCTACCTTACAAATTGAAGATACTGAACTCTCATGCCAAGGAGTAGTCGTGATTCAGGTCCTAGATGATGATAATTATCCTGTGGTCCTGGGGATGAATGTACTCGGCAACTGTTACCCTGAAGTGCTGAAAGCCTTAAAGAAAACCCTACTGACTACATCCCATGAAACTCAATGGTTTATACACCAGACCATTCGAGTGCTAGCCGCCCAACAAAAATTCTGCAATCAATGGGGCGAAATCTGCCGTGTCCGCATCAAGGATGCTCACCCTATCAAACTCCAGCCGGAAGCAGAGACTCTGATATAGTGCAAGGCTTGTATCGGTATCCAAAGTCAAGATTATCAGGCCCTTGTGTAGCCAATACATCTTCAGGATCACCCCCTTGTCCTAGCCGCCAGGAGCGTGGTCACAGTGTCCCAAGGAAAGGTACCCCTACTCTTAGTCAATCTGGGTGACGAAGCTGTGAAATTAAAAACGCATTATCTACTGGCCTGCCTATACCACATCTGTCCGCAGGATATCCTGGATTATCCCACTGCTGCGGCTCAACAATCACTCCACACAGTGGAGGAAGTCAAAGACTCGCCAGAACAGCCCTTGTGGGCCAAACTACACATCAGGGATACCACAACCTCTGCCGAGCAGATCAACAGTGTGCTGGACTTAGTCAAACAACACCATCAAGTCTTCAGCAAACATTCTCTGGACTATGGTCAGACTCGCTTAATACAGCACACCATTCCAACCGGCACTCATCCTCCAATCAAAGAGAGATACCAACCAATCCCTCCTGCCATGTACCAGCAGGTGAAGGATATGAAGACAGCTAATGTCATTCAGGATAGTCACAGCCCCTGGGCTGCCCCTTAGTCCTGGTAAAGAAGAAGGATGGAACCATCCGTTTTTGTGTGGACTACCGTAAGATCAACAACATTACGCACAAGGATGCGTACCCCCTGCCACGAATTGAAGAATCCCTGGCAGCTCTGGGATCTGCTTCTTACTTTTCAACTCTGGATCTAAACAGTGGCTATTGGCAAGTTCCCATGGCACCAGAGGATAAAGAAAAAACTGCTTTTGCCACCCCAATGGGTCTGTTTGAGTTCAACAACATGCCATTCGGGCTATGCAACGCCCCTGGGACATTTCAGAGGCTCATGGAAAGATGCCTTGGACACAAAAACTTTGAGACCGTGTTGTTGTACCTGGATGATGTGATCATCTACTCTAAGACCTACGAAGAGCATATACAGCACCTGGTGGAAGTGTTCCAGACTCTGACCCAACATGGACTGAAAGTGAAACCGTCAAAGTGTCATTTACTGAAGCCCCAAGTGAAATATCTGGGACATGTTGTGAGTGCGGAAGGTATGAGACCGGACCCTAACAAGATAGCAGCAGTACAAAGCTGGCCGGCTCCCAAAACAGTCAAAGAGGCCAAGAGCTTCCTCAGATTTGCAAGTTACTATCGGAGATTTATCCCGCACTTTGCTCAGATTGCGGAACCTATCCAGGAGCTTGTGAAGGGTTACCCTAAAGGATGTCAGAATTCCAAGATACCGGTGGAGTGGAATGAAGAGAGAGAAGCTGCTTTCCAACTGTTGAAAGAAAAACTTACAGAACCTCCAGTCCTGGGTTATCCGGATTACAGCCTACCATTTTGCCTCTATACTGATGCAAGTAAGAAAGGTTTGGGAGCTGTACTATCTCAGACACAAGCTGGAACTGAAAGAGTCATCGCCTATGCCAGCAGATATTTACGAGAGCCAGAGCGGAATGACCATAACTACAGCTCGTTCAAACTGGAGTTTTTAGCCTTGGTCTGGGCTGTAACTGAGAAATTCAAGGACTACCTAGCTGCTACACCTTTCACGGTCTACACCGACAATAATCCGCTAGCTCACTTGAACACTGCACGTCTGGGAGCTCTAGAACAAAGATGGGTTGTTCGCCAAGCTCTAGACTGGCGAATTTCAACTTCACCATTAAGTACCGGACTGGAAAATCCAATGACAATGCTGACGCTTTGTCTAGGCTACCTGCTCAGAAAGAACCAATTTCTACCGATGATCAGTGGGAAGATGTGGAGATGCCAATATTCTACTCCCGATTTTCCCGAAAGGAGGCCCTACACACTAGGCGCCCGACCTCTAAAGTCACTTGTTTTCCACAGACCTGTGACCCCTCACCTCCAGTTGAGAAAGAGCTCTGGATTAAACTAAAATCAGAGAGCAGAGCCATTTGAGAACTGTTGGATTATTTTTACAGCAGGCGCATACCGGAGAGAATCCGACGGCGGAGAGCTGACTCAGAGCTACGGAAACTACTCTTCCTACAAAGAGACCTACTCCTCAGGAGAACTCTTGATCCAGTCACCTGTGAGCGCCTCCACCAGATAGTGGTGCCTCAAAGAGATGCCAAGATGGTAATGGACATGTACCATAACCAGTCTGGTCACTTTGGAATCCAAAAAAACGGAAGCCACCATCAGACGACGTTTCTACTGGATTGGCATGAGAAGTGACATTGAAACCTGGTGTCGACAGTGTCCCACCTGTGCAGTGGCGAAAGGGGAAAGACATGATCAGCGAGCCCCCCTTCATCCAATAGTGAGTAAAATTCCTCTTGAAATCGTGGCAATCGACCACGTGAAACTGGAACCCAGCAGATCCGGGTATGTCTATGCTATGACAATCATAGACCACTATACTAAGTTTGTTGTGGCTGTACCTGTAAAGGACTTAACTGCAAAAACGACAGATGCTGCCATGTGGAAGAGCTTCATTCTGCCGTATGGGTGTCCTGACAAAATACTCACTGATCAGGGATCTGCATTCGAGTCTCAATTATTGTATGAACTTTGTGCCTTGTACAACTGCAAAAAACTGAGAATTACTGCATACCACCCTCAGGGAAACGGATTGTGCGAAAAAATGAACCAGACACTGATCAACATGCTCAAGGCTGTGCTGCCTCACAAGAGGGCCGAATGGCCGTTACTCCTCCCTGAACTAGTGTACCTGTACAGCATTACAACTCATTGCTCCACTGGGTACACGCCATACTACCTCATGTTTGGAAGACATGGCCATCTACCTACAGATCTTGCCCTTGACATCCCTGTACCGGACTCTGAACCACTCCTTCCCCAATCTGAGTGGGTTAAAGAGCATCAGAAGCGCCTGGAGGACACTAGAGAAATAGTGGACTCTAAAATAGAGAAGGCTCAACAAAAACAGGACTTTGATATGCATGCACATGCTGAGCCCTTACAGCCTGGAAATCAGGTCTGGCTAAAAAACAATCACCCTGTAAGCCAAACGGATAGTCGCTGGGAGCGTGAGCCATATACAATAGTGGCTATTCCCTCATCAGAGGGAGGATAAAGGTACTCAGCGAGTCCATCGTAACAGGCTCAAGAAATGCCTACAGGAACCTGTTCAGAAGCAGCCAGGAGAAGAGGATACATCACCTGAGCTGCCATTGTCTTCAGAAAGTAAGACTCAAACAGAGTTGCCTTCCATGCTTGACCCCCTTTAGTGGTTTCTCCAACCTCAAATTTGAGTCCTAATGCCAGCGTCCGAGATTTCTCTGTCTACAGAACCAAGTCAGACAGCTGATTCTCCTGCACAAGTCCAAGACTCTACTTCTACCCCTGGAGACTCGGAACTGTCCTTGCGGAGATCCCAACGGACCAATACAGGGAGTGCAGAATTATTAGGCAAGTTGTATTTTTGCAATTAAGGTATGGTGGCTCACTCTGTACACAGCTGTGGAAGTGGGTGCTGCTAAGTCTGCTATGACTCACCCAGTCATAAAGGGGATTTAAGGTATATGTAAGTAGAAAGACTGAGCACTCTCCAGCTGGACCAAGTGAAGACCAAGAACAAATATATATAATATAAGAATAATTTATTAGTGGAAAATTGATAAATAGCCCTGAACTTATAGCAATAAAATATCAAATACAATGCTAATACAAAATGATGTAGTACCCAAATAGCGAATTAGAATGTAATAATAACACCTGCATAAATACAATAATATAACATAGACAATGCTAAAAAGAGATAAAAAAAGGGGGCAACTATGGTAATATAAATGGTATAAAAGACAATATAAAATGTAGAAGTGGTTTATATATTCGATATGTATTCAGTATATATTCGATGAACCACTACACAGTCCAGTGAAGAAATATGCCAGGTATAATATCCGATGATAAAAGCGGATAAATGTCCCTGTATTTAAAGAGATGGAATCGCTTGTATAGGAACAAATCAACGTACAGTCTAGTAATAGGAATGCACCTGTTATATGCCGTCTGTTGTGAGTATAACCGTGGCGTCCCACGAGGCTCACTGAATCAGATTAGGCAATACCTGGGTCTAGTCGCTTGCTCAAGGTGGTCATGTAGCTCTCAGCATGAGAGATCTCTTGGTAACTTTTCACCGATCTTGCAAGCCTGGACCTAGTTGGTAATTATCAAGGCGTCTTACTTTGTTCGTATTTGCACGGTGTCACTGTTCCGGCAAAGTTAGGATCCAATTGTCGGGATGTTAGGGTCTCATAAATGTTCATCAGCTGATGTCCAAAGTGTACAGAAACCAAACGCGTTTCGGGGTCCTTTCCTGGCCCCTTCCTCAGTGGTGGTCTGTAAGAGGGGTTTAATCCTCCTTTTATACCCAACATCCCTTAAAGTAAGGTGGAGCGAAAATATGGTAGTGGATCTGGTCATACATAAATCCTGGCATGGATCAGTCCAGATAATTGTTCTTTTTATACAGAGAAGTGTTGTTTTTGCCATCATTCTAAGTAATCATGTTGTCTGGCATAACTCAACTATAGTCATCACATTGTCTGGCATATTTCGATTTTCCACTCTAGTTTCAGCAAATCATGTTATCTAGCATTTCTCAAATATATTATACAATATTTTCATGTGCGTTAGCAATGCGGTTTCTTGCTTTACAAAACGCAGATGCGGTTTTTCCAGTGCATATGCGTTTTGTTGTCCTTTATATATAGGAGTATAAATTATATTATTTTTCGTTTGTTTTACATCATAACATACTATTTGGCTAAAAATAAAAAATAAAAAATAAAAAGAATATACAATTATAATATACATTTTTATAAAAGATATAAGATATAAAATTAAAAATATAAAATATGTGTTAAAATGTGTATATCATTATCCATGAACTATACATATGTAAAGGCACAGACATACATTTTAAATATAATATCACAAACACTTTATTATATTATAAGAAAATTTTTTATATAAGATATGACAATATTTAAAAAGTATTTAAAAAGATTAATACGGACTATCTTAAAACGGTGTTGAAAGCTGTATTTCATGATCCCTATTTATAGCCAATTTGTAACTTGATTGTAGAGTCATCGGAGAGGAGAGTAAAAGAATGGTGGCCGCCCACCAGAGGCGGACCAGAGTGGGTATTGATTCCACCTCTGGGCCACATCGGGAGGGGGGCCACCACCCCCACGGGAATGTGTTATAGAAAGCCGAACAGTTCAGATTCGGCATTCAAGCCCATGGGTATAATTGAGTCGAAATTATATATAAACCGTGTCTCGACGCGGGACATGTGTTTAATGTTGTCCCCTCCTCTCCAATGAGGTCTAACTTTTTCAATACCAGCAAAAGAGAGACAGCTTGGGTCTTGGTCATGGTGCAATTTAAAATGTCTCGACACTGTATGCTTGTCTGATCCACCCCTAATTTTGTAAAAGTGTTCAGAAATTCTTTCTTTTAAAGTTCTTTTTGTGCGTCCTATGTACTGTTTGTTACATGGGCACTGAAGAATATAAATTACATTTTTACTATTACATGTTAAAAAGTCTTGTATTTCATGTTTAAAACCATTGGAGGTGGATATGACATTTGTTGTTTTTTTATTAAAACGTGTCTTTTTACAGTTTGGACAAGTGTTGCATCTGAAAAAACCTTTTAAATGGAGCCATCCCTGTAGTGAAGGGTCCGAAATAGGGATGCTAGATTTTACCGTAGGGGCAATTTTTAAACCCAAGTTTGGAGCTTTTGTGTAGATTATAGTTGGTTTATTTGGTAATAATGCTCCAATTGTCTTGTCTTTCTGAATAAAGTGCCAGTGTTTATTTAGAATTTTTTCAATTTTTTTATATTGTGTGTTGAAAGGGAGAACTATGTTTGTGCGTTCTAATCCTGGCATTTTTTCTTTTTCTGTCAGATTATCTTTAGGGGTTTTGTCGAAGAACGTCTGTCTGTCCAATCTTTTGATTTTGTTTAATGATTCTTCAATACATTTTATTGGGTATTTTTTATCTACAAACTGTGATTTTAAAATCTCTGCTTCTTGTTCAAAGGTTTCATTATGAGTACAGTTCCTTTTTAGACGTCTAAATTGACTACTAGGGATGTTGAGTAGCCACCTAGGTAAATGACAGCTAGAATACAGAATAAAACTGTTTCTGGCTGTCGGTTTTTGGTATGTGGAACATAGTAATCTGTTCTGTTCGACTTTAATGTTAAGATCCAAAAATTCTAGATGCGTCTTACTAATATTGGAGGAGAAGCGAAGATTCAGTTCATTTGTATTAATTTGGTCCAAAAAGGAATTCAATGTGGTTTCACTTCCCCTCCAGATAAAAATCACGTCATCGATATAGCGATACCATAGCACCAGGTCCGACCCCAGCTTCTGGTCTATATTTAATGTTTCCCACTCAGCCATAAATAAGTTGGCATAGCTGGGGGCGAACCTGGTGCCCATCGCTGTTCCGGTGATTTGTAGGTAGTAGTCCGTATCAAAGAAAAAATAATTGTGTTTTAAAATTAATTCTACTCCCTCCGCTATAAACTCAATTTGTTCATTATGGAACATTTTACTATTTTTAAGTTGATTTCTCATTGCTAATACCCCTTGTGCATGGTCAATTGATGTATATAGTGTCTGTACATCTAGGGTACCTAGGATCCATTGAGGGTCATATTTTAATTTTTCAATAATATTTACAATTTGTGTTGTGTCCTTGATGTAAGACCTAGTATTTTTCACAACCGGTTGAAGTAGGTTGTCTATATACTGAGAGAGGTTTGCCGTTAAGGAGCCAATGCCCGAAATAATGGGGCGGCCCGGTGGGTTAATTGGGTTTTTGTGTACTTTAGGTAAGCAATAAAAAACTGGGAGTCTACATTGTGTGTCTAAAATGAATTTGGTTTCGTTATCTGATAGGATTTTATTGTCTGTGCCTTTATTACAGTAATTCTTTAAAATATTTTTAAAATCATCTATGGGGTCTGCATTTAATTTGATGTAGGTCTTCGTATCCGTTAACTGTCTCCTACATTCATTAGTATATGCTTCAGTGTTCATAATTACAATAGCCCCGCCTTTATCGGCGGGGCGTATTGTGATATTTTCCATCGATTGTAGATTTTTTATTGCTTGGACTTCCAAATTGGAAAGGTTAGGTCTCATGTTTTTTATTTTTAGTGACCTTAATTCCTGTTCTACATTTTTTCTGAATGTGTTCATTTCAATACTAATTTCTTGTCTAGGGTATTTTAGAGACTTTGGTCTTAAATCTGTATGCCTATATCTCAGGTTGTCCTCTAGGTTTGGGGCAATCGGATTTTTAAGAAAATATTTTTTAAGACATAATTTTCGAATATATTTTTCAATCCCTATATAAATATCAAATTTATTTATTTTTGGGGTAGGGGCAAATTTAAGACCTTTATTTAGAAGTTTAATCTGAGAGTCGGTTAGTTTGACATTACTTAAATTAATTATGGCATCTTGCTCTAATTGTGTTTCCTGTTGTGATTGTGCTCCCTTTCGTTGACTTCTCCGTGTTTTCCTCTTCCTGTTTGATATGTGTGTTTTTTGTGGGTTTTCTGTTGTTGTTTCTCTGGTGACCAATTGTGTTCTTGATATTCGTTGTGCCTCTGGGGTGATATGTCTCGGTGAATTCTGTGGTCCCAAATTGTGTTCTCCTGTCGGTTCCTCAAATTGTATGGATGTGAACTGGGTGGAGGGGAGTAATGTGACCTGTTCGGTGAGTGTCTGGTGTCTTTGTGATAGTGTCTCGTCCGTGCTCTGTGGTGTGGTGGTGTACGGTCTAAAAAATGATCATTCATTAGAGCCTCATATCTATTAGAGGTGGGGATATTAGGCTTCACTTTTATAGTGTCCTGTGTGTGGTGGTTTACATTGGTGTTAGTTAATTTTAGATCTTTTGTGTTGGAGTGCGTATCTGGGGATGATACGTTTCTTACAAATTGGGTTTGTGGATGGTAAGTTTTTTTTCTGTCATAATTAATAAATTTATTAAATTTTTTATCTATAATGTCGTGTTCTAATTTGTCCATACTTTTGCACAGTCTTTCTTGCCAGACATTATATTCCTCATTGATTGGGAATTTATCTATAATGTCTTTTACTCTAGTAATGTTAATCATAGTTTCCTCCAGTATTTGGGTTCTCCTCTTAATAATGAGTTGGATCAGTGCCACTGACTGATCAAAGAAGAATTTATCCCATTCTTTGGAGAAATCAATATTAACAAGATCCTGTGCTGGGATTTTTGAAAATGTAAGGCCTTTAGGGATATAACCTTTCTCCATAAATTGAGTGAGGGATCTAATTTCCCATCTCTGTCTAAGTTGTTTATGGAGAAGGGTCTCAAGCTCTCTAAAAACTTCTGTTGTAGTTTGATCTGTATTTATTCTTTCTTCCCTAGAATCAAAGTTAAATTGTTCAACTTTTTGACGTTTGGTCTCCATATGGTTCCAGATGTCCATAGCTGGATGCAGAGGAGCTCACCAAATGGGTGACAAAATGAATAAAAATGCAATTAAGGTATGGTGGCTCACTCTGTACACAGCTGTGGAAGTGGGTGCTGCTAAGTCTGCTATGACTCACCCAGTCATAAAGGGGATTTAAGGTATATGTAAGTAGAAAGACTGAGCACTCTCCAGCTGGACCAAGTGAAGACCAAGAACAAATATATATAATATAAGAATAATTTATTAGTGGAAAATTGATAAATAGCCCTGAACTTATAGCAATAAAATATCAAATACAATGCTAATACAAAATGATGTAGTACCCAAATAGCGAATTAGAATGTAATAATAACACCTGCATAAATACAATAATATAACATAGACAATGCTAAAAAGAGATAAAAAAAGGGGGCAACTATGGTAATATAAATGGTATAAAAGACAATATAAAATGTAGAAGTGGTTTATATATTCGATATGTATTCAGTATATATTCGATGAACCACTACACAGTCCAGTGAAGAAATATGCCAGGTATAATATCCGATGATAAAAGCGGATAAATGTCCCTGTATTTAAAGAGATGGAATCGCTTGTA
Source organism: Bufo bufo (assembly GCF_905171765.1). NCBI lineage: Eukaryota > Metazoa > Chordata > Amphibia > Anura > Bufonidae > Bufo > Bufo bufo. The sequence continues at coordinate 181,917,745 of NC_053392.1, forward strand.
TAGGAACAAATCAACGTACAGTCTAGTAATAGGAATGCACCTGTTATATGCCGTCTGTTGTGAGTATAACCGTGGCGTCCCACGAGGCTCACTGAATCAGATTAGGCAATACCTGGGTCTAGTCGCTTGCTCAAGGTGGTCATGTAGCTCTCAGCATGAGAGATCTCTTGGTAACTTTTCACCGATCTTGCAAGCCTGGACCTAGTTGGTAATTATCAAGGCGTCTTACTTTGTTCGTATTTGCACGGTGTCACTGTTCCGGCAAAGTTAGGATCCAATTGTCGGGATGTTAGGGTCTCATAAATGTTCATCAGCTGATGTCCAAAGTGTACAGAAACCAAACGCGTTTCGGGGTCCTTTCCTGGCCCCTTCCTCAGTGGTGGTCTGTAAGAGGGGTTTAATCCTCCTTTTATACCCAACATCCCTTAAAGTAAGGTGGAGCGAAAATATGGTAGTGGATCTGGTCATACATAAATCCTGGCATGGATCAGTCCAGATAATTGTTCTTTTTATACAGAGAAGTGTTGTTTTTGCCATCATTCTAAGTAATCATGTTGTCTGGCATAACTCAACTATAGTCATCACATTGTCTGGCATATTTCGATTTTCCACTCTAGTTTCAGCAAATCATGTTATCTAGCATTTCTCAAATATATTATACAATATTTTCATGTGCGTTAGCAATGCGGTTTCTTGCTTTACAAAACGCAGATGCGGTTTTTCCAGTGCATATGCGTTTTGTTGTCCTTTATATATAGGAGTATAAATTATATTATTTTTCGTTTGTTTTACATCATAACATACTATTTGGCTAAAAATAAAAAATAAAAAATAAAAAGAATATACAATTATAATATACATTTTTATAAAAGATATAAGATATAAAATTAAAAATATAAAATATGTGTTAAAATGTGTATATCATTATCCATGAACTATACATATGTAAAGGCACAGACATACATTTTAAATATAATATCACAAACACTTTATTATATTATAAGAAAATTTTTTATATAAGATATGACAATATTTAAAAAGTATTTAAAAAGATTAATACGGACTATCTTAAAACGGTGTTGAAAGCTGTATTTCATGATCCCTATTTATAGCCAATTTGTAACTTGATTGTAGAGTCATCGGAAAAGTTGTATTTTTGAGGATTCATTTTATTATTGAACAACAACCATGTTCTCAATGAACCCAAAAAACTCATTAATATCAAAGCTGAATATTTTTGGAAGTAGTTTTTAGTCTGTTTTTAGTTTTAGCTATTTTAGGGGGATATCTGTGTGTGCAGGTGACTATTACTGTGCATAATTATTAGGCAACTTAACAAAAAACAAATATATACCCATTTCAATTATTTATTTTTACCAGTGAAACCAATATAACATCTCAACATTCACAAATATACATTTCTGACATTCAAAAACAAAACAAAAACAAATCAGTGACCAATATAGCCACCTTTCTTTGCAAGGACACTCAAAAGCCTGCCATCCATGGATTCTGTCAGTGTTTTGATCTGTTCACCATCAACATTGCGTGCAGCAGCAACCACAGCCTCCCAGACACTGTTCAGAGAGGTGTACTGTTTTCCCTCCTTGTAAATCTCACATTTGATGATGGACCACAGGTTCTAAATGGGGTTCAGATCAGGTGAACAAGGAGGCCATGTCATTAGATTTTCTTCTTTTATACCCTTTCTTGCCAGCCACGCTGTGGAGTACTTGGACGCGTGTGATGGAGCATTGTCCTGCATGAAAATCATGTTTTTCTTGAAGGATGCAGACTTCTTCCTGTACCACTGCTTGAAGAAGGTGTCTTCCAGAAACTGGCAGTAGGACTGGGAGTTGAGCTTGACTCCATCCTCAACCCGAAAAGGCCCCACAAGCTCATCTTTGATGATACCAGCCCGAACCAGTACTCCACCTCCACCTTGCTGGCGTCTGAGTCGGACTGGAGCTCTCTGCCCTTTACCAATCCAGCCACGGGCCCATCCATCTGGCCCATCAAGACTCACTCTCATTTCATCAGTCCATAAAACCTTAGAAAAATCAGTCTTGAGATATTTCTTGGCCCAGTCTTGACGTTTCAGCTTGTGTGTCTTGTTCAGTGGTGGTCGTCTTTCAGCCTTTCTTACCTTGGCCATGTCTCTGAGTATTGCACACCTTGTGCTTTTGGGCACTCCAGTGATGTTGCAGCTCTGAAATATGGCCAAACTGGTGGCAAGTGGCATCTTGGCAGCTGCACGCTTGACTTTTCTCAGTTCATGGGCAGTTATTTTGCGCCTTGGTTTTTCCACACGCTTCTTGCGACCCTGTTGACTATTTTGAATGAAACGCTTGATTGTTCGATGATCACGCTTCAGAAGCTTTGCAATTTTAAGAGTGCTGCCTCCCTCTGCAAGATATCTCACTATTTTTGACTTTTCTGAGCCTGTCAAGTCCTTCTTTTGACCCATTTTGCCAAAGGAAAGGAAGTTGCCTAATAATTATGCACACCTAATATAGGGTGTTGATGTCATTAGACCACACCCCTTCTCATTACAGAGATGCACATCACCTAATATGCTTAATTGGTAGTAGGTTTTCGAGCCTATACAGCTTGGAGTAAGAAAACATGCATAAAGAGGATGATGTGGTCAAAATACTCATTTGCCTAATAATTCTGCACTCCCTGTAAAGGTAAACCACCTGCCCGTTATCGGGAATTTTTTGGGATGGACCTTTAGTTACAGAGACAATAGGAGCCAAGCCATGGACACATTTTGACGGGTGAGAAACATTGCCTACTGTTTATTGTTTACATTATCGGCTCCTTCATCTACCCTTTTGTGCCTGGACTTCATGGACTCCATCTATCAACTAAGCCATACCTCATGTTGGATTACAAATTATTTTAGATTTTTGGTTTTTTTCCCTACCTGTTACAAGTTATGCAACGTTAAAAAGCTTGCACCCAAAGAAAAGACTCAAACGCATACCTGAGCTCTTTGTGATTTCCATTGCTATATTTTGCACTAATTTTGCTTAAATATTTCTAGCTTGAGCAACGTTCAAGTACTCGTGCCCATTGTATGGACTCTTTTACAGAAGCCGCAATGTGAATTTATGCATTTATTGTGAAACCCCACTAACTTTTGCCTTTAGCCAGAGCAGTAGCGCCTTGCTTTTGTGTGCCTTGATTTACAGCTCTGTTCTCTTTATAAGGACTGCCTCTGTGGACGCGTAATACTAATGGCCTACATCTGGAGTCATATATCCCGGGTATCCATGTAGGACCAAGTGGTAAGTCCTGGCAGGTCTAGTAACTACACGGGTAACCCCGCTGGTTCGTGAATGGTTAGAAGTCATAGACCCCTCCTTCCCGTTTGTTATATGTTCAGGATTGCTCCCATCCTGAGGTGTTTCTTCCAGGAGTTCCATGGGATTATAATACCCTCCTCCTGTGACATTGCCAGAAGTCCATGGAGACGCTAATACCTCCCCTTCTGAGCCTTTACCTAAGGTATGGTACCTCAAGCCTTAGAGCCTTTTAGCTACCCATCGTCACCATAGTGATCGTGCTATAAGCCATATTTTTCAGACTTTGGTGCAGGAAAGGGAATACAGGATAACGCCACCCTTCCATTTGCCAGTATTTCATGACACCATGGTGGGATTACGGAGTAAGGGCACCCCCATGCTTTCTTTGGCGTTTAAAGGATCCAGAACACTTCAAAGTTAGTCAGTAGTGATTGCTTAGTGCAGATCTTGGTTCACTGGTTATAACGAGAGGGAAACTGTTAATTAAGGACACCCTACTCATGCTGGCAGGAACCTAGGGTAGCCGTTATATGTTTTGTCTTTGTTTGTCTTATGTGTATTTCAGGCAGCCCTTTTGTATTAATTTGGGTACCACCAGAGCTTATTCCTCTTATTCCCAGCACAAGCCGAGGACTGCTTGATTCAAAGTAAGGGGGAATGTAACACCCCAGAGTTGGGTTACTAAACGCTTTTACCCTGCTACAATCTGCTAAGAGCATTAACATTGTCATTTGATGTGATTTTCCTCATGTCATTCACAACTGTGCAGATAAAACCATTTTAAATGTAATTTTTTCCTTGTAATGTTTCAGGTCTACCAGCAGGTGGCAGCATCATTGGTAGGAATAGTTTTAATGTTATGGCTGTTCAGAATATTACGTTCCTGTTCTGCCCCCCTGCTTAAAGGGCTTCTGTCACCCCACTAAACTCTTTTTTTTTTTTTTTTGTGTACTTATAATCCCTATCCTGCCATATTGCCATACATTATGTTATTAATAATTTTCGTACAGTAGCTTTAGCAAAAAACATACTTTTATGATATGCTAATTACCTTTCTACCAGCAAGCAGGGCGTCTACTTGCCGGTAGCAGCCGCAGAAAACTGCCCCCTCCTTCTGTTGATTGACAGGGCCAGCTGCGATCTCCTCCTCCGGCCAGCCCTGTCAGCATTTCAAAAATCGCGCGCCTGTGTTGATTCGGCGCAGGCGCTCTGAGATAAGGAGGCTCGCCTCCTCAGCACTCCCTCAGTGCGCCTGCGCCGATGACGTCTTCTCTTTCGGTGACATCATCGGCGCAGGCGCACTGAGGGAGTGCTGAGGAGGCGAGCCTCCTTATCTCAGAGTGCCTACACCGAATAAACACAGGCGCGCAATTTTTGAAATGCTGACAGGGCTGGCCGGAGGAGGAGATCGCGGTTGGCCCTGTCAATCAAAAGAAGGAGGGGGCGGTTTTCTGCGGCTGCTACCAGCAAGTAGACGCCCTACTTGCTGGTAGAAAGGTAATTAGCATATCATAAAAGTAAGTTTTTTTGCTAAATCTACTGAACGAAAATTATTAATAACATAATGTATGGCAATATGGCAGGATAGGGATAATAAGTACACCAAACAAAAAAAATTAGTTTAGTGGGGTGACAGAAGCCCTTTAAGGGAAGTGGAGCTTCCCACATCCTGCAGCAAGGGAGAAGAAAGCCAGTTAGATCCAGTTCTAGCTCTCCCTCCATGGGGAAGACAGCAAGGACCAAGTCTCGTCCTGAGATTTGATCAGATTCCCAGTCTGAGCTTTGCAGCTCAGCTGGACGAAACCAAGTAGAAAGCTGCAGATCACTCCAGTTCCAGGAAGAACCGTACCCTGTAAAGATAACTGTGAATAGAGACCAGAGACCCCAGGAGAAGCCTTATTCCTCCTCAGCTAGTCAATCCCAGATAGCAGAAGATAGTAAGCGCAGAAGCCAAATTCCTGCCACATTACAGAGCTAACAAGCAGACGTCCTTTTCCTGCAAGCTCCAGGCACATGATAGAGCAGAAGATAAATTCCTGCCACACATTGCCAATACCTGCTGGGACCTAAGACAAAGCTGTATCTTGTTTGGATGAAAGTTACTTCCAGTAAAGACAAGTTTGAACTTCACCCAAAGTCTGGATCTTAATTTCTGCTACCAGTTCCTCTATTACTCCTACTAGCACAACACTCATTTCATTGTAAGTGAGCCAGGATCCAAGAGTCCAGCCGTGCCCAGGTAGGAGACACCGTTGACACTATTGCCATTACCACACAGAGACATTACACCACTCTGGCATCCCTAACCTGGTACGTGAGTTACAACACCTTAAAGGGCCCTGCGACAGTACTCGGCGCACGCTGCAATTGGCGTCACGAACAAACAATAGACTATTATATACATTTCCTGACCCACTGCATAGTTTGGCGTCCGTGTAACCATACCACGGTCCTGCTTATTGCATTTATAGTCAGCTCACCCAATTTGCAAACTTTTCTCCCTACTTGGGTGCACCGCCATGTGGGAAATGACAACAGAGATTATCCAGGACTCCGATGGGATCGGTGAATACGGAAGCTTTATTTCTTCAAAGGGGTTAGAAATATGTCTTCACTAAATGAATGAACCACTTATGAGTTTGGAACTGCTCATTCTTAATGATAGCATAAAAACCTGAAAGACTTTCCCTTCTTAGGGTACTTTCACACTTGCGGCAGAGTGATCCGGCAAGCAGTTCCGTAGCTGGAACTGCCTGCCGGATCTGGCAAAACGTACGCCAATTGATGGCATTAGTAAGATTGATCAGGATCAGTCTTAACCACCTCAGCTCCCCTAGCTTAAACCCCCTTAAAGGGTTTTTACCACTTCGTTTTCACATAATTAGCTTTCAGACACTAGCGATCTAGTGTCTGCTCTAACAAACAATCCTAATATAATAGCTTTTGGGGCAGCCGTTTCGCTAAAAAAAGAACTTATATTGATATGCTAATGAGCCTCTAGGTGCTATGGGGGCGTCATTAGCACCTAGAGGCTCGGTCTACCTTCACAAAATTCCGCCGCCCAGCGCGTCCCTCCAGCCCGCCCATCTCCTCCGGAATGCGATCCTCCCTGTGAGCGTATGTATTCGGCGCATGCGCAGTGAATGTCTGACCGCTTCCCTGCTCAGACATTTCCACTGCGCCTGCACGGTGACGTCATAGTGCTCCGAGGAACAGGCGCAGTGGAGATGTCTGTGCAGAAAGCGGTCAGACATTCACTGCGCATGCGCCGAATACATACGCTCACAGGGAGGTTTGCTTTCCGGAGGAGATGGGCGGGCTGGAGGGACGCGCTGGGCGGCGGCATTTTGTGAAGGTAGACCGAGCCTCTAGGTGCTAATGACGCCCCCATAGCACCTAGAGGCTCATTAGCATATCAATATAAGTTCTTTTTTTAGCGAAACGGCTGCCCCAAAAGCTATTATATTAGGATTGTTTGTTAGAGCAGACACTAGCGGATCGCTAGTGTCTGAGAGCTAATTATGTGAAAACAAAGTGGTAGAACCCCTTTAATGACCAGACCACTTTTTACAATTCTGCACTACACTACTTTCACGGTTTATTTCTCGGTCATACAACTTACCACCCAAATGAATTTTGCCTCCTTTTCTTCTCACTAATAGAGCTTTCATTTGGTGGTATTTAATTGCTGCTGACATTTTTACTTTTTTTGTTATTAATCGAAATTGACCGAAATTTTTGCAAAAAAATGACATTTTTAACTTTCAGTTGTAAAATTTTTCAAATCAAACTACATTTCTATATACATTTTTCTCTAAATCTATTGTTCTACATGTCTTTGATTAAAAAATATGCAATAAATGTATATTTATTGGTTTGTGCAAAAGTTATAGCGTTTACAAACTATGGTACAAAAATGTGAATTTCCGCATTTTAAAGCAGCTCTGACTTTCTGAGCACCTGTCATGTTTCCTGAGGTTCTACAATGCCCAGACAGTAGAAACACCCCACAAATGACCCCATTTCGGAAAGTAGACACCCTAAGGTATTCGCTGATGGGCATAGTGAGTTCATAGAAGTTTTTATTTTTTGTCACAAGTTAGCGGAAAATGATGATTTTATTTTTTTTCTTACAAAGTCTCATATTCCACTAACTTGTGACAAAAAATAAAAACTTCCATGAACTCACTATGCCCATCACGAAATACCTTGGGGTGTCTTCTTTCCAAAATGGGGTCACATGTGGGGTATTTATACTGCCCTGGCATTTTAGGGGACCTAAAGCGTGAGAAGAAGTCTGGAATCCAAATGCCTAAAAAATGCCCTGTGAAATCCTAAAGGTGCTCTTTAGAATTTGGGCCCCTTTGGGCACCTAGGCTGCAAAAAAGTGTCACACATGTGGTATCGCCGTACTCAGAGGAAGTAGGGCAATGTGTTTTGGGGTGTATTTTTACATATACCCATGCTGGGTGAGAGAAATATCTCTCTAAAAGTCAACTTTTCCAAAAATTTTTATACAAAGTTGTCATTTTAGAGAGATATTTCTCTCACCCAGCATGGGTATATGTAAAAAGACACCCCAAAACACATTGCCCAACGTCTCCTGAGTACGGCGATACCACATGTGTGACACTTTTTTGCAGCCTAGGTGCGCAAAGGGGTCCAAATTCTAAAGAGCACCTTTATTTCACAGGGCATTTTTTAGGCATTTGGATTCCAGACTTCTTCTCACGCTTTAGGTCCCCTAAAATGCCAGGGCAGTATAAATACCCCACAAGTGACCCCATTTTGGAAAGAAGACACCCCAAGGTATTCCGTGAGGGGCATGGCGAGTTCATAGAATTTTTTTTTTTTTGCACAAGTTAGCGGAAATAGATTTTTTTTTGTTTTTTCTCACAGTCTCCCTTTCCGCTAACTTGTGACAAAAAGTTCAATCTTTCATGGACTCAATATGCCCCTCAGCGAATACCTTGGGGTGGCTACTTTCCGAAATGGGGTCATTTGTGCGGTGTGTTTACTGTTCTGGCATTTTGGGCGGGGCTAAATTATGAGCAACCCTGTAAAGCCTAAAGGTACTTGTTGGACTTTCGGCCCCTTTATGCACCTAGGCTGCAAAAAAGTGTCACACATGTGGTATCGCCGTACTCAGGAGAAGTAGGGCAATGTGTTTTGGGGTGTATTTTTACATATACCCATGCTGGGTGAGAGGAATATTTCTGTAAATTGTCAACTTTGTATAAAAAAAATTAAAAAGTTGTCATTTACAGAGATATTTCTCTCACCCAGCATGGGTATATGTAAAAATACACCCCAAAACACATTGCCCTACTTCTCCTGAGTACGGCGATACCACATGTGTGACACTTTTTTGCAGCCTAGGTGCGCAAAGGGGCCCAAATTCCAATAAGAATCTTTACGATTTCACAGGGCATTTTTTACGCATTTGGATTCCAAACTACAGGGTGGGCCATTTATATGGATACACCTTAATAAAATGGGAATGGTTGGTGATATTAACTTCCTGTTTGTGGCACATTAGTATATGTGAGGGGGGAAACTTTTCAAGATGGGTGGTGACCATGGCGGCCATTTTGAAGTCGGACATTTTGAATCCAACTTTTGTTTTTTCAATAGGAAGAGGGTCATGTGACACATCAAACTTATTGGGAATTTCACAAGAAAAACAATGGTGGCTTGGTTTTAACGTAACTTTATTCTTTCATGAGTTATTTACAAGTTTCTGACCACTTATAAAATGTGTTCAATGTGCTGCCCATTGTGTTGGATTGTCAATGCAACCCTCTTCTCCCACTCTTCACACACTGATAGCAGCACCGCAGGAGAAATGCTAGCACAGGCTTCCAGTATCCGTAGTTTCAGGTGCTGCACATCTAGTATCATCTAAAGGGAATCGTCTATGCTGTGAAGATACGAGATGTGCAGCACCTGAAACGACGGATACTGGAAGCCTGTGCTAGCATTTCTCCTGCGGTGTTGCTATCAGTGTGTGAAGAGTGGGAGAAGAGGGTTGCATTGACAATCCAACACAATGGGCAGCACATTGAACACATTTTATAAGTGGTCAGAAACTTGTAAATAACTCATGAAAAAATAAAGTTACGTTAAAACCAAGCCACCATTGTTTTTCTTGTGAAAATTCCCAATAAGTTTGATGTGTCACATGACCCTCTTCCTATTGAAAAAACAAAAGTTGGATTCAAAATGGCCGACTTCAAAATGGCCACCATGGTCACCACCCATCTTGAAAAGTTTCCCCCCTCACATATATTAATGTGCCACAAACAGGAAGTTAATATCACCAACCATTCCCATTTTATTAAGGTGTATCCACATAAATTGTCCCACCCTGTACTTCTCACGCTCTAGGGCCCCTAAAATACCAGGGCAGTATAAATACCCCACAAGTGACCCCATTTTGGAAAGAAGACACCCCAAGGTATTCCAGGAGCGGCATGGCGAGTTCCTAGAATATTATTTTTTTTGGCACAAGTTAGCGGAAAATGATTTTTTTATTTATTTATTTTTTTATTTTATTTTTCTCTTACAAAGTCTCATATTCCACTAACTTGTGACAAAAAATTAAATTTTACATGAACTCGCCATGCCCCTCACGAAATACCTTGGGGTGTCTTCTTTCCAAAATGGGGTCACATGTGGGGTATTTATACTGCCCTGGCATTTTAGGGGCCCTAAAGCGTGAGAAGAAGACTGGAATATAAATGTCTAAAAAAATTTACGCATTTGGATTCCGTGAGGGGTATGGTGAGTTCATGTAAGATTTTATTTTTTTGTCACAAGTTAGAGGAATATGAGACTTTGTAAGAAAAAACAAAAAAACAAAAAAAAAATATCAATTTCCGCTCACTTGTGCCAAAAAAAAAAAAATCTTCTATGAACTCGCCATGCCCCTCAAAAGTGATCTTTTTATAGCGCCACAGCGATTTTACTGAGTTTTTGCAGTGATCAGAAAAAAAAAAAAATTCTAACACTGCGTTTTTTGTAGAGCCTATAGAACATGTCCTATTCTTGTCTGCAATTGCGGACAAGAAAAGGCATTTTCTATATATTTCTGGCAATGTGCGGATCCGCAAAATGTGGAAAGCACATTGCCGTTGTCCGTGTTTTGCGGATCCGCGGTGTCCGTGTTTTGCGGATCCGTGGATCCGCAAATCACATACGGACGTCTGAATGAAGCCTTACAGGGGGGTGATCAATGACAGGGGTGTGATCAGGGAGTCTATATGGGGATATCACCCCCCTGTCATTGATCACCCCCCTGTAAGGCTCCATTCAGACGTCCGTATGTGTTTTGCGGATCCGTGGATCCGCAAAACACATACGGACGTCTGAATGGAGCCTTACAGGGGGGTGATCAATGACAGGGGGGTGATCAGGGAGTCTATATGGGGTGATCACCCCCCTGTCATTGATCACCCCCCTGTAAGGCTCCATTCAGACGTCCGTATGTGTTTTGCGGATCCGCGAATCTGCGGATCTGCTAAACACATACGGACGTCTGAATGGAGCCTTACAGGGGGGTGATCAATGACGGGGGGGATCAGAGAGTCTAATATGTAGTGATCAGGGGTTAATAAGGGGTTAATAAGTGACGGGGGGGTAGTGTAGTGGTGTTTGGTGCTACTTTACAGAGCTGCCTGTGTCCTCTGGTGGTCGATCCAAGCAAAAGGGACCACCAGAGGACCAGGCAGCAGGTATATTAGACGCTGTTAACAAAACAGCGTCTAATATACCTTTCAGGGGTTAAAAAAATAGCATCTACAGCCTGCTAGCGAATGATCGCCACTGGCAGGCTGTAGATCAGCTCGTTTACCTGCAGTTCCTGTGAACGCGCGCTCCTGTGTGCGCGCGTTCACAGGAAATCTCGCGTCTCGTGAGATGACGCGCCGGCGCGTCCAAGAGGAATGAATCGACCGCCTCCGGAACACAATCCTGCGTTAGGCGGTCCGGAGGCGGTTAAAAAATGCCTGATCAGTCAGAAAAATGCATTGGAATGCCGGGTCCGTCTTTCCGGTGTCATTCGGCAAAACGGATCCGGCATTTATTTTTTTCACCTTTATTTTGGTCTGCGCATGTGCTGGCCGGAAGGACGGATCCGGCATTCCGGTATTTTGAATGTCCGATCCGGCACTAATACATTCACAGGAACTGCAGGTAAACGAGCTGATCTACAGCCTGCCAGCGAATGATCGCCGCTGGCAAGCTGTAGATCAGCTCGTTTACCTGCAGTTCCTGTGAACGCGCGCTCCTGTGTGCGCGCGTTCACAGGAAATCTCGCGTCTCGTGAGATGGCGCGCCGGCGCGTCCAAGAGGAATGAATCGACCGCCTCCAGAATGCCATCCTGCGTTAGGCGGTCCGGAGGCGGTTAAAAAATGCCTGATCAGTCAGAAAAATGCATTGAAATGCCGGGTCCGTCTTTCCGGTGTCATTTGGGAAAATGGATCCGGCATTTATTTTTTTCACCTTTATTTTGGTCTGCGCATGTGCAGGCCGGAAGGACGGATCCGGCATTCCGGTATTTTGAATGTCCAATCCGGCACTAATACATTCCTATGGAAAAAAAATGCTGGATCCGGCATTCAGGCAAGTCTTCAGTTTTTTTAGCCGGAGATAAAACCGTAGCATGCTGCGGTTTTATCTTTTGCCTGATCAGTCAAAATGACTGAACTGAAGACATCTCCATTCAGAATGCATGGGGATAAAACTGATCAGTTCTTTTCCGGCATTAAGGCCTCTTTCACACTTGCGTTGTCCGGATCCGGCGTGTACTCCACTTGCCGGAATTACACTCCGGATCCGGAAAAAACGCAAGTGTACTGAAAGCATTTGAAGACGGAACCGTCTTCAAAATGCGTTCAGTGTTACTATGGCACCCAGGACGCTATTAAAGTCCTGGTTGCCATAGTAGGAGCGGGGAGCGGGGGAGCGATATACTTACAGTCCGTGCGGCTCCCGGGGCGCTCCAGAATGACGTCAGAGCGCCCCATGCGCATGGATGACGTGTCCAATGCGATCACATGATCCATGCGCTTGGGGCGCCCTGACGTCACTCTGGAGCGCCTGGGGAGCCGCACGGACGGTAAGTACACTGCTCCCCCGCTCCCCACTACACTTTACCATGGCTGCCAGGACTTTAGCGTCCCGGCAGCCATGGTAACCATTCAGAAAAAGCTAAATGTCGGCTCCCGCAATGCGCCGAAACGACGTTTAGCTTAAGGCCGGATCCGGATCAATGCCTCTCAATGGGCATTAATTCCGGATCCGGCATTGCGGCAAGTGTTCCGGATTTTTGGCCGGAGCAAAAAGCGCAGCATGCTGCGGTATTTTCTCCGGCCAAAAAACGTTCCGTTCCGGAACTGAAGACATCCTGATGCATCCTGAACGGATTTCACTCCATTCAGAATGCATGGGGATAATCCTGATCAGGATTCTTCCGGCATAGAGCCCCGACGACGGAACTCTATGCCGGAAGACAATAACGCAGGTGTGAAAGAGCCCTCAGCCCTTTTGACGGAACTCAGTGCCGGAAAAGAAAAACGCTAGAGTGAAAGTACCCTAACACCAGATATTTAATATCAATATCATATCTATCTGTATATCTCATATCGCTTTCCATTTATCTCAGTATCTATATATCTCTCCTATCTATCTATCTCCTATATTTCTATGTCTCTCCTATCTATCTATCTATGGCCTCATGCACATGGCCATCGTTTTAGTCTGCATCCGAGCCGCAGTTTTTGGCGGTTCGGATGCGGACCCATTCACTTCAATGGGGCCGCAAAAGATGTGGACAGCACTCTGTGTGCTGTCCACATCCGTTGCTCCGTTCCGTTGTCCGCAAAAAAAATATAACATGTCCTATTCTTGTCTGTGCTTTGCGGACAAGAATAGGCTGTTATATTAAAGGCTGTCCGCGCCGTTCCACAAATTGCGGAACGCACACGGACGCCATACTTGTTTTGCGGATCCGCGGTTTTCAGACCGCAAAACACACAACGGTCGTGTACATGAGGCCTATCTCCTATCTATCTCTTATCTATCTATTTATTATCTATATCTATCTATTTATCCATCAATCTCATAGCTATCTACCTGCTATCTGTCTGCCTACTATCAGCCTTCTATCTATCTATCTTACAGATATTTACAGACTTTATGTTAATTCGCTCATATACATCTGATTTTGACCAAAGCTACAGAAACCAGAACTGGGACAGTGATTTCGGTAAAAGAGTCATTTAGATGACACTTTTTAAACATATTGTCCCTAGTGAGATTGTGCAGGAGGTCACGTATGTCTGCTGAGTAGAGTCTATGGGCAGGGAGTATATATGTGGATTTCATAAGACAACTTACACTTCGGCAGGAATAATCATGTTCTAGTTATTTCCATCCCAGGCCATTTGGCAGTGACATTGTTGACAGTGGTTACCAAGGAGACAAGAGCATTCTGCAGACAGGGGACCAATCAGAGGCGTGGCTGCAGGTCACCTGACACCCAGCTTTCTATTCTTGTGTCCCCGGCTGGTTCTCTCAGTTCGGATCTGGACTCGCTGTGGGCGGCCGCTGACACGATGTTTGGGAGCCTTCTCAGAGACTTCGAGGAAGATCCGTTCTTCTCGTGAGTTCCTTAGGACATTTTCCTTTAGATTGCTCGGTGTAATCGTCAGCACTATACTGCTATGATGTCAGCAAGTGTAGTGCATAGGGAAGACAAATGTGCTAGGCTATAGAAGAATAACTACCACCCCCAGCATGCTCTGCCAGGAGCTGTACATCTAACGGAAGGAGCCAGAAGTAAATTAGGGGGCACATAGATGGCAGCTTGTAACCCAAATGTCAGACCCTGCTCTTTGTCACCTAGACATGTCACAGAGCTGCATGACATGGCTGCAGAGGCTCTGGTGCTGTATCACCTAGTGCATTGTGGGTTTCAAGCAGCATTTGCAATTCTACAGACTTCAGAGCTGAAATCCACCAGCATTCGATTTTTATTCTGTTTTCATGAGGGACTGCCCCACACTGCGTTCTGCTAAGCTATTAGGGATGCTGTCTGTTTCCAATAGCAACCACTAAAAATTGTGAATGCAGCTATATAATATACTACCATGCAGGCTGTAGCTCAGGATCAAAGGGGTTTTGATAACCTTCCCTCAGGACAGGTCCTCAATATCAGATCTGTTGGGGTCTGACCATAGGCGTGCGCAGCCTATTGCATTAGGGTGTGCGCCCTAAAGCACAAACACACACGCGCGCACACGTGTATATATATATATATTATATACACACACACACATACTGTTATATTACCCCTGTATATTATACAGGGGTAATATAACTGAGCAGGGCTATCAGGGGACATTATACAGGGGGTAATATAACTTAGAGGTATCAGGGTAAATTATACAGGGGGTAATATAACCTCCTGACAGAACCTCAATTTTGAGGCTTGATTAGGGTGTGCCCAGGCACACCCGGCACACCCCGTGCGCACACCTATGGGTCCGACACCTGGCACCCCCACCGATTAGCTGTTCGGGCAGCCATGGTACCAGAAACTATACAGTGTATGGAGCGGATGCAGAAGGCTCTGTCACTGTGTAGTTTCTGGTGCTCCAATTCATTCATAGTCTGCCTGAAACAGCTGATCTGTGGGGGTCCCTGGTGTCGGACCCCCACTGATATGATATTGATGACCTGTCCTGACAATAGGTCATCAGTGTCTTTAGTCAGGTCAACTCCTTTAATACAAGATAGGTGACATTATGTATTCACTTATCTGTTTGTTGTAGATTATAGCTCTTCATATGCTGCTTAGACTTTATGGTAACTATGAAATCATCAGGACAGTAATGGACTCGCTAATGCTGTCTTCTGGTGTGTCTGATGTGACATGTCAGGAAAAGGTTCACAGCTGATCATTCTTTTGCTCCTCTGAGGGGTCAGTACAGTGATGTTTGCTTTAGGCAATGCTCTGAAGGACTCCACGCTCATACGTTGTAATACTTGTATTTTACTCACTTTATATAGCAGTGACATATCCCTGCAGCTCTTTACAGACATTGTCATCACTAGCTATCCGCAGTGGATCTTACAATCTAAATTCCCTATCTGTATGTCTTTGGAGTGTGGGAGGAAACCGAAGTACCCGGAGGAAACCCATACGGGGAGAACATACAAACTTCACGCAGATGATGTCCTTGGTCGGATGTGAACCTAGGACTTAAACGCTGCAAGGCACCAGTGCTGACCACTGAGCCACCATGCAGCCCATGTAATCAGGGGCGGATTGGAAACTTAAAGGGGCCCCCCTGGGAAAAAAACTAAAAGTGGCCCCCATGTTGTAGGCGAGTCAGACAAGTAAGCAGGAACAAGAGAAGTAGACGGGGCTAGCAGTACCATAGTGCAGAACATTATACCACCTCTCCAAAACCAAATACCACAATGCAGCACCAAATACTGCTGCCCGCGGCACAGTATGAAACTGGGAACAGCAATACAGTTGAATTCAGGAGGGCACCTGCGGCCGCTGGCCTGGTGCATAAGTGCCCGATGCCCCTACATTAATTAATGCTGAGAGCATCAGATCTTTATGTACCTGGCTGGCTGCCATGAGTAGGGCTTGGGCAGCCCCCTGGGCATCGGCCCACTGGAATTTTTCCCTGTAGGGTCTATTCTATGGCCAGTCCACTCCTGCATGTAGTAAATGTTTGCTCACAGAGCATTACCTATGCTGTATAACACTGGTACCATTTCTCAGGTGAGGAGGACTAGGTTGTACAGGTTTGCAGCCAGTCGCTTAAAGTAGTCTAAGCGTTGACCATTATCAGCAGTAATAGACAAGTAGTACTGCAGATATAGAGTCTAGATCACTATTTTGTATTTCCCTACATCCCCCTGTTCCACCACTGTCTGCGCTCGAAGCTGCACTGAAATACACTGTCAGGACTGTTGTGTATAAGTCCTCTCCATTATGTTGGCACAGCACAGAAGTCCAGACTGTGTATTGCAGCGCAGCTTTGAGTGCTGGCAGCGGGGGTTGTGGAGCAGTAAGAAAATAAAGAAATTGTGATCTGGACTCCTTATCTGCAGTGCTACCGTAGTCATGTTGTACTGCAGATAATAGTCCACGATTGTGTTGACAGATTCCCTTTAAGAGGAATCCGTTGCCTCCCCAATCAGTTTCAAAGTAAGCATACTGCCATACAGGGTAGGTGCCCCAAAATATAATCAAACTCTTCTTGTGAAGATCTGGTGCACGATGACCTGTTTGGCGCTCTTCAACTCCCCATTTGATTGACAGATCCTGAGATTTCAGAGCCAGTAGAGATTATCGGGGGAAGCCAGATGCAATGAATGAGGCAGTACACCATGTACCGAAAACCTAATTAGCATAAAAATAAGAAGATACATTTCCCAGGATTAGAGGACTGGATTTTCACAAGAAAAATATGCTTCTGGTTCAGGGCACCTGTCCTACATGGTGGTATGCTTACTTTGATACTGATTTTGGAGATGACTGACTTCTTTTAAAACTATTCATTTATAACTTTATTAACCAAAACCCCCTTAAGATGGAACTTCTAAAGCACCCAAGATTTTAAGGCTATGTGCACCTTTGGGAACAATTTTTTAATTATTGCATTTTATTCATTAAATAATTTTTTCAATGGGTCTTTATTAAAAAGATTGAGCCGGTCTGTCACAAAGGCTTAACTGTTTTTCTAGCTTTCTTTCACTTTCATTTTGTGCCGTCATCTAATAACCCTTATCTCTAAATTACCAAGAGGTCATAAACACTTATTTAAGTCACATTCTTATCACTAGAAACATAGAAACATAGAATGTGTCGGCAGATAAGAACCATTTGGCCCATCTAGTCTGCCTAATATATCTGAATCCTATGAATAGTCCCTGGCCCTATCTTATATGAAGGATAGCCTTATGCCTATCCCATGCATGCTTAAACCCCTTCACTGTATTTGCAGCTACCACTTCTGCAGGAAGGCTATTCCATGCATCCACTAATCTCTCAGTAAAGTAATACTTCCTTATATTACTTTTAAACCTTTGCCCCTCTAATTTAAAACTGTGTCCTCTTGTGGTAGTTTTTCTTCTTTTAAATATGCTCTCCTCCTTTACCGAGTTGATTCCCTTTATGTATTTAAAAGTTTCTATCATATCCCCTCTGTCTCTTCTTTCTTCCAAGCTATACATATTAAGGTCCTTTAACCTTTCCTGGTAAGTTTTATCCTGCAATCCATGTACTAGTTTAGTAGCTCTTCTCTGAACTCTCTCTAGAGTATCTATATCCTTCTGGACATATGGCCTCCAGTACTGCGCACAATACTCCAAGTGAGGTCTCACCAGTGTTCTGTACTGCGGCATAAGCACTTCACTCTTTCTACTGCTTATACCTCTCCCTATACATCCAAGCATTCTGCTGGCATTTCGTGCTGCTCTATTACATTGTCTTCCCACCTTTAAGGCTTCTGAAATAATTACTCCTAAATCCCTTTCCTCAGATACTGAGGTCAGGACTGTGTCAAATATTCTATATTCTGCCCTTGGGTTTTTACGCCCCAGGTGCATTATCTTGCACTTATCCACATTAAATTTCAGTTGCCAGAGTTCTGACCATTCTTCTAGTTTTCCTAAATCCTTTTCCATTTGGCGTTTCCCTCCAGGAACATCAACCCTGTTACATATCTTTGTGTCATCAGCAAAAAGACAAACCTTATCATCAAGGCCTTTTGCAATATCACTTATGAAGATATTAAACAAAATTGGTCCCAGTACAGATCCCTGTGGAACCCCACTGGTAACATGACCTTGTTTTGAATGTTCTCCATTGACTACAACCCTCTGTTGTCTGTCACTCAGCCACTGCCTAATCCACTCAACAATATGGGAGTCCATGCTCAATGACTGCAGTTTATTGATAAGTCTTCTATGTGGGACAGTGTCAAAATAACAGTGTCACTAAGATAAGGATTAAGCTTTGTTAAGTGTTTATAAGGTCAGAGAGCAGAGATAAGGACCCGTCAGCTCCCTGTCTGCCAGAAGAGAGAGAAAATTCAGATCCTGCTGGTAGAGCATCTCAGCCCTGTACAGAGAAAAGGACTCCATATTTTTAATAAAGACCAATTGAAAAAAGTATTTTTAGCACATAATGCACTAATAAAAATATGCCCCCAGAGGTGTACATAGGCTTTAAATGCTCAAATTATGGAGTTATAATGTCCTTTGGTTATTTGTGTTCTGCAAGAGGTTACAGTCAATGTCAACCTCTTCTCCATGATAGCTGCTCAGGTGTAGAACAAATGTATATACAGGTTCTGGCAGTGGTGGTGGGATTAGAGCCCATGTGTACCCTCTAAATGGTGGTATTTGTTCTCAAGCTTTATAAAGATTATTTTGATGGGTCAAAGTGCACATGTTTGGCATAGTTAGAAATGGAACAGTGCAGAGATTGTTTTGTTACATAAATTTGGTTAATTTAGTTGTGTTAAAATACAAAAGTTAAAGAGGTGGTCCAAGACCTATAAAAATTAGGGATAGCCAGACCATTTTTTAGGTCTCAGGCAACCACTTTAATTAAAAGGCGGAAAATTGCATTTTACTCTAGATTCCCAATTTTTCCCTTCATAAAATACTGGTTCAGTCTTGGTAGAGTGTCTGCGGCCTATGACCCCCAAAGAAAAAGAAAATATTTGTCTACTTCTTCTTCACCCCCTGCCTCATGAATTAATTGCTTACTGTTAATTCACTGCTAAAATCCTTCTTGAGAGGAGACAGATTATCAGCTTACAGACAGAAGACAGAGGCACTGATACACAAAGATGCTGCTGAAGGCTGGATTCACAGCTACACTGCTCAGTACTTCTGTGTAATGTCCTGAACTTCTGAGAGGGTGCTATAGAGTGATAAGGGAGCAGGATCTGCTCCTCTATATGTGTGTTGTGTATGGGAGACATCATAGCAGCTAGTTATTTCCCACTAGATCAGGGTGAACTGACAAATAGATATGGAGTGTGCAGAGGAGATAAGTAGTGATAAATGCAGAATACAGATCATACAATATCTAGTTAAAGGTAAAAGGTAAAGCAAAGTATCTTTTATAAATGTGAAGTTTACAGATTAACTGTTGCGTCTTCTTTGGGGTGATGGATCAGGACAAGGTCCTCACTATCCATAAACTTAATTTTATCTGATATATGATGGAAATCTAATAATGTAACTTTTACCAGCATTGTGCTGAAATACAGACATTTTAATTACAATTGAGGATGACACTGGTGTAGAAAGGAGCAAATATACCAAAGCTTGTTGAGAGGTCACTGTGGCCTCAGAGAAACCTTAGAAGTAAGTGAAAGGAGATGTGTTCTAAGTATAAATTGGAATGAACGTGTTGATAGAAGAGTTTAAACAGTGTACTGTATGCTTTTTGGACTCATGATCCTCTGTTCCATGAATCTATGTAAAGCCCCCTTCTAATCTCGTAACATGTGCAAGGAAGACACAGTACAGAACCTCGAAATCTGGTTGTGTCCATGCTATCAGGACATACCTGTATTTTTAATTCAAATGTATTATATTAATGGAGATGGTAAACTTTTATTGTAGATTTATTGCTGGATAACTTGAATTTATACAATTAGAACTTGAGATGCTAGAAGAAATGCCATGGCACTGTTATATGTAATATTATTGATTTGT
The DNA here is from genome assembly GCF_905171765.1 of Bufo bufo. NCBI lineage: Eukaryota > Metazoa > Chordata > Amphibia > Anura > Bufonidae > Bufo > Bufo bufo. The sequence goes on from NC_053392.1 coordinate 181,937,818, forward strand.
GTGCTTACCTTTATTTTATGTGTTTTAATATTTACTAGTTCAGGTTCAATCAGGAACAAGGGATGGGAAGAACATAGATTATTTTCAGAAAAGATAAAAAGCCTTCTTGACCTTATTATCAATCATATTAAATCAGTATTAATTTAATGATTTACAACTTAATCTACACATCCAACTGTAAAAGTAATATCAGGAAGTATTACTTTACTGAGAGAGTAGTGGATGCATGGAATAGCCTTCCTGCAGAAGTGGTAGCTGCAAATACAGTGAAGGAGTTTAAGCATGCATGGGATAGGCATAAGGCCATCCTTCATATAAGATAGGGCCAAGGGCTATTCATAGTACTCAGTATATTGGGCAGACTAGATGGGCCAAATGGTTCTTATCTGCCGACACATTCTATGTTTCTATGTTTCTAATTGTATATTTGGTCAGACTGTGCAGATGCTATTTTATTATGTTTAACTATGTTGTATTTGTAATATTTTTTAGAAGAGATATGCATTTTACATAAATTAGAGGAATCTACCATATTTTTCAGACTATAAGACACACTGGACTGTAAGACTCACCTAGGTTTTAGCTGGATGAAAAAAAAAATAGTGTGCTAAATATTTAAAGAGGATCTTTCACTAGAATAAAACATCTAAACTAACTATACAGACATGGAGAGAGGCGCCCAGGGATCTCCCTGCACTTACTGTTATACCTGGGCGCCGCTCCGTTCTCCCGGTATAGCCTCCGGTATCTTCATAGTTAGGCTCCACCCAGGGGAACCTGCCGGCGTCTCATTCTCCCATGCGCTGGCCAATTGCAGCGCTCATAGACTGAGAGGCTTTTTTTTCTCTCAGGCTATGAGCTGAGCGCTGCGATTGGCCAGCGCTACAGCCTGGGAGAATGAGACGTCGGCAGGTTCCCCTGGGTGGAGCCTAACTATGAAGATACCGGAGGCTATACCGGGAGAACGGAGCGGCGCCCAGGTATAACAGTAAGTGCAGAGAGATCCCTGGGCGCCGCTCTCCATGTCTGTATAGTTAGTTTAGATGTTCTACTCTAGTGAAAGGTCCTCTTTAAAGGATATTTGTATCTTGATAGGATATAGCAATGCACGTTTTTATGACAGGCATGTCACATTCTTTTACCAGGACATATGTATAAATCCCAGAATTTACAGCCAATTCTCATAACATAACTGGGCTGCAGAAGTGGGTGCTAGCGGGTGATCTGCTGCCCTGCATACATCACCAGGTGTATATATTACAGACTCACTCTTAGCCTCACAGTCAGCGCTTTGTTGCCCTCCTCCCGGAGCATCTGGGACAGTTTAGCCTGGTGCTGTTCGTTAAAGCCCATCTGTCAGCAGATTTGTACCTATGAAACTGGCTGACGTGTTGCGTGTGCGCTTGGCAGCTGAAGACATCTGTGTTGGTCCCATGTTTATGTGTGTCCACACTGCTGAGAAAAATGAAGATTTAATGTGAGAAGACAAGACTCTAGGAGCAATGGGCGTAACTTTGACAGGGCCAGAGGGTGCAGCCGTTGAAGAGAGAGCTGAGCCTCTAGGAGTAACTGCAACACCCACGTTGCTCCTAGAGAAAAGGTAGCTCCACACTATAAGTGTGTCTTATAGTCTAAAATACAGTAAATCTTTATATTATATTAGAGTAGAGTAACTTTGTAAATGTAGCAGGGATCCTGGTGACGTCACCGGCATTAATGGGCGGTCTATATCATTTTTACAGGCTAGGACAGCGCCAAAGACTATCCATTAATGCCGGTGACGTCACAAGGCTCACTGCTAGGCGAAAGCTTCCGCCAAGCATACCCATGAAAAGCCCAGTACATCACCGTAGGTAAAGAAATAGCCCTTGCCCTGCCTTCATGCTGAATGAGTGAAGAAGGGGATATGTCCGGGTTCAGAGCTTTAACATTCAGAGGAGGTCAGAGTGCACACAGCCAAGAGCAGTTTTTTGTCAGATCTATGTCAATAGGACAGCCAGTGATGTGACAAAGGTGCTCAGGCTATACATCAGCAAATTTTAGGAAATTTGTAATGAGGATGTTTTAGAAAGTTGTGAAAGGCCAAAGAATGATGGAGGCTGCGATGCCTCTCAGTTATATTCCAGTGCAGGCCTGCATGTGGCAGCACTACATTTGAATATGCTGAATTTTCTATTTAGCAGTGTATTTGAATCCATTGCTAAATAGAAATGGTCTTCAAGAAGTTAAAAAAAAAAAGAAAATTTTAATAAATATATGTAAAAATTAAAATCAAAACAAAGAATAAAATAATCAAAAAAATTATCATAGGCATCGGCGCATCTATGCCTATACTTTAAAAATATTTATCCCATATGGTGAACGGCATGAAAAAAAAAAAATGGTTGATTGGCCATTTTTATTATCACGTCACCTCCACAAAAAAAAATATTAATAATCAAAATCATACTCACTCCAAAACAATATCATGAAAAACTATGGATTGTCCTACAGCTCCATAGAAATAACTATTAAAAAAAAGTTATGGGGGGGTGGGGTTCAGGATATGTACATTGTATGCAATATTAAAGGGTGCCATTAGAAATTTTAACTTGTTTGACAAAAACAAGCCCTCATACAGCTATGTGAATGGAAAAATAAAAAAGTTATTGCTTTGGGAAGGTAGGGAATGAAAAAAACAAAACATAAAAATGGAAAATCCAGGGGTGCAGAAGTAGTTAAAGGTATAATTTAATAATTATTATTTAGCAATTTAGTCCTGACTGGATAAACAGTTGCGATGTGGTGACCCCTTTAACTTTAAAGAGGCCCCTTTTTCTTCATTCAGTGGGGCAGTGGACAGTCCAGCTTTATGGCAGTTGCACTTCCCTAGAGAATAATGGTGGATTGAGCGCTGGAACATATTCTCGTTCTGCACTGATGGTTTGATGACATCATCAGCTGGATGAGTGTTCCTTAAAATTGATTTTCTTTCATGTCTGTGTCGGAATCTCATTATTCCTTCAGTTGTATGTTGGAAAATTGGCCAGCGCTGTGTGAAATCTCTTGTACAGCTTTAATGCACAATGTGTAGCAGCTTCTGCCAGGCTTCTTTTTATGAAAGAATGATGCAGTATGTGACCGGGCATATGAAATGTCTCTTTGATATATTGTGCCTGTAGTTAATCATTTTTCCACGCTCTCTTCCTCTTATGTAACCTTTTCTTTCAGGCTTTGATGTAACATTTATGTTTTTATCTGTTTGTTTTAATGTAACTGAACACTAAGTTAAACCGCATTGTACGGGGGGCTGTCACAACCTTGGCCCAGCAGAGGAATTAGAACATTTCTTAAGAAAGGCCCCCGGCCCTGTTCCCATTTTCTTTGGAATTCCCTGAGTAGTTTTGATTCTGCTGTTTGCATAATTCATAAGAATAAGGTTAATCGGATATCCCCCTTTTTAATCTTCTTTTCCAGTCTGTTCATTTGTCTCAGTTTCAGAAGGGTCTGTGTCCAGAGGAACCTAGGGCCATGTTCACACATAGGATTAAAATCTCACATTTTTCCATGACCGAAATCGGAGCCTGTACCTTCAAATTTCTGTTGCTGATGTGGTTTGAATTCTGCAGCCACAGCAGGCTCACCTGAGGATTAGGCAAATCGCAGATCCGCAAAACATGGATACCGGTTGTGTGCGTTCCACATTTTGCGGATCCGCATGTCTTCCCCTTTGTTAGAAATGCCTATTCTTGTCTGAAAAATGGACAAGAATAGGATATGTTCTACTTTTTTTGCGGAAATGCGGATGAATTGAAGTGAATGGGTCCGCATCCAACCCACAAAAAATGCGAACCCAAACAACGGTCGTGTGGATGAGGCTTTGATCCCATCGAATTCACTGGGACTAATCCTCTGCTTCTCTGTCCACATTGCTATTTTTCTTTCCACTGCTGCGCCAGAAAGCAGCTCGGACATTTTCCCTTGCATGTGGGTTGTGGAAATGTGTGAATATAAATCTTTCATTAGAATTTCAGTTACATATTGTTGCCTTGCTCCTTGGTCACACATTGCACCCTCAAGTGCACCCTCGTATTGTACCCAAGTGAGCCCCAAAGTGCAACCAACAAATACAATTTGCTTCTGTTCAGGCCTCATTCACACAACCGTATTTTCCATCGGTGTGCTACCTGCATTTTTTGCAGAATGCACATCGAACCATTTGTTTCTATGGGTCCGCAAAACAAAAGTGCCTGTTCTGAAAATTATAGAACATGTCCGCTTCTTGTCTGTTTTGCGGACAAGAATAATCATTTCTAATAATGGGAGCGAGAAAATGCAGATTGCATGCGTAACGTGTCCGTATTTTGCGAATCCATGGTTTTTGGACCTTAGTATGTGTGTTTGAGGCCTAAGACTCAGGAGCCAAAGGCAACCAGTAGAATTTTTTTAGCTGCTTCCAGCTGACACTTGAACCAGGCAGCTTACTGTATACAGTGCCGTTATTGAGTTCTTAAAGGGGATCTTTCACAACAACCTCCCTAGACACATAGCTGTGGTTCACCTGATTAAAGAGCTGTGATTCTATTGCTGCTTTGTTCCTGAGTTATGATACTTTTTCTTAATATGCAAATTAGGCCTTTGGTGCAATGAGGGCATTACCGTTGCACACAAGTACCGCCCCTTTCTGTGGTGCCTTTTCCTATAGTGTGCAAGCACAGCCACCACTGCAGGATTGCACACTTGGTCCTAAGCATGGAAATGAGCTGTGTATAATGTGATGGAAAAATTGATCCAGCCAGCAAAGGAAGCAATATGGACAATCACAATACATTAGTGCCCTGTATTAACTTTATCTACATGATAAATGACATTTGCTGAAGTGAGACAACCCATTTAAATATAATAGTCCTGTATAGGGGCGCACCTAGCCTTTCTGCTGCCTGAACTGAAACCTGAAACAACGCCCCCCCCTCCCCAATGCCAATTTCTTAACCTTAAGCCTTCCCTTCAGCCCATGACCCTTTGGCTGCCCCCCCTGCCCCTCTTGCCCCTACCTGGTGCTGTTTGAGGCGATCGCCTCACCTGGCCTCATTGGTGGTGCACCCCTGGTCCTGTAGGACTGACGTGCCTGTTGTCAATTGTAAACCTTCAATAGACGAGTTAGTTGTCAGTAGGTTAAACCCTAGCAGAACACAGGCCCATCATGAGGTCAGCTAAGCAGCATCCATACATTTGTGTAGACTGGATCTCCAAGTGTCTACTGGTGATGGACCAGTTCAAACCAGGGGTGGTCAGGACGTTGCAGCCATAATATGATTGATAATATGTGCTCAGACTGTGGCCTACAGACTGCAGCCTCTGGTTGTGTGTACATGGCCAGATATTTAGTAGCTAGGACAGGATCGCATCATGTCAGTTACGGCTTTACTTCATTTCTTCTAGAATGTTTTTTTACATTAGTTTCTACCATTGTTTTAGTGGTAGCTTTATTGAAAAATTTCCATCTTTCATCAGTTTTTTTTAGTCAGTTTAGGTCAGTCATAAAACATTCTGCTTTATACCTGTGGTAAGGGCCGATGTTAGCAGGGCAAACAGGGAAATTGCCCAGGGCCCCCATCCCTAAATGGGGCCCCCTGCTGAGCTGCCCAGACAGATGTTGAAGAGCGCTGGTGGTGGCACCTGAGAAGAGCACAGACAGCACAGCAAGGAGCGCTTGTCCCTGGTCTCCCGACTCCACGGCAGTCAGGCAGACCTTGGCCCCGCCCCCTTCCTCTCTCTCTCACCGGAGGCCCTGCACTGGGAATGTAATGGCCTCCTCTGCTCCTGAGGTTTACTGGTGAGTTCAGAATGTCACCCTCTAACGACCGGACATATGTGCTGCCGGCCCCTCTCTCCTCTCTGTGCTGCAATAAATGACAAGGCCTGCTTGTTGGCAGACATAACCTGATGAAGTTGGACAGTCCAGACCGTGGACTAGCAGGAGGGGAGGCAGCCTGCAGAGAATATACAGGACATGCAAATCATCTGTATTTCTCCTATCTATCTACTATCTATCTATCTATCTATCTATCTATCTATCTATCTATCTATCTATTTACCTCATATCTATCTATCTATTATCTATTTATCTAGAAAAGGATTCTTTACGGTAAGAGCAGTGAGACTATGGAACTCTCTGCCTGAGGAGGTGGTGATGGTGAGTGCAATAAAGGAATTTAAGAGGGGCCTGGATGTATTTCTGGAGCGTAATAATGTTACAGGCTATAGCTACTAGAGAGGGGTCGTTGATCCAGGGAGTTATTCTGATTGCATGATTGGAGTCGGGAAGGAATTTTTTATTCCCCTAAAGTGGGAAAAATTGGCTTCTACCTCACAGTTTTTTTTTTTTGCCTTCCTCTCGATCAACTTGCAGGATAACAGGCCGAACTGGATGGACAGATGTCTTTTTTCGGCCTTATGTACTATGTTATCTCATATCTATCTCGAAAAGAAAATTCCACGCTGCTCCCAAATGTTGTTTAGTGCGACATTTCAGTCCTCTAAGGCTACATTCACACGTCAGTATTTTTCTATATCCCGATTTTCGGTCCGTTTTTTGCGGATCAGTTGTTCCTGAAAATGTTTCCGTATGTCATCCGTATGTCATCCGTTTTTTGCGGATCCGCAAAAAACGGAAACATGTATAAATTTCAATAAGCAAATAAAGTTGTTTGGATTTCTTTGAAAAAAAATTGAAAAAAAAAAAGTGAATAAAAGTTTATAAAATAAAAATTTAATTTCCAGGAACGGAATCTGCATAAAACGGATGACATACGAATGTCTTCCGTTTTTTGCGGATCGATTGACTTTGTATTGTACCAGGATCCGATTTTTGCGGAAAAGAATAGGACAAGTTTTATATTTTTTCGGACATGCGGAACGGAACAACGGAAACGGACAGCACACATTGTGCTGTCCGATTTTTTCCAGGACCCATTGAAAATGAATGGGTACAGAACTGGTCCAGATCTGTTCCGCATAATACGGAACAGATCAGGAAAGAAAAAACGGACGTGTGAATGGACCCTTAGGGTACTTTCCCACTTGCGGCAGAGGATTCCGGAAGGCAGTTCCGGCGCCGGAACTGCCTGCTGGATCCGGCAATCCGGACGCAAACAGATGGCATTTGTCAGACGGATCCGAATGCGGATCCGTCTGACAAATGCATTGAAATACTGGATCCATCTTTTGCATTTTTTAAGGTCTGCGCAAGGTCAATACCGGAAAACAAAATCGCTAGTGTGAAAGTACCCTTAGGACTTTTTTCACAGTATTTTTATAATGCTTGAGAAAAGTCCTGGTAAGAGGACTGAAATGTCGCACTGAACAACATTTGGGAGCAGCGTGGAATTTTCTTTTCTAGTTACTTGGATGCTGGATCACTTCCACAGCAGCTGGCACAGCGTCATTCACATTTCTCCTGCTGTGCCGCTTGTGTTTTATTTTTCTATCTCATATCTATCTATCTACAGTATCTATCTATCCCCTATCTATCTGTCTATCTAAAATTATTGAAGAAAGGCGGCATTCTGACTTCAGTGAAACAAGTGGATTCCTTTATTTACCCAACACTCAATGCCATTGAGTGTTTGGGTGAATAAAGAAATCCACTTTTTTCATTTTTACTTGCATTATTGAATTTTATAGTCCCCTTGTGGGACTATAAGTAGTAAAAAAGAAAAAAAAAACATTTATTAAATAAAAAAAATCCCATAAAATAAAAAATGACCCTTTTTTTTTCCATTGAAAATACACTTTTCAATGAAAAAAATAGCAAAACGAAAAAAATCTCCCTGGTATTCTGGTATTTCCGCATCCGTAACGACCCGGACTACATAAATATCACATAAATTATTCCCTATGGTGAACGCCGTAAAAAAATTTTTTTAAAAGACAGAATTGCTAATTTATTCTTCATTGCCACCGAAAAAACGTAATAACAAGTGATCAAAAAGCGCCATTTACTCCAAAATGATATTAATGAAAAATACAAGTCGTTCCGCAAAAATCAAGCCCTCATGCAACTCCATAGAAAGAAAAATAAAAAAGTTATGGGTCTTGGGAAGCCGCAGTGGAAAAACATTTTTTTCTTTAAAAAAAAGGGGTTTTATTGCAAAAAAGTAGTAAAACCTAAAAAAAACTATGTATTTGATATTACTGTAATCGTACTGACCCAGAGAAAACATTATATATTATATTATGTTATTTATACCGAAAAATGAACGCCGTAAAAACGCAGTGGCAGTATTGCTGTTTTTCCCATCTCCCTCCCAGAAACAGTTAATAAAAGTTAATTAGAAAGTTATGTGTACCCCAAAATGGTGCCATTAAAAACTACAACTTGTTAATTTGAAAAAAGAAAGTCAAATCTTTTATTATTTGATCTTCTTTACCTATTAGATTGAGCCATATGGGATTTATCATGTAATTTTTACGCTTCCCTTTCAAATTCTCGACTTTCAAGCCCACTCTTACCAGTACTGGGGAGTGATCTGAGATACATCTCGGTTCATACAAGACCTCTATATTTTTTTGTAGTGTTAATTGATTACCAAATATCAAGTCTATTCTTGACAGGGAATCGTAGCTCTTACTATAGCATGAGTACTGTTTTGCTACTGGATTCTGAATCCTCCGCAAAACACGGACACAGCAATGTGCTTTCCGCATTTTGCGGATCCGCACATTGCCAGAACTATATAGAAAATGCCTTTTCTTGTCCGCAATTGCAGACAAGAATAGGACATGTTCTATAGGCTCTACAAAAAACGCAGTGTTCGCCCGATCAAGCCTGATCTTGTGCGCACACTTGCGTTCAGTCCGCCCCACCGCAGTGACAGAAATTATTTTTTTCTGATCACTGCAAAAACACCGTAAAATCGCTGTGGCGCTATAAAGATCACTTTTGAGGGGCATGGCGAGTTCATAGAAGATTTTTTTTTTTTGGCACAATTTAGCGGAAATAGATTATTTTTTTTTTCTTACAAAGTCTCATATTCCACTATTTTGTGACAAAAAATAAATTCTCACATGAACTCACCATACCCCTCACGGAATCTAAATGCGTAAAAATTTTTTAGACATTTATATTCCAGACTTCTTCTCACGCTTTAGGGCCCCTAAAATGCCAGGGCAGTATAAATACCCCACATGTGACCCCATTTTGGAAAGAAGACACCCCAAGGTATTTTGTGAGGGGCATGGCGAGTTCATGTAAAATTTTATTTTTTGTCACAAGTTAGTGGAATATGAGACTTTGTAAGAGAAAAAAAAAATAATATATCATTTTCCGCTAACTTGTGGCAAAAAAAAAATATTCGAGGAACTCGCCATGCCCCTCACAGAATACCTTGGGGTGTCTTCTTTCCAAAATGGGGTCACTTGTGGGGTATTTATACTGCCCTGGTATTTTAGGGGCCCTAAAGCGTGAGAAGTAGTTTGGAATCCAAATGCGTAAAAAATGCCCTGTGAAATCCTAAAAGTACTCATTGGAATTTGGGCCCCTTTGCGCACCTAGGCTGAAAAAAAGTGTCACATATGTGGTATCACCGTACTCAGGAGAAGTAGGGCAATGTGTTTTGGGGTGTATTTTTACATATACCCATACTGTGTGTGAGAAATATCTCTGTAAATGACAACTTTTTAATTTTTTTTATACAAAGTTGTCAATTTACAGAGATATTTCTCTCACCCAGCATGGGTATATGTAAAAATACACCCCAAAACACATTGCCCTACTTCTCCTGAGTACGGTGATACCACTTGTGTGACACTTTTTTGCAGCCTAGGTGCGTAAAGGGGCCGAAAGTCCAACGAGTACCTTTAGGCTTTACAGGGTTGCTCACAATGTAGCCCCGCCCAAAATGCCAGAACAGTAAACACACCCCACAAATGACCCCATTTCGGAAAGTAGACATCCCAAGGTATTCGCTGAGGGGCATATTGAGTCCATGACAGATTGAACTTTTTGTCACAAGTTAGCGGAAAGGGAGACTTTGTGAGAAAAAAAATAATAATAATTTTTTCGCTAACTTGTGCAAAAAATAAAAAAAAACTTCTATGAACTCGCCATTCCCCTCCCGGAATACCTTGGGGTGTCTTCTTTCCAAAATGGGGTTGGAATTGGAATTTGGGCCCCTTTGCGCACCTAGGCTGAAAAAAAGTGTCACAGATGTGGTATCGCCGTACTCAGGAGAAGTAGGGCAATGTGTTTTGGGGTGTATTTTTACATATACCCATACTGTGTGTGAGAAATATCTCTGTAAAATGACAACCTTGTATAAAAAAAATGGGAAAAGTTGTCTTTTACAGAGATATTTATCTCACCCAGCATGGGTATATGTAAAAATACACCTCAAAACACATTGCCTTACTTCTCCTGAGTACGGCGATACCACATGTGTGACACTTTTTTGCAGCCTAGGTGCGTAAAGGGGTCCAAATTCCAATGAGTACTTTTAGGATTTCACAGGGCATTTTTACGCATTTGGATTCCAAACTACTTCTCACACTTTAGGGCCCCTAAAATGCAAGGGCAGTATAAATACCCCACACGTGACCCTATTTTGGAAAGAAGACACCCCAAGGTATTCCGTGAGGGGTATGGTGAGTTCATGTAAAATTTTATTTTTTGTCACAAGTTAGTGGAATATGAGACTTTGTAAGAAAAAAATAATAATAAAAAATAATTTTCCGCTAACTTGTGACAAAAAATAAAAACTTCCATGAACTCACTATGCCCATCAGCGAATACCTTAGGGTGTCTACTTTCCAAAATGGGGTCATTTGTGGGGTGTTTCTACTGTCTGGGCATTGTAGAACCTCAGGAAACATGACAGGTCCTCAGAAAGTCAAAGTGCGTAAATTCACATTTTTGCACCATAGTTTGTAAACGCTATAACTTTTACCCAAACCAATAAATATACACTTATTGCACTTTTTTTTATCAAAGACATGTAGAAAAATAAATTTTGAGAAAAATTTATATAGAAATGTAGTTTTATTTGAAAAATTTTACAACAGAAAGTGAAAAATGTCATTTTTTTGCAAAAATTTCGGTCAATTTTGATTAATATCAAAAAAAGTTAAAATGTCAGCAGCAATGAAATACCACCAAATTAAAGCTCTATTAGTGAGAAGAAAAGGAGGTAAAATTCATTTGGGTGGTAAGTTGTATGACCGAGCAATAAGCCATGAAAGTAGTGTAGTGCAGAATTGTAAAAAGTGGTCTGGTTATTAAGGGGGTTTAAGCTAGGGGAGCTGAGGTGGTTAAAATAAACCAGATTTCATGTCTGGACACATTTGTCACAGGTTCTTGGAGCTAGGAGTCTGCACCTGCTAAAAATATATTTGTCACAATTCTTTAATTATCACGTCTGAGAAAAGCAACTTGGTAATATCATTTATAGCCGCCACATGTTTATTTAGTATTTTCATGCGTCTGTGATTTCCAGGGATATTTATCTCATTGGTCATAGGCCATGTTCACACACTGCAGATTTGTTGCAGACATTTCTAAAAAAATCTGACCGCCATATCTGATTGAGATTTTTAAAAACTACACACGTATGCTGTAGAAACACCCCCATTCAGGATTATGGAACAGCTATATCAGGTGCAGAGATTTCGACCACAAATCTGTTGTCCAAACAAAGTCAAGGGCCAATTCTCACTTTTTTCTTTTTGAAACTTTATTAGTACAAATATTTTTGCTATCCATCTAAGAGATGGACACGATACAGGGGCACATACAGAGTCCGTACAGGTCCACAGTACACCCCTCAGGATGTGCCACCATAATATTAGCATCCAGTGGCACATCCTGAGTGGGGATGCCAGTAGTACAGCATATCACCACTGAGGCCAGTGATTGGCTGCAACAGTCATGTGCTGGCTGCTTGTATACAAACACCAGGCAGACCGTTTGAGTATCTGCGCTGGATCGGTGGGGGACTGAAGAGGTGTGTATTATTTTTTCTTTGTTATTTCAGGGCATTGACAGCTGATTTTATATTATTTTAGGAACCAGATAACGCTTTTATTTTTATTTTTTGCAAATAAGGCACTGAGATGTACAATATGAAGCCATTCTAGGGGCACAGAAGTACAGATCCACACTTCAGAGATCTGTTATATGGTCGTGTCCATGAGGAGTCTAGGCCATGTGAGAACCATACATCTTGTGCAGGCATCAGATCCAGTTAGAACAAAGCAGGGAATATGTGACCCAGGCATGGGATTCAGCCAGTTCCCTCCAGTTCTCCAGATCTGGTTGTTAAAATTATAACTGGATCGGAGAACCGTTTTACCGGCTGAGTCCCGATCCGGTGCTCTGGTGCCACTGATAGTTTAGCTCCTTAGTTGTATATATGGTGTATTTATGTATTTGCACCATGTATATAGTGTATTTATGTGTATGTGTGTTGCATATATATTTTGTATGTACAAACCGGATTCCAAAAAAGTTGGGACACTATACAAATCGTGAATAAAAACTGAATGCAATGATGTGGAGGTGCCAACTTCTAATATTTTATTCAGAATAGAACATAAATCACGGAACAAAAGTTTAAACTGAGAAAATGTACCATTTTAAGGGAAAAATATGTTGAATCAGAATTTCATGGTGTCAACAAATCCCAAAAAAGTTGGGACAAGGCCATTTTCACCACTGTGTGGCATCTCCCCTTCTTCTTACAACACTCAACAGACGTCTGGGGACCGAGAAGACCAGTTTCTCAAGTTTAGAAATAGGAATGCTCTCCCATTCTTGTCTAATACAGGCCTCTAACTGTTCAATCGTCTTGTGCCTTCTTTGTTGCACCTTCCTCTTTATGATGCGCCAAATGTTCTCTATAGGTGAAAGATCTGGACTGCAGACTGGCCATTTCAGTACCCGGATCCTTCTCCTACGCAGCCATGATGTTGTGATTGATGCAGAATGTGGTCTGGCATTATCTTGTTGAAAAATGCAGGGTCTTCCCTGAAAGAGATGACATCTGGATGGGAGCATATGTTGTTCTAGAACCTGAATATATTTTTCTGCATTGATGGTGCCTTTCCAGACATGCAAGCTGCCCATGCCACACGCACTCATGCAACCCCATACCATCAGAGATGCAGGCTTCTGAACTGAGTGTTGATAACAACTTGGGTTGTCCTTGTCCTCTTTGGTCCGGATGACATGGCGTCCCAGATTTCCAAAAAGAACTTCGAATCGTGACTCGACTGACCACAGAACAGTCTTCCATTTTGCCACACTCCATTTTAAATGATCCCTGGCCCAGTGAAAACGCCTGAGCTTGTGGATCTTGCTTAGAAATGGCTTCTTCTTTGCACTGTATTTCAGTTGGCAACGGCGGATGGCACGGTGGATTGTGTTCACTGACAATGGTTTCTGGAAGTATTCCTGAGCCCATTCTGTGATTTCCTTTACAGTAGCATTCCTGTTTGTGGTGCAGTGTCATTTAAGGGCCCGGAGATCACGGGCATCCAGTATGGTTTTACGGCCTTGACCCTTACGCACAGAGATTGTTGCAGATTCTCTGAATCTTCGGATGATGTTATGCACAGTTGATGATGATAGATGCAAAGTCTTTGCAATTTTTCGCTGGGTAACACCTTTCTGATATTGCTCCACTATCTTTCTGCGCAACATTGTGGGAATCGGTGATCCTCTACCCATCTTGGCTTCTGAGAGACACTGCCACTCTGAGAAGCTCTTTTTATACCCAATCATGTTGCCAATTGACCTAATTAGTGTTAATTGGTCTTCCAGCTCTTCGTTATGCTCAAATTTACTTTTTCCAGCCTCTTATTGCTACTTGTCCCAACTTTTTGGGGATTTGTTGACACCGTGAAAATTGGAATCAACGTATTTTTCCTTTAAAATGATACATTTACTCGGATTAAACGTTTGATCTGTCATCTACGTTCTATTACAAATAAAATATTGACATTTGCCATCTCCACATCATTGCATTCAGTTTTTATTCACAATTTGTTTAGTGTCCCAACTTTTTTGGAATCCGGTTTGTATATGTAAACATGTGTTGTGACGCCGCGTGTTCGCCGTTGAGTAGGGAACCTGTTATTAGAGATTTGAATCCCACCCCTGATGTGACCTATAAAAAGTGGCTTCCTGGATTGTATTATTGTGCACCGTATCGTTATAACATGTCCATTCTCTTTACGGATGGTCCCATTTTTCAGCTTGCTGTGCAAATTGTGCTCTACATGACAGCAACCAATAGGCAATTCCTATTTATCTCCTTAGTGAAGGACACAGAATCAGAACACATACCTAGCTGGCTGACTACATATTGTATCTTAATATATGAATTAATACATATGTAGGATGATGTCTGAGGTTATGAATGAGCTACTTGGCTGAGGGTTTCCTGACTGTTGATGCTCGTTATTTTTGAAGCACCAGATTGCTTGCTCATGTACCATTTGGTCTTTAGGCTCAAGAACAGACCTCCACCATTTGTGTGTTTTAAGGGGAATGGAGCAATCGCCAAAAAAAAGCTGGACGAATCATTGGTTAGCCCTGTTGGCTTGTGGTCCTAGGTTTCTAAAGGGTTTCCTGGGACTTCGATATTGATGACTTTCTCTTAGGATCAGATCAGCAGCATTTCCTCTATTTTAGCATTTAGTATCATTACTGTTATTTTCCTTATAATTGTCATAACTTTAGTTGCTTCTTCCAAATCTCTATGTGGGAGATACCAATGAACAATAAAACACAAAACCGGAATACGCTGTACAACACAAGTATAACGGAAATGTCAAAAATGAATAGCTCCTAGATTGGAAAAACCCTGGCACTCAGCATATACACAGGTATAATACAAAAATTTAAGAAATCAATAAAACAAATAAATAGATGCATAACTTGGCAAAGACAACCACATGGAGAGTGCACAAAACACGTCGGGACATCAAGTTATAGCATTGCAAGTAATGGAAAAGGTGGGATGGATAAACAAGTATAAATAAGTACAAAATCAAACCATGTGGCTCCCCCACCTAGATAAAAAAACTTGATTCACAACATATACCTAATACAGACCCGGCTGGTGGCACCTCCTAGAGACCCCGGAGCTCCCCCTGAGGAAGCTGACGCAAAAAACGTGTCGGGGTTTCTTGGAGGTGCCACCAGCCGGGTCTGTATTAGGTATATGTTGTGAATCAAGTTTTTTTATCTAGGTGGGGGAGCGACATGGTTTGATTTTGTACTTATTTATACTTGTTTTTCCATCCCACCTTTTCCATCACTTGCAATGCTATAACTTGATGTCCCAACGTGTTTTGTGCACTCTCCATGTGGTTGTGTTTGTCTTTGCCAAGTTATGCATCTATTTATTTGTTTTATTGATTTCAATAAAGATACATTTTTGGATATACGTTTTTGGATTATATCTGTGTATATGCTGAGTGCCTGGGTTTGTCCCATCTAGGATCTATATCTCTATGTGGGTAGAAATGATTTCTTAATAAAACATGAAATATTCATTATAAATTATATATGTATTATGCAGGTTGCATATGGCAGCTGCTGCTAATACTGCTGTTTTCATAGGGATCCATTCACTGCCCACCAAGAACATGTGAGACAGATGATGAGAAGTTTCTCTGATCCTTTTGGCCGGGATCCCTTCTTCAGTATCACAGATGGCAGATCTCACGGCCGGAGAGGGCAGCAAGGTTCCCAGGTGGCTCTGAGAGAAGATCACAGGGTAAGTGCTTTCCAAGTAATGCCTCAGTTCACACTGCTGTCATCAGCTGAGATTTTATAGTCGGATTCATTTCAAAGAAGTGATTGTTAGCTTAGGTGCTGGTGCTGTAGTACCAGCCGTTACTGCCCGGGTTTTAACTTCTCTTCACCTATGATATGATCCACAGCTGTTCCCCTGCAGCACTGTTCCTATTATAGTGTAACGCTCAGTAATACTGCCCTATTAACGGTCACAGCTACCTAGTGAGTCCCATAATTACACTTACAGGCACTGATGTACCAGTTTAGTACTGTTGAGCCCCTGCGACAGATGTCAGTTCCTATACCGCTCGCTGTGTATCTGATAAAAGCAAGCTTGGCATTCTTCCATCAGCTATATATAGAATGTCAACTCCGTTCTCTAAAACCAGCCCCCTGCTTGACTTGCATGGATTTCTATCATAAAAAGGCCGGTAGACAAGACCGTGCGGCAAGCAAGAGGTTAATCACAAAGACAGTACTGTATGAAGCCCCTGGAACGTTACACCAAGAATAAAGACACCGCAGGGGTCGATGGAGTCCAGCCAAGCTCACGCACTGAAACCTGAACTCCGATATCAGCAGCTCAATATATGAGCCTTAGAGAAAGCAGTCATCTGCAGGTCAGAAGGAAAAGCTGCCAAATATATTCCCGTCATGCGGGACCCTAAATCACAGTTTATATACACGTGGAAAACTTTTCTTTTATATTCAGCAATTATTTTATGCAGTTACCCAATAGAGCCAAAAATAAGTAAACTTATAAAATTCTAGAATTCTTAGATTTTCTATAAGGCAGTGTGTCATGCACCCAGTAATACGATGACTTTACATGCTGAAATCATTCCACCACCCAATGTCATCTTCACATAAGAGTGCTCGTATCATTATACAGACCTGTGTATATAAATTTACATCTAATTTAAAGTACGTTATGGGGTAAATGTCTCATCACAACGACTACTTTTCTTTCAGGCCTCAAGTCTGTGTCATATGCCCAGTGCTCCCTTTTCCAGTATGGTCAGTAATCTATCTCTGGCTCTGATTTGCGATCCCGTTTGAAGGCATGGACTTTTTCTCTAACAATGGGCTTGAATTTGCAGTATTAGATGCTAATTTGCTTTTTCATTAGTAGTCGTCATCATAAGCTGACAATGACCTTCGTATTTTCAGTAAATGAACATCATTGTGAACCGTGTCCATCGCTGCCAGGTTCCTCCTGCTGGCATGGGTGCCGCACTATTCCTGTTCCTGCAGTGCTGGCTCAGGCTGACAACTTCCTCTGCAAGCCACGGCCTGCGTGTCTTGTCATGATAGGGCGCACCCTCTGCCTCTTAAAAGGCCAGTGCATGCACCTCCAAACCATCCAAACCTTCCCCAGCCAATAGCTGGTCTCACTAGTCTCTAGTTACCAGCAATGGTGTTATTCTCTGTCTGACTATCAGTGTACCGAACTCCAGCCTGATAACTGACTCCTAGCTGCCTGCCCTGACCTTAGCCTGTTTCCTGTATTGCCCCATTGCCATCTGCCCTGACCTTGGACTTTTTTCTCTGAATTGTTGCCCTGACTTCAACCTGTTATTGGACTATGTATATTGCCTGACCCCTTGGTGCTGTGCATTCATGTTTCTGACCCTGTCGGTCAGCCGCTAACTACACCGGGACTATCTAAAGAGATTTTGACCTGATGGCTCCCCTGTAGCAAAGACCAGAACCCTGTATAGGGGGTTAAAGAGTGAAAATCAGGGGTCTGCCAGGATAATGCCCTTAGGCCCCTTTCACACGAGCGTGACGGATTAGGTCCGGATGCGTTCAGGGTGTGTACAGTGAAACTTGCACCATTTTGCAAGCAAGTTCAGTCAGTTTTGTCTGCGATTGCGTTCAGTTGTTCAGTTTTTTCCGTGCAGGTGCAATGCGTTTTGATGTGTTTTTCACGTGCGTGTTAAAAAACTGAAGGTTTACAAACAACATCTCTTAGCAATCATCAGTGAAAAACGCATTGCATCCACACTTACAGTACAGACCAAAAGTTTGGACACACCTTCTCATTCAAAGAGTTTTCTTTATTTTCATGACTATGAAGGCATCAAAACTATGAATTAACACATGTGGAATTATATACATAACAAACAAGTGTGAAACAACTGAAAATATGTCATATTCTAGGTTCTTCAAAGTAGCCACCTGTTGCCTTGATTACTGCTTTGCACACTCTTGGCATTCTCTTGATGAGCTTCAAGAGGTAGTCCCCTGAAATGGTCTTCCAACAGTCTTGAAGGAGTTCCCAGAGATGCTTAGCACTTGTTGGCCCTTTTGCCTTCACTCTGCGGTCCAGCTCACCCCAAACCATCTCGATTGGGTTCAGGTCCGGTGACTGTGGAGGCCAGGTCATCTGGCGTAGGACCCCATCACTCTCCTTCATGGTCAAATAGCCCTTACTTTCAAAGTTTTCCCAATTTTTCGGCTGACTGACTGACCTTCATTTCTTAAAGTAATGATGGCCACTCGTTTTTATTTACTTAGCTGCTTTTTTCTTGCCATAATACAAATTCTAACAGTCTATTCAGTAGGACTATCAGCTGTGTATCCACCTGACTTCTCCTCAACGCCACTGATGGTCCCAACCCCATTTATAAGGCAAGAAATCCCACTTATTAAACCTGACAGGGCACACCTGTGAAGTGAAAACCATTTCAGGGGACTACCTCTTGAAGCTCATCAAGAGAATGCCAAGAGTGTGCAAAGCAGTAATCAAAGCAAAAGGTGGCTACTTTGAAGAACCTAGAATATGACATATTTTCAGTTGTTTCACACTTGTTTGTTATGTATATAATTCCACATGTGTTAATTCATAGTTTTGATGCCTTCAGTGTGAATCTACAATTTTCATAGTCATGAAAATAAAGAAAACTCTTTGAATGAGAAGGTGTGTCCAAACTTTTGGTCTGTACTGTACATCCAGATGCAATGCGTTTTTCAGTGAAGCCCCATTCACTTCTATGGGGCCAGGACTGCGTGAAAAACGCAGAATATAGAACATGCTGCGTGAATTACAACGCTCATTTACACAGACCCATTGAAATAAATGGATCAGGATTCAGTGCGGGTGCTATGCGTTCACATCACGCATTGCACCCGCGCGGAAAACTCGCTCGCGTGAAAGGGGCCTTACGCTGGGTTCACACCAGAGCGTACTGAACGTACGCTCTGTATGCGCGATTGTACGGGCGTTTACAATCGCGCCGCGGAGACAAGCGAACGCCCATTGTCGCGCGTTCCCGGAAGTCTATGTACGGGAACGCGCGACACTACGCCCCAAAGAAGCTCCTGAACTTCGCGATCGTACGCGCTGTAAAACGCCCAGGTGAGAACCATGCTGATAGTGAAGCATTGGTTTCTCCTTGTTGAGCGTTTTACAGCGCGTAGGAACGCGCTGTAAAACGCTCAGGTCTGAACCGGCTGTGAGAGTTAGCACAAAGTCAGACCGGTTAGTTGGTACAGTTGGTGCACACCCCCTGCCCCGTAACACTGCATGTATGATTGCTTGCTATAGAATATTATATTACGGCATTTCATGTACCTAAAATTGGGTATATGTATCAAGCCTGGCTTTACCTAGATGTTGTCTTTTCCTCCATATCACCATGATGGTGGGCTGGTCTGCCTTGCTGTACTCTGAATGTAAACACTTTGTAGTGTTTTTTTTTTTTGTTTGTTTGTTTGTTTTTTACATCACTTTCATTTACAGGTATACTTTCTGATATATTAGGGTAAGGCTACACTCAGCAGATTTTTTCCAGATCTTGCTGCAAATTTAGAGTAACATCACTGCAAAATCTGTATATGCAGATTCCACCCCTATACATTGAAACGATGAGATCCATAAGGAGCATGCTGCCGGTTTGCTCGTTTTTCAATGCAGAATTGTTCAGTTACGTATGGATGGTGTTTTCAAAAACCCGTCAACGTGTATTATGATGGCATTTGCTGCAGACTTGCTGTGTGAACTTCTCAGCAAATCCGCTATGTCTCACCTTGCAATTAGGGTGCTCACTTATTATAAGTTCTTCCCTGAAATCATCTTAGTTTTGCAACACCTACTTTACAAATATACAAATATATAGTGTGCGGATATAAAAGAATACAGTCAGAACAATGAGAATAAGAAATAACTTATGAAGGTTTTCCACAGGCACTGCCAATTAAGGTCAATTCACACGATTGTATTTCTGCGTCTGCATCCATTCCGCAATTTTGCAGAATGGATGCGGACCCATTCATTTCGAGGGGGCCACAAAAGATGCGTACAGCATACGGTGTTCCGTTCTGCGGCCCCGCAAAAAAAAAGATAGAGCATGTCCTATTTTTGTCCACAATAGGGCTGCTGGTACCTGTGTTTTGCGGATCCGTAAAACACTTACCGTCATGTGAATGAACCCTTACCATTAGACTGTTGCTGCACTAGATATAGTCTAGAGGAGTTCTTGTATTGGAGCACACTATCTGCAGAAAGGCTGACCAATCGACATTTATTTTCCGACATCTGGAAGTTTCTAGACCTTCTCGTATGGTGAGTGTGTTTTGATAGTGTGCGCAAAGCATGACATTGTCAGTATAGAGAAATTGTACTGACTTTCTCTTTTGTGTCTGTGGTGGTCTACAAGCTTGCAGATGGTTGACAGCCTATTTTTTACCTACCCGTATGTCTTAATATTAAATGCAGCTGTATCACACATGGGAGGAATATATTTGTTCCTCAACTGATCACCGAGTTTCCCATAAATGACCATCCATAAACCCATTAGATATTTAAAAACGTACAAATCTGGAATGCAACCCTAGAAGTGTCACCACCTATGTTAATTAAGGAAAATTCTCCCAACCTATTTTCTCATTGGTGTCAGGTGTCCCTCCAGTTCTGCCTGCCATACTTCAGTTATATGTGTCCGATGTGGCAAGGGTGACAGTCAGACAGCAAGGGATGCTAATGTCTGTAAAGCGCTGCAGAATATGTCAGCGCTATATAAGTGAGGGAAAGAAATACAAATAAATGCAAGGTATCCTTTTCATTTACCCCATGACCCGCAAGTGTGACTAGTTAATATTATACATCAGCTTCCACATATGACTTTGACACAGCATTAGGCCGCCATCTTTGAGCACTGTTGACAGGACTGTCAAACACGCAGATTTTACCCAGGCCTTTTTTTTTTGGAGCAGCTCACAATTCAATTGTTGTCCCATTAAACCAGTGGTGTGAGGAAGAAGCTGGGGGTATTCATGATGTGCAGGCTCCACCTGATCGGCAGCCTTCTCCCTAATAGAAAATGAACAAAAGCTCTAAATCTGTTTAGGCTTTAGAAGCACTCCAATATCAATTAGGCAAAAAGTGGCCCCAGAGGGGGGAGTGTCATTGTATTAAAACATAACTTTTAATGTTATCTTGCAAATAAAAAATTATGTGACCCACTGTGATACACAAACAAACATATAGTAGAGGACAAGGAATGGGACCCTAAATGCTGGTAGAATGAACAAACCTGCTCCACCTAATGAAAGATGTGAGCAGTCTTACCAGATCCTTGTAGACAGTGGGATCAGCCAGGAAGGATATCCAAGACACACTGAATGTACACCGCACGGGAAGTCGCCATCTTACTTGGTATCTGTATAGTAGATGCAGATCTGGGCCCTGTATAAGGCTCCATTCACACGTCCGCAAAATGGGTCCGCATCCGTTCCGCAATTTTGCGGAACGGCTGCGGACCCATTCATTCTCTATGGGGACCGATTGGATGCGGACAGCACACAGTGTGCTGCCTGCAGCCGCAATTGCGGAGCGCGGCCCCGATTTTGGGTCCGCAGCTCCGCAAAAAGATAGAGCATGTCCTATTCTTGTCCTTAGCTTGCGGACAAGAATAGGCATTTCTATGGGGGTGCCGGGCTGGTGTGTTGCGAACCCGCAATTTGCGGGTCCGCAACACACCACGGACGTGTGAATGTAGCCTAACCCTACCAATTGGGGAGGGGGCTATTTTTCTACTGCCTATCTATACAGAGCACCCGCCCCGAAAGGGGCGACCCCGTCCGGATACCTGTCCCTACCTTGGACCTGATCCCTAAGTCTCATGAAATGGCCAGTGAAAGAAATTCCGATGACCTCCCGACGTGGCACGTTTCTGTCCGTGTCGACTCTTCAGGAGAGTAGGTACAAAAGTGGAAAAAGACGGAGAAAAACCGCAGGTGTGTAGCCTGCGACTAAAACACTGGATCAAGCACTTAAGCTTGCATCTGATGCCCGTAGATGATGGGGTGCAAAGTTGCAAAGGAGGGGAAGTCCTATGCTATACAGTCAGGAGGATGTAATAATCCTATGTGTAATAGATCCCCTATGATTGGGGGAAGTAACAACAAAATCTACCAGCCGCAGTGATGCATATAACCAGTCGACTTTAAATAGTAGCGCCTCACCAGAGACACGCCACCCACCATAGACCTCGGCGTGTGACGTCAGGCGGGAGCGTCAACCAGGCACGGCGTTGCGCAAGACGTCAGAGGCCGACGACGGGATCACGTGGGAGGGGCGGTACTGCGCTGGATATGGAGAGGCGGTACAGGTGGTTGCCTAGCTACACGGGTAATCAGGCAATCACGTGGGACACACAGTGTGTGCGTCCATAGTAACCTACATAATATATGGCCAAAACAGGACAATGGCATTTAGCCAAACAATAAGCAGTTTTAGATAAAACAGGTATAGTTGAGTCTTTCATTCATGCCATATAGGGCTGCTGTTTTTAGATGAAAGATCCATCGTGATTCACACTGGAGGAGATTCCTATCCCAATTTCCCCCTCTGGGAGGAGGTTTGACAAGGGTAATGCCCATGAACCTTAACTGGGCTCTGCCGTTGTGCTCAGTGTGCACATGTTTGGCTACCGGGGTATCTCTTTTGTGTACAATGTCCCCCAGATGCTCACCAATCTTCCTCCGGAATTCACGTATGGTTTTGCCAATGTACTCCAACCCACATTCACAGAGGATGCGATATATAACTCCCCTGGATTTACAGTTAATAAAATGTGAGATGGGGTACACCCTGCCCGTGACTGAACTGGTGAAGGATTTCGTGGTCATAATGTGCTTACATGCTACACAGTTGCCGCATTTATGACTACCTACTAAGTTAGACCGCAGCCATGTTGAGTGTGTCTCCCTAATAGGCCTCATGCACACGACCGTTATTTTGGTCCGCATCCGAGCCACAGTTTTCACTTCAATGGGGCTGCAAAAGATGCGGACAGCATTCCGTGTGCTGTCCGCATCCGTTGCTCCGTTCCGTGGTCCGCAAAAAAAAATATTACCTGTCCTATTCTTGTCCGTTTTGTGGACAAGAATAGGCAGTTATATCAATGGCTGTCTGTGCTGTTCCACATATTGCGGAACGCACACGGACACCATCCGTGTTTTGTGGATCCGCAATTTGCGGACCGCAAAACACACAACAGTCGTGTGGATGAGGCCTTACTATGCATAGGGAGGAAGCTGTCAGGCAGTGGCTTGAGGGCAGGGGGAGCCTGCACGTCATGAATACATCCAGCTCCTTCCTCACATCACTGGTATCTCATGGTTTTCAGGGCTGGTTACCCTTGAGCTGCTTTATACAGTATATAAGTTGTAGTTGACATCCTCAAACAATGTAATGTCTATGAGGTACTATACAGTCCCACAAACAGTGCTTTTGTGTGAAACATGGATGCAACGGGCTGGATTTTTACATTCATGTCCTTTATATCCTTTCAGACAAGCGGTGCCACAGGTATCTAGCAGGCACATGTTTTCTCTATTAAAGGGGTTATCCGCATTTTTTATATTGATGCGCTGCTTCTCTGCAAACGGCTGATTTCCCCCCGCTGATCTGATATTGATGACCTATCCTGAGGATAGGTCATCCATTTAAAAAGCGTATAACCCTATTAAAAGAATGCATTCACTCTTGTTTGACCAAAGGCTCTCTAATATCTGTGACCTGCATTAGGACTAGTTTGGCCAAACCAAGCTGACAGGACAGTATTTGCAAGTTATTGTAATAACATTAAGACCTGTCGTAAAATTGTTCTGATAAGGCATGAAGTTAATACAGTAACAGCTCCTGCCCTTCATTCTCTAGTCTGCTCTGCTCATATCATAAATGTCTTAAGCCATACTCCTAGAAACATGGCTTGTAGTTATGACTTAAGAGAAATATGACTGGTCTTCAGATTATGATTATTATACAGTATATTATTCATCTGGGCTCTAAATGTGTGTCAGACAATCTTAAAGGGAGTCTGTCACCAGGAAATTCACTGTCAAACCAGACAGAATGCCTTGTAGGACTAGCGCAGTCGAATATAATGAGACCTTTCACGTGGTGGCCCACTGTTTCAATGTAAATGATCAGTTAAGTGCACCAGAGACGGGCCCAAGTCACTCTTCGGACTCTTCCTGCTTTCTCCTTTCTCCTCCTGCCAGGTCCTCTGACTAATTCTTGATGGACAGGGCCAGGTTCCTGCATAGTCAACTCAACTGGCCCTGTCCATCAACAAGGAGTGGGGATGGTCTGACAGACGGAGTAGCTGGAGCAGGGGTGCACAGAGTAGCTTGGGCCCACCCTCTGGACACTTAACTGTTCATTTACATATTAAGGAAAAGTACTTTTTCTCCAGAATGAAGCAACAGATGACTAAGTGAAAGGTATCATTATATTCAGCTCCAAGACATTGTGCCTGGTTTTTCAGTGAATGGCATGGGGACAGATTCCTTTTAAGTCAGCACTTATAGTATGTATGATCTACATAAACGATTTCTAGATGCATGGTTAAAATGAGATGACTGGGCGAAACTGTGTCCTAACATGCAAGATTGTTCAACGATAGTCATGTAAAAGTCATTCACTGGGAAATACTTTATGCAACAAAATCGTTTAGGCTACAAAACACTGTAGCTACTCTTAAAGTTCACGAGCATAATTATGGGATTATCAACATGTAATGTAACATGTTTGAACACAATTAAGTCATAGTCTTTTTGTAACCCCTTCCCGACCACCCCACGGAAATTAGGGTGGTCGGGAAGAGGTTACAAATTTATCAAGTGTTCACTTTTCTAACCTTTCTACGCCTGTCTGACAAAGTGGTGTGGCTTAGTGGGAAGGAAAGTGGCCATGCCTTAAATGCATTTTGGTGTGCCAAAACATGCACCAACACTTTGGAGTAAAACTAAGCTAATGAATGGGTTGCAAAAGCTTAGACTAGAGTAGACCATCTATAGATGGATTTATCATCCAGCATCAGCCACTGTGATAAGACTGTCTTTCTAGGTTTACAATGTCTTACTGTAAGAAAGTATTAGCAAATCTGTCCCAAAGTGTCATAATAAAGTTACATACACGCAATCATTTAACCCCCCCCCCCACACACACACACATTTTTGGTCACCGTGTCTGATAATCAATACATTTGTTTGTATCAGTTCTGGAAAATGCTTTTTCTCTGACTCGGTCAACCTTTAAAAAACATTCTGGCCCCTAGCTGTTTAGAACCTATGCCGTCAGAGCCTAGTTCACACCATGCAGTTTCTGAACCTGGCTGTTTTAGGTATGGTATCACTAATTGCCTTTGGTGTAATAGTATAGGCCTTGGATCCACAGCAGGGACTGATGAATGTTTTCTATGTTTTTTGAGTTGTTCTTCTACTTTTGTAATCTATGTTCTCCTGTCAACATCAGTTTAGAAAGGTGTAACCATAGTGTGTCCCTGCATTTTTTTTAGCTCATAATAGAGACTCCTCTCTTTTAAAACTGTTGATTCTTGAACAGATACCTATGCAGGTAAAAAATGGTTTTGCCCGTATTGTATACAGAGAGGCATACTGGATCTTCCGTATGCCGTACCCTGCTTCCTGGGGGGTTAAACAAAGCTACTGAATGGGTGCAACATTGAGGATTTTTTCTGATGTTCCATTTCTGCTTTTAGCACTTACTTTCTAGAATTGTGTATAAATTGCCTCCATGCCATGTCTTGTCTGAGGAAAGAGGTGGCCCACCTCCGAAATGCGTCATATGGTCATCTTTTAATAAACTTTTAAACTGATTTCCTGCGCCCCAGAGCCCATTTTGTACTTTTGTACTACGCTTGTTCTATTGATTTATGTAAAGTTGTGTGAAAGTATAGTAACTCTTTACGATGCTCAAATCAGATAGGCATTGTTTAGCTTTATGTTATAGGTAAGTGCATTGACTTGCTATTAAGCTTTGTGCATGCAGTTCTATAAATTATTATTGCACTGGTTGCAAACACGTTCACTTACTATATTTCATTTTATTCACTTTTGAGATTATTGACAAAAAACACACTGACGGTATTTGATTATTAACATGGTAAACCTAATGTTTTTTTATGTGCTATTGTAGGTCCCTGATGGGTTTCACTCCATTGATAACATGATGGCAAACATGAGGAACAGAATGGTAGACATACACAAACAGTTTGTAAGTGATATCATTTATGTTTCAGTAGAATATTAATCATGATGCTTGTTAATATTTAAAGGCTTTCTCCAGGAATTAACAAAGTGACTGAAAATACTTAAAGAGGACCTTTCACTAGAATAAAACATCGAAACTAACTATACAGACATGTAGAGCGGCGCCCAGGGATCCCCCTGCACTTACTGTTATACCTGGGCGCCGCTCCGTTCTCCCGGTATAGCCTCCGGTATCTTCATAGTTAGGCTCCACCCAGGGGAACCTGCCGGCATCTCATTCTTCCATGCTGTAGCGCTGGCCAATCGCAGCGCTCAGCTCATAGCCTGAGAGTTTTTTTTTTCTCTCAGGCTATGAGCTGAGCGCTGCGATTGGCCAGCGCTACAGCATAGGAGAAGGAGACGGCGTCAGGCTCAACTGGGTGGAGCCTGACTATGAAGATACCGGAGGCTATAACCGGAGAACGGAGCGGCGCCCGGGGATAACAGTAAGTGCAGGGGGATCCCTGGGTGCCGCTCTACATGTCTGTATAGTTAGTTTAGATGTTTTATTCTAGTGAAAGGTCCTCTTTAAATATCACTTTATTATAAATATATCCCCAAATAACTTTAATTAATTATAATTAGAGATGAGCGAAGTTCTCAAAACTTCGATTTGGCTGCTTCGCTGAATTTCACCCAAAAATTTGCTTTGTGAAGAATTACTTCATCACAAAGCACATTTCTTTGTGAGTAACGGACGCAATGATGGGGAACAGTGGTTGCATCTTCCCCTGTCATTGAAACCCTCAGATGCAGCGTTCATTGCTGATCGCGGCATCTGAGATGACCTTTGAGGGCTGCCAGGGGTTAATCTGTTAAAATAAAATAAATAAAAATACTCACCTTATCCATTTGATCATGGCAGCCATTGGATAATGGCAGCCATCTTGCTTGAAGATCCAGCGCGAAATCTTGCGCGGTGCGTGATGACATCATCACACTGGTTGACACACAAGTGGATGAGGTGAGAATGAATACGTTTTTTACTGCCATTTTAGGGAAAATTAATTACACATTTTTTACAATTGCTAAAAAAAATATAAAACATCTAAATTTAATTTAGCATCTATTTCTGAAAAGTTTCTGACGGGATTCGAACTCACAACCTTCTACATTACAGCCAGAATGTTAACCACTACACCTATACAGCTGCAAGGCCAGTTACTTAAAAAAAAAAAAAATATGAGACTTCTGCTGTATAGGAATACTTACTACTAGTAACAGCAGAAGTCTAATTTTTATTTTTATTTTTTTTAAAGTAACTGGCCGTGCAGCTGTATAGTGTAGTGGTTAACATTCTTGGCTGTAATGTAGAAGGTTGTGAGTTCGTATCCCAACAGAAACTTTTCAGAAGTAGAGGCAAAATTTGATTTAAATACACTGATTCGAGCATCGCGCTTGAGCACACGCGATATTCGGCTGAACACCGCGATATGCCGAGCATATCGATGCTCGAGCCGAACTGGTGTTTGGCTTAGCATGCTTGCCCAACACTACTAAAGATCCCATCAGATGTTTTTAGGATCATAATCCCTGATGAGCAGAGCGGAGGCTGAGGCAGCTCTTTCGCTCAGAATTCTGAAGTAACTTGTCCTTCGGACATTTTATTTCCCCTGATGATTGCTCCCTAGACAAAACAAGCCATTATATTAATAAAAGGTATTTGGGAATATATTTATAATAAAGTAATATTTAAGTATTTTCAGTAATTTTATTTTATTAATTCCTGAGAACCCCTTTAATTCTAATTAAATAGAATTCCATTGATGATGTGATAATTTTTGCTTCCTTACTTGCTCTGTCACCAAAGTGATAAATTGACGTTTTTGGTTGCCGATGACATGACAATGGAAGAATCAGCCTGTCCCCTTCCCCACCCACTTTTTTAGACCTGGCGTGGGCGGGGAAAAGTTGCAGAGTGCGGTGCAAATAATCTGCACGAGAAATACGCCAAATCTAGGCATATTTCTGGATAGGAAATGACCCCCTAATGTCTTTCCTCTACTGCAAAGGATGGACATAAGACACTACAGGGAGTGCAGAATTATTAGGCAAGTTGTATTTTTGAGGATTCATTTTATTATTGAACAACAACCATGTTCTCAATGAACCCAAAAAACTCATTAATATCAAAGCTGAATATTTTTGGAAGTAGTTTTTAGTTTGTTTTTAGTTTTAGCTATTTTAGGGGGATATCTGTGTGTGCAGGTGACTATTACTGAGCATAATTATTAGGCAACTTAACAAAAAACAAATATATACCCATTTCAATTATTTATTTTTACCAGTGAAACCAATATAACATCTCAACATTCACAAATATACATTTCTGACATTCAAAAACAAAACAAAAGCAAATCAGTGACCAATATAGCCACCTTTCTTTGCAAGGACACTCAAAAGCCTGCCATCCATGGATTCTGTCAGTGTTTTGATCTGTTCACCATCAACATTGCGTGCAGCAGCAACCACAGCCTCCCAGACACTGTTCAGAGAGGTGTACTGTTTTCCCTCCTTGTAAATCTCACAAATTTATGATGGACCACAGGTTCTCAATGGGGTTCAGATCAGGTGAACAAGGAGGCCATGTCATTAGATTTTCTTCTTTCATACCCTTTCTTGCCAGCCACGCTGTGGAGTACTTGGACGCGTGTGATGGAGCATTGTCCTGCATGAAAATCATGTTTTTCTTGAAGGATGCAGACTTCTTCCTGTACCACTGCTTGAAGAAGGTGTCTTCCAGAAACTGGCAGTAGGACTGGGAGTTGAGCTTGACTCCATCCTCAACCCGAAAAGGCCCCACAAGCTCATCTTTGATGATACCAGCCCAAACCAGTACTCCACCTCCACCTTGCTGGCATCTGAGTCGGACTGGAGCTCTCTGCCCTTTACCAATCCAGCCACGGGCCCATCCATCTGGCCCATCAAGACTCACTCTCATTTCATCAGTCCATAAAACCTTAGAAAAATCAGTCTTGAGATATTTCTTGGCCCAGTCTTGACGTTTCAGCTTGTGTGTCTTGTTCAGTGGTGCTCGTCTTTCAGCCTTTCTTACCTTGGCCATGTCTCTGAGTATTGCACACCTTGTGCTTTTGGGCACTCCAGTGATGTTGCAGCTCTGAAATATGGCCAAACTGGTGGCAAGTGGCATCTTGGCAGCTGCACGCTTGACTTTTCTCAGTTCATGGGCAGTTATTTTGCGCCTTGGTTTTTCCACACGCTTCTTGCGACCCTGTTGACTATTTTGAATCAAACGCTTGATTGTTCAATGATCACGCTTCAGAAGCTTTGCAATTTTAAGAGTGCTGCATCCCTCTGCAAGATATCTCACTATTTTTGACTTTTCTGAGCCCGTCAAGTCCTTCTTTTGACCCATTTTGCCAAAGGAAAGGAAGTTGCCTAATAATTATGCACACCTAATATAGGGTGTTGATGTCATTAGACCACACCCCTTCTCATTACAGAGATGCACATCACCTAATATGCTTAATTGGTAGTAGGCTTTCGAGCCTATACAGCTTGGAGTAAGACAACATGCATAAAGAGGATGATGTGGTCAAAATACTCATTTGCCTAATAATTCTGCACTCCCTGTACTGTCCTAGGTTTGGATAGTCTGGTGGAGTGAAAGGCCTTTTTCGCACTATGGTACTCCTGTACTTTACGCTCCTGCACTTTTAAAAGCTTGGTGACGACTATGCTTTCAAAATTGGTCTTAATAAAAAAAACTGTGGGAAGTGGAAAAACGTAACAATTGTAATGCACATGGTTCTAACTATATGTGTTGTCTCAACAGCAGCCAATATTTGGGTTGTTGCTAGGAGAATGTCTCTATAATTAGAGTATCTAGGTTAATTTAAATTGAGGAGCCTCCCACAGATTACAAAATATTAGGCAATGTCAATCACCATCTCATTAACCCACACATCCAGTATGCAGAAGTAAAGGAAAACTAAAGGTAAAAATAAGACAGAACTTACTACCAGTTACTTACTGTCACATCCTTACCATCTTTTTTGTCACATATCACAATTTGGGTAAAGACATCACAATCTTTACATATATTTTTGGTTTCATAGTAAAATAGTTTGCAAGGCTGAAAAAAAGACATGCATCCTGTTCAGCCTGTTATCCAGCAAAGTCCTTCCAGAGGAAGGAAAAAAAAAACTCTCATGAGGTAGAAGCCTATTTTATTCATTTTAGGCGGAAAATAACATCCTTTCAAATCTCATTCAGGCGATCAGAATAACTCCCTGGATCAATTAACCTTCTCCATAATTCTAGTAACTATAACCTGTGATATTATTACTAGAGATGAGTGAAGTTTTTGAAAATTCGATTCGGCTGCTTCGCCGAATTTGACAAAAAATTTGCTTAGTTATGAAGTGCATTTTTTTGTAAGTAGCGGGTGCAATGACAGGGATCTGTGATAGCACCACTCCCCATCATTGTACCCCTCAGATGCTACGTTCATACATGATCATGGCATCTGAGTGTAAAAACAGTGTAAAATTAACATAAAAAATACAATAAAATAAAACTTGCCGCCTCCATTTGCTCGCGACGGGCCAGCCGCCGCTATCTTGCTTGATTTCGCGCAGCCCAAGATGGCGCCAGGATTTCAGCCAAAATCATCAATCAGTATGGTGGCTGCGGCCCGTCGCAAGCAAATGGAGGAGGTAAGTATGATTTTTTTGTTTTTTTACACTATTTCAGGTTAAATTGATTCGCTACCACGAAGCACTAGGAAATTCAGCTTCACTGCAAATTTTATTTATTCTGAAATTTGGATCGAATTCCACTTCGGTGGATTCAATTCGCTCATCTGAAGTTATTACACTACAGAAATACATCCAGTCTCCTCTCAAACTCTTTTAGCGATCTCACCATCACCACTTCCTCAGGCAAAGAGTTCCATAGTCTCACTGCTCTTACCGTAAAGAATCCTCTTCCATGTAGATGGAGAAACCTTCTTTCCTTTTGACGTAGAGGATGTCCCCTTGTCACGTTCACCATCCTTCTATTGATGCTTGAACATGTGAAGCAGGCACTTGGGTAGCTGTTCTTGCAATGTAGACGTGCCAGACCAAGCCCCACCATCTATCTGTCCAGTACCTTTGGCCAGCCCCAGCAGAGGATAGTGGGAAACAGGAGGAGATGGAATCCGTTTTCTGCAAATTTCAGAAGCTTGCTGGCAGTCTGCAGATTAGCAATATGTGTTTACTCCTTGTATTTCCCTCTTTCAAGGGATTGTTATATCAGAGTAACCCCTGTTAGAACATATCGGTTGTCCTCTATTTGCAAGGACAAGCATGGTGCATCCATGTATCACATGGGCAGCCATCATTTGAATGGCCAGTATGTAACACTTTATTTCATCTGCAGTGGTGGTGACTTCTTTTTTAAAAGCGGTTGACTTTATGAGACCCCTTAAATTCTTCCCTTTTAACTAATCAATTAGAAGAATTCAAATTTTTCACCAATATTGGTTAGGCTTCCACTTGTAAATGAGCATGCTGTAAAATTAGCCTTTACTGCTTATTCTTAGTTGGAGTCCTGTGAGGTAAACCTAAAATAAAGCAAGCAGAGGCAGTTATAGAGGAAGCAACTTTCATATCATATTGGTGTCTGGGGTTTCTGTTACAAAAGTATGGTAGGTCCAGGTCATATGAGGTGTATGTGATCCTGTTATGATACGCTTTCCACCCCTGCACAATGGCTGCCAAGAAGATGTTTTCTGTGCCCTGTCTTCATTCACGGTTCCTGCTGGAGATTAATAGAAGCTTTTCAAGCCTTTTGGAATCCTCTTCGTATGCCAGATGAAGATCTGTTTAGTCTTTCCAAGAAAACGCCTTCTTTATACCTACGCTTAATGCATCATTTTATATATCATCGTTCTTGCTATATATAACCTTCCCCTTCACATACACTCTATTGTGACCATCTACCATGTTTGGTCATGGTGGAAGGCTGCACAGACTTGCTTATGTGCACAGTGTATCAGCCAAGTCTATATATGAGTGATCCATACTTTAATGTAGTAATATTATCTCCTCTCTAATGCTCCATCTCTAGTGTTAAAAAAAATTCTAATCTTCACTCGCACACGAGACACTCTAGCCCTGGGATCACAGTGCTATAATCATGATCGGCTCGCAATCTCACATTTGCTCTTCCAAAAACGTAGAGCACCAGTATCAGCAGAGCCGCTATATATCAGCCTGTATCTTATCCTGTGACAGTAAAAGTCATCTTCTTGCTGGCAACTGTGGCGTTTCAAATGTATCCTGTGCTATCATCCAGTTATGGAGATGTCATACATTTTATTTACACTGATATTATTACTTATTATTATTAATTATTTATTTGAAAGGTGTTTGTAAATGAACCTTGATTAGTGTATGATAAAAACATATTGCAACTTTCTAATTTCTAATTTCCATTTTCAAGATCTCTGCAAATAGAAACATGCTTTTTTTGCATACAGAGTCTAAAAACCTGTCCCAATAATGTACAACGGACACAGCAGCATGGCTCTTTAAAGGGGTTGTCCCCATCAGGGGCATCCCTATCAGTATGCCCTAATAAGGCATATTGATGTTATAGGCAAGGATTGGGAAGTACCATCAAGTCCCCCCTCTATTAGTTATGCACTATAAAATACCATACTACATTTTCACTACAGCATTAACAAGTGTATTTATCATTCACTACAGAACCGTGGTCAGCAGCTTATTGGACCTTAAAAGGGTCGCTGTTCTTGGTTTGGAGTCTCTGTGCTGAGACCCCCACGATCACTAGAACAAGGAGAGAAAAGCGCACACATATAGGGCCTGATTTATCTTTATTATTCTGGCGTGAAAAAGTCCCGAACAGTGTGTTTGTGACTTTTTAAACACCACTTGCACAAAAGTGTATGCATTAGCGCTTCTCCACCGTCTTTGCTTCTTTCCGAAAAGGTGGCGTGGCAGGGAAAGGCCAGCATCCCCACCACATTTATCTTCTTTTACGCCAGTTTTCTGGCATAGAAGACTGAAGGATTTCAGTTCAGACGCATGGACTGCCGACGGATGCGCCTAATTTATGATGAGGTGTATGCCTAGTCATAAATTAGGCACAGCCTTCAACAGAGCACAGGGTTATCACAGACCGGCGTAAAATGCTGATCTATGATAAATTAGGCCCATAATTTTTTCTCTCAGGAGACGGGCTCAATAGAAAGTCAATGGGCCTGATTTATCATAGACCACTGTTTTACACCAGTCTATCCTAACCCGGTGCGTTGCCGGAGGCTGCCCCTAATTTACTGTACGCCATATGCCTCGTCATAAATTAGGCGCAGACTTTGGCAGTCCGTGTGCCTGAATCGAAATCCATGCCAGTTCCTGTCTGGTGTAGGTTTCAGTCTTCTTGTACACCAAACAACTGGCATAAAAGAAGATAAATGTGGCGGGGTTGCCAGCACCATGCTCCCTTTTCAGGAAAGCGGCGGCGGAGAATTGTCACTTGTGCAAACATTTTTGCGCAAGTGGGGAGGGGGGTCATTTATCAAACTGGTGTAAAGTAGAACTGGCTTAGTTGCCCATAGCAACCAATCAGATTCCTTATTTAATTTTCCAAAGGAGCTGTCCAAAATGAAAGGTGAAATCTGATTAGTTGCTATGGGCAACTAAACCAGTTCTACTTTACACCAGTTTGATAAATGACCCCCATGGTGTTTAAAAAGTTGCAGACACAGTTTGTGTTCACGCCAGAAAATTGGGGAAAAATAAAGATAAATCAGGCCCCATGAGTCTGTTTTGATTCTATCTCCTGTCCTAGTGACTGGTGAGGGTGTCAGCACTCATACCCCCACCGATCAAAACCTTTGTTATGCAGGTACATTTTAGTACCTTCAAGTAATCTTGTGTAAACCACCAAGAATGTCTACCTAGTCTTATGTATATTGTTCTTTAAATGTGTTTCTTCCTCTTAAAATTTTGAAACCAAATAAACTTATTGAAATAGAAAACGGATTGTTCTCCCCTGTAACATACTGTGCGGCTATACCAGTTGGAGGTAATCAGTTTTGGTGTCCAGTCACGGACAAGCAGATTCAAAATATAGACCAGCCTGCAATACTGACTCCCATACTGTGCACTGTAACTAGGGATACTTTGTAGCGAACACTCTATGAAAATGTGCACTTGTTCGTCATAGAATATATGACAATAACTATTTTGAACCTAATGGTTTATTACTGCTTTACGATCTACTGGTGCTATTTGTGACTCTAGGTCCACCAAGAGTTTTCCAGCTTTTTTTTTTTCAAAGGGGTTGTGGAACAATTGAATCTGAATTTCTTTTAGATCAGACAAAACATAACAATATTTCAATTGGAATGTAGTCCTACTGCCCTTGGACAAGTGCATCTCTACTTTACATTGCTTTATAAACCAATGGACTTGTCCCTCATGATCTCTGTTGTCAGGCCATTTAGACCCTGTATCTGGCATACCTTGGTGTGTACCAGTCTTCTGTTTTCACTATTATTTATTACATGCGTGTTTTATCCTGCTTTCTGTAGGAAGGATTAGCAGACAGACCTGACGTTCACTCATTTAAGTCATCCTCCGTAATGACGTATTCCAAGACTGGAGACGAGCCTCCTAAGATTTTCCATGCAACAAGTCAAACCCGTAAAGCTCCTGGTGGTGTGAGTATTACATTAGTTATGCTTGTTTTTTTTATAGTTTTCACATCACTTTATGTTATGGCAGCCTTCCAAGAAACACTCTGGTTTATGACTTTAAGTTGTTCCACATGAAGTATGACTGTAATCTCTGAACCTCAGAAAATGGAGCACGGCGTATAACCTGCTCTCTGCTTTGTTTAATGGATGGCATTGAGTAATTCTACTCATTTGCTGCTTCCGTGACTTATTTTACACTGGCCTTTCAGTAGCTCCTTTGCAGCTGCTGTACCTAAAGCCACTGAGAAATATGAATTTGAACCCTGAAGCCGAGCACATGTCCCCTTCTAGACGGAAGTAGAAAATAGCAATCTGTCAAAGAGGTATGTGCTTCAACAAAGGTCTCTAATAATATTACCAGGGACTTTTCCTGCCAGTCAGCGACAGGGTGCAGTAATTAGTGGCTGTTTTGTGAAGAAAATATTAAGGCATGAGTATTAGTCAGTGTGTCAAGGAGAGAGCTGAAGGCCATAGAGTTTATATTTAGGTGAGGTCAAGAGTGGCAGATCACTGGCTAAAAATAACGTCCGCAAAGTATCACTGTCCTGAAAAAGATCATAAACCTGTCAGATGGCATGAAATACATTGTAAAACTCGTCCAATATGAAGAGTCAAATACAGTTGTGGGTAGCATCATGCTTCACAATACTTGGCTGTCAGTCTAAACATCTGGCAGCACTCAGAAATGACAGGCATAGAATAAAAGACACTGCCCAATAGGAGAAATTCTATAAAGTTCACCCTACTCGGGGTGCTCTGGAAATCTGCCAGCAGGAGATGGTTTCTGGAGGCCTATAATTATCTTGTAGCCTAGACAAGGTTGGCTTAAGGTGTGTGTGTGTGTGCGCTTCGCACTCACCTAACACTTCTGAAAGTTGGCGCCACTGGACCTGATGCTCTAGTCTCCAGAAGCTTGCACGTCCAATCCCTCGCTTGGTACCTAAACCTATGGTAAGACTGATACCAGGGTGGACCTACATTCACTAGTTTATTAATTGGGTTGTCCAGCTTTTTTTATACTTTTTTAACTCCCTGTTGTATCAGCTTTAGGCTGGTTTCACACGGGCGTTGCGGGAACATGCGCGATTTTTCAGCGCGAGTGCAAAACATTGTAATGCGTTTTGCACTCGCGTGAGAAAAATCGCGCATGTTCGGTACCCAAACCCCAACTTCTTCACAGAAGTTCGGGCTTGGGATCAGTGTTGTCACGAGTTGGAGGTCCCAGGAGAGACCTCCGCGTCGTCAAGCAAAAACATACAGCAATACGGTACAGTCACAACAGAGTTTATTGTACAAACAGAATCCAAGGAGGGAAACACAGGGAAATAGAGAGCTCTATGTACCGTCTGCACCGGAAAACCCCCATTGCGCCACTGTCTAATAATACTCCAAAGGGGCGTGACTAAGCAACTCCTGGTATTCACTAGGGCCCCAGATGGTAGGGTTAGGCTTTGCCGCAGGAAGTTGCCAGGGTCCACTCTGGAGCGTGAACTAGACAGTGACAACAGGAGCAAACGGACAACAGGTACCAGAAGGTACCGACGGTACATAGGCAAACAAACAAGCAAATACAAGCAGGCAACTGAAAATACAAGCAGGAGTTCACGCAAGGGAGCAGGAGTGGCAATGAGCAGAGAAGGACTTGCTCCACCAGTGGTATACTGCATGGCATTGCCCATAGCACTCTGCAGCAAGGCACGCTGCAGCAAGGGCTTGCTGAACAGAGACATATAAATACACACAAGGTGACTCAAAACATAACTAGCAGAACAGATAACAAAACACAGGAAAGAGGACGGGAATGAACAAGTAGGAAACCCACAGAGCACAGACAGACATGGATCCCATGGGTCAGCAGCATGGGAGAGTGAGTACAAACAAGGAGAAGGACAAGACAACACACACCAGGAGAGCTGACCCAGAACTGAGGAAACCTCAGCCTATATACAGGTTCCATGGGTGCAGCAGAGAGACCACACCCATGGAGCAGACAGAGAGGATTAACTCCAGATAGGAACACAGGGGAGTTAACCCATAACAAACCACAAGCAACACACAGGAACGGAGCTGCAGCGAGAGCATAGACAGAAGGTCACAGCCAAAGGTAAAGACTGTGACAGGTGTTCTGTAGATTGTATTATTTTCCCTTATAACATGGTTATAAGGGAAAATAATAGCATTCTGAATACAGAATGCATAGTAAAATAGCGCTGGAGGGGTTAAAAAAAAATTAAAAATAATTAAACTCACCTTAATCCACTTGCTCGCGCAGCCCGGCATCTCTTCTGTCTTCATCTGTGCTGTGAGCAATAGGACCTTTGATGACGTCACTACGCTCATCACATGAGCTTGCGGATGCTTGCGATTTTCACGCAGCCCCTTTCATTTCTATGGGGCCTGCGTTACGTGAAAAACGCACAAAATAGAGCATGCTGCGATTGTCACGCAACGCACAAGTGATGCGTGAAAATCACCGCTCATGTGCACAGCCCCATAGAAATGAATGGGTCGGGATTCAGTGCGGGTGCAATGCGTTCAACTCACGCATCACATCTGCGCGGAATACTCGGCCGTGTGAAAGGGGCCTTAAAAAAACTTACCTTCTCCTTGCCACTCCATTACAGCTCCCTTCAGTGGTCTTCTGGTCCCTGTCCTATAAACTTCTGGAAGGATGGGGTCATATATGCACTGCTGCAGCCTCAGCGGTGACGTGTCCCTAAGTGGCATGTGACCCATCAGTAATATCCTGCATGGGGACAGGCTATCTCTTAGGCCAGTCATTGGCTGCAGTGGTGCATGTGACCCCCGTGTGCCTACCAGTTTACAGGACGAGGAGCAGAAGACTGCTGGAGGGAGCCAAAATGGAGCGTCAGGAAGCAGGTGCGTATGTTTTTTTTTCAACAGGTACAACAAGCTGTTTCTACTATTGAGATGGGCTCCATAGTAGATGCTATGACAGCTATCCTGATGATTCGTTTTCTGTATTCTGTGGCAAAGCGAATGATGACATGTAGAAGTGGAAGTACAGCGCAAAAAGATTTTACTTTTCGGTGCTAATATATCCAGGTATATTAATAGGAAACATAACGACAACTATTGTTTGCATGCAGATAAAGGAAACAAAGAAAGCTGTCAAGGACTCTGAAAGCGGAGTGGAAAAGATTGCTGTTGGACATCACATCAAAGATCGCGCCCACATTGTCCAGCAAATGAAGAACAATAAAACAGGAGATCAAGAAGTCAACCAGGATTTTCAAAATATGGATGAAAGTGAGTCTTAATTCCTTCTTCTAGATAGATTGCTCCTGTGGTAATTGTACAATTTTCACCATTTCACAATTTTTCGAGCCTTCATTCAGCTTTGTGACAAATACTGCAAACCGCTATTGCACAGTGAGCCCTGGTGAAGCACACTGTAACCCGGTAACTGTATTTTCTTGAATTGCAGCTGACGCCCCATCATTTGACAGCGAATGGGAACGGGAGATTTCAAAGTTCAGACCATTTGAAAAAAAGCTCTCCCTAGAAGCTCCTAAACACCAAAGGGTCCAGTATTCTACCAAAATAGGAGCCCCAGATGTGCCTAGAAGGTAAAAAAAAAAAAAATTGCTGGAAATGTGCAAAAGTGTGCTAATCCTTCCAATAGAATACCGTCCTAGGAATCTGGGGTTCTATACATGAGTTAATCTCAATTTAGGAAGCATGTACCTCATATACCTAAACAATACTTACAGGAGTATTTTCATCATTGTGTTAAATAAAGGGGTTGTCCAAGTTAATTAAAATCTTCCCAAAAGCCAATTAATGTCCTAACATAAATAATGAGCCTATAGTCGCCCGTTATTACCCCACCATATCCAGAACTGCAGTTCTGGTTCTTCTCATGGTGTATTATGCAAGGCTGTCGTGGTGACATAGAAGTATATAGCGTGTGACCACTGCAGCCAATCACCGGCCTCAGTGGTATACTGCACTAGACCACGGAGGCTAGTGGTTGACTGCAGCAGTCACCTGCCGTATACTTCTCTGTTGCTGCTGCCGCCTTGTACACATTCATAGTGAGCAGGAACACAGGTGAACACTAAAAATGGTGGGGGTAGTAAAACATGAGGACAGGAGCGTGATTTATCTTATGATGTTTAGTGGCTTTTGGGAAGTTTTAAAATAAAATATGTTAATTGCATTAATACATATTTAGTTTTTCTTTTCATGTATAACATATATAATGTACTTCATGTCCAGTGACTTCTAGCCTTATGTGCTCTTATGGGAGGAGGTCACATGACAGACAATACATCCATCTCAGGGGCGTAACTACCATAGCGGCAGACCAGGCGACTGCTATGGGGCCCAGGGCAAGAGGGGGCCCAGGGCAAGAGGGGGCCCAGTCATAGTTGGGATCATCTCCTCTTCTACCTGAAGTGGAAACTGGAAAACTTGGTCAGAACTCTACCCTCTAAAGGAACAACTTTTAGCAAATGAGGCAGTGGAAAAATGGCCCAAGGGTCGTTGAAAAAGGTTTAGGCGGAAACTCTTCTGTCCTCTGTGGGGGGCCTGGTTTGGTCCTTGCTATGGGGCCCTTACTTCTCTATGTACGCCACTGCTCCATCTTATGTTTCAATTGATATTCTATCCTGCATATTTTCACAATTACAGAACCCCTTTAAGGCACAATTTACAATTTCTAATATTCTTTTCTGGATTGTTGTGGATTTGTGAATTTCTCTACACTGAAAGTTTTTTTTTTCAGCCAGTACAAAAATAAAAAAAAGGCATTTTGCGGTTCTCCATCCAATCTCTACTTCCTAGACAGTCGTGGCCCAGGAAATGTAATGGCGTAGCCCATTACTGGCTGCAGCAGTGACCTTTCTCAGCCAGTGATTGGCTGAGCAGTCACATTTCCATGTCAAGAGGGTCGAGGAAGTACAGACCAGTAGGGGACACAGGATGCATCGGAACGGGTGTGGGGGATCACTAAGGTGAGCATTAATTTTTCTCTCTTTTTTTTTTTTAAGCAATTCTGGCCGTTCTGTAAACATTATTATTCAGTGGCCAGACAACCGATTTAACATTGTTTGGAATAGAAAAAGCACTGTCTACTGTTATAATATTACTTTTATACTTATTTTTTTATATATAGGGAGCGATGCATCTCCAAAATGGTCATCTAGAAGATTCGTCAAAGCATGTGACTTCAGTAATTACAAAAACATTTCAAGGTCAACTAGGAAACTCTTGAAGGGACATGCAAGATGTAACAGGGTCTCTTAAATAAATAAGACATGCACAGTTGATTGGTTCTGCATCTTATTTGAAAGGTCAATCGGTACTGATGGAGCCTGCTCTTATGTGCCAGCTTAGTGGTGTGCAAATGAAAACATCTCTTCATCACTTCTCTATTATGTTTGGCAACTTTTTTACAAAGATTGCACTTTATCAGGTTCAGTAAAGGGCATAGAACGTTGAAGCTATATTTTGTTATTGTCCTAAATCATATTTTCTATTTTATTAAGATGGTACAATTGTCATATGCTGTAATTATTACTGTGCATCAGAAGTGTCTAAGCTTGTCCAGTACAGAGGTCAATGTCTTTATTGTTCACTAACTCTTCATATACCATATGATGTATATTATTATAATATAAAGTTAAAGGCGTTTTCCGGGATTTTAATATTGATGACCTTTTCTCAGGATAGTTCATCAATATCAGATCGTTGAAAAACCCCTTTAAAGCGCATCTGTCAGCAGATTTGTACCTATGAAAGCGGAAGACACCGTTGTTAGTTTCATGTTCATATGTGCCCGCATTGCTGAGAAAAATTACGTTTTATTTGATGTAAATGAGCCTCTAGGAGCAACTAGAGCGCTGTGGTTACACCTAGAGGCTCTGCCCTCTCTGCAACTGCCGCGCCTTGTCCACTCGGATTGACAGATCCAGGCAGGTCTGATAACATTTACACTGCTTGGTCCTGTCAATCAAAGTGGAGATGGTGAGGCAGTTACAGAGAGGGCAGAGCCTCTAGGAGTAACAGCAATGCCCCTATTGCCCTAAAGGCTCAACATGGGAACATGGGACCAGCACAGATGCCTTCAGCTATCAAGCGCACATGTAACAGGTCAGCCAGTTTCATAGGTACAAGTCTGCTGACAGATGCCCTTTAATATATTAACCTACTGCAATGAAGGCTTGTTACAGGGCCGGCTTTACCTCTAGTGACTTTCACGTTGGCCATAAAATGGCAAATCTTTGTGAAAATCTCTATTCATTAAAAATGGGTTCATGCATTATCTAACCTATGTTGTTTTTAGATCTGCTTATCTTTACTACTACTGTCATACAGCATAATGTAAAACAAAGACCTTCAGAAACTCAGATAAGGCTCTATTCACATAAAAAAATTTGGGCTATTTCAGAGGTATACATTGTAAATATTCCCGTATACATCCAATGGAAACCTCCAGTGTATACCACTGTATTCTTATGGGGTATATTTTTTTGGGTTACACAACTGTATTGGAAATCAAAGTAGACTATGCTTTCTTGTACAGTGTAAGGGCTCATTCAGACGGCCGTATGCTGTCCGCAAAAATGCGGATCCGTTTTTTTTACGGATTAGATGCTGTCCCATTCACTTCTATGGGGCCCTTTTCAAGAAAATTAAACATGTCCTATACTTGTCCGTGAAAATCAGGACATGGCCCTATTGAAGTCTATGGATCAGCAAAAAAACGGATGCAATCAGTTTTTTTGTAGACATGCTGAACTGTCCGCAAAAAAACGGATCCGCATTTTTGCGGACAGCGTACGGCCGTCTGAATGAGCCCTTAAAAAGGTTACTGACACATACCGGCCCAACAACCCAGGATGAGACGTGACCTACCTGTGGGATAATTAGCTTTAAAATGTTTAGAGACCAAAGATGAAGACATTAGAAAGACTGGTGCTAATGGAAGACGATCTGGTTGCTTTGGGGTCTATTGGTATTTAGATATTGAACTGTGCTATTGCAAGTGATAAAATAGTTTTTAAAGTGTTGTATGAAGCATCCTACAGAATAGATCACAGGTTTTCATCAGCAGAAAAATAATAGACCATATCAATTATCCTTTGATCTGTTTATGCCTTGATATACCTACTTTCATATTGTAAATTTGGCACATGCTTATCTGCTACATTATTGTCTACTTTTTTTTAAGTTTGTCAGATTTTCGAAAACATGTTCTGTAGCACTGTACACAGATTGTATTACAGTCCCTGTCACCAATGGGGGCTGTCAATCAAATTCCCTATCTCACACACTAATGCCAATTTCTAGGAAGCCAATTAACTTGCCAGTACGGTATGTTTTTGGAATGCTGGAGGAAATACACTCTCACACGGGAAGATCATACAAACTCCACACAGATTGTGGTCATTGGCTGCTAACCACCAGAACAAGCACTAATTAAATGTTTGTAAATGTTGATGATGTACAGGATGTATAGGTTGGTGCTATAAAGACAATGGCAAATAAGTAAATTATTACTCTTTTAAAGACTATGGATACCCTTGTGGCAGTTTTTTATATTTGCAATTTACTGATTTTGGGCTAAAATCTTTTTTTTTCATTGGTTTTATTCCAAATTTTCCCCAAAATTTTTTTTAGAGCTTTTAGTTTCGGTGCATTTGCAGACCAGCAGGCTCTCTGTTTAGCTCATTCACACGACCGTATGATTGAGTCCGCATCTGTTCTGCAATTTTCCAGAACGGATGCGGACCCATTCATTTCAATGGGGTCGCAAAAGATACGGACAGCATCCGTTGTTCCTTTCCGTGGCCCTGCAAAAAATATAGAGCATGTCCTATTCTTGTCCACAATTGCGGAACGCACACAGGCGGCATCCGTGTTTTGCGGATCCACAATTTGCAGACC
Source organism: Bufo bufo (assembly GCF_905171765.1). Lineage (NCBI taxonomy): Eukaryota > Metazoa > Chordata > Amphibia > Anura > Bufonidae > Bufo > Bufo bufo. Next base: position 181,980,804 of record NC_053392.1, read on the forward strand.
GCAAAACACGGGGCGGTAGTGTGAATGTGCCCTTACGCTGAATCTGTCAGAGAACAGCTGTGTTGGCTGGATATGTAATCCCTTATATCCGACAGCTCATAAACTTTCACTGAAGGTAAATTCTTATCAAACTGATAAGGATGTAGCTGTAATTAGTATTTATTGCAGTTTACTGATTTGGGGCTAAAAATAAACACAGCTCATAAAGACTCATTTAAGCTAAATTCTTATCAAACTGATAAGAATGAATAATGAGTATTTGCTATGACTGCAGGTGTGGACCCGCTGTGCCAAGCCACTGGTGTGGATGGCTGCTGACCCACGGGGATCAAAGACACCAAGGAGAGGCACCAAAGAGACAGGCAGTACTCGTAATCAGGAAACAGGCAATGGTCAGGGCAGGGAGTGTTCTTGCAAATCCCTAATTCAGTCCAGAGGTCAGGGCATGCAGCACAGGGTCAGGACGGGAAACAGGAAGAGGTCAGTACACATGTAGACAAATGGATTATAGCTCTTTTGCAAAGTCTATCAGTTGCTAACAGACCCTGTTGTCACGGACATTCCCGCCACAAGTGGCAGGAGATTGGTGAGACTGGCAACACATGGTTTGATCTGACATGTTTTCTGTTTGGATCAAATGACGTCTGTGTTGTTTCTGGTGCTATATATTGTCTATATATTGTTGTTTCTCCCTATGCGGTTTATAGCTTCAGTTTGAGTTGTGGATAGCTGGTGTGTGGATCTCGGCTTAGTTCCTGGTGCTGCCATAGCCAGTTGAAGCTAAGTGTTTTCTTTCCCTTTTGTATTTTGTTTGGTTTATTTTGTGTGTTGCATTTCCCTGTCATTTGTATTAAGGCCTGAGGCAGACTCCTGTTCATCCTTCCTTTTGGAGGAATAGGTTGTCTCAGTCCTGACATTAGTACCAGGGTCCTATAGGGTGAGTCAGGACAATAGGTATTCCGGTGTATGAACTCACCTACCTCTGGGGTCTGTTCATACTGGTAGTTAGTCAGGACTTTGATTAGGGTTTTACTAGGAGGTGTCCATCTCCTTTCCCTAGTGTCCAGGCCTTATTCCCTCACCCTTTTCCCTCCTATGTTCGGTGTGGTGTTTCCCTCCCACTCCCGAACATGACACATGTAGATCAGGCAAGGGATGGACACACAGCAATCAGCACCACACACATAGCCAGCACCTACCCGCAGAGCAAAGGAGGATTAACCTTTGCAGTGAGATACAAGTCCCAATTCACACACAGGTAGCCGACACCCATGTGCACAGGACAGCAGCGCCATGAACTGCCATTGTAACCATTTATGAGCTGGCAAGAGTTCAGAAATAAGGGTTACAGATTAAGCTGTCAGAACAGCTCCCTGATGGATTCCATCTTAGGACTCATGCGCACGGCCGTTGCCATGTTTGCTGTCCGCTAATTCCAGATCCGCAAAACACGGATACCGGCCGTGTGTGTTCTGCATTTTGCGGAACAGAACATCCTGCCCTCTATAGAACTGTCCTATCTTTGTCCGTAAAACAGACAAGAATAGGACATGTTCTACTTTTTTGTGGGGCTGCGGAATGGACATACGGATGCATCTTTTGCAGCCCCATTGAAGTAAATGCAGATCAGATGCGGACTGAAAATACGTTTGTGTGCATGAGCCCTTAAGCAGAGAACACATCAGTTTTCAAATGTACTGAAACAGAAAGCTGTAGACAAAGAAACTGTTGAAAATTTTTATAAAAGGAAATGGAAAAAAAATTTTAGCCCAAAATGAGTCAACTGCAATAATAAAAGAAATTCACAATCTCACCATTCACAGGCGGCATTTTTAATAGCTTTTTAAAGTGTGGAGCTCCAGAAAAATCTTTTATTAGGCTACATTCACACAAACGTATTTTGTTTCCGTGTCCGTTCCGTTTTTTGGGGATGAGAACCGATTAATTTCAATGGGTCCGCAAGAAATATGGACAGCACACAGTGTGCTATCCTCATCCGTATGTCCGTTCCGTAGCCCCAAAAAAAAAAATAGAACATGTCCTATTCTACTCCGTTTTGCGGACAAGAATAGGCATTGTTACAATGGATCTGCAAAAAAAAAAGGATGCCATATGGACGTCATCCATTTTTTTTTTTTGCGGATCCGCAATTTGCGGATTGCAAGACACATATGGTCGTGTGAATGTAGCCTTAGGCCTCATGCACACGACCGTTGTGTGTTTTGCGGTCCGCAAATTGCGGATACGCAAAACACGGATGGCGTCCGTGTGTGTTCCGCAATTTGTCGAACGGCACGGACAGCCATTAATTTAACTGCCTATTCTTGTCCGCAAAACGCGGACAAGAATAGGACGGGTTATATATTTTTTGCGGACCACGGAACGGAGCAACGGATGCGGACAGCACACGGAGTGCTTAATTGAAAGAAAGAACCGGCACTCCTTGCGATGTAGTTATCAATATTTTATTCGCCACTCATGGATAGAAGTATCTATCCATGAGTGGCGAATAAAATATTGATAACTACATCGCAAGGAGTGCCAGTTCTTTCTTTCAATCAAGTACTTGGGGCGACGCCCGCGGACCGTGCACCCACAACCCACGCAGTGCCGCCTGACATCTATTACAAAGCACACGGTGTGCTGTCTGCATCTTTTGCGGCCCCATTGAAGTAAATGGGTCCGCATCTGAGCCGCCAAAACTGCGGCTCGGATGTGGACCACAACAACGGCCGTGTGCATGAGCCCAAATACTGTGAATTTTTTACTGATCAACAGGAAACCAGGTGCCCTGAGGCTGCTTTTGGTCTTTGCCTCTTCAGTCTGAGAAACCCACTCCTCTATGTGAAAATATAAAGTTGTATCTTTGTATCTAAAATACTGGAAGTTTGAGAAAAAACTGAGCTTGAACTTGAATTGTAGTTGAAAAATAGAAACTGTTGTAAAGCTGTCCCTGTATTTCTACCCTTAAAATGGATCATAATATGTGGACATATTCACAGTCAAAGTAAAGTCATTCATCAAGCCAGTTGTGATTGTGATTATTTGCCTGACATGAAACAGGTACTTTAATAATTGGTCATTCATTCGTGCATCAATTTTTCTTTGTTTCTCTGCCTTTTTTTCTAAATTTATTTTACTGCTCATGCTGTATTATAATACACAAGAACATCCAACAAGTAAATGTTGTATGTAATACATTTATAGTACCTTGAACTGAGAATATATGAATCATATTTCTAGCCTTTATAAATGTATTGAAAAATAAACCTCCTTGTACACTTTTGCTGATTTGTTGATTTTATATATCAATTTAACCACTTCACATCTGGGCCATTTGCCCCCTTCCTGACCAGGCCTAATTTAGCAAATCTGACATATCTCACTTTATGTGGTAATAACTTTGGAACGCTTTTACTTATCCAAGTCATTCAGAGATTGTTTTCTCATGACACATTGTACTTCATGCTAGTCATAAATTTGAGTCAATATATTTCACCTTTATTTATGAAAAATCCCAAATTTACCAAAAATTTTGAAAAATTCGCAATTTTCTAGATTTCAATTTCTCTGCTTTTAAAACAGAAAGTGATACCTCATAAAACATTTATTACTTAATATAGGTCTACTTTATGTTGGCATCATTTTGGAAATGTCATTTTATTTTTTTAGGACGTTAGAAGGCTTAGAAGTTTAGAAGCAATTCTTAAAATTTTTAAGAAAATTGCCAAAACCCACTTTTTAAGAACCAGTTCAGGTCTGAAGTCACTTTGTGGGGCCTACATAGTGGATACCCCCATAAATGACCCCATTGTAGAAACTACACCCCTCAAGTTACATAACCGCCTCCGGACCGCCTAACGCAGGATCGCGTTCCGGAGGCGGCAGTCTCAGGCAGAGTCACGCATCTATGCGTCATCTCGCGAGACCCGAGATTTCCTGTGAACGCACGCACACAGGCACGCGCGTTCACACGCACACAGGCACAGGCACGCGCGTTTTTTAACCCCTAACAGGTATATTAGATGCTGTTTTGATAACAGCGTCTAATATACCTGCTACCTGGTCCTCTCGTGGTCCCTTTTGCTTGGATCGACCACCAGAGGACACAGGCAGCTCTGTAATAAGTAGCACCAAGCACCACACTACACTACACCCCCCCCTGTCACTTATTAACCCCTTATTAACCCCTGATCACCCCATATAGACTCCCTGATCACCCCCCTGTCATTGATCACCCCCCTGTAAGGCTCCATTCAGACGTCCGTATGTGTTTTACGGATCCCCGGATCCATGGATCGGATACGCAAAACACATACGGACATCTAAATGGAGCCTTACAGGGGGGTGATCAATGACAGGGGTGTGATCACCCCATATAGACTCCCTGATCACCCCCCTGTCATTGATCACCCCCCCTGTCATTGATCCCCCCCCTGTAAGGCTCCATTCAGACATCAGTATGTGTTTTACGGATCCATGGATCGGATCCGCAAAACACATACGGACGTCTGAATGGAGCCTTACAGGGGGGTGATCAATGACAGGGGGGTGATCACCCCATATAGACTCCCTGATCACCCCCCTGTCATTGATCACCCCCTTGTAAGGCTGGCTCCATTCAGTCGTCCGTATGTGTTTTTTTACGGATCCATGGATCGGATCCGCAAAACACATACTGACATCTAAATGGAGCCTTACAGGGGGGTGATCAATGACAGGGGTGTGATCACCCCATATAGACTCCCTGATCACCCCCCTGTCATTGATCACCCCCCCTGTCATTGATCCCCCCCCTGTAAGGCTCCATTCAGACGTCAGTATGTGTTTTACGGATCCATGGATCGGATCCGCAAAACACATACGGACGTCTGAATGGAGCCTTACAGGGGGGTGATCAATGACAGGGGGGTGATCACCCCATATAGACTCCCTGATCACCCCCCTGTCATTGATCACCCCCCTGTAAGGCTCCATTCAGACGTCCGTATGTGTTTTACGGATCCACGGATCCATGGATCGGATCCGCAAAACACATCCGGACGTCTGAATGGAGCCTTACAGGGGGGTGATCAATGACAGGGGGGTGATCACCCCATATAGACTCCCTGATCACCCCCCTGTCATTGATCACCCCCCTGTAAGGCTCCATTCAGACATTTTTTTGGCACAAGTTAGTGGAAATTTATTTTTATTTTTTTTGTTTTTTCTTACAAAGTCTCATATTTCACTAACTTGTGACAAAAAATAAAATCTCACATGAACTCACCATACCCCTCACGGAATCCAAATGCGTAAAAATTTTTAGACATTTATATTCCAGACTTCTTCTCACGCTTTAGGGCCCCTAAAATGCCAGGGCAGTATAAATACCCCACATGTGACCCCATTTCGGAAAGAAGACACCCCAAGGTATTCGCTGAGGGGCATATTGAGTCCATGAAAGATTGAACTTTTTGTCCCAAGTTAGCGGAAAGGGAGACTTTGTGAGAAAAAAAAATAAAAAATCTATTTCCGCTAACTTGTGCCAAAAAAAAAAAAATCTTCTATGAACTTGCCATGCCCCTCATTGAACACCTTGGGGTGTCTTCTTTCCAAAATGGGGTCACATGTGGGGTATTTATACTGCCCTGGCATTTTAGGGGCCCTAAAGCGTGAGAAGAAGTCTGGGATCCAAATGTCTAAAAATGCCCTCCTAAAAGGAATTTGGGCCCCTTTGCGCATCTAGGCTGCAAAAAAGTGTCACACATGTGGTATCGCCGTACTCAGGAGAAGTTGGGCAATGTGTTTTGGGGTGTCATTTTACATATACCCATGCTGGGTGAGATAAATATCTCGGTCAAATGCCAAATTTGTATAAAAAATGTGAAAAGTTGTCTTTTGCCGAGATATTTCTCTCACCCAGCATGGGTATATGTAAAAAGACACCCCAAAACACATGTGAGTACTGCGATACTACATGTGTGACACTTTTTTGCAGCCTAGGTGGGCAAAGGGGCCCACATTCCAAAGAGCACCTTTCGGATTTCACAGGGCATTTTTTACACATTTTGATTTCAAACTACTTCTCACGCATTAGGGCCCCTAAAATGCCAGGGCTGTATAACTACCCCACAAGTGACCCCATTTTGGAAAGAAGACACCCCAAGGTATTCCGTGAGGGGCATGGAGAGTTCCTAGAATTTTAATTTTTTGTCACAAGTTAGCGGAAAATGATGATTTTATTTTTTTTCTTACAAAATCTCATATTCCACTAACTTGTGACAAAAAATAAAAACTTCCATGAACTCACTATGCCGATCACGAAATACCTTGGGGTGTCTTCTTTCCAAAATGGGGTCACTTGTGGGGTAGTTATACTGCCCTGGCATTTTAGGGGCCCTAATGTGTGAGAAGTAGTTTGAAATCAAAATGTGTAAAAAATGCCCTGTGAAATCCAAAAGGTGCTCTTTGGAATGTAGGCTCATTTGCCCACCTAGGCTGCAAAAAAGTGTCACACATCTGGTATCGCCGTACTCATAGGAAGTAGGGCAATATGTTTTGGGGTGTCTTTTTACATATACCCATGCTGGGTGAGAGAAATATCTCGGCAAAAGACAACTTTTCCCATTTTTTTATACAAAGTTGGCATTTGACCGAGATATTTATCTCACCCAGCATGGGTATATGTAAAATGACACCCCAAAACACATTGCCCAACTTCTCCTGAGTACGGCAATACCACATGTGTGACACTTTTTTGCAGCCTAGGTGGGCAAAGGGGCCCACATTCCAAAGAGCACCTTTAGGATTTCATAGGGCATTTTTTACACATTTTGATTTCAAACTACTTCCCACACATTAGGGCCCCTAGAATGCCAGGGCAGTATAACTACCCCACAAGTGACCCCATTTTGGAAAGAAGAAACCCCAAGGTATTTCGTGATGGGCATAGTGAGTTCATGGAAGTTTTTATTTTTTGTCACAAGTTAGTGGAATATGAGACTTTGTAAGGAAAAAAAAAAAAATGAAAAAAAATCATAATTTTCCGCTAACTTGTGACAAAAAATAAAAAGTTCTATGAACTCACTATGCCCATCAGTGAATACCTTAGGGTGTCTACTTTCCGAAATAGGGTTATTTGTGGGGTTTTTCTACTGTCTGAGCATTGTAGAACCTCAGGAAACATGACAGGTGCTCAGAAAGTCAGAGCTGCTTCAAAAAGCGGAAATTCACATTTTTGTACCATAGTTTGTAAACGCTATAACTTTTGCCCAAACCATTTTTTTTTTTTACCCAAACATTTTTTTTTTATCAAAGGCATGTAGAACAATAAATTTAGAGAAAAATGTATATATAGATGTCGTTTTTTTAAAAAAATTTACAACTGAAATTGAAAAATTTCATTTTTTGGCAAAAATTTTGTTAAATTTCGATTAATAACAAAAAAAGTAAAAATGTCAGCAGCAATGAAATACCACCAAATGAAAGCTCTATTAGTGAGAAGAAAAGGAGGTAAAATTCATTTGGGTGGTAAGTTGCATGAACAATAAACGGTGAAAGTAGTGTAGTGCAGAATTGTAAAAAGTGGCCTGGTCATTAAGGGTGTTTAAGCTAGGGAAGCTGAGGTGGTTAAAGGAAATCTGTCACCTGCTTTTACCATTTGAAGCTGTCACCATCGCCATGTTCACTAAAGTACCTTATTTCCTGCAGTCTTCTTCTTACTTTATTTCGTTTTGTCCTTTTGATAAAAAAAATCCCTTTTTATGATATGCTAATGAAGCTCCAAGGTGCCCAGAGGGGCATTTTTTTCCTCTCTGGTGCCCAGTGACGCCCCCCTGCAGTGCCCAGCCCGCCTTAATTTGAATCCCAAGAACGCCTCCTGATCCTCAAATAATCTCCCACAGCCCCGGCAAACGGTTCCGCCCCCTCCCCACGTCATCGTCTACCTTCTAGAAATGCCCCGCCCTTCTTCCTGTCGGGGGCCAGAAATTTCGCTCAGGCGCATTACCGCCTGCGCGATCATCAACCTCCTCAGAGCAACAGCGCTCAGATTACGTCACTGGGCTCGGCGCATGCCCAGTGAGACTTTTGAGGCTGTTGCCCTCAGGAGCTTGATGATCGCGCAGGCGGTACTGCGCCTGCGCGAGATTTCTGGCCGCCGACAGGAAGAAGGACGGGGCATTTCTAGAAGGTAGACGATGACGTGGGGAGGGGGAGGGACCGTTTTCCGGGGCTGTGGGAGATTATTTGAGGATCAGGAGGCGTTCTTGGGATTCAAATTAAGGCGGGCTGGGCACTGCAGGGGGGCGTCACTGGGCACCAGAGAGGAAAAAAATGCCCCTCTGGGCACCTTGGAGCTTCATTAGCATATCATAAAAAGGGATTTTTTTTATCAAAAGGACAAAACGATACTAAGTAAGAAGAAGAAAAATGCGAAAAAAATGGTGGCTCACTCGCTGTTCCACTTCTGGAAAGGTGCACAGCCCCACAGAACTCCCAGGTGCTGATGTGGTAGAGAAAAAGAGGAAATTGGGTTGGGCGTCACTCAATATCAGGCAAACATATGTTCAAGCTGGATTGTATCAAGATAAAACTTTATAGTTAATAATAAACACATCACATATAAAACATGTTACACTAAAAATAAATGCCAGAATGACTGTTCACCGCAGTCTTGGATGAATGTCCTGGAATATGTGGCCCAATATGTAAAGGTAAGTCAAATCGGAAATGGGGTGTATATCACAATAATATCCACTCAGTTGGACTGGGCATCAGGATCATATATTCGCATATATTATAAGCCAAAGCAAGTCAATGGTGCTCTATTGATATTGTACTTTACCACTCCTGCGTCTGTTGCCACCGTTCTTCTTGCACGGCGTGGCGTGTGTCTCTGCTATCGTCTGCGAGGACCTGTGGGCAAAGCTTCCCCGCTCCTGGATGTCTGTTACAGCGATGTAGCACTATTCACCGCTGTGACCTGTAAAGGACCTACGTGGCATCCCACGTGGTTCACTGCTAGGTCATGTGACTTGGAAATTCAGGCGGAGATTCAAAACATCCTTAGACGTCAGTGGTTTGCTCAGGGCTCCTGTTTTCCCGAGTGTAAAAATTTTGCAATTTTAGGTGCTCTGTCTTAGTGGTCCCTCACTGTTATTACCAAACGCGTTTCGGGGTAAAGCGACCCCTTCTTCAGTGGTTTAAACAGTGGTGGTCAGATGTCCTCTTTTATATATTATCCTTAATTAGAGCGATACATGTTGGGACAGTGAGGGATATCTGGAAAGCGTGGATATGGGTCCCAATTTTCTCGTTCTGGAACACATATCAGTCACTGAATGAATATTATCTTCCTGTTAAATGGCCACATTGATGTTGTTCTCTATAATCTTCATATTCCGCGTCAACCAAAAAAGCAACCACTACAAAATCTAAATTACATATACACTGCTCAAAAAAATAAAGGGAACACAAAAATAACACATCCTAGATCTGAATTAATTAAATATTCTTCTGAAATACTTTGTTCTTTACATAGTTGAATGTGCTGACAACAAAATCACACAAAAATAAAAAAATGGAAATCAAATTTTTCAACCCATCGAGGTCTGGATTTGGAGTCACACTCAAAATTAAAACACACTACAGGCTGATCCAACTTGTAATGTCCTTAAAACAAGTCAAAATGAGGCTCAGTAGTGTGTGTGGCCTCCACGTGCCTGTATGACCTCCCTACAACGCCTGTGCATGCTCCTGATGAGGTGGCGGACGGTCTCCTGAGGGATCTCCTCCCAGACCTGGACTAAAGCATCTGCCAACTCCTGGACAGTCTGTGGTGCAACGTGACGTTGGTGGATAGAGCGAGACATGATGTCCCAGATGTGCTCAATTGGATTCCGGTCTGGGGGACGGGCGGGCCAGTCCATAGCATCAATGCCTTCGTCTTGCAGGAACTGCTGACACACTCCAGCCACATGAGGTCTAGCATTGTCTTGCATTAGGAGGAACCCAGGGCCAACCGCACCAGCATATGGTCTCACAAGGGGTCTGAGGATCTCATCTCGGTACCTAATGGCAGTCAGGCTACCTCTGGTGAGCACATGGAGGGCTGTGCGGCCCTCCAAAAAAATGCCACCCCACACCATTACTGACCCAATGCCAAACCGGTCATGCTGGAGGATGTTGCAGGCAGCAGAACGTTCTCCACGGCGTCTCCAGACTCTGTCACGTCTGTCACATGTGCTCAGTGTGAACCTGCTTTCATCTGTGAAGAGCACAGGGTGCCAGTGGCGAATTTGCCAATCTTGGTGTTCTCTGGCAAATGCCAAACGTCCTGCACGGTGTTGGGCTGTAAGCACAACCCCCACCTGTGGACGTCGGGCCCTCATATCACTCTCATGGAGTCTGTTTCTGACCGTTTGAGCAGACACATGCACATTTGTGGCCTGCTGGAGGTCATTTTGCAGGGCTCTGGCAGTGCTCCTCCTGTTCCTCCTTGCACAAAGGCGGAGGTAGCGGTCCTGCTGCTGGGTTGTTGCCCTCCTACGGCCTCCTCCACGTCTCCTGATGTACTGGCCTGTCTCCTGGTAGCGCCTCCATGCTCTGGACACTACGCTGACACAGCAAACCTTCTTGCCACAGCTCGCATTGATGTGCCATCCTGGATAAGCTGCACTACCTGAGCCACTTGTGTGGGTTGTAGACTCCGTCTCATGCTACCACTAGAGTGAAAGCACCGCCAGCATTCAAAAGTGACCAAAACATCAGCCAGGAAGCATAGGAACTGACAAGTGGTCTGTGGTTACCACCTGCAGAACCACTCCTTTATTGGGGGTGTCTTGCTAATTGCCTATAATTTCCACCTGTTGTCTATCACATTTGCACAACAGCATGTGAAATTGATTGTCACTCAGTGTTGCTTCCTAAGTGGACAGTTTGATTTCACAGAAGTGTGATTGACTTGGAGTTAGGGTCCATTCACACGTCCGTTGTTTCTTTCCTGATCTGTTCCATTTTTTGCTGAACAGATCTGGACCAGATCTGGACCCATTCATTTTCAATGGGTCCTGGAAAAAAACGGACAGCTCAATGTCTGATTTTTTTCAGGACCCATTGAAAATGAATGGGTCCAGATCTGGTCCAGATCTGTTCAGCAAAAAACGGAACAGATCAGGAAAGAAAAAACGGACGTGTGAATGGACCCTTACATTGTGTTGTTTAAGTGTTCCCTTTATTTTTTTTAAACAGTGTATTTCCGCTATCCTTTCTATAAAACTCGTAGTATTTAAAACAGTGTATTAAACATTCTTATAAAATACCAATATATATCTCTATACCAATATATATCTATATAAAACTCAGGCCCGACATATAATAAGCACAAATAAGGCATAAAAACAAAAAACGCACATGCGATTCCTTTGCGTCTTCAGTGCGTTTTTTTCAAAAATACTAAGATAATGCAATGGGGTGAAGTAGAGGACTAGAGGCTACATGTTGAAGACACTGGATGCTAGTTATACCATAGTTGGTGTATGTATACATATATACATGTATAGATATGAAGATATAAACATGAAGATATAGATATAAAAAGGTGGTGTATGGGGCACGGGCCTACCAGGAAGGAGAGATCTGGGTGCTGTAAAACAGCCTGATGCAGATGTCCCGTTCATGATAGACCAACGCCCCATTAGAGGAACCCAAAGAGCTCCATGTCTGCATTCAGGCCTCTCAGGAGTAGGGTATCGAATTCAAATATCCTCTTTGACTCAGTTCTGGACATATGGAGGATATGATTCCCCCCCTCTCCATGGATGTTTGACTTTTTCAATTGCCATATATATAAGGATAGATGGATCATTGTTGTGATGATCTCTATAATGCTTAGATAAAGAATGTAATTCGTATCCCTTTTTTTATATTTGTGACATGTTCTGATATTCTCTTCTTTAAGTTTTGTTTTGTCCTTCCTATATATTGTTTTCGACACGGACATTCAATTAGATATATTACGTTAGTCGAGTCACATGTCAAACCCTCTTTAATATCCAATGAGAATGAGTTATGATTTGATGATGCCTTTAAAATTTTCTTGGGAAATGTAGTGATTCTACAGTTGGAGCAACGCTTGGGAAATACAATGAGATGTAGATGTGAGCGTTGCTCCAACTGTAGAATCACTACATTTCCCAAGAAAATTTTAAAGGCATCCTCGACTCATAACTCATTCTCATTGGATATTAAAGAGGGTTTGACATGTGACTCCACGCTGATATCCACGCTTTCCAGATATCCCTTACTGTCCCAACATGCATCGCTCTAATTAAGGATAATACAGTATATAAAAGAGGACATCTGACCACCACTGTTTAAACCACTGAAGAAGGGGTCGCTTTACCCCGAAACGCGTTTGGTAATAACAGTGAGGGACCACTAAGACTGAGAACCTAAAATTGCAACATTTTTACACTCGGGAAAACAGCAGCCCTGAGCAAACCACTCACGTCTAAGGATGTTTTGAATCTCCGCCTGAATTTCCAAGTCACATGACCTAGCAGTAAACCACTTGGGACGCCACGTAGGTCCTTACAGGTCACAGCGGTGAATAGTGCTACATCGCTGTAACACACATCCAGGAGCGGGGAAGCTTTGCTCACAGGTCCTCGCAGATCATAGCAGAGACACACGCCACGCCGTGCAAGTAGACCAGTGGCAACAGACGCAGGAGTGGTAAAGTACAATATCAATAGAGCACCATTGACTTGCTTTGGCTTATAATATATGCAAATATATGATCCTGATACCCAGTCCAACTGAGTGGATATTATTGTGATATACACCCCATCTCAGATTTGACTTACCTTTACATATTGGGCCACATATTCCAGGACATTCATCCAAGACTGCGGTGAACAGTCATTCTGGCATTTATTTTTAGTGTAACATGTTTTATATGTGATGTGTTTATTATTAACTATAAAGTTTTATCTTGATACAATCCAGCTTGAACATATGTTTGCCTGATATTGAGTGACGCCAACCCAATTTCCTCTTTTTCTCTACCAAAGTAAGAAGAAGACTGCAGGAAATAAGGTACTTTAGTGAACATGGCGATGGTGACAGCTTAAAATGGTAAAAGCAGGTGACAGATTCCCTTTAAAACCAATGTTACAAACTTTGTTAACCCTTTAGGCGTTCCACAAGAATTGAAGGAAAATGGAGATCAAATTTTAAAATTTCTCTTTTTTGGTAGATTTTATATTTTAATCCAATTTTTTCTTTAACACATCGATGGTTAACAGCCAAACAAAACTCAATATTTATTACCCAGATTCTGTGGTTTACAGAAACACCCCACATGTGGTCATAAACTGCTGTATGGGCACACAGCAGGGCACAGAAGAAAAGGAGCGCCACATGGTTTTTAGATGCCATGTCCCATTTGAAGCCCCCCTGATGCACCCTTACAGTAGAAACTCCCAAGAAGTGACCCCATTTTGGAAACTAGGGAATAAGGTGCCAGTTTTATTGGGACTATTTTTGGGTACATATGATTTTTTGATCATTCATTATAACACTTTATGGGGCAAGGTGACCCAAAAATTGGTTGTTTTAGCAGAGTTTTTATTTATTTATTTTTACAGCGTTCACCTGGGGTTCGGTCAAGTGACATTTTTATAGAGCAGATCGTTACGGACGTGGCATACCTAATATGTATACTTTTTCTTATTTAAGTTTTACACAATAATAGCATTTTTGAAACAAAAAAATTATGTTTTAATGTGTCCATGTTCTGAGAGCTATAGTTTTTTTTTAGTTTTTTAAACGATTTTCTTATGTAGGGGCTCATTTTTTCTGGGATGAGGGGACGGTTTTATTGGTACTATTTTGTGGGACATACGCCTTTTTGATCACTTGGTGTTGCACTTTTTGTGATGTAAGGTGACAAAAATGGCTTTTTTTGACACAGTATTTTTTTTGTTTTGTTTTTTACGGTGTTCACCTGAGGGGTTAGGTCATATAATATTTTTATAGAGCTGGTTGTTACGGACGCGGCGATACCTAATATGTATACTTTTTTTTATTTATTTTACTTTAACACAATAATAGCATTTTTTAAACCAAAAAAATTATGTTTTAGTGTCTCCATGTTCTGAGAGCTATAGTTTTTTTTATTTTTTTTAGAGATTTTCTTAGGTAGGGGCTCATTTTTTGCAGGATGAGGTGACTGTTTTATTGGTACTATTTTGTGGGACATATGCCTTTTTGATCACTTGGTGTTGCACTTTTTGTGATGTACGGTGACAAAAATGGCTTTTTTGACACCTTTTTAAAAAAATAAAAAATTACGGTGTTCACCCGAGGGGTTAGGTCATGTGATATTTTATAGAGCTGGTTGTTACAGACGCGGCGATACCTAATATGTATACTTTTTTTTTTTTATTTCACTTTAAAACAATAATAGCATTTTTGAAACAAAAAAAATTATGTTTTAGTGTCTCCATGTTCTGAGAGCTATAGTTTTTTTTATTTTTTTAGCAATTTTCTTATGATTGGGCTCATTTTTTGTGGAAGGAGGTGATGGTTTTATTGGTACCATTTTGTGGGACATACGCCTTTTTGATCACTTGATGTTGCACTTTTTGTGATGCAAGGTGACAAAAATAGCTTTTTTTGACAGTTTTTTTTATGGTGTTTATCGGACTGGGTCGATCATGTGATATATTTATAGAGCCGATCGTTATGGACGCGGCAATACCAAATATGTCTATTATTTTTTATTCCTTACTTGGGGAATTTTTTTTTTACATGTGAAACCTTTTTTAAAAAAATATTTTTAACACTTTCTTTTTTTATTTTACACTTTGCGTCCCCCATAAGGTCATACAAGACCTCTGGGGGACATTTAACTTCACTTTTTTTTTTCTTTTTCACTGTTGATTTCTCCTGTAACTGGGGCTGACATAGTAGCCCCAGTTACAGGGGAAATACACCCCCCAAAGAGGCTGTACAGCGCTGTACAGCCTCAGTACAGGAGTGATCAAGGTCTCTGAAAGACCTCACAGCTCCTGCACTCTCCGGCCCTGGCGATCACATGACCGCCGGGCCGGAACAGGAAGCGCATAGCGCTTCCTGCACTGTATACACAGCGCTCAGCGAGCGCTGTGTATACAGCGATATAGAAGGCAGGGACACCTGGGCACTGTCCCTGCCTTCTCTAAGGGTTGCCCTGCTGTCACTGACGATTAGCGTGCAGCTGCAGTTTCTGAATGGACGTTCAGGAATGTCAATTCAGAAATATAGAACCACCTCCCGAACGTTTTTAGTCTATGGGCGGACGGGAGGTGGTTAAAAAATTAGCAGATGTTACAAAAAAAAAGATTGATAGCCAGAATTTTGAACTCTCAGTCATTACTATTGGAGGTTTCTGGCTTTGTTTAAATTAAGCTTAATTACAGTATAATAAAAAAGTGATGTGAATATAATATATAAAATATATTGTTACATTCACAGAATAAAGGCCTATATAGGGTTAATACTGTATATCTTACATATGAGAATTTATTTCAGTGTATCCAGTCTATGAAAAAATCTGCAAGCTAAATGCATCTGCAGTACAAGTCTCTCTCTCTCTCTCTCTTGCTCTATGGTTTTCTAAAATGTCCATAGGGTACAATGTATCAGCGTAGAGAAGAACTGTTAGTCTTAAGATCTGTCTGTTTAAGGCTACTTTCACACTTGCATTTTTGCCTGATCACCATCTGCATCTGTTATGAACAGATCCGGTTGTATTATCTTTAAAATAGCCATGACGGATCTGTCATGAACATCCGTTTTCTATGGTGTCTGAGAAAACGCATCCGGCACCATTGACTTGCATTGTGTGTCATGCCGTCTTGCTCCCATGCCAGATAGAAAACCGCAGCTTGCTCTACGGTATGGGAACGCAACAAAACGGAACGGAATACGTTTTGGAGCATTCTGTCGTGTTCAGTTAAGTTTTGTCCCCATTGACAATGGGGACAAAAAGGATGGGTTTTTCTCCGGTATTAAGATCCTCTGCCGGATCTCAATACCGGAAATGTTAACCGCAAGTGTGAAAGTAGCCTAAGTCAAAGATGATTCTATAGGTATAGACTGAATATATTGTACAAAAAAAAATAAAGATAGTAAAGATTGTGAAAGTAGTGAGAAATTGAAACTCAAAGGGGAGAATTTATCAAGCCCTGCACTCCAGAATTCTGGTTTCATAAAGTTTCAAAATAGGGCTCTACAACTTTTTAAGGGCTTATTTGTCTAAAAATGTTGCAACAATTTGCATTCTTACACCATTCACTCCAGTTTTGAAAGATGGATGGGAAAGTGGGTGTAGTTAGCATGTCTAGCGGATTGAAGCCAGATGCCAGATTTATCTCTGAGACTTTTTAAAAATTTTAACTGAAAGGGGTAGTTTATTAAGCCCTGTTTCACTCAACAGCAAAGGCAGGATTGAAACACTTACCACACGGCATCCATACTTGAACGTGACCATCATCAGATGCCAAACAAAACCTGGATTCATCGCTAAACATGATACGGTTCCAGCCTGTAGAAGTCCAGATTTTTTGGTCACTACACCACTGAAGATGAAGGCAACGGTGGCAATCAGTGGCAGGACATGTAATGTGCTCTGTGACACCAAATTTCCTTTTGCTAAGCCCCTTGAAATGGTCCAGTAGAGACTGAAGGAGGGGGGGGGTTGCAATAAATACCTCCTGTGTCTGGATAGTGGACAACGAAACTATGTGAGATGCTCATGCTTGTCGGCAGATCAAACAATCCTTTTTTACTGGTGGTCTGTCTGGAGCCTGTTCGCTGTGTGTGTGAGCCCTCATGTAACCACTGCTCCCAACACCTCCTAACAGTTATGTCAAAACAGCATAGATGGCGGACAATTCGTCAAAATGGTCTTCCCGCTTTTCTCAGTTAAATGATGCCTCCCCGCGCAAAATCTATCAACTGGCCAAAATGTCTTAGGCTGGTTTCAGACTAGCGAGTGTCACGCTCTGGAATAGCATCGCAGCACCCGTCCTGAACTTCCAGCACTGCCGGGGTCGCATAACATTATATTAATTTATGATGCTATGTAACCCCTACAGTTCTGGAATGTATTGTATAACACTGACAGCATTATATTACCTCTGCACAACAAAAACACCTAAAATTTTGGGGGGACATGATATGATGATATGATGACCATTTAGTGTCCTCCAAACAGTATGATGCCTGTAAGAGCCCTCTGACAGTAGGAGGTTCCTTAACTGCCACCACACAGTATGATGCTCCTGTAGTGCACCTGACACATTATGATGCCCGTTAGTGCCTCCCCACACAGTATGATGCTCCCCTAGGTACTCCCTCAAAGCATAATAATCCCATGGTGCCCACCACACCATATTATACCTCCTTTAGTGCCCACTACACAGAATGAGAACCCCTTAATGCCCCTACACAGAGTGATGCCCTCTAAGTGCCACCTGCACAGTATAATGTCACCTTAAGTTCTCCCCTCAGAGACTTACCCTTAAGTGCCCCCCAAACAGAGTGATGACCCCCACACAGTATTATGTCCCTTTAAGTTGCCCCCACACAGAGTGATGCCTCATTAATTGCAATTTGAAAACTCACCTACCACATGGTCCCCTAATAAACAGAGCAGAGCAGTCTGTCTGAGGCTCAGAGGTAGCTGGTGCGATGATGTCACTTAATTGTGCCTTCTTACGCTAAACCACTGATGAGAGGGGAATGGTGAAGCAGTAAGCTAAGGGCTCCTTGCATCACCATTGTGTGAGGACCCAAAAACTGTTGAAATCAGGACATTGGACAGCTGTTAATACTGCTGCATTAAAGGGGTTGTCTCCTCATGGACAATGGGGGCATATCGCTAGGATATGCCCCCATTGTCTTATAAGTGCTGGGACCCGCACCTATATCGACAACGGAGCCCCGCAAGTAAAGGAGGGCGCACTGCGCATTTGCAGCCGCCCTCCATTCATTTTCTTTGGGGGCCGGCAAAAATAGCTCCCATTCACTTCTATGGGGTGCTGGCTTGGTGGTGGCCGGACCAGAGTTTTTCAGCCACCACCTTGCTGGGCTCTATTCTTAATATAGGTGTGGGTCCCAGCGGTGGGACCCAAACCTATAACACAATGGGGGTATATCCCAACTGGTTACACCTATCTGTACCTTTACTACAAGCTGCTGACAATTCATTCATAACTTCTAGTAGAAATAGTAGAGGAATGGCACAGCACAGAATTGTTATTACATGGGGAATGCAAATAGTTACTACAACAGACATGTCAGGAAAGGTGACAGGTCCTCTTAAAAGGACCCCGCTCCCATTTTCATCATTTGCTGCTTATTTAGTATAAATACTATGATATAAATATTTGTTGTAAGACTTTGCTTAATGTTATTGTATTTATTTAGCGATTAGAATGGAACACTAATCTTCTGGACCCATAGAGTCGGCCATACACATGAAAGAAGTAATGGCCATAATCAGGGCCGGCATTGGTGGGGAGCAAACTGGGAAATTGCCCAGGGTTCCAATCCCTGAAAGGATCCCCTACTCACTCCACAGTCACCACCACACAACTGTGCCATTCAGCTGCTGGCCCAGCCATCAGATACGGAAGAGAACGGGCGGGCCGCAGCTGAGCAGGGCACAATGACAGGTAGTGAGTGTAGCGGCAGCAGAGCACAGAGTACGGCACCAGCTTGCTCAAGTTCTCTGCTGAGCCTCAGCATCCTCTCAGAGGAGCCAGTAGAGGTGGAGCAGAGGCACTTCAGGGCAGGATCACCTCAGCCCAGCCATATTACATTGGGACTGCACTCCTGGACCACCCAGAGCATCACCCACCTGACCAGGCTCGCAGCATCAGGTCAGGAGAAGTTGAGAAACAGAAGTGAAGTAAGGAGAAGTCAAGTGCCGAGCAGCAGTGCAAGAGGAACTGAGGGGGTAAGAATGTACACTGAAGCACTGTGGGGCAGGTATCAATTGTTTTTAAATAAATCAATATATACAATGGTCTAGCTGCCCTAAGGCCTCTTTCACACGGGCGTTGTGGGAAAATGTGCGGGTGCGTTGCGGGAACACCCGCGATTTTTCAGCGCGAGTGCAAAACATTGTAATGCATTTTGCACTCGCGTGAGAAAAATCACGCATGTTTGGTACCCAAACCCGAACTTCTTCACAGAAGTTCGGGCTTGGGTTAGGTGTTCTGTAGATTGTATTATTTCCCCTTATAACATAGTTATAAGGGAAAATAATAGCATTCTGAATACAGAATGCATAGTAAAACATCGCTGGAGGGGTTAAAAAAATAATAATAATAATTTAACTCACCTTAGTCCACTTGATCGCGTAGCCGGCATCGCCTTCTGCCTCCTTTGTTGAATAGGACCTGTGGTGAGCATTAAATACAGGAACAGGACCTTTGATGACGTCACTCCGGTCATCACATGGTACGTCACATGATTTTTTACCATGGTGAATCAGAAGGAGATGCCGGCTACGCGATCAAGTGGACTAAGGTGAGTTAAATTATTATTATTATTATTTTAACCCCTCCAGCGCTATTGTACTATGCATTCTGTATTCAGAATGCTATTATTTTCCCTTATAACCATGTTATAAGGGAAAATAATAATGATCGGGTCTCCATCCCGATCGTCTCCTAGCAACCGTGCGTGAAAATCGCACCGCATCCGCACTTGCTTGCGGATGCTTGCGATTTTCACGCAACCCCATTCATTTCTATAGGGCCTGCGTTACGTGAAAAAACGCACAAAGAGGAGCATGCTGCGATTTTCACACAACGCACAAGTGATGCGTGAAAATCACCGCTCATGTGAACAGCCCCATAGAAATGAATGGGTCGGTATTTAGTGCGGGTGCAATGCGTTCACCTCCCGCATCGCATCCGCGCGGAATACTCGCTCGTGTGAAAGGGGCCTAAGAAGAACATATATGTTATGCAGCTCCCCTAACCCCCTTTCTGACATCCGCTGTATGGCAGATGTCAGGTCTTTGAAGATAGCGCCAGCTCAGGAGCTGAGCCGGCTTTGTAACCACCAAGTGCCTGCTGTTTTATACAGCAGACACCTGGTAGCAGAGTCTGTTAACAGACCGTTAACCCCTTAGATACCGTGGTCAATTGTGACCACAGCATCTAAGCAGCCAAATACTGATAGCACTGCACTCCGGTGACCAAATGGATCTCCACAATGTGATTGCAGGAGCTGTTAGGTGGCTATGGCAAACTCAGCCTTCTGAAGGCTCGGAGGCGTGTCATAGCGATGTTCTTATCAAGCCCTGTCTCTGACAGGGCTCCATAGGAACATGGAGAGTCATTTACTAACCATAAATATGCCTATGTTCTTTTTTTATATTATTTCTGGTGCAGATTGAGGTGCAAATGTCCTTTGCACCGCAATCTGTGACTTTTTCCCGTTCACGGCAGGTCTAAAAAAGTGGGTATCGTGGGGAAGGGGACAGGCTAGCAGGCTCATCTCATTCATCATTTTCTACGCCTGGTTTAGGTGTAGAAAATGGTCTAAATGTAAGAAAGCAAGGAAGCTGTCTTACATTTAGAAGCGGCGGTGGATTTGCAGAAATTGTATAGATGTCGGCGCTTCTACATAACTCCAGCAGATCCACCACCAGGTATAGGAGTTATTAGGACCTGCATCTAAAACGCCGGCATTAATAAATGACCCCCATAGTGAATCTCCCTTAGGCTATAATAGTAAATCATTTCCGTCTAAGTTTTAAAAAATATAATAAAAAATAAATGCCTGAACTATTAATATATAAAATAATTTATCCTGTACTGTGAACGACATAATGGAAAAAATAAAATAAAATAGGCGATTTGCTGTTTTTTGGTCACTTCACCTCCACAAAAAATAGAATAAAATTGATTAAAAAAGGCATACAGACTGTAAAATGGTATACAAAAAAACCTACACATCACTGCACAAAAAATGAGCCCTAAGTCCCCTTTCACACAAACAATACAGATTATGTCCAGATCTGTTCAGGGAAAAAACGGCCCTGGCCATAATACCATGATCTAGTCAGCAGCACAGGGTAAACTGACTGATGAGGGAGTTTAGAAATTAAACACACACAACCAATCAGATTCCATGTGAAATCTGATTGTTTACTATGAGCAACTAAGCCAATTTTCCTTTACACCAATTTTAATAAATCTCTTCCACTGTGCTTGTGCAAAGTGAATTTGGCTGATCATGCCATACACTTGTACTGTCGGTTGACCAGGGGCAAAATTTTCATGCAAATAATATTTTTGGCAGATACAAGTTTGCCATCGATGGCTTATTGAAATGGCAGAATCCACTATTTTGGTTGACTTTAATCTAAAGCCTGCATTCTCATGAATGCTTGTCAGTGATTACCTTGCAGTGTAAGGCCTCATGCACACGACCGTTGTTGTGTTCCGTTCCGCAAAATGGGGTTCCGTTGTTCCGTTTCCGTATTTGTTTCTGTGTGTCTTCCTTTATTTTTGGAGGATCACCAGACATAAAAGAATGTAAAAAAAAGTCTAAGACAGGTTTGCCATGCAAATGATAGAAATAAAACAGACGCGGATAACAATCTTGTGTGCCTCTGCGTTTTTTAGCGGTCCCATTGACTTGAATGGGTCCGCGAACTGTTTTCCACGGAAAAATAGAACAGGTTATATTTTTTTGACGGACTGGAACCACGGATCACGGACGCGGATGGCAAACGGTGCACTATCCGCATTTTCAACGGCTCCATAGAAATGAATGGGTCCGCACCTGAAACGCTAAAATCGGCTGAACGGACACGGAAGCAAACAACGGTCGTGTGCATGAGGCCTAATACTGCCACCGATTGCTCAAATCTTTTGACATGTTAAAAAGATTATCGTTTGCAGCCGGCAGATCGTGTTGTCTATTAAAGCTCTGTCGCAGGCACAACACTATACAGCATGGGGATGAGCGATGGCATAGTGTTCGCTCCTACCCATTCTGCGGAGGAGATAGCTGCATGTAATAGCAGCAGTCTCCTTTGCTAGCATGCAGGCGATTGCCAGGAGGGAACGCTTGGGGGAATAGGACTAAGGTCCCTTTCACACGGGCGAGTATTCCGCGCGGATGCGATGCGCGAGTTGAACGCATTGCACCCGCACTGAATACCGACCCATTTATTTCTATGGGGCTGTTCACATGAGCGGTGATTTTCACGCATCACTTGTGCGTTGCGTGAAAATTGCAGCATGGTCTATATTCAGCGTTTTTTCACGTAACGCAGGCCCCATAGAAGTGAATGGGGTTGCGTGAAAATCGCAAGCATCCGCAACCAAGCGATTTTCACGCATGGTTGCTAGGAGATGATCGGGATGGAGACCCGATCATTATTATTT
The DNA here is from genome assembly GCF_905171765.1 of Bufo bufo. Taxonomy (NCBI): domain Eukaryota; kingdom Metazoa; phylum Chordata; class Amphibia; order Anura; family Bufonidae; genus Bufo; species Bufo bufo. The sequence continues at coordinate 182,003,249 of NC_053392.1, forward strand.
TCCCTTATAACATAGCGCTGGTGATGGCCGGAGTGACGTCACCACAGGTCCTGTTCAGCAAAGAAGGAGACAGACGAGATGCCGGCAGCGCGAGCAAGTGGATTAAGGTGAGTTAAATTATTATTTTATTTTTTTAACCCCTCCAGCGCTATTTTACTATGCATTCTGTATTCAGAATGCTATTATTTTCCCTTATAACCATGTTATAAGGGAAAATAATACAATCTACACAACCCCGATCCCAAGCCCGAACTTCTGTGAAGAAGTTCGGGTTTGGGTACCAAACATGCGCAATTTTTCTCATGTGAGTGCAAAACGCATTACAATGTTTTGTACTCGCGCGGAAAAATCGCGCGTGTTCCCGCAACGCACCCGCACATTTTCCCGCAACGCCCGTCTGAAAGAGGCCTTAAAGGAACCAGTAGACCTTTAACACTGCTAGACACATCAAGGTCTGCCTAAAATAAATCACTGATGTCCTAAAGATATGAATACTAGTCAATGAATATATTTTATTTCTTCTTGTCTCTTTTAGAATTATGTAAGCCATTATCCTCAGAAGATCTTGGCTGGACATCCCTATGAGGTCTCTTATACTTGCTTTCATCAGACCGGCCTGGTTGTCCATCCCGGTTGTCAGCTTTAGAAAGGTCTGTAAGGCATGGACCATGTTTTGCTTTGAGCTCCCGTAGCAGGTGAACTCCAGTTTGGAGAGAAGTACTTGTCTTTGAGGTGATGTTAAGCATTTCCTTCTGGAATGCCAGCATCCTTGTTGTGTAGAATCCCATGGTGTCTGCACATTCTTTCATGCCATAAGCTAACTGGAGCACTGATCTACTGAGCTGGCCTAGTTCTGAATGAATCCCAGTTAAGCCCCTTTCCAACACATAGGATAGATGCATATGTTGCATGTAGTATTCTTCATACGGATTTCCACTCGGATAATAGGTTCCCTCTGCAGGATAACTCCAGTTTTCATCTCCTGCATGTTGAGTTTTTTTATCACTAGGAACATCTTCTACGGAGCTAACTTCTGTATCCCGTGTAGAACCAACCCCTTCCAATAATTGAATTAGCTCATACATCTGATTGGTGGTGTCATCACTCTGCTCAGGAGCTATAAACATAAACAAGATTAGAGAAGATTTTAGGTGACCCGGAGTGATTATCAGGATAATATTAGGTGATACATTTAAAACATACTGAAGATGATTTTATTATTGAATTCAATGGGAGCCTTATATACCCAGCTTCTTCACATAATAGACATGCTAAGAATGCTGACCAAAGACCTTACAGAAATCTTTAAGGGTACAGCCACACAGTCAGGTTTCTGCATGTAGTGTTGGAAGCCAAAACCAGTAGTGAATTCAAAAACAAGGATAAGTAGTATCTGTCCTTTATACTTTTTCTCCTTTTATGGTCCACCCTTGATTTTGGCTTCCAAAACTGCATCCAGAAACCTGACCGTGTGGCTGTACCCTAAGAAGAGTAGTGACTTACCACTATTTTTGCTTTGCTGGTCATTCATTAGTTCGTGTTGTTGTTTCGCGGTTCTAAAGTTTCACAAAGTGTGTGCTGCAGAGATAAGAATATGAACTGCTTACATACATTCCAGTCATTGCTTAGAATATTTTTGCCTTTTAGGCTCAATTCACACCTGAGCGTTTTACAGCGCGTTCCTACGCGCTGTAAAACGCTCAACAAGGAGAAACCAATGCTTCCCTATGGGAATGGTTCTCACCTGGGCGTTTTACAGCGCGTACGATCGCGCTGTAAAACGCCCGACGCTCACACAAGTACAGGAGCGTTTTTTTGGGCGCTTGTCGCGCGTTCCCGTACATAGACTTTCGGGAACGCGCGACACTGTGTGCACACTTGTCTCTGTATGCGCGCTTGTAAACGTCCGTACAATCGCGCATACAGAGCGCTCCTTTCAGAACGCTCAGGTGTGAATTGAGCCTTAAAGAAACCCAATTTTAACTTAAAACCCAACATTAATGACTCATCTGTCACCATGATCAACCCAGGCATACTGCTTGGCAGGGTTGAGCGTGCTGAGTTCAACATTACTACTTTCTACAATCGGATGTTCTGTTACAGAGACATCCTATCTTTTATTAATATGCTAATTAGGTGCTCCGAGCACAGAGCGGCAGGCCTAGCGCCACTTCACCTCCCTCTCTCACCTGTAGCACCTGGCACTGATTGTGTCAGGCATCCTCACTGCTCTGGTGCCCGGCCCTGAAATCTTGCACGTGCGCAGTTTGGATCTCGGGGTGGAGACAGCTCAACGAGATCAATGTGCTGATTGTAATCTGGACCACACATGCATGAGGTTTCAGGGCCAGGTGTCAGAGCAGTGAGGATGCCTGACCCTGTCAATCAGTGTGGGAGGTGGACTAGAAATGGGGAAGAAAAAGGGAAGGAATCAGAGTTCTGAGCGGCTAGGCCTGCCCCTCAGTGTTCTGAGCACCCTTTCTGACATTTTCCATTTTTTCATATTCATTTTTTTACTACATGACTTCCAGGAGTCATAACTTTTTCACTTAACCATTTGGGCCAAATCGGGGCTTGGTTTTTTTGTGGGATAAGGTGTACTTTCTAATGACACCACTTAATTTTCCATATGATGACATGTTATCTTCATTCTGCAGGCTAGAATTATTACAGTGATACCAATTTTTCTTTTGTTATGCTTTAGAAAAAAAAAAATATTAAAAAATTTCTTGGTATTGTCATATTCTGACATTTGTAAGTGTACAGAGATGTGTAAAACCTAATTTTTTGCAGGGCGATCAGTATTTTTTATTGGAACCATTTTCGGATATGTATCAATTTTTGATAACTTTTTATTCAATTATTTAGAATAAAAGGTCTTTATACAATTCTAAGAAGAAGTATGTGAACCCTTTGGAATTACCAGGAATTCTGCATTGATTTCTGATAAAATTATTCTGGTTGTTATCCAAGTCAAATTATAGACAAACACAATGTAATTAAACTAATAGCACACAGTATTTTATTGAGCACATTGAATAAACATCCACAGTGCTGGGAGACTAAGTGAACACTTGAATTTGATATAGCTGCACCTTAGCAATAATCACCTCCACCAAACATTGCCTGTAGCTGCAAATTAGATTTGCACAATGTTGAGGTTGCCTTTTGGACCTTTCTTCCCTAAAATGTGTTTCGGTTCATCAATAAATGCACAGATCCCTCAAGCCACGGTCAGGCAACGGTATCTTGATAGAGTTAGGCTATATGCACACTACCGTTGTTTTGGTCCGCACTGTGGCTCGGATGCGGACCCGTTCACTTTAATGGGGCCGCAAAAGATGCGGACATCCGTGTGCTGTCCGCATCCGTTGCTCCGTTCCGTAGCCCCACAAAAAAAATATAACCTGTCCTATTCTTGTCCGCGCTTTGCGGACAAGAATAGGCATGTCTACAATGGGCCGCCCGTTCCGTTCCGCAAATTGCGGAAGGCACACGGGGCGGCTTTGCAGACCGCAAAAAACAGAACGGTCGTGTGCATGAGGCCTTAAGGTCAGGACTTTGACTTCCAACACACAAGCCTTTTTTTCAACCATTCTTTAGTTGATTTACTTCTGTGCTTTGGGTCATTATCTTGTATCACCCAACATCTCTTCAGCTGAAGATCCCTTGCTGCCCTCACATTCTCCTGTAAAACATTTTGACACATCATAGAATTCCCTCAATGATCACAAAGTGTCCACACATAGCATTCTGCAAAAAAGCTCAACCGTTGTCTCATTTGTCTATGGAACATTTTCCCACAACAGTGAAGCATGGTCTCAGGCAAACTTAAAACAAGCCTTCCATGACCACTCTTGTTATTTTTCTTCTAATAGTGGACACATGAACAGGGTTTTTTGCAGTTGTATAATGTTCTGTAGGTTTTTTTGGTATTACCCTTGGGTTCTCTCTCACCTCTTTCAGTGTGGCCTCTTGGAGTGATCTTAACAGGACATTCATTTCTAGGGAGACTAGAAACAGTCCTGAATGTTTCCTTTTTTAAGATAATTTGCCGTGGATTGACGTTGTCACAGTCTGTTCACTGTGACACTGTGTTGCTGTGTAGGCTGGCTGCTAGCACTATTGTGTACTGGCTGCAGAGTTATGTGGACATGTGTCGGCGTGGCAGTACGCGGTCTCTTTCCATGTATGCTGGTGTTGTGCGTGCTAGCTGCAGTCTTCAGCGGCTGTGTGTGAGCTGCTTCCTGTGACTGTTGCTCCCCATGTTCTGTGTGTCTGCCACTTTTCTCCGTGTCCCTTATATGCCGTGTGGGCTTGTTGTGTGAATGTGTATCTAAGGACGTGTGTCGGTGCAGCAGTGCACATTTTCCTCTGTTGTGCGTACTGGCTGTGGATACATGGGTGCACCATTGCTATTGTATTGGCTGGTTGCCGGAATTGTGTGGATGTGTGTCGGTGCAGCAGCGCATATTCTCTGCGGTCCGTGCGTACTAGCAGCGATGGTCTGTGTTGTGAACAGTGTCTGTTTCTAGTTTTGTCTGGTCCCTGTGGGGTAGAGTTCCCCAGTGTGAATTCTAGTATGTGTCTGTATCTGCCTGAGTCTGCGGGTTTAACTCCCCAATCTGAATCTCTGTCTGTCTTGGTCTCACCTGTTGCCTCACCTGTCTGCCACTGGCTCGTCTGTTTCCCTATTGAGTTGTCTCAGTTTGGGGTTGGAATCCTGTTTTCTGTTTGTATACAGACCCTAGCTGTGCAACATTTGCATTTCTGATACCTGTTCAGTTTCCTTGTCTTTTGTCTGTCTGTTTTTGCCTTGTATGTGATCCTGAAGCCTGGTCTTGTGTCTGCCATTTCTGTCTTGCCTGTTGTTTGGTATTTTCAGGGTTCCTGTTATTCTGCCTGAACAGTGTTCTATGATTGTATGTCTGTCTGGGTTCCTGTCCTGCTAATCTGCCTGTGCTCCTTGTATTGCTTTATGCCTGGATCATGTCTGTTTCCTTGCAGGTCAGTTGCCAAGTGTACTGGAACCATCCCAGGAGGTAGCGGTCCAGGCACTTGCCTGCTGCAAAGACCAAATCCCTGTATGGGGGTTAAGGGGTGAAGACCAGAACCGGAATAATGCCTTTAGGGTTAGGCCCACAGGCAAACCGGTCATTTTGCACAGTGGTTCCACATCTGCCACTAAGGGTCTATTCAGACATCCATTGAATGGGTCCGAATCCATTCTGCAATTATGCAGAATGGGTGCGGAAGAGATGCGGACAGCACACAGTGTGCTGTCCGCATCCGCATTTCGGGTCCACGGCCCCGAACTTCCGGTCTGCGGCTCCGGAAAAAAAATAGAGCATGTCCTATTCTTGTCCGCAGCTGCGGACAAGAATAGGAATTATCTAAGTGCCGGCAATGTGCGGTGTCAGTGTTTTGCGGTCCGCAATTTGCGGACCGCAAAACACTACGGATTTCTGAATGGACACTAATCCGCCTGATCCGTAACAGTACACCTAGGTCTTTAGCAATGCTTTTGTAGCTTTTCCAGCTTCCTGCATCTCTATAATACATCTTCTGAAAATTGTTTCCATTCAAGCCTGGTTCAGAATAACCAATCTTTATTGAGAATAAAGATTGTCAGTAACCAGGCTTTGTGTTCCTTCATTAGTGGGTAAAGAGCCAATAAGCTCTTTTCATTAAAGCGGTTGTCCAACCAAAATTCAAACATGAATTACAGTTAAGTGTCAAAAAAAATCAGCACTCAACTTTTGAAAGTCCTACTGTTGCAGCACTGTGGCTTACACTCTTCCCCCGGATTGAAAGTGATGACATGCCATTCCCATTCACGGGACTGTATTTTTTTTAGATCGTGTTTGTCAATCTGAAGACATTTTATTAGTCATCAATGCAGAAATCCAAGAAATCCCAAAGGGTTTTACTTTTTCTTGCAACTGTAGGACATATAGAATGGGGTTGTTCAAAGAGCTGTACTCATTTAAACTGTTTAACCCATAAATACTTGATCACTTATTCACAGGATAGATGATAAATGTACCACTGCTGGAGACCCATTCACTCATTCCTACAGGCTGCACAACCACAGTGAGCAAGGCTGCTTCTTCATTCAAACACGTCCGCAATTTCGTCCCGCATTTTGCGGAACGGAATTATGGACCCATTCATTTCTATGGGGCAGCACAATGTGCTGCCCGGATACGGAATTGCGGACCCGCACTTCCGGGTCCGCAATTCCGTTTCCGAAAAAAATAGAACATGTCCTATTCTTGTCCGCAATTGCGGACAAGAATAGGCATATTCTATTAGTGCTGGCAATGTGCGGTCCGCAAAATGCGGAACGCACATTGCCGCTGTCCGTGTTTTGTGGATCCGCAAAACACGTTACGGATGTCTGAATGGAGCCTTACTGTGGTCATGCAGTGAACAGGGGAGCCGAGATCCCCGACAAAGTGATTGCCTGGGGTCCCAGCGGTGGCGAATACAGTCATCCTACATGTATCACCTATACTGTGGATAGATGTGTTTTGTGGCATAACCCTTTTAGGGCCATATCCTCACATTAGATTTGAAAAGATTGACACATAAAGCAAAGGTTTGTCATGTGAACATATACTTGAAAGTATATGACATATATATAAAGAAGTTTAACTCTTCCATACTCCCCACTGTTATATGTATATATTGAAAGTAAAACCTGTTTGTTAGTTGCTGTAGTCTGGTTTCTACTCCTCAACTGCCGGCAGTTGGGTCGTGTGACCAAGGTGTGATCACGGCTCCAGAGCAGCATGCATGAAGAGACCCAGGTCAGGATTACTGTGCACCACTGACTTCCTCTGAACTTCACAGTGACGTATAGCGCCCATGTAGGATCCCTGTGCCTACGTGCTTCGCCCCCCCCTCTCCTGAGATCAAAGAATGGGGCAATCTAGGACTTCTGGAAGAGCCGGGCAGTGTGTCAGAAGGTGTAACCACACTGGTGAAGGATCCTCTGTTTAACTATAAGAAAGTGAGCCCAAGATGGTGCCCAGAAATGAGATGAACCAACTGAAATCTAACTGTAAGGCCTCATGCACACGACCGTTGTTGTGGTCCGCATCCGAGCCGCATTTTTTGCGGCTCGGGTGCGGACCCATTCACTTTAATGGGGCCGCAAAAGATGCCGATAGCACTCCGTGCTCCGTTCCGTGGCCCCGCAAAAAAAAAAAAAGCATTTCCTATTCTTGTCCGTTTTGCAGACAAGAATAGGCATTTCTACAATGGGCCGCCCGTTCCGTTCAGCAAATTGCGGAAGGCACACTGGTGGCTTCCGTTTTTAGCGGATCCCCAGTTTACAGGAAAATTTTTAAAAATTGAGATCTCCAGTCATTATCGGCAGAAGTATACTGCACATAATAGATTGCACATAATAGTCCAGAATCGTGGTGACAGATTCCCTTTAACCACCTACAGTAACTGTTTTGCCCGAGTCCAGCTCGGGCAGTGGGCAAAGTAGATAACTGGAGGGGGGGGGGGGGCTGCTTTAGATGCTGCTATCTCCTGAATGGTAGTAGCTAGAAACATGCAACTGGTCTTGTTTGAAAGGCTTTCATACAAGACCAAAATGACAGCAAAAAGTCCAAGTAGCATAGGAGAAATCACAGTTAGAAATCGAGTCGGGAATAATCACGGGTAAAGCCTCCTTTTACTTTCACTTTCAGCTGCATTCACAGCATCCCGATTTTTATCAGTGATATCTTCTCCTGTCCTGAACCTATTGCTGTCATTCTGGTGTTGTCTGAAAGCTTCGAATGCCAGACAATCTAGCTGCTACCATTCAGGATATATCACCATCTAAAACAGCCCTCCCCTCCAGTTAGCTACTTTTCCCACTGCTGGAGCTGGACTCTGGCAAAACAGTTAGGTGGTTAAATGAAATAGTGGGGTACTGCTCAGCCATATCACAGTCTTAGGGCTCATGCACACAATCTTATGTATTTTGTGGTCCAGAAAAAATACGGATGACGTCTGTGTGCATTCCATATTTTGCGGAACGGAACACCTGGCCCCTAATAGAACAGTACTATCCTTGTCCATAATGCTGACAATAATAGGACATATTCTATTTTTTTGCGGAACGGATATACGGACATGGAATGCACATGGAGTAACTTCCAATTTTCTTGCGGACCAATTGAAATGAATGGTTCCGCATACAGTCCGCAAACAAAACGGAACAGACACGGAAAGAAAATACGTTCGGGTGCATGAGCCCTTAATAAATATAACCTACTGAGGTATGGTATTTCACTTGGGCCATAGTTAAAAAGCAGACATGAACCCCTTTTAATCCCTGCTGGACATTTGGCGTACATGAAATTTGTAGTGAGCAAAGCTCAATTCCTGACACTCTGATGCAATGGATGGGATCGGAGATAACCTAAAAAAATAAGAATAAAATATGCAAAAACTAATTTTAAAAAACACATAATTGGTATTGCTGCTTCAGTGAAAACATGAATTATACAGTTTTCATGTTATGCAACTTTCATGGTGAATGCTGTAAGGCTACTTTCACACTAGCGTTTTTACTGGACCCGGCAGGGTTCAGCAAAAACGCTTCAGTTACTGATAATGAACGGATCCGGTTGTATTATCTTTAACATTGCCAAGACGGATCCGTCATGAACTCCACTGAAAGTCAATGGAGGACGGATCCGTTTTCTATTGTGGCAGATTGTGTCAGAGAAAACGGATCCATCCCCATTGACTTGCATTGGGGGTCATGCCAGATCCGTCTTGCTCCACATGTTGCGGTTTGCTCTTCGGTATGGGAAAGCAACTAAATGGAACGGAATGCATTTTGGAGCATTCCGTTCTGTTCAGTTCAGTTTTGTCCCCATTGACAATGAATGGGGACAAAACTGAAGAGTTTTTTTCTGGTATTGAACCCCTATGACGGATTTCAATACCGGAAAACTAAAACGCTAGTGTAAAAGTAGCCTTAAAAAAGTAAATTCCTCAATTGCTGTTTTTGCTTTTCTTGCCTTCCATATAATGGAATACAATGCGTTCAAAAAAGTTGTATTCCAAAATGGTACCAATAAAAACATCAGGTTGTGCTGCCAAAAACAAGTTTAGCAGGAAGCATTAGGTGAAACGTGTGTCGAGGCGCGGGGTCTCCCTGGTTGGTACTCTATTATTTGATGTTTTTTGCACATTTTAGGCTAATTTTACACTAGCGTTGTTAGAATCCGGCAGGCAGTTCCGTTTCCGGCAAACCGTATGCAAACGGATATCTTTTTTACCGGATCCGTTAGACAAAGGGTCTCTCATCGCATCGAAAGACAGGACACCATTTTCTGTCGAAGTATTTCACCTGCAGAACGGTTAATGCTTACCATAAGGCAATTATAAATCTTTTACATTTTTTATATTTTGCTAGTAACTGTTATTTTTGTATACTTTTTTAACGTAGCTTTTCCGGGTTCAAAGCTGAACCCAGACATATTTCCCTACCCCATGGTACGAAAATTTTCTGTATTTGATACTGTACTCTACCTAGCACAGCTCTTGATTGCGCAGGCCAAGGGCTTTGGAGGCTCTGCATTAGTATTGTTCACTGTGACTTCACCGGCCCCTATGGTCAGGCTTTACCCCTATCTCGACCATTAGAGGCATTGACTTTACTGTGAGCAATGCTAGCCAGAAGCATACGCCCTATCGTTCTCCATGGAGAGCCCGTTTCATCACTGGATTTCCAAAAAATGTCCTTTGCCCTGTGAGAATGACCACAGAACAAAGGAAAGCATTTGAGCATTTAACGGTGGTATGGCCAGTTTAAGGACCCAAACAAGGCCAATCAAATTATATAGCTTGTATTGTTTTTTGGGGCTTGTTTTTTTACATATTTGCTCATTTTTATTTACAGGAGAGTTTGACGTTCCTCCATTATCAGTTTCGTCTAGGAATATCCACAGTTTTGGGTCAGTGGACAGGGAACATATACGTATTATCAAGCCCCCAAGGTACTGGTTCTGAGTACTTTTAATTACAAAAAATATTTTTCCATTATATTAATGGCCATCGCTGATGCCCAGTACTATTTTGTGGCAATCGATGTTGGGGCTTATGGCTGAACCAATGATTCCATGGTCTTCAAAAATTCTGACATGGGCAAAGGGTATACAATAGACAATTAGATTTTCCACCTCCTCAACCTCTACCAGGTACTGATGCTCCCCCCATGCCCTTCGTGTTGGTTGGTGACGAAGCGTTTCAGATGTGTGGCAATCTAATTAAACCTTATTGTAGCCGCGGATTAAACCGGAGCAAACGCATATTTAACTACCGCCTGAATAGGGCCAGAAGAATGGTGGAATGCGCATTCGGCATTCTGGTGGCTGAATGGGGCGGGGGAAAGGATGTGGGGCGGTCGAAAGGATGTGGGGCGGGGGAAAGGATGTGGGACGGGGGAAAGGATGTGGGACGGTGTTGCACTTGCCACAAGGCACAGTCCACTTGTCTTCTGGCCTCAAACAATTGGTCGGGCGTAAACTGTTCCATAACGGGGACTAACGAATTCAGATAAAGTTGCACCGGACCCCTCCTGAAGACAATGCAAATTATCCTCCAATCTGGCAATTCTATTTGTGAAACGAGCCTTGTTAGATCCTCGTAGTCTGCCTGACGGCTCCTACCTGCCCTCTGGCGACGCATGATGGCCTCAAATAATGGGGCTAATCGGTCTATCGTTGCATGGCCAGAGGGTGGAAATAGGTGGACATTGGAGTCCTGACCAGTTGCTTGAGCAGGACGAGAGGGGCCCGCGGTGGATGGCTCATCATGGACTGCCTCCTGAGGAACTTCGGGAGCCGGAGTACTGCTTGATGTTCTGTAATGCAAAGAAAAAAAAAACACAATTAGCAATTGTATTTCAGTGGAGAACCTCTGGAATAGAGGTGAGTAAAGCGACTTCTGATGCTACATAGGAAGTTGCATTCCATACAAATACTGTACATCGATAGAGCCCATACATTCTATTAGTGTACAGAGAAGTTTCTATGTACAGTATGAAAATTTTTTAAGAAAGCAACTTCAGATGCATAATCTAAAGCACGCTTCGCCCATCTCTACTACATAAAATACTATGTGGATGTTCAAGATAGAGTGCCAAATGACAGTCTGCTTGGGCCATACACATAGATTGGATAACATACCCTGTAATTCAGAATCTCTATAAACATAATCTCTTACCTTCGCAGCTCTAGGGTTCTTAGTAGGAACCCCAAGGCGGAATGATAGCAATATTCCCGTCTTGAGGTTCCTCCCGAACCACTCGGTCCCGAAGTTCTTCGTTGTAATCTTACTTATAGCGGTCCCTGATGGACCGCCACCGAACCATGATTGTCGCTCCTGGAAAACAAAAAAATAAAAATAAAATAAAGGTTAGTCTTTAAAATACATGATTTTGTGACATCAAAAATGGTTTACTATTTAATTGAACTAGCCACAAAGACAATGAAAATACATTTGTTGTTAAACTATCGGTGGCAGTGACCCACATCAACTAGACGGTAAACCACTTCTGAGCAATAAAACATACGTGTATGCAATCTACAAAGGAAATACTGTATACTTACGTCACTACTCCCGTTGCCTGTCTCCGAGGTCCTCCCAATTCGGCACAATTGCCTCACCGATTTCGTGCCAGAGGAGCCGGGTTGATTGATGGTCTGCGTGGCAGCGGTTGGTGTGGTCCCACAATGCTGGACGTGCCTCCAACATCTGGATGAGGAGGTTGTTATCTATAAAAAGGCCGACCCCCTCTTCCATCCATTCTGGTGGAGACTCTGGAACCCTAAAAAACAAACAAACAAAAAAAAAAAACAACTTAAAATACAGTTTGAAAGTTTTTAAATTTAAAAGACTTTGATTGCAAATACTCACATGACCCCGACCGCCACGTGCTCCCGGACTTCCTCTGGTGGAGACTTGAGGACCTCTCTGAGAGTCAACGGGACTAGATGGCTATAAAATAGAAAAAAAATTATGATTTCAGAACATACAATAACATGTATTTTTTTGGGGAAAAAAATAGAAAACTAAACACCTACCATTTGCTGTCCTCTACCCCCACTTTCCTCCTCTGCAATTCCTTCTTGGCTGGGATGCAACAGACGATGACTGCGAGAAAAAATAAAAAACATCATAATTAGAATAATGGCAAAATATTACAGTGGGGCTTGCTATAATCCAACTTGACATACCATATCATGTCGGCAAGGAGGATGCTCACTTGAAGAAGATATGTCTATTAAAAAAAATAAAAAATAAAATTATTATATGTGAACTTTACACACGACAAGCAGACCCAAGTAAATATTACTTACTTCCCATTTATGGAACTTTTTTGCGGGCTGTCTGTCGGCCTTGCTTTGTTTTTTCTAAAAAATTAATACGATGAGTGGTAGTTATATTCTTGTACCTATGACTACTACTCCTAGCATCCCCTAGGTACTTATACTACCTGCAGTCCCTATGCAATAGTACATAGGGACTGCGGGTAGTATAAGTACATAGGGGATACTAGGAGTTGCATTTCTAGGTACTACTACTACTACTGCTAAACATATCCAGAAATCACCCAGATCCGAGAAGGGGTTCCCGAATTCCATGGAAGTCACATTTGACCGACCGCAAGCATGGCTTTTCTGCCCAAAACAGTTCCACAGATTTAGGCTGTGTGGCCAGTCTACCTTCTCCTTCAAAGTTTAAGTATATGGGCCATAATCCTGAGGCAAAAGGCTGATAACAGGCCCCTCAAAAACCCAGTAGCGAGGTTATTTCCGCCACAGGGGGGTCCTGATCTGGGCAATGGGGGTCTGATCTGAGCATGGGGGGGTCCTGATCTGAGCAATGGGGGTCTGATCTGAGCATGGGGGGAGAAAGATCTGAGCATGGGGGGAGAAAGATCTGAGCATGGGGGGTCAGATTTGAGCATGGGGGCAGATCTGAGCATGGGGGGTCTTGTTTGGGCTTGGGCTGGTCAGGTCTGAGCATGGGGGGAGATCTGAGCATGGGGGGAATATGAGCACTGAGGGTCTGACACTAGGAGTCTGATTTTTGTTGTCTGATCCGAGCATTGGGGATCTTATTTTGTGGATCTGATTTGGAGGTCTGATGAGGTTTGGGGATCTTATTTTAGGTCAGATGAGGATTGGGGATCTGATTTAGGAGTCTGATCTGAGGTCTGATGAAAAATATATATTTTCTTTTTTTTCTCTGCTAATGAAAAAAAAGAAAAAAAATATTTTTATCAGACCTCAGACCAGATGAAAAATATTTTTTTCTCTTATTTTTCTTTGTTAAAACCTTGGTGCATCTTGTAGGACGGAAAAAAAAAGTGACTCGTGTGTAAATGTATAGCTTGTGGCTTCTGGTAGTTATATGTTGTTTTTTTTTTGTGTCTGTAAGGTTGGCCCCCCCATAGTACATAGGGACTGAGGGTAGTATAAGTACATAGGGGGTGCTAGGAGTTGCAGTACCTAGGACTACTACTCCTAGCAGTGGTGTATATACAGGGGTCGCAGTTGTGACCAGGCCCGGCACTCCAGGGGCCCGGGGCCCGGCCGCCTGTGGATCCCCCTGGCCCCTGCAATCAGTGTTCCCTTACGTCTAAGTGGCGCGGGTGGGCGGCCGCGCAGCCATATCGCGCCGCTCAAGCTGCTTGCAAAATGTCCGTCATGCGCCTCCTTCCACTTTATGAATGAAGCAGGCAGGCGGGGCAGGAGGCGCATGACGGAGGGAGAGATGTCACGCTGCACACAGGCAGCACAGCAGCAGAAGGGCGGGCAGCGGCGCTCTAGTTCGGCTGCCCACTGCCGGCCATGTGAGGAGTGGTGGAGTGGTGAAGCGGCCGCCGCTCAGGAGACTTGTGGAGCAAAATGTCCTGCAGCAGAATTAACTTCCAGAAGGTAGGAGCTGCCCCCGGTGTGTGCACAGCGCTAGGCACTGCACCGGCCCCGCCGCAATTGTCCCTGCCTCCTCCCTTCCCCCCACTAATACATTACTTTACTAGAAGGCACTTATGGGGGATATCTGTGGAGGGCACTTATGGGGGATATCTGTGGAGGGCACTTATGGGGGATATCTGTGGAGGGCACTTATGGGGGATATCTGTGGAGGGCACTTATGGGGGATATCTGTGGAGGGCACTTATGGGGGATATCTGTGGATAAGATGCTATATATGTGTCATCCACAGATATCCCCCATAAGTGCCCTCCACAGATATCCCTCATAAGTGCCCTCCACAGATATCCCCCATAAGTGCCCTCCACAGATATCCCCAATAAGTGCCCTCCACAGATATCCCCCATAAGTGCCCTCCACAGATATCCCCCATAAGTGCGTCATCCACAGATCCCCCCATAACAGTGCGTCATCCACAGATCCCCCCATAACAGTGCATCATCCACAGATCCCCCCATAACAGTGCGTCATCCACAGATCCCCCCATAACAGTGCGTCATCCACAGATCCCCCCATAACAGTGCGTCATCCACAGATCCCCCCATAACAGTGCGTCATCCACAGATCGCAGTACAGAAGGATTGCCATCCAAAATCGGCCTGTCCCGCACAAAGCGGTACTGTTGGGAGGCATGTTGGGTGAATGAGGAGGGGGGGGGGGGGGGGTGGAGGCAGGTTGTAGGGGGGGGTGGCGGCGGGGGGGCCCCATAGATCAGTTTTGCAAAAGCAATTTTTTGTCCCCTTACATCACAAAAAGTGTAATAGCAAGCGATCAAAAAGTCATACGCACCCCAAAATAGTGCCAATCAAACCGTCATCACATCCCGCATAAATCATATCCTACCCAAGATAATCGCCCAAAAACTGAAAAAACTATGGCTCTCAGACTATGGGAACACTAAAACATGATTTTTTTTGTTTCAAAAAGGAAATCATTGTGTAAAACTTACATAAATAAAAAAATAGTATATTAGGTATCGCCGCGTCCGTGACAAACTGCTCTATAAAAATACCACATGATCTAACCTCTCAGATGAATGTTGTAAATAACAAAAAATAAAATGGTGCCAAAACAGCTATTTCTTGTTACCTTGCCTCACAAAAAGTGTAATATAGAGCAACCAAAAATCATATGTACCCTAAAATAGTACCAACAAAACTGCCACCCTATCCCATAGTTTCTAAAATGGGGCAACTTTTTTGGAGTTTCTACTCTAGGGGTGCATCAGGGGGGCTTCAAATGGGACATGCCTTCCAAAAACCGCATGGCATTCCTTTCCTTCTGCACCCTGTCGTGTGCCCGTACAGCAGTTTACGACCACATATGGGGTGTTTCTGTAAACTACAGAATCAGGGCCATAAATATTGAGTTTTGTTTGGCTGTTAACCCTTGCTTTGTAACTGGAAAAAAAAATAGTAAAATGGAAAATCTGCCAAAAAAGTGAAATTTTTTAATTGTATCTCTATATCTCTATTTTCCATTAATTCTTGTGGAACACCTAAAGGGTTAACAAAGTTTGTAAAATCAGTTTTGAATACCTTGAGGGGTGTATCACGTAACGCAGGCCCCATAGAAATGAATGGGGTTGCGTGAAAATCGCAAGCATCCTCAAGCAAGTGCGGATGCGGTGCGATTTTCACGCACGGTTGCTAGGTGACGATCGGGATGGGGGCCCGATCATTATTATTTTCCCTTATAACATGGTTATAAGGGAAAATAATAGCATTCTGAATACAGAATGCATATAGGGCTGGAGGGGTTAAAAAAAAAAAAAATTTAACTCACCTTAATCCACTTGTTCGCGCAGCCGGCATCGCTTCTGTCTTCTTTTGTGAGGAATAGGACCTTTGATGACGTCACTACGCTCATCACATGGTCCGTCACATGATCCATCACCATGGTAATGGATCATGTGATGAGCGTAGTGACGTCATCAAAGGTCCTGGGCCCTTTTGCCTTAGGATTATGGCCCATATACTTAAACTTTGAAGGAGAAGGTAGACTGATGGATCATGTGACGGACCATGTGATGAGCGTAGTGACGTCATCAAAGGTCCTATTCCTCACAAAAGAAGACAGAAGAGATGCCTGTTGCTCGAACAAGTGGATTAAGGTGAGTTAAATTATTTATTTTATTTTTTTAACCCCTCCAGCCCTATTGTACTATGCATTCTGTATTCAGAATGCTATTATTTTCCCTTATAACCATGTTATAAGGGGAAATAATACAATCTACACAACCTTGAACCCAAACCTGAACTTCAGTGAAGAAGTTCGGGTCTGGGTACCACATTCAGTTTTTTATCACGTGCGTGCAAAACGCATTGCACCCGCGTGATAAAAACTGAACAACGGAACGCAATCGCAGTCAAAACTGACTGCAATTGCATACTTACTCGCGCGGGTTTGACGCAATGCACCGGGACGCATCCGAACCTAATCCAGACACGCTCGTCTGCAAGGGGCCTAAATCTTTCTAGCTCCATTTTGTAAACCAGCTCCAGGACTCCACATTATTGCATAGCCCCCTCACCAATACTTCCATTAGGCCTCAAGCACGACTGTATTCGTTCTGTGGTCCACAGCCGTGTGCCATCTGCATTTTATTTGCGGACCCATTGTTTTTCCATATGGGGTCATTTATCAAACTGGTGTAAAGTAGAACTGGCTTAGTTGCCCCTAGCAACCAATCAGATTCCACCTTTCATTTTCCAAAGGAGCTGTCAAAAATGAAAGGTGGAATCTGATTGGTTGCTATGGGCAAATAAACAAGTTCTACTTTACACCAGTTTGATAAATGACCCTAATAATCTATCTTTTTACAAAGTGGACATGGCAGAATGGGTGATCCGTGTGCTTTCTGCATCTGTATGTCCGTTCTGCAAAAAGATAAAACGTGTCCGTTCTTCGCTCGCAAAACACGGACCATGGACCTATTGAAGTCATCGGGTCCACATCCGCATTCTGCAGAGCCACAATTTTGCGGACCGCAAAATGGATATGGTCGTGTGCCTGGGGCTGGAAACACATATACAGGCCCCGATTTACTAATGTCTGTGTGTCTAAAATCTGTCTAAAAAGTGGCACAAGTTTGGAGCAATTTAGAACAATTTGGGTTTCTACACTTGTTTGTAAAGTGGCAGGTTTATCGGAAAGAGGCAGAACTTTGTTTGAAACAGCCATGACCTGAGATGCGCCATTTTCTACCAATTCTGGCATAAAATTCTGTCTCAACTTGAGCCAACCACTAGTTGGTATACATTCAGAGAAAAGTGTCTATCCCTGCACCACATGTGTCATCCAGCCTGAGTCCCTGTGATACATCTGTAGCAGGTCTACACAGCCTTATAAGATTAGTAAATCTGGGCCATAGTTTTTTTTTTTGCCGTTTCAGGTGTTTTTTTTTTTAAGCCAAAACCAAACGTGAATCCAACGAAGAAATGTTTGGCTAGTTTCACATTTACGCTCGTCAGATCTGGAAGACAGAATCTCCCTGTGTCCAGCCCATTAACTATAATGGTGACTGGCGGAAATCCGGCTGTAACCTGGTAACTATGTCGAGAATCGGCTGGACAAATACCGCTGCACTGCCATTATAGTTTATTGGGCCAAACGGCATCCATGTATCTTCTGGCAATGCCAGCAGGGTGTTCCCGGTCAGAACAGCATGCCTGATCTGATAAAGGTTAGTGTGAAACTAGCCACTCATTTATATTTTCCATCCCTTTAAATCCACTCCTGACAGTAGAGTCTCCAGTCTTCTGCAGCCTCCTCGCCAGGGGGCGCCCGCACACAGCAGAGTGATAGGCGTACATCACTAGACTCGCCACTTCCTCCTCCTCCTCTGTGGGAACATCCAAGGTCATGTCAGGACCTGCATTTCAATGAGTAGCAAATACCGCAGAGAAACTGCAGGCCACGGCTAAACCACAAAACATGCGATAGGGCAGGAGGTCTACGCCGCTAACACGGCACAAACACTGTGGAGTTCAGCCACAACCCGGAAATCACGTCTCTGGGACGATGAAGAGTGCGTTCCATCTGACGGAAATTGTCGAGGTTTGACCTTTGCCGGCACCCGTGACTCCCGGAAGTGATTCTCTTCTGCTGCACAGCTATCAGCGTGACTTTCACGGGGAGCTCAGCTATGGGTCTCCTGCGAGCAGCCGCTGGGATCGGTCCCCGGTTATCTCGTCAGGTGAGTGACACCCGTCACAACCATGTGTCTGTGGGTTGTCAGGGCACTTGTAGAACTACAAGTCTCAGCACACAGTGACAGTGGTGGCTGGCTGGTATTTTATACTATATAATGGTGTTTGCCATAGAGGCTCCGAATACTAATGTGAACACAGTCCTAAAACCTAAACCTTGACACCACTAGGTGTGTTTGTGTAATTGCATTGATTTCTATGGCAGTTGATGGGACTTGTTTCTGTTGCAGCTGTCTCTGAGCTTTTGTCGACGTTGCTCCTCTGCCATAATTCCCAATGAGAAGATTCGCAACATCGGGATCTCTGCCCACATCGATTCTGGCAAAACCACGGTGACCGAGCGCATTCTGTACTACACTGGCCGCATCGCGCAGATGCACGAGGTGAGACGCCACATTGTCACAGCATTTCTGGGGTCTGGCTCTCGGCCATCAGCTTTCTACATATGTTCAGTTGCACTATCTTTTATATTAAGGGGGGGTTCACATCACGTTTTTCCATCCTTGTAACGTAGAAATAAACGTATACGTTAAACGGATGCCCTGGACTGCTACTATACATTAGCACATCCGTACACCTTAGAGTTCCACTGTAAAAATAGCTCTGTGTGCTTTTATTGTGTAAAAAAAAAAACGGTTTGATACATATGCAAATTAACCTGAGATGAGTCGTGTCCCCGACTTCTCATACAGGACTCATCTCAGGGTAATTTGCATATGTATCAAATCTCTTTTTTTACACAATAAAAGCACACAGAGCTGTGGGGACTGGGTATTGCAGATGTGCTAGAGGCCATCTAGCAACCCATGTCCTCAGCTCTATACACACAATCCCGGTGACAGGTTCCCTTTAAGGGGCGCTTCCATCAGAAAGGGGTATTTTTTTAAACTTTGTCCATAGAAAATAAGTAAAAAAATTAATAAAAATCTGACTTTTTTTTTTTTTTTTTTTTCACTTCAGCAGTACTATACCATTAAACGTTAATAATACTGTCCTTCTGTAGCAGTCAGCACAAATGAATAGACCTCTCATTTATATAGGTAATGCGTTGTCAGTTTACTGCTGCTCTGAGAGGAAGGTCATCATCACAATGATAGTAGGTGTAGAATTGGGATAACAGTATGGCCAGCCTGGAGAATGACTCCCACTGAAGAGTATTGCACTCATCAGTGCAAAATTAAAGAGCCCGAACAGAATTTAGAGTGGATGACTACAAAAACTTGCAGCCATCTACATGTTTTTTGATGGAATTGTCCTTTTTAAAAGACAAAAGTGAATCAAGCTTTGTCTTAAAGGGGGGTTGTCTAGCTTAGGAGCCAACTTACCCATTCTTCTGAATGTGTACCCAAATTAAAAAACAACGCAGTTGGTTCTGGTCTCTGCCAGATTGAAAGTGGCAAGGCTCCTGTGACTGCTGTGGCAGGGTCACATTGATACCGTACTAAGTGGCATCTCCTACTGCTGCGATACAGGCTGACACTCTGATCTGATAATGGTCATACAGACACTGGATATCTGCTGTGGTAGATATCGACTTGGACCTGTATGTAGTTCAGCCAAGGTGGTTGTTAGCTGCAGTGCCTGGGAGATCCATCGCCCCATCCAGTGCCAGACAGTTTTGACAGGTGATCAAGCTGGCCAGAGTTGCTGCTGGATACCCTGAAGAGCACATTGTGTATCGGGCAGTGTGTGTGGGGGCATTATCTTGTTCGAACACCACATCTCCTAAGTCTAAAAAGGCAGTAGGTCTGGCTCCACAATGTCCTGGATATACAGAAGGCTGGTCAATGTTCCCTCCATGGATACCAGACAGGAACGGCCATGGTAGCTAATGGCGCCCCACACCGTGACTCCTGCGACGTGGCCACTGTCAGTACCAAGTCAGAACCTGCTTTCATCACTGAACACTATTGTTTGCCTTTGTGCGCATGAGCGGCTGTGCTGCAATACCAGGCACCAGCCATGGGCAGGATGTACGCTGTGTCTGGGGAAAACAAGGCAGATAAGGCTGTGGTTGTCTCATGATGTTTCTCATAGGGGTATGCCCTCTTAAGTGTTTGGACAGAATAATGGTTCCACTCTCAGGAACCCCTCTCTGAGCTAGAATGCATCTGCGCTCCTGCCAGCTGAAGCCATTCATGTATTATGTAGACTATTGTTCACCTGAATTACTGCCATGTAATACTACGTTTCCACTGCAGTTGCTTGGAGGTAGCTGCAATCTGAAAGGGGTATTTGATGATGAAAGCCTAAGAAGTTTAAGGCTTTGTGACCTTTTCTGCGGCGTCTCAATGTGTGGTCACTACCACAGTTTTTTTGTTTTTTTTCAGGTGAAAGGTAAAGATGGAGTTGGCGCCGTTATGGACTCTATGGAATTGGAGCGGCAGAGAGGCATTACCATTCAATCTGCTGCAACCTACACCATGTGGAAAGACACAAACATCAACATAATAGACACACCAGGTACAGGACAGTCTAGCTGCACATTACCACCAGTACTTATGCTGTAGCTTTTACATCTAGCAGAATTTTCTTTTCTAGGACTAGTTCTTCAGTAAGTTCACCTGTCTGGACTGCATCCAGATTAATCCCGAAATGCCCAGTGAGCTTATTGGAAATGAGTTTATAGGGGTTCTCCAGCTTTTTAACAGATTTTGTATTCACCCCTAATACCCCCCACACGAGACCTTTGGAGGGAAGCATACTAACCTGCTCACTATGCCCGCCTTACCTTACCCACTTGTAAACTTTCCATTGATCCATGACAAATTAAAAGGGATGTGCAGTGTAAAGACATTGATGACTTATCCGCAGAATAGATCAATATCAGATCTGCAGCAGGGTCCTCTACCGCCTCAAATTTACCTGTGCACTGTCTGCTTTACAATGGCGGTACAGTGTAATTACAATTGCTTATCCCGTTGACTTGAATGGAAAGAGCAGTTGTAATTACACTGCGTCACCTCCACAAGACACAAACAGGTAATTTTGAAGTGGGAGCAGCACTGCAAGAGCACCACTATCTCTTCAAACAGGGGTAGAGGACCTCCGATCAGATATTGATAACCTGTCCTGAGGATCAATCTCTTTACACTGCAAAACCCCTTTCATTTTGACTCCCAGTGACCAAGTGGCCCAATTGGGAAGCATGCGAACTCTGTTGCTGATGGCAACCAATCAGATTCCACCTCTCATGTTTCCGAGGACGCATCTCCCCCCCCCCCCCCCCCCTATCCCCTTCCCAAATATTCCATGTCTAGCACTTGGTGAACAGAGCAGCCAATCTTTGGCTTTAGTGGTTCTGTCTCATCTGCCATGTCCACCAGGTTCTCGACATCAGGGGGAATCCAGACATTGACATTGAATTTAAGTCATTTTAGGGGTTGAGGAAACCGTTTTAAGGATGAGGCCTAGACATTGATTTTGGTTGCTCAATCCCCAGCTAGAAGTAAGTCCTGCAGAATAAATGTGCTTCTAGATGCCACTCCTTGTGTACCAGGCACATTGACTCACAGCTTCAGTGTTACTTCTACGACCACTTCACTCACGCAATAGAGGTGTCCATCTAGCCAAGCAGTAAAAGTCGAAGGCGGCTTCTTAATTTACTGTAGCCTGGAAATCGAGAACATTTTTGTATTCTTGTAATGGACTCTTCACTGCTTTTTGGTTGATTCGTTTAGTTGCTGCTAGAAGAGCTCATACTTGGCCTTCTTTAATCTGTAGGACACGTGGACTTTACTATTGAAGTGGAACGAGCCCTGAGAGTGTTGGATGGAGCTGTACTTGTGGTGTGCGCTGTGGGGGGAGTCCAGTGTCAGACCATGACGGTGAACAGGCAGATGAAGAGATATAATGTCCCCTTCCTAACATTCATCAATAAGTGTGACAGAATGGGGTCTAATCCTGAGAGGGCTGTGCAGCAGCTGAGGTGACGGCACCAGCGCAACAAGCACAGTTCATAAGATCGATGACAATGTAGTAATACTATCAAGTAAACGTTTAATTTTTTATTTTATTATAGGTCTAAATTAAATCACAATGCAGCATTTATCCAACTTCCTATTGGACTTGAGGGCAACTTCAAAGGAATCATAGACCTTGTGGATGAGCGAGCAATTTATTTTGATGGACAGTTTGGGTATGTTAATCTATCACTGGTGGTGGGTTAATTGCTCTGTGTCTTCCCTTCTCTTGTGGTTTAATATTGCATTGAATGTTATTTCAGACAGCAGGTACGCTATGACGATATTCCAGCCGAGTTCAGAGCAGAAGCAGCAGACAGACGGCAAGAGCTGATAGAAAGTGTGGCAAATTCAGATGATATTTTGGGAGAGATGTTTTTGGAGGAGAAGATCCCTACCCTTACTGATCTGAAGGTGAACTGCTAAACTAAATATGCATGTGTTTTAAGCTTGGTTCTTTGCTCACGTTAACTAACCCTGTCTTCTTTAGTTGGCCATCCGCAGAGCTACTCTGAAGCGGGTATTCAGCCCTGTACTAGTAGGAAGTGCCCTGAAGAACAAGGGCGTCCAACCGCTTCTAGATGCTGTGTTGGAGTATCTTCCAGATCCATCAGAAGTTCCCAACTATGCAATCCTGAATAATGAGTAAGTATTAGAGTCCTGTCATGTTGAACAGCATGCTATATGGCAGGAGGAGTTGAGCAGCTTGCTGTAGTGAATCTTTTCATGCAGAGTGGTATAACTTGTATTGATTTAATTCACAGCTAAAACCAAGCTTCTACATGCATTGGGTGGTCCTATTCAGTAATTGGCATCTAACTCATACAGGAAAAGCTGTCAGCCATTAGATTTATAATCCCAGGGTGAGCATTTTAACCCCTTAAGGACCCTCGCCGTACATGTGGGTGCAGGAGCTGCGCCCACCCGATCAGCGGCACGGACCCAGCAGTCAGTGTGCTGTCCACATCCGTTGCTCCGTTACGTAGCCCCGCAAAAAAAAATATAACCTGTCCTATTCTTGTCCGTTTTGCGGACAGGTATAGGCATTTCTACAATGGGCCGCCTGTTACGTTCTGCAAATTGCGAAAGGCACACGGGCGGCTTCCGTGTTTTCCGGATCCGCAATTTGCAGACCGCAAAAAAACAGAACGGTCGTGTGCATGAGGCCTTAGGCTGGGTCTCACAGGCAGGCTGTCGCCATAAAAGCTGACAGTCAATGCATTACAATACAGGTTGTATTGTAATGCATTGCAGAGGGGATCAGACCCCAGAAGTTAAAGTCCCAGAGTGGGACAAAAAAAGTGTTTTTTATAATTAAAAAAAATAGTTTCAAGTAAAAAAAAAAAAGACCCTTTCCCAAAATAAAACACACAAAATTGTAAAAAAAATAAAATAGAAAAGAAAACCAGACATATTTGGCATTGCCGCGTCCGTAATGACCGACACTATAAAAATATCACATAATCCACCCTCTCACCTGAACTCCGTAGAAAAAATAAAATAAAAACTGTTAAAACAACCATATTTTTTTGTCACCTTACATCGCAAAAAGTGCAACAGCAAGCGATCAAAAAGGCTTATGCTCCCCAAAATAGTACCAATCAAACCGTCACCTCATCCTGCAAAAAATTAGCCCCTACATAAAACAATCGGGCAAAAAATTAAAAAAAAATATGGCTCTCAGAATATGACACCAAAACATGATTTTATTTTTTGTTTCAAAAATGCTTTAATTGTGTTAACAGTGAAAAAAAAATAGACAGATTAGGTATCGCCGTGTCTGTAACAACTAGGTCTATTAAAATATCACATGACCTAACCCCTCAGGTGAACACCGTAAAAAATAAAAATAAAAGTGTAAAAAAAAAGGATTTTTTTTTTTTCACCTTACATCACAAAAAGTATAATACCAAGCGATTAAAAAGTCATATGCTCCCCAAAATAGTACCCATTAAACCGTCATCTCATCCTGCAAAAAATGAGACCCAACCTAAGACAATCGCCCAAAAAGAAAAAACTATTGCGCTCAGAATATGGAGACACTAAAGCATGATTTTTTTTTCTCCAAAATGCTTTATTATGTAAAACTGAAACAAACAACCAAAAAAAGTCATATTTGGTATTGTCGCGTCCGTAACAACCTGCTCTATGAAAATAGCACATGATCTAACCTGTCGGATGAACATTGTAAAAAACAAAAAATAAAAACTGTGCCAAAACGGCTATTTTTTTTGTTAACTTGCCTAACAAAAAGTGTAATGTAGAGCAACCAAAATCATATGTACCCTAAAATAGTACCAACAAAACTGCAACCTTATTCCGTAGTTTCCAAAATGGGGTCTTTTTTTTGTAGTTTCTACTCTAGGGGTGCATCAGGGGGTCTTCAAATGTCACATGGCAAATTAAAATTATCCCAGTGAAATCTGCCTTCCAAAAACCATATGGCATTCCTTTCCTTCTGCGCCCTGCCGTGTGCCCATACAGTGGTTTACGATCAAAAATGGGGTGTTTACATAAACTACAGAATCAGGGCCATAAATATTGAGTTTTGTTTGACTGTTAACCCTTGCTTTGTTACTGGAAAAAATGGATTAAAATGGAAAATCTGCCAAAGTGAAATTCTGAAATCTCATCTACATTTTCCTTTAATTCTTGTGGAACAATAAGTAGCAGGATATGTAGGGAATAAAGCAGGAATCTAAGAGCGCTTACTATTTTTTCTGGGTGCCGCTCTGTTCGCCCGCTGTGCACCTGTTGAATTCTCCCGCCTGGTATGCTAATGAATCGGTATAGGGAGTGACGCTCTCCTTTGTGATTGGACCACTCTACAGGCAGGGAGAAGGATATGCCCATTGAGAAACAGGGCAGTCTCCTCCTCCCTGTACCGATGCTATTCATTAGCATACCAGGCGGGAGAATTCATCGGTACAGGGAGGAGGAGACTGCCCTGTTTCTCAATGGGCATATCCTTCTCCCTGCCTGTAGAGTGGTCCAATCACAAAGGAGAGCGTCACTCCCTATACCGATTCATTAGCATACCATGCGGGAGAATTTAACAGTGGCACAGCGGGCAAACGGAGCGGGGCCCAGAAAAAATAGTAAGCGCTCTTAGATCCCTACATATCCTGCTACATATTTCATAATGTCTGGACCCATGAAAGGTCCTCTTTAATTCTCAGTCTGCCTCTGTATTGCCTTTAGTAATTTGGGAATAGGGGTGCCCTTCCACAAAGAAAACAATGGCCCCTGAATGTCTCAGTGGAGCCATGCTGATTGATGGATGCACACATACTTTAGAATTTGAACTGGTGACAGGTTATCTTTAAAGCGACACTCCGGTACAAGAACAAAGAATTACATTAACTAGAGAACAAAGAGAAGACTTACACGTTGTCCTCCTTTTCATCTCTTCAGCTGCAGATCCATCGATCTCCAAGCTCCTCTTTTGTCACTTCCTGCTTGTCCAGCCCTGCTCTTAGTATTGCCAGCACTGCTTATTTGAGCAGCGCTGGCCAGGAAGTGTCTTGGGCTACCAAAAACACATTGTGGATCAGGCAGTCCGAGAAGCGATGTGTCCATCTTAGTTGGCAGAAGGGGAGCCCAGGAATTGGTGGGTCTGCATCTAAAAAGATGAAAAGAAGGGCACCAGGTAAGTGTTCTGTTTGTTCTCCAGTTAATGTGATTTATTTATTTTCCCCTTGAACCGGAGGGTCATTTAAACTGAAAATGTGACCTACCATGATGCTATGGCTACATGGGCCCTATGGCTACATGGGTTTGATACAGTTTGGTCCAGGTCTGCACGGTGCTCCAGTCTTCAACATGACTTCCGTTCAAATATTTATATACATAGGATTTTTAAAATTTACTGTCAAGAGCCGTGATGGTCAGTTCGCAGTGTTCGCCAGCAAACACATGCGGGCTGCCATCTTTAGTAATGTAGACTCACCCATCCGGCGATGCGCAGGTAAGCCCTTACCTGTGACGGGAGCCAGTCTGAAATCAAATGCAGTCACCGGGAGCAGGCAGTTCCGAGAACAGCCCGATGAAGGCCCCCGGTGGCTGTTCTCGGTACTGCCTGCTCCCGGTGACTGCCTTTGATTTCAGAATGGCTCCCGACACAGGCACAGGTAAGGGCTTACCTGTGCATCGCCGGACGGGTGAGTCTACCTTACTAAAGATGGCAGCCCGCATGTGTTTGCTGGCGAACACTGCGAACTGACCATCACTGGTCAAGAGTACTGTCTTGGAGAAACAGACATTATAATTGATAAAGTAATATTTATAAAATTATTAGGTGCTTGGATACCCGGCAGTGTTCTGGAAAATTGAAATAAAATCCTCCTGGTGGTAAGACAGGTGATCTTATACATGCACATTTGTTTCGTAGACATAAGCATGAATCAATGATAACTTTACTGAAATGTGTCTGTATTTTTAGGAGTTCAGAAGAGCCAACCAAGATTTTGATGAGCTCTGTTAGAGACGATTCCCATCCCTTTGTTGGACTTGCATTCAAACTGGAGGTAGGTGCCGAATTCTGATATTCAGTCGTCGTGTACAGTTACGTATAAGAGTTGACTGGTATAGCAGCTTTGTTGTTGTGCCTCGCTTTCAAAGTGTCAGGGTATGGCCAAGGGGGTAATTAAATGTGGTATTGGCACGTGCAACAGTTTTGCTGCAAAATTGAGATGTAAAGTAAGACAACGTGAAAAGAATATAGTCCCCAAGATGTGAAGTAAGACACTCCAATCACACAGTGTGCGCCACTGTGATAAGCTTGGCACATTTTATACAGAGGTTACATATTCTCCACCAGGGCTCATAATCCAAATACTGAAATAACCGGAGCCCCTGGAGGAGCCCCACGTAAACATGGGCAGAACATACGGACAGTGCACGTGTTAGTCTTGGTTGGATTCGATCTCGGCGCTACACGACAACAGTGCCAACCACTCCGATTCTAATGCCTCTCTCCAATTTGTGCTTCAACATTTTCAGTATCGCCAGTAAATAGAAAGATTTCCTGTTCACATTCCGAGCCGGAGAACCTGCCTTAAAGTATTCTTGTAGGACCGATAGCCTGGAGACTAAGATAGAAGGGTGATGTGCTGCGGCAGTAATGACAGTGGGTTACCTAGACCCCCTCCTATAACCAACATATTCACTGCCCCATTAATTACGGTGTACAAAGCATGATCTATAAATGCTTATATAAATCTGACGTTCATGTGAAACCTGCTAAGTCCTGAATAAATTAGGCTTGACATGAAGAGGACTATTAAAGGGGTTGTCCAGCATTTTGATATTGATGGGCTATCTTCCAGATAGGCCATCGGCAGGGGTCTGACACCCTCCACCTCATTGATATGGCCTTGTAGCTTCAGCTACACAGCTCAGTCTGTTTTGAAGTGGACCGACACGGTAACTGCAGCACTGCTCCCAGACACTTTAAAGGGGTTTTCTGGTTACATGAAGATCAACGGGGGTCCAACCGCTCAGATCCCCACCAATCACAAGAACAGGGGCCCCATGCCCCTCTGCAGTCCGCTGAAGAGACCAAAGCAGCTGGTCGGCGATGTGCATGGCCGCTCCGTTTATTTATATGGCAGAGTTCGGCGCTCCACTATCTCCGAAATTCCCATAGAAATGAATAGAGCGACAGCACACGTGTACAACTGCCCACATTCGTTCTCGTTATCAGTGGGGCGTTAGGACCCCACTGATCTAATAGTTATCGCCTATTCTATGGATAGGGGATAACCTAATGTAACCAGTATACTCCATTGGAGAAGTGCTGCACTTACCACCTTGATCCTTTGATCGTAAACCACTGTATGGGCACACGGCAGGGCGCAGAAGGAAAGGAATGCCATATGGTTTTTGGAAGGCAGATTTCACTGGGATAATTTTAATTTGCCATGTGACATTTGAAGACCCCCTGATGCACCCCTAGAGTAGAAACTACAAAAAAAGACCTCATTTTGGAAACTATGGAATAAGGTTGCAGTTTTGTTGGTACTATTTTAGGGTACATATGATTTTGGTTGCTCTACATTACACTTTTTGTTAGGCAAGTTAACAAAAAAAATAGCCGTTTTGGCACAGTTTTTATTTTTTGTTTTTGGGCAGAGCTGTGTAATTCTGCCTTCGCACGTGTGAATGAAGCCTAATACTGACAGGTTCAACACACTCACCGATCAGCCTTTGAACCTCTGTCAGTCTTAGGCTACATGCACACGACCATTGTGTGTTTTGCGGAACGGCACGGACAGCCTTTAATATAACTGCCTATTCTTGTCCGCATAGCGCAGATAAGAATAGGACATGTTATATTTTTTTTGCGGGGCCACGGAACGGAGCAACGGTCCCATTGAAGTTAATGGGTCCGGATGCGGACCAAAACAATGGCCGTGTGAGGCTCTGTTTTTGTTTTGAAGACTTGAACATGAAATCCTCTGATTTCCCATATAATATGCTGCAATACTTCGCAAAACACACAACGGTCGTGTGCATGAAGCCTTATACTGATGGCCTCTCCTGAGGATAGGCCATCAATCAAAATTCTGGACCTTGCCTTGCTGGTGCTGGCTGTTACAGCTTGCACCTAACTCTTAACAGGTGGGATCAGAAATCAAACTGATCCCAGATATTTAACCCCTTAGATTCCACAGTTAATGCTGACCACGGCATCTGTGTTTAGATAGAGGCCCCTTCCTCCCCACAATGCAGTTGCAGGGTACTGAGGAGTTATGGCAGCCAAGGGCCTAACAATGGCCTGCCATGTACGAATGCCTATTCGGCCGTAATTGGCACTATGTCCTTTTTAATGTGTCTGACCTAATACACTGCAGTACAGAAGTATTGGATGGAGTATATGGAAAATCAGAGGATTTCATGTTAAAGTCTTCTGCTGGGATTTATAAGCCAATAATCAGGTTAAAAAAATGAGTAATGAGCCATATAATGGACTGATCATGTTTATCTCGTAACATTGCCTTTTTTAGCGAAACCACAACCAAGGGAACGGGCTTGGCGGAATCAGCTGGGAAAGAAGACCCTGTTGAGCTTGACTCTAGTTCCGGTGAAAATGATCACTGGAGTCCAAAATAAGCTTCCTTACATTTCTAGTAGGAATATTAGAGGAATGCCACGACAAAGAGTTGTAATAAAATGCTTCAGGATTGATAATACATGGGGAAATCCTAGTATTTACAAGACATGTCATGAGAGCTCACTGCTGTTAATACCTTTCCTGTTCTCTCAATGTCTGCCGCAGGCCGGTCGTTTTGGTCAACTAACATATATCCGAGTGTATCAGGGAATGCTGAAGAAAAGTGACTACATCTACAATACAAGGACTGGCAAGAGAGTGCGTGTACAGAGGCTGGTTCGTCTCCATGCAGACTCGATGGAGGTATCATTCTGATCTGCTTAGTTGGCACAGTGTTGATTAGTCCATCTACAAAGGTTGAGTGCCCCATTTACCACTGCTGAGTGCACATACCTTTTGAGGCATAGTAAAGGGCCTGGCCTGTCCAGCGCTTGGCTATTTTCAGCAGTCCCATAGAAATGGATGGGGGGTGGCTGCACATGCGCGGTGCGCTCTCCTTCACTTTGCGGGCTCCGTACTTGGGATAGGTGCGGGTCACAGAGGTGGGACCTTTCAGTGTTGGTGGCATATTCTAGCAGTATATCACCAATGTTTGAGATGGGCCAACCTTTAAGCATTTTTGCACAGTTTTCTTGTGAAGGTTTGTAAAGTAGATTGTCATAACTGTTCTCTTCCATTGTACCGCTGGTCTCTAGTAGTAGTATATTTCACATAATGTTTACTAACTTAGGAGTGTAAATCCAGATATTTAAGTAATTTTTCTTCTCCTATAGGATTTAGACACAGCTTTTGCAGGAGACATCTGTGCCTTGTTCGGTATTGACTGCGCTAGCGGAGACACATTTACCAGCAAATCCAATGACAGTATCTCAATGGTGAGCAGCACTCTCTTATGGGTAGAAATACTGAATGGAAATAAATCAAAATTGCCATACAATTGTTTCTGGGTGAAAAACAAATGGTTGTCATAACTAGGTTTATGTATAGACCCATATGTGTTCCTGGTTATCATGATTTGGTTCCATCGAATAATATACATTTTGCTTCTTCCCTATGAGACTGCTTGCACAGTAAGGCCTGTGTCTGCTGAGATGACTTGGAAGCCATGGGAATGATTATTATCACAATAGATGGCTTCCGCCTGATAAGTAAATATTTCTCATAATAAGTGGTTGGCCCATCATAGACAATGCAGGCATATCGCTAGGACCTACACCGAGAACGGAGTGGGAAAGGTGGTGGAGGGCGCACTGCTCATGTGCAGCAGCCCTCCATTAATTTCTATGGGGCCGCCGAAAATAGCCGAGCGCTATCTCGGCTATTTCCATCGGCCCCTTGCAAATTAATGGGAGCGCTAGTCGCACAAGCGCTCCCATTCACTTGTATGGGGAGAGCACTTGCCATTGGCTGGAACCCGGGGTACTCCAGCCACCGGTCTACCCGATCCGTTCTCAGCATAGGTGCAGGTCTCACCTCTTATCAGACAATAGGGGCATATCCTAGTGATATGCCACCATTGTCTATGATGGGCCAACCCCTTTAATGCATAATTAAGCATTCATGATTAGTATTTCCACTGACCGCCATTGGAGTTCACAGCTCATGGTTCTCCTGCATTTATTCTCAAGCAGTATATTTCATGGTGATTTCCAGTTTGTGCAGGATTATTACATGTGCTTTGTGTTTGTAATCACAGGAATCCATCCATGTGCCAGACCCTGTCATCTCTGTAGCAATAAAGCCTGGTAACAAGGTAAAATATATGAATATCACAAAACTCTATGGATCTGTATGGATCTGATTATGTATTTTAATAGGAGCCTAACTATTTCAAGATACTGTATTTTTCGCCCTATAAGACGCACCCCCCCCCCCCCCCAAAACTGGGGGGAAAATAGCACTGCGTCTTATGGGGCAAATTCTGCAATTTTACACTGATACATCGCGGCCGGCGTGTGTATCAGCGGGAGGGAGGAGGGACTGGGGGCCGGCATCTTGTTTTGTAATGGCAGCGGGGCCCAGTGCAGTCACTGTATTCTACTACACCGGGCCCCGCTCACTGTAGTAATCATATAGGCAATGTTAAACTGTAAATTCATCTCCAATCCAGGCTGTAGTACGGTACTTGCTACTAACCTCCATAGCAGGCAGGAGGGCGAGCGGGCGGGAGCCGGCAGCGTAACTCACTAGTTAAGCAGGCGGTGCAGGCGCGTGACATAGTGATTTACACTGCCGCCCGCTCACCCGGCCTCCTGCCTGCTATGGAGGTTAGTAGTAAGTACCGTACTACAGCCTGGATTGGAGATGAATTTACAGTTTAACATTGCCTATATGATTACTACAGTGAGCGGGGCCTGGTGTAGTAGAATACAGTGACTGCACTGGGCCCCGCTGCCATTACAAAACAAGATGCCGACCCCCACCCCCTGTATTGGGGGTCATTCACTACCCAGGGACACTGTTATGGGGGGGATCTGTGGATGACAAATGGCATCCACAGATTCCCCCCATAGCAGTGTCATGCCATCCCCAGATGCCCCCATAATAGTGCCATCCCCAGACCACCATTAGTTTAAAACCCACCAAAAGCACACCTTTTGGTTCAAAATCTTATAGGGCGAAAAATACGGTACATTTTAAGTATTGGTTAAACAGCAATTTTCTACTAGTATTGTTGCTCATGGTTTATACTGTGATATTTGTTTTTAGTATATTAAGGGCAAGGCGTGTGGACAGTGCGTGTCATCTGTAGAATGGCTAAGCCACAGGTTGCATGATTTGTAACCTGTGTTACAGGGAAGACTCTAAGTCTTGGTTGTGCTAGAACAGGGGTCCCTGACCTTTGCAATCCACATTCTGTTGTGATTTGTGGTGCTGGGCCACACTTAAATTGGTCCCTAATTTTTTCGCACAACTTTGCATAAATCAATAGTACAAGCAACTGTAAGACACTTTATAAAAATTCAGTGTACAAGTTTCGGGTTATCTAAGAATTCTGTGGTCCATAACTAATGGTCCGTGGTAGCCGAATCCATAAGGGATTTGTTAGATAACCCAAAACTTGTACGCTGTAGTTGAAAACAGAAGCTCGCTCATCACTAAACATGTCCTAACAAATCCAAAATAAAATTCCTTGTTACGTTGCCTGTTCGTAGCGCTGCAGGTCTCAAGGTGGAGTGGGTTCAATTCACACCATAAATCAACAATTCACAGTAAAAAGACCGCACTGCTCGAATTGTCCAGTGGGCATCCGGATTATATTGGAGTCTGGTACAGATTTCCGATATATAGACTAACATTGGATGACCCAGCAGAAATCCCTTCTACTTCTGAATTGGTCCATCTGTAGGAACGTAAAGGTAGCGCAGATAGTGAAGAGCCACCAATAAGGTAAGATAAATCATTTATTATACTCACAAAAGTTAAAAGGTAATAGGCATATCAAAAACCATCGGCCCTCATGTCCTTGCCAGACCTAGGTTTTATTTTCGCTTTGTCAGGGGTTCATATTCCACCCTCATCTGGGCGTCTACTTTATACAAGTCTAGGGCGGAGGAAAACCTCATCCCAATTGTAATGCGTTATAATCAATATATACAATATTATTCCAATACCCCAAATTAACAAAAACAACTAAAATAAAACGTTCTACCCTTCAACATTGTTCCCATTCTTACTTCATTTCTGACCCAACAGTTTTCATCAACTTCTCTCAGAAAACATTCTACAATTCCATTCCTAGTTTTATCTACCAGGTCATTTCCTAAAGGCTGTTGCGTACATCATTCCCGATCACATGGTTGAATTTGGCTGATAAAAAGGTACAACACTCCTTCCATTCATAAAACATGTGATTGGGTCCGCCAATCGTAGTTGGAGCCCCTTTCATTCATACTTCAAAATCACATGGTTAAAATTGGCCAATAAGCAGTTACTATTACTTTGTATCTTGCGAACAAGAGTTCATAGGGGCAGATCAAATTACTAACATACTCCAATCTCATCTAAATTTATTTCAAAGCTAAATGTCAGAACCAATGTTTATTCTAAGTAAATGGGATCATAGTATTTATACTAGACAGGGCATCAGATCCAGCTCAGTATTTAATCCCTGCGGTTGCAGGTTTCCTAATCTGTAGATCCATTCCACTTCACATCGGTTTATCCTAGCCAATGGGTCTCCTCCTCGCCATTTCTGATTAACCCATTCCACTCCTGTAAATCATAACCCTCTAGGGTCTTTACCGTGCACTTTCTTGAAGTGTAAGGAAACACTGTGGGTTTCTAAACCTTTTTTAATATTCCGAATAGGTTCCTGAACCCTAGTTTTAAGCTTTCTCATAGTCCGGCTGGAGGCCGCATGGGCACTCCAGTAGGTAGATGACTCCTGAATGGTCACATGTAATTTCCCCTTTGATCTTAAAACTGGAACCATTTTTGGTGGACTCAATTGTTTGTATACTCATTTTTCTTTTCTCCCTTTTTCGATTTTTGCACAGAAGACAAAAGCCGCACCATGTAAACTTGCTCCTATTATTGTATTCAACCTTTATAGGGAAATAGCTGTGGACTAGATGATCTCGTAAATTTGGTGCTTTTTTAAAAATATATAATATATGGTTTAGCTGGAATTACAGATCCCAAAATTGGATCATTTTTAAGTACGGACCAATTTTTCTTGATAGCATTTTTAATAGGTCCTGCATTGGCATTAAACTGGGTGAAGAATGCAAACCTAAAATCGTGGAGTATGTTAGTAATTTCATCTGCCCCTATGAACTGTTGTTCGTAAGATACGAAGTAATAGTAACTGCTTATTGGCCAATTTTAACCAAGTGATTTTGAAGTATGAATGAAAGGGTATCCAACTACGATTGGCGGACCCAATCACATGTTTTATGAATGGAAGGAGTGTTGTACCTTTTTATCAGCCAAATTCAACCATGTGATCGGGAATGATGTATGCAACAGCCTTTAGGAATTGACCTGGTAGATAAAATTAGGAATGGAATTATAGAATGTTTTCTGAGAAAAGTGGATTAAGGGTCCATTCACACGTGCGTGTGTTTTGCGGATCCGTGGATCCGCAAAACACGGACATCGGCGATGTGCTTTCCGCATTTTGCGGACCGCACATCGCCGGCACTTAATAGAAAATGCCTATTGTCCACAATTGCGGACAAGAATAGGACATGTTCTATTTTTTTCGGGATCGGAATTGTGGACCCGGAAGTGCGGATCTGCAATTCTGCATCCGGGCAGCTCATCGTGCTGCCCCATAGAAATTAATGGGTCCGCAATTCCGTTGCGCAAAATGCAGAATGAAATTGCGGACCTGTGAATGGACCCTAAAACTGTTGGGTCTAATTATCAGAAATGAAGTAAGAATGGGAACAATGTTGAAGGGTAGAACGTTTTATTTTAGTTGGTTTTGTTAATTTTGGGTATTGGAATAATATTGTATATATTGATTATAACGTATTACAATTGGGATGAGGTTTTCCTCCGCCCTAGACTTGTATAAAGTAGACGCCCAGATGAGGGTGGAGTATGAGCCCCTGATGAAGCAAAAGTGAAACCTAGATCGGGCAAGGACACGAGGGCCGATGGTTTTTGATATGCCTATTACCTTTTAACTTTTGTGACTAGAATAAATTATTTCTTACCTTTTTGTTGGTGGTTCTTGACTATCTGCACTACCTTTTAGGTTCCTACAAACGGACCAATTCTGAAGTAGAAGGGATTTCTGCTGGTTCATCCAATGTTCGTCTATATCGGAAATCTGTACCCGACTCCAATATAATCCGGATGCCTACTGGACAATTCGAGCAGCGCGGTCTTTTTACTAAACATGTCCGTTTTATGGACAAGGATAGACCATTTCTGCAGGAGTAAAAAAAAAAAAATGGTGGCATGCACTCGGCTCGGATCCGTGTTTTTTCAGATCTGCAAAACGCTTACAGCCATGTGCAGGAGCCCAAATGGGAAGTTTCTATCTCAGCCCAAGTGCTTTGTTCATAGCCATACAAGTCAGCACTTCAGAGGTTCTGATCTGAGGTCTGATAAAAAATATTTTTCAGATTTTTCCTCCTCTAAAACCTAGGTACATCTTACAAAGTGAAAATATATGCTTCCATAAGTACTCTTGATCCTAGGACATTCCTAGTGCCAATACTATACAATTATTATTTTCAAATGGTCACTAGGACCAATAGTTGTCTCTTGGTTGACACGTGTGATTGTTGAAACTAAAACGTAACATTTATTATTTACTTATAGATAAAACATTACACTGAACTGACATTTAAAATTGTCAGCTACAGTGAGGAACAGAAGTATTTGAACACCCTGCGATTTTTCAAGTTCTCACACTTGGAAATCATGAAGGGGTCTGAAATTCACATTGTAGGTGCATTCCCACTCTGAGAGACAGAATAAAAATAAAAAAAATCAGGAAATCACATTGGATGATTTTTAAATAATTTATTTGTCTTGCACTGCTGAACATAAGTATTTGAACACCTGAGAAACAGCAAGAATTTTGGCTCTCAAAGACCTGTTACTGTGCCTTTAAATAGTCCACCTCTACTCCACTCATTAATCTAACTTAGTAGCACCTGTCTGAGCTCTTTAAAGACACCTATCCACCCCACAGTCAGTCAGACGCCAACTACTACCATGGGCAAGACCAAAGAGCTCTCAAAAGACACCAGAGACAAAATTGTGGACCTCCACAAGGCTGGAAAGGGCTACGGGGCAATTGCCAAGCAGCTTGGTAAAAATAGATCAACTGTTGGAGCAATTGTTAGAAAATGGAAGAGGCTACAGACTACTGTCAGTCTCCCTCGGACTAGGGCTCCATACAAGATCTCACCTCGTGGGGTATCACTGATGATAAGAAAGGTGAGGAATCAGCCCAGAACTATAAATGAGGAGCTGGTCAATGACATGAAGAGAGCTGAGACCACAGTTTCAAAGGTCACTGTCGGTGTAGAACACTACGACATCATGGTTTTAAATCATGCATTGCACGGAAGGTTCCCCTTATGAAGTCATCACATGTCCATGCCCGTCTGAAGTTTGCCAGTGACCATCTAGATGATCCAGAGGAGGCATGGGAGAAAGTCATGTGGTCAGATGAGACCAAAGTAGAACTTTTTGGTCTAAACTTTACTCGTCGTGTTTGGAGGAAAAAGATGGATGAGTTGCATCCCAAGAACACCATCCCTACTGTGAAGCATGGGGGTGGTAACATCATGCTTTAGGGGTGCTTTTCTGCGAAGGAGACAGGATGACTGCACTGTATTAAGGGGAGGATGAATGGGGTTATTTATTGTGAGATTTTGAGCAACAACCTTCTTTCCTCAGTCAGAGCATTGAAGATGGGTCATGGCTGGGTCTTCCAACATGACAACGAACCGAAGCACACAGCCAGAATAACCAAGGAGTGGCTCCGTAAGAAGGATATCAAGGTTCTGGAGTGGCCTAGCCAGTCTCCAGACTTAAATCTAATAGAACATATTTGGAGGGAGCTGAAACTCTGTGTTGCTCAGCGACAACCCTGAAACCTAACAAATCTAGATGAGATCTGTGTGGAGGAGTGGGCCAAAATCCCTGTTGCAGTGTGTGCAAACCTGGTCAAGAACTACAGGAAACGTTTGACCTCTGTAATTGCAAACAAAGGCTTTTGTACCAAATATTAACACTGATTTTCTCAGGTGTTCAAATACTTATGTTCAGTAGTGCAAGAAAAAGAAATTCTTTAAAAATCATACAAAATATTTCCTGATTTTTATTTTATTTTATTCTGTCTCTCAAAGTGGGAATGCACCTACAATGTGAATTTCAGACCCCTCCATGATTTCTAAGTGGGAAAACTTGCAAAATCGCAGGGTGTTCAAATACTTCTGTTCCTCACTGTATGCCTGCATGTGAATCGTAAGTTTTATTATGACTTATGGAGCCCTGGGATAGATATGGAGGTGCTACTGGTCGCTCTGCTCTCTTATTCTGCTAGGCTGCTTTGTATTTAGCAGCCAAAGCACCTTGATTCTATTGCCAGCTCTGTTAATGCACAGTGCTGGGTCTCACGCGATGACTGATGTGCACTCAACTCCACATATTCTGCCTATCTGGCTGCCACTGTCTTAACAGTTATAGGTAGTGAAACGCAGGCATACACTGTCTAAAATCACATGCTCTACAGGACACTGCCCTCCGACATGTTTCGCCAAACTAACTTGGCGTCTTCAGGGATATGGGCAGCCATATGGGCAGACTGCCCATATCCCTGAAGACGCCAAGTTAGTTTGGCGAAACATGTCGGAGGGCAGTGTCCTGTAGAGCATGTGATTTTAGACAGTGTATGCCTGCGTTTCACTACCTATAACTGTTAAGACAGTGGCAGCCAGATAGGCAGAATATGTGGAGTTGAGTGCACATCAGTCATCGCGTGAGACCCAGCACTGTGCATTAACAGAGCTGGCAATAGAATCAAGGTGCTTTGGCTGCTAAATACAAAGCAGCCTAGCAGAATAAGAGAGCAGAGCGACCAGTAGCACCTCCATATCTATCCCAGGGCTCCATAAGTCATAATAAAACTTACGATTCACATGCAGGCATAGCTGACAATTTTAAATGTCAGTTCAGTGTAATGTTTTATCTATAAGTAAATAATAAATGTTACGTTTTAGTTTCAACAATCACACGTGTCAACCAAGAGACAACTATTGGTCCTAGTGACCATTTGAAAATAATAATTTAATTGTGTCTCAACACGTTGTGTAGGGTCACTCAAAATAGCAATACTATACAATAGCTGGGATACCACATGCAAGGAGCCAAAGAGTAAAATACTGTATGTCTGCCAAGCCTTTGATAATGGCACATTGATCTAGAGACAAGGCTCACAGTATACGAATGCTATGGGGGTTCAATTATCAAACTGGTGTAAAGTTGAACTGGCTTAGTTGCCCATAGCAACCAATCAGATTTCACCTTTCATTTTTGACAGCTCCTTTGAAAAATGAACAGTAGAATCTGATTGGTTGCTGTGGGCAACTAAGCCAGTTCTACGTTACACCAGTTTGATAAATGACCCCATATGTCTCACACTTTCCCTTTTCCCCCTCTTGTGTCTGGAGTCATTTCTGTATATTTACTGTTTCTCTTTACTTTTTTCCTCCTAGAATGATCTAGACAAGTTTTCGAAAGGTATCAATCGATTTACACGAGAAGACCCAACTTTCAGAGTGCACTATGACACTGAGAGCAAAGAGACTATAGTGTCTGGGATGGGAGAACTGCATCTGGAGATTTATGCTCAGGTAAAACGTAGTGTGAGAAGTAGACAAGTAAAATAGCATATTGTGATTGGTGAATATATTTATTAGTAAATGTTTTCCCTAATTATTTTATTCTTCAGCGGCTGGAAAGAGAATATGATTGTCCTTGTACTATGGGAAAACCTAAAGTTGCCTTCAGGGAGACCATTGCCAGATCTGTTCCGTGAGTATTGTGTGGTATATGCAATGTTCTGGATGTCTTCTGAGCTCGTGTATGTCAGCTGCTGTTCTTATCTGCGTTGATTTTTGGTAGACGTTGTTGATTTTTGACTCTTAACCCTTCTGATGGGTCCCATACAGTTTCTATCAACCATGGCTCAATGTTCTGGAATTCAGAATATTATTAGTACATTACATTATCTCGTACAATAACCCCTTCCCACACCTGGGCGTAACTGTACATCCAGGATGCGGGAGGGATGTATGGAGCATGCTTGCAAAGGGATCCCAAAATGAGCACGGCATCTGAGGGATTAGACAGGAAAAAAGTGGGCTCCCTTTGTCCTCCAAACGGAGCCCTCGCTACAAAATTGATAGCTTCCAGTTGGTTACTAAGGCAGCCTGGGGTGGTACAAGCGATTAGAAGATCGCATGTTCAAAATTTCAGTAAATTTTTAGCCAAAAATGCAACAAGTGGCCCAAAGGTGTCAGTAGCCTTTAACTTTTTTATTTTTTTGCATCTTCAAACTTGTTACCCCCCCCCCACCATGAGCCAGAACTGAGAGTGGCCATTCGGGCCAATTTGAGCATTCTTGTATTACAGGTGAAACTCGAAAAATTTGTATATTGTGCAAAGTTCATTTATTTCAGTAATGCAACTTAAAAGGTGAAACTAACATATGAGACTCATTACATACAAAGCGAGATATTTCAAGCCTTTATTTGTTATAATTTAGATGATTATGGCTTACAGCTTATGAAACCCCAAAGTCACAATTTTGAGGTACCCTTTGCTCAGGGGGTATGGACTAATTAGCCAACTAGATTCTAATTTTAAGCCTCATTAATGCAATTCCTTTTAATTTGCATTACTGAAATAAATGGACTTTTGCACGGGATTCGAATTTTTCGAGTTTCACCTGTATATGGGCAGTCACTCACGGGAATCGCCACCATGTGATACCAAATAAATGTGTGGCTGACTGCGGTTTCTCCATGGAAAGATCAGCTTTTTGCAGGTGGTGACGGGAACAAGAACTGCATTTTAAAATGGGTGGTCTACAGTGCCTGGAAAAAGTATTCATACCTCTTGAACTTTTCCAAATTTTTTCACTTTATACCCACAAGCTTAGGGCTCTTTCACACTTGCGTTATTGTCTTCCGGCATAGAGTTCCGTCGTCGGGACTCTATGCCGGAAGAATAGTGATCAGGATTATCCTAATGCATTCTGAATGGAGAGTAATCCGTTCAGGATGCATCAGGATGTCTTCAGTTCCGGTACGGAACGTTTTTTGGCCGGAGAAAATACCGCAGCATGCTGCGCTTTTTGCTCCGGCCAAAAATCCTGAAGACTTGCCGCAAGGCCGGATCCGGGATCAATGCCCATTGAAAGGCATTGATCCGGATCCGGCCTTAAGCTAAACGTCGTTTCGGCGCATTGCCGGACCCGACGTTTAGCTTTTTCTGAATAGTTACCATGGCTGCCGGGACGCTAAAGTCCTGACAGCCATGGTAAGTGTAGCGGGGAGCAGGGGAGCAGCATACTTACCGTCCGTGCGGCTCCCCGGGCGCTCCAGAGTGACGTCAGGGCGCCCCAAGCGCATGGATCACGTGATCACATGGATCACGTCATCCATGCGCATGGGGCGCTCTGACGTCATTCTGGAGCGCCCGGGGAGCCGCACGGACTGTAAGTATACCGCTCCCCCGATCCCCGCTCCTACTATGGCAACCAGGACTTTAATAGCGTCCTGGGTGCCATAGTAACACTGAAAGCATTTGGAAGACGGTTCCGTCTTCAAATGCTTTCAGTACACTTGCGTTGTTACGGATCCGGCAGGCACCTCCGGCAACGGAAGTGCATGCCGGATCCCAACAACGCAAGTGTGAAAGAGGCCTTAAATGTATTTTATTGGGATTTTATGTGATAGACCAACACAATGTGGCAAATATGTGTGAAGTGAAAAGAAAATGATACAAGGTTTTCAACATTTTTTTTTTATAAATAAAATTCTGGAAAGTGTGATGTGCATTTTTATTCAGCCCCTTCAAGTCAATACTTTATAGGACCACTTTTCGCCACAATGACATCTTTAAAGAGGACCTTTCACAGTTTTTTTTATTTTTTTTTTATTGTTTTAGTTTAGATAAATACCTTTCCTTGCTGATGCTGCCACCCTGCCTTTTTTTTTTTTATATCGCTCCCACACCCTGCTGTGCCCCCCTGCTGTTTTCCCTCTCAGTATGTTAATACTGAGCATCTGTACAGGGAGAAGGAGATGCCAGGGTTTCTCAATAGGCGTCTTGTACTCCCTGGCTGTGGCGCTCTCCAATGCGATTGGAGAAGGAGAACAGAGGGCGTAGGAGCGATATTTGAAAAAAAGGGCAGGGTGGCAGCATCAGCGGGGGGTACCCCACAAGGAAAGGTATTTATCTAAACTAAAAAAAACATGAAAGGTCCTTTAAGTCTTTTGGGGTATGTCTCTACCAGCGTTGCACATCTAGAGGCTGACATCCCTGCCCATATTTGCAAAATAGCTCAGGCTCGTTCAGATTCAGAGAGCGTCTGTGAACAGCAGTTCTCAAGTCTGGCCGCAGAGTCTCAATGGGATTTAGGTCTGGACTTTGACTGGGCCATTCTAACACCTGAATATGCTTTGATCTAAACTATTCCATTGTAGCTCTGGCTGTATGTTTAGGGTAGCTGTGCTGCTGGAAGGAGAACCTCTTCCTCAGTCTTTTACAGTCTCTACCAGGTTTTTCTCCAGGCATGCCCTGTATGTATCCTTCCATCTTCCCATCAACTCTGACCAGCTTCCCTGTTCCTGCTGAAAAAAAGCATGCCCACAGCATGATGCTGCCACCACCATGTTTCACAATGGGGTTGGTGTGTTCAGGGTGATGTGCAGTGTTAGTTTGCTGCCACACATAGCATTTTGAATTTAGGCCAAAAAGTTCAGTTTTGTCTCATCTTACCAGAGTACCTTCTTCTATGTTTGCTGTTTCCCCTACATAGCTTGTGGCAAACTACAAATGGGACTTCTTATGGCTAGCTTTCAAAAATAGCTATATTTTTTTTTTGCCACTTTCCATAAAGGCCAGATTTGTGGAGTACACGACTAACAGTTGTCCTGTGGACAGATTCTCCCAACTGAGCTGTGGATCTCTGCAGCTCCTCCAGAGTTACCATGGGCCTCTTGGCTGCTTCTCTAGTTAATGCTCTCCTTGCCTGGGCTGTCAGTTTAGGTGGGTTTTGGTAGGTTTGCATTTGTGCCATACTCCTACCATTTTTGGATGATAAACAGTGCTCCGTGGGATGTCCAGAGCTTGAGATTTTTTTTATTTTTATAACCTAACCCTGCTTTAGACTTTTCCACAACTTTATCCCTGACCTGTCTGATGTGTTCACCTTGGTTTTCATTATGCTGTTTGATCACTGATGTTCTGTAACAAACCTCTGAGGCCTTCACAGAACAGCTGTAGTTATACTGAGAATAAATTACACACAGGTAGACTCTATTTTCTAATTAGGTGAATTCTGGTCATGCTGGATTTTTTTTTTTTGTGATTTCAATGTACAGGGGGTTGAATACAATGTACCATGTATCATTTTCTTATCAATTCACACATATCCAATAAAATACCTTTGTTTGTGGGTGTAACGTGAAAAAAAATGTGGAAAAGTTCTAGGAGTATGAATACTTTTTCAAGGCACTGTATAATGAGAAGACCCCTTTACAAGCTTCAGAACTGCATTCATGGAATTGCTTTATACAAGTTCCTTTTAAGAAAAGCAGGATAGAATCCACTACATTTGACCCTCATGGTAAACTGTGTGGTCAAAAATCTACAGCATATCCTAGTTGTTAAAAGGCATCTGTCAGCAGATTTGTACCCATGACACTGGCTGACCTGTTACTTGTGCACTTGGCAGCTGAAGACACCTGTGTTGGACTCATGTAACTGTTCATATGTGCCCGCATTACTGAGGAAAATGATGTATGCAAATGAGCCTCTATGAGCAACGGAGGCATTGACATTACACATTGAGACTCTGCTCTATCTGCAACTGCTGCACCCTTTCCACTTTGACAGGGCCAGGCAGTGTAAACATGATCACACCTGGACCTGTCTATCAAAGTGCAGAGGGCATGGCCGTTGCAGAGAGGGCAGAGCCTCTATAAGTAACGGCAACACCCCATTGCTCCTAGAGACTCATTTGCATATGTTAAAACATCATTTTTCTCAGCAATGTGGACACATATGAACATGGGGCCAACACAGATGTCTTCAGCTGCCAAGCGCACATGTAACAGGTCAGCCAGTTGCATAAGTACAAATCTGCTGACAGATGTGCTTTAAAGAGTTACTTCACACTTTTACCTGTGAAACCATCTCGTGGATCAGCATGTTGTACTGGAATTCCAGGGCAGCATCGTCCCTTTTCTGCAAGTTTTAACAACTGTGTTAGATCAGGTTTGTCATCAGTATGTGGATTACCATCCTATAATCTGTTCTCAGTTATGCAGTTTATTGGTCAGCAGCAGAATTATATCATGTACTCCGCTATCTCCGGACCATAGAGAATGATTGGAGCGGCTGGGTGCATGCTTGACCTGATGCTCCTTAAGATCGGAGTAACAGGATTTCTCTTCTCGGGATCGTAGGGGGTCCCAGTGGTTGGACCCCCAGCAATCTGTTAGTTATCCCCTAAACTTGGCCCCCCCATAAAGGGCGCCTCAGGCAAGGTGGACACAACCTTTTATATGAAAGTGCTTGGAAATCTTAGCATAAATGTACGATGTATGTACTGGCTACATTGCATATACTATAGCTATTCAGTTAAGCCAACTTAACCTAAAACTCCTACTGCTGTTTAGTGAGTCATTATGTCATACCCACAATGATTGTGGATAAATTAGTGGCATGTGGTTATAGGAAGGCAGACAGGTGGCTCAGTGGTCAGCACTGGTGCCTTGCAGCGCTGGAGTCCTAGGTT
Organism: Bufo bufo; assembly: GCF_905171765.1. NCBI lineage: Eukaryota > Metazoa > Chordata > Amphibia > Anura > Bufonidae > Bufo > Bufo bufo. The sequence goes on from NC_053392.1 coordinate 182,047,057, forward strand.
TGAATCCAACCAAGGACATCATCTGCATGGAGTGTGTATGTTCTCCCTGAGTTGTTTGGGTTTCTTCCGGTTTTCTTCGACACTCCAAAGACATACTGATAGGGAACTTAGATTGTGAGCTACACTGGGAACAGTAAGTGATGATAATGTCTGTAAAGCGCTAAGGACTATGTCAATGATATATAAGTGAGTAAAATAAATACATTTAAAAAAGTTAAAAAAAAGAGTATACAAGAAGGTCAAAAAAGATGAAGAAAATTTTAATTTCAAAATACGAAAGACATTCTCAGATTAAAAGTATTGCGTCTAAGTACTGTAGTATGTTGCAATATGATTCTTCTGGAAAGGAATATGTGGGGCAGACAACAAGGGGAATTAAAAATCATTTGAATGAACACAGGTCTAGTATAAGACGTTAGAAGGAGAAAAAAAGGTAACTTGAAGGTGGATGACCGAAAATTCAGAGGAATGACAGTAGCTTGCCATTTTTTGGAATTGGCACATCAGTTTTATCATCTTAAATGGAAGGTGTTGTCAATGGTAGAGGAAAAGGAAAATGAAGATGATAGTAGGAGGTTATCGCAGAGGGAGACATACTGACATGGCGGGGAGGAGGCCAGGAAGATGTTTGGCTCGGGGTCCTCTGGACATTGGAATTTACCAATGTAACCAGTGATTTTGTATGAAATAGAAAGACATGAAGATGTTTCATCTGAGTCATGAGTTTGACATAATGACTCGCTAAACGGCAGAATCCATTTTATTGTTGAAGTCTGCATGATGGAATCACTGATTTGGAAGAGTGTGGAGCCCCTCGTGTGCACTTATTGAGGTGTAGCTCTATTTTGGACTGTTCCATTACTTATGCTAAGATTCCACTGATACTCCTGGAGGGTAACTGGATGAGGGCATTCCTGGCAATCTATTGCATCAAGTTAGGGTAGCAGTGCTGTGGCAGTATAAGCACCAGTCGACCTTGCCCAGGAATTTTTTGCATCAGCTTATTACATAGGCCAATGCAAAGTGAATGGCGGAGAAATGATTGCTACTGCAGCCGTTCTTCCATCATTCCATTCTAATGATTATAATCGTGCAGCTTTCTAACCCTCGTCCTCCGTAGTGCGTGTGCCAGGGTACTGCAGCTTAGCTCCCATTCAGGTGAATAGCAGTGCCCTGGAAACTACACCATTGACTGAGCCTTCTGTCCGCAGTAAGGATTCTGGTGCCAGCAGGTGCCTGAAACCTCCTGAGCAGAGGAGATTCTGGCTGTCTTAACCCCCATCAATTTAATATTCATGACCTATCCAGAGGATGGGTCATCAATATTGAAGTCCCAGAAAATCCCTTTAAGTCTTTGACTAAAGCATTTAGTGTGTTAGTTGTACTTACCACCTGTTTAACGCTTTTAATGACGGCCATCCTGTAGAATGTCTGTTCTGTAGAGTTTTGCCACTTGACAAAATCACAAGCGGCCAGCGCCAGGTGCAGTATGGGCTCCATGTCGGGTGCAACGTTGCCGTATTTGTCTGTAATATCAAATAGCGATGATACGTCAGTGGGCTATGTATAGTTATAATTCTCATCAGTTAAAGGCCCAAATTACCTGGAATGTCCTCGGCAAACAGTGTTTCTGAGCGACTCTTCATCCTGTTGTAAAATTCTTTGTCTTTTGACTCGGTGTAGTTCTTTGGCTCGGCCTGTAGTGTGTATGTCACATTAGGAGCAGTTTGCTGCTTATTTGTGTAGTAGAGGACCTCAACCATACAGTTTATGGGCGGTTCCTGAGGAGAAAAACCTCTACTGATGACTCTTAAATATTCATCTCTGCAATATGTCACTGAGTCATGCTCTATGGCTGGATGACTTACCTCCTGCTGTCCGGGGCACTCTGGACCACTGCCGCCTGGTTCATCACTCGGCGTGGCTCTTAGGGGGGCAAGCTGATGGCACTGGGGTGGGGGAGCCCTGAAGGCACTAGGGGAACGGAGCTGATGGCACTGGGGGAAACTGATGCACTTGGACTGATCACACAGGGGGGAACGAAGGGTGTTTGGGACTGATGGCAGGGGCTCTGAGTTTTTATAAAGGCAAACAGTCTATGAATTCATTTTTTCTTATTAGAGTACTCGATTATTCGTAAAAATAATCGGTAGAATACTCTATTACTAAAATAATTGTTTACTGCAGCCCTAATGCCATCGCTCTTCCCTATATAGACTCGTTGTTTCCCTTGTTTACACAGCATTTACACTACCAGATCATCGCTAACCAGCATTACTAGTAACGCTGGTTAGCGATGGTCGTTTCAGTTGTCGGCCATTGTAAAGGGCCCATTACTTCAAGAAAACCCCTTAAAGCATCACTAATTTTTCACAAAGCTTGATGTATCAGAGACATATCAACAGCTGTGATTGGTGGGGGTCTGATCACTAAGACCCCCACTGAATCAGGGGAGAGAAGTGCCCATGTCCTCATTGGTGAGGACAAGATCGAGACGGGCCCATAGATTTTTACAGAGCTCTTCTCGTACAGCCAGGAGCGAGAGCGCAATATGTGCGCACTTCTCTCCCCTCGTTCTAGTGATCAGAGGTGGTGTCTGCATTCAGACCCCCACCAATCACAACTTTTGATATCTCTCTATGATTGTGAAAACTTAGTGACGCTTTGACTGCTAGTTTTGGTAGTCTAACTGGTTAGACTGGTAGAACTTAAAAATGTAGAACAGATAATCATGGCGTATATATGTGATATGTACTCATTAACCTGTTTATCTAGTGAAACTAAAAACTGTACACTGACCTCATTCAGGGCATCTTTTATGGCAAATTCCAAGTAATATTTGTTGCCTTCTCCTTCAATGCTCTGTTAAAATAATAGGAATATAATTCTTCTGTAAGAATCTTAACGTTTCTCAAGGTGTATCTACAAATGTTAGCAGACTCTGAGCTATACAGAGATATCAAGTGTCGTGCTATGTACTTCTAGCCCAATGCTGTCAGTCTTACCTCCTTGTAAGCACTTGTCACGTCCTGCTGTTCAAAAAGCCGGTGTGGCCCCCCTAGTGAGTAGTTAATGCAGTTCACAGCCACAGCTGCCGCTCTGGAGGTCGGGTATTCACTTGGTTTTAGAACTTCCATTGTACTTCTCGTCTAGACCAGAGGTAAGACACGATGCACTGCAGGGCTGCTTCACAGTGACGGTTGCTCTACTGTGTAATAAATGGTATTGCAAAATCCTCGTTCAGCACTTGTATAGGGTAGAGTAGCTGCAATCAGGAAGCTCCCTGGCCTGACATCACAGGAAGGTGGGAAGGGCTTGTCTTCTCTGAACTCTGGACTTCTGAAGACTGCCAGCTTCCAGCCTGCATCCTGCAAATGGCAGGTCCTTCTTCAAATGAACAATACAGTGAAGAAAAAAATGTTTAAACCTTTTTGGCTTTTCTTTTCATTTGAACAAATTAAACCGTTGAGCAGCTTGGTCAGTTCTGTATATCGATTGTCTTGCACTGATCCTGAGCTTCAGCTGTGTTATATCCCAGAGCAGCATTCACAATTCTGCAGGTCTCAATAACAAAACATTTGTAATGTGCTGTTCTCACAAGGGAATCAAAGCGCAGTTCCAGAGTAAACTGATCAGCGTGTTCTAATGCCCTGTGTAGACCATGTGAAACCTGCCCTCAAGAACCAAACTGAACTGGTGCGTTTTGATTCTTGATGAAAATATGTCCTAGGATGATGTCTGTTCGGTCCAGGTAATGAGATCCAGAGAGTGGCGGCTTTGTGGCTCCAAATGTCTTATGTTGGGTCCTGGGTTATGACAGTCTAGTATGACGGCTGATCTGAGAGGACGGCAAGGGGTGTGGGGTATCAGTAGTTCTTTCAAGTAACTAGGTCAAGAAGCAAATTTAAAAGGGTATTCTGTATTTTTGGGTAGTTATTGCATTTTTGACTAACTGAAGGTGCCTTATTGCTTTGTCTGGAATGCCTATATATAGGGCATTATAGCAGTCCAGTCATGAGGTTATGAAGACCAGTGTGGATAGATCTTCTGGAAGAATTGGATTCCTCTGGTAAAAGTATGGAGATTACCTAGTGGTAGATACCTGCTTCCAGAAATACATTCCCCACCAACAGCTACACCCAAATTACTTACATGGACTGAGCTTTGAAAGAATTGTGTTTCCCAGTTACAGATGTGTTGAATGTACAAGTTGCAATTTTGCTGGTAGGCTTTGACCATCTGACTAAACAGGGATATATGGCTGGAGATGGGTCATCATATGTAGTGGTGTGCCAGACCGGGACTCTGGGTGGTAATGGTAGCATGCAAGCTCCAAACAATATTGGACTGAACCCTGTGGTAGTTCATACTTTGAGGGAGCTGATGCAGAAGATAAGTTGAGAGATACTGTTTGTGGTCTTCCAGAAAGAAACAAAACCACTTAATAACTGTGCTATCAATGCTGTAAAACTCCTTAAAGAGGACTTGTCACTAGTCCTGACGTCTGTTGTAGTAAATAATTGTATTTGACATGAAATACATAAAAATGACAATTCTGAAGCATTTATTATTAAGACTCTCTGTAGTGCTGTTCCTCTTATTTCTGCTAGAAGTTTTATGAATAAAAATACAACTGGGTGGTACCAGTGGGTGGGGGGGGGGGTGGAGGGGGGGGGGTGTCCCTGCACATTCTGACATTATCCAATCAGTGCTGCCAGTTATCAAAATATGTCTAGATCAGGGGTGCACAACCTTCGGTCGTCCATACCATTCTGTGCGGCGCCTAACCATCTGGTAACAGACATGTATGTCTATGTCTTGTGGCTGCTCACATGCATCTTTCATGTATTATCCCATTAGATGGGTGTACTAGAAGTGTAACTAGACATTTATGATATGTACTGTATGTTCAATATGCCATAAATATAGTTTTTAAGTTGGTAATACCCCTTTAAATCTTATTTTCGGCCCTTGGAATTGGTTCAGGCTGACAATGTGGCCCCCAACCAAGAAAGGTTGTGTTCCCCTGATCCAGATGCTCCAGAATTGTTGTCACATGGAGAATGCAAGTAGTTTCTAAGGGCTCATTCAGACGACTGTATGTTTGTGTCCGATTGCACGTCTGATGCGGACCCATTCATTTCAACGGGGCCGCAAAAAGATGCGAACAGCACGCTGTGTGCCGTCCGCGTCCGTACTTTCATTCCACGGCCCCGCAAAAAAGGCCATAAAATGAATACGGTCATCTGAATGAGCCCTAAATCAGATATGTCAGGAGAGGTGACAGCTCCCCTTTATGTCTATGTATGTAATCAAATGTCAAGGCCGACTGTGTCATTTACCTGAAGAGTTATGACAGCTGTTCTCACCTTTCTGTAGACTCCACCTGCACCCTTTCTGGGAGATCTTTGATAATGATCTTTATTTTCAGGTTTGATTTCACTCATAAGAAGCAGTCTGGTGGGGCAGGCCAGTACGGTAAAGTCATTGGGTTTATCGAGCCGCTGGAACCTGAGAATTACACAAAGGTGGAGTTTGAAGACCGAACTGTAGGAACAAATGTCCCGAAACCGTTAATCCCTGCTGTGGAGAAGGTGAGCTACTGACCTTTGTACCATCACATCACATTTTTTCCCATTCGTTGAACGTATTTAAAAAAAAAAAAAAAAAAAGGATGCCGTTCACCATAGAGTTGCATTGTAAAAAACAATAGTATAGTATGTTTTTTTATTTTTTTATTTTACCAGACTCTTTTTTTTTTTTTTTTTTTTTTACCGTGTGGTGTGCTACGTTTTTTTTGTATCCTCTTCTCTTTTTTTTTTTTTTTTTTAACATATTTGTCAAACGGAGGCATAAAACATGATGCGAACTATGCCCACTCGCATAGTAAGATATTAGTATGGAACCCTTATGAAGAAATACAAACTGTATAGTTCTGCAGCATGCATATACCATGCTTATGGTATGTTTTCTGTCTCTTGAAGGGTTTCCGTGATTCCAGTGAGAAAGGGCCTCTGACGGGACACAAGATTTCTGGCATACGCTTTGTCCTGGTAGATGGTGCACATCACATTGTGGATTCCAATGAAATGTCCTTCATCAGAGCGGGAGAAGGAGCCTTAAAACAAGGTGCTTCAGTCTTATCACCCTAACTGACTGTATTCATAAGGTCTGGCTCTCTTTAGTATGTTACAGAAGCCTCTTTTCAATCTACTACTGGATGTACTGTTTGGTAGTCAGCACTGGAGTCGCCCTGCTGATCATCTTGTAGGAGACATACTTATCTTCTACGTTTCTGCACTGGTCTCTGCTGGGAGCTGGGGGGGGGGGGGGGGGGTACACATGCCAAGGAGACCCTTCCATTCACCTTCATTGGATCAGTGAGGTTTCTGGCAATTATTTCTGAAGTGAGGCGTGGACCTCTACTGCTGTATATGGCAGTAACAGGAGAATGACTTTAATATGACTGCTGCCGGTATAAGTAAAACCTGTTAACACTGGCACTTTACTTTCTAGTGCACCTGTCAGCAGATTTGTATCTATGAAACTGGCTGTCCTGTTACATGTGCGCTTGCAGCTGAAGACATCTGTGTTGGTCCCATGTTCTTATGTGCCCACATTAATTAGAAAAATGAAGTTTTAATATATGCAAATGAACCTCTAGTAGCAACAAGGGCGTTACCATTACTCCTAGAGGCTCTGCTCTCTCTGCAGCTGCTGCACCCTCTCTACTTTGACAGGGTCAGGCTGTGAAAGCGTCATTGTGCCTGGCCCTGTCAATCAATCTACAGAGGGCACAGCAGTTGCAGAGAGAGCTGAGTCTTTAGGAGCAACAGCAACGCCCCCATTGCTCCTAGAGGCTCATTTGCATATATTAAAACATAATTTTTCTCAGCAATGCAGGCACATATGAACATGAGGCCAACACAGATGTCTTCAGCTGCCAAGTGCACATGTAACACATCAGCCAGTTTCATAGGTACAAATCTTTTGATAGATGCCCGTTAATTTAAAAGGTCAGGCTTTGCTATAGGATCTCTATATTTCTCGCAACTAAACCTTGTTTTAGCGCTTACGATACTCTTTCTTATGACATTTTGTGGAACAGATATTTGACAGTTTGTAACTGTAACTTGCATTTTATTTTGGGCCAGCTTTGGAGCAAGCAACGATTACCATCCTGGAACCAATAATGTCTGTAGAGGTCAATGCACCGAATGAATTCCAAGGTCCTGTGATTGCTGGCATTAACCGAAGACATGGTGTGATTACTGGTCAGGACGGGTCTGAGGACTACTTTACACTTTATGCTAATGTAAGTACATTAAAGTGGATGTCAACGAAAAAGTATGTTTGTCACGGCTCGGCTTGGTGTACATAAATTGAAAAGGTATAGTCACCTCCCAGAGCTCCCATTCCAATGCCGCCCAGTCCTCTGATTCCTGCTGCAGGGACCACACGACCACATATCTCCTATAGCCAGTGATTGGCTGCAGCAGTCGCATGTCCCTATGATGTCATTGCTGGAGCAGGAAGTAGAGAACAGTGGGTAGTCAAGCAGAACCGGAGCGGGAGGGATCAGAGGGTGATTATGCTTTTTGTTTTTTTGTGACTTTATTTTTATTTATTTATATATTTTTATCACCACTTCCCTACTTTATTGCCTCTAGGCTCTTGGTTATGTTTGGTTAGTGTGTTTTTACATTAGCACAAAACTTTCCATTGTTTACAAGTTTTATTCCATTGCAACTTCGCCTCAGGAGCTTTACTGTTAACTATTTTGTGTCAGGAGCTCTGGTGGTGGCGTCTTGTAGACAAATAAATCTGTATATATTGTTGAGAAATCTTTTAAAGGGGTTTTCCAGAAATAAAAAAAAATGAAAATACATATTTATTTTATAATAAATATAGTCACAAATACCTTTCATTACTTAGAATGGCTCGTTTTGTCTGGGAAGCAATCATTAGGAGAAATAAAATGGCCGCCGTCCTATCAGTACACACAAAACCTGTCCTAATCACACAGGACAAGTTACTTCACCACAATGAGCCACAGTGCTGCCTCATCCTCCTCTCTGCTCTGCTTGTCAGGAATCATGATCCTGAATACAGGTGAATCTCTGTGGGAATGGAGATGATGAGGAGACATGAGAGGAGGGTGAGGTGTGGCTAATGAGCAGCAGCTCTTGTATGCAGTCTCCATTACCACAGAAACACATTACCACAGCCTATCCTATCCATCCTCTCTGTACTTCATGTCTCCTCATGAACTAAATTCCCCAGAGATTCAGCTAAAGTTCTTATCATCTGTATTCAGGATCATAATCCCTGACAAGTAGAGCAGAGAGGAGGATGAGGCGGCTCTTTACCTCAGTGTTGTGAAGTAACTTGTCCTCATGTGTGATCAGGACAGGTTTTGTGTGAACTAATGGAACAGTGGCCATTTTGTTTCCCCTGATGATTGCTGCTCAGACAAAACGAGCCATTATAAATAATGAAAGGTATTTGAGAATATATTTATAATAAAGTAATATATAAGTATTTTCATTTTCTTAATTCCCGGAGACCCCCTTTAATATACTTCTTGCAGTCTTTCTGAGTTTGCATCATAGTACATTAATCTGTATATATTGAATTGTAGGCGCATCTTGCTGAAAGTTGGGGACCACCCCCACTATTATGCCCCTTTGTTCAAAGTGGTAGCTCTGGTGCTAGAAGCTGCGGTGAATAGCTGTTTGGTGAGGGAGTCAGACCCTCACCGATCTGACATTTATGAACTAACCTGAGGATAGATCCTTAGTATCTGGAGCCCAAAAAACGCCATGAAAGTTTCAGTCCTGCGAGAACTGAGCATTCCAAAACCATGCCGCATGTTACCTCAGTCACAGTGGGATCGCGACATGTGGCCGTACCCTAAAACATATTTATGGGAATGCTCACAATAAAGTTTCTATTTATGTATATCGCTATATATACACTGTATATCCTGTGGCAGCCACTTCAGGGACGGTTAAGGCTGCCTCCCTCATTGAATTTGGGGTGTAGTTGCCACATGTTCACACGTGGCAAAATAGTTGCAGATGAATGGGGCTTTACAATGCCTCCATTATTGCCATCTTTCCCTGTGTGGAACTACCATGCTGCAACTTTACTCTGTGAATGTGCCCTTGATGCACGCATTTATGAACCACAAGTTAAAGTTGTTCTGCATTTGGTCAATGTCACTGGGCCAGATTATCTGTCCAGCATTTGTGGTGACCCCGCACAATAATTTAGCTTCACATAAATACAGCCATTGCAAAAAATCTTTGGCGTTGTGGTTCTTTACTGTCCATCGAAATGGCTGGGGTTACATTTTGTGTCTTTATATTTTTAGGTTCCTCTCAATGATATGTTTGGCTATGCAAGCGAGCTGCGATCCAGTACAGAGGTATGTATACTCGCATAGTATTTCTCCTCTTGACAGCTAGTGCTGCAGGATCTAAGCACTGTCCTTCAAGATTATAAGCTAGAACCCCCTATGACGGGATCAGCAACCTCCGGCACTCCAGCTGTTCTGAGACTACAACTCCCAGAATTACAAGAACAGCCGAACAAGTGTGCATGCTGGGAGCTGTAGTTTTACAGCACCTGGAGTGCCGAAGGTTGCTGACCATAGCCCTATGATTATAAACTGACCATACACTTAAGATGGCTGTTTATCTTTGGCGCACAGCTTTCTCACCAAGCCATGCATGCTTGGACTGTACATCATGTATATGCTTATTTATTGGGGACGGAGACTAGCTGCTGCAGACACCTTTAACACAGGCTTATTTCTTGGCACCACTAACAGTTGGGTATTGAGATACAACATGCCCAAGCCTTGTTTCCTGAGACTTCTGTTGTCGGGGCATAGTCAGGACATCACCATGCATATTTTTGGATACGGCAACATTAAAGGGTTGTCCAGGAATACAGATATTAAGGGATTATCTCCGTTCAGCACATGGCCTTTATCATGTAGAGAAAGTTAATACCAGGCACTTACTAATGTATTATTATTGTCCATATTGCCTCCTTTGGCTGGATTCATTTTCCATCACATTATACACTTCTCGTAGCCATGGTTTCAACCACCCTGTAAGCCAGCAGAGGTGGTTGTGCTCGCACACTATAGAAGCTGGCCTATTCGTGCTCCCATGGTCCCGGCTACTAGAGAGGCTGATGCCTTTTCCTATGGTGTGCAAGCACGGCCACTGCTGCTGGATTGCAGGGTGGTCATAACCCCTGGATACAAGCAGCGTATAATATGATGGAAGAACGAATGAAGCTAGCTAAGGAGGCAATATGGAGAATCACAATACATTAGTAAGTGCCTTGTATTAATTTTGTCTACATGATAAATGCTACTTGCTGAAGTGCGACAACCCCTTTAAGGCATCCTTTTGGGTTTCCAAGTTTTCAGCTCTTCATATAGAGGATAAAGGGTCTTCAATAGTTGATACTTTTTAGTTGCTAATTGGGATAACAATATAATAGCTCTGTTGTTCTTTTGATAGGCTTAAATCAGGCCACCTCCGGAACTCTAGCTGTTGTGAAACACATTGTGACATTTCTATACCTTTCACAAAGCGGAACTAAAAATTGAAATCTACTATGTCGTAGTCACTTCACATTTACTGCTCAGTGCATTGAATATTCAGTGCTAAGCTCATAGAACCCCTTTAATATAAATGTTACTGCAGCATGATTTTGTCTTCTGGCTCTTCATCAAGTTTTCCATATATGAAATGCTTGTACATGTGTAAATCCCACCCTTCATGTGAAGAATGTCACAGTTAATTAGTCTGCAGTAAAGTTATCATTTTGTGGCTTTTTTTGTTTTAGGGAAAGGGTGAATACACAATGGAGTACCTCAAATACCAGCCCTGTTCACCTAATGCTCAAGAAGAATTGGTCACCAAATATCTGGAAGCCACAGGCCAACTACCAGTGAAGAAGGGAAAGTACAAGAGTTGACCTCCTTTCTTACAATGACCCTTATAGACATTTGAGCCGTCTTGATCTGCTTTTTATTCCATGAAAATATTCCCACCGATTTATATTTATACTGTCTCTATATGTACATTCTTTCCCCTTCTGGAATGTGGTTACAGCAGACACTGGCGAATCAATGCTGGTTTTTGTGAAACCCCTTGGACTCAAGGTTTTGTCACCTGCGAAGCCAGAGCGGATCGGATACATGCAGAAGTCGATAATTTGCTGCACTATTTGGATTTGTGAAACGGAAGTTTTCATCTTATCTATTCTCACTGGCTTTCTGACTACTGCCTGAACTTCATGGATGGATATACATGTGGTTTATTATCGAAATGCCCATTTAGACAGAGGGGTGTGTTTCACTAATGTGGAGATTAAAGGGGTTGTTCCATCTCAACATATATTTGGCAAATTGCTAGGATGTGCTGTAGATGTCAGCGGTAGGTCCCACCTCTGAGACCTGCTTCTGGCTCCAGAACTGGGCTCTCTTAAGTGCAGGTGGAACAGCCACACATGCTGAACCATCCTCCATTCACTGCTATCTCACTTCTGAAAATAGCTCTGTGTGCTTGCTTGGCGATTTTCAGAAGTCCAGTGAATGGAGAGAACACTGTGCATGCGCAGTGTGCTCTCCTTCACTTTAGGGGCCCTGTTATGGACATAGGATCTGCACATATCCAACATCGGTAGAGTTAGCATAGCCCCTTTAACGTTCATATGGGTGGACAGAAAAAAATCCTGCTATAGTCCAACAATAGTCCGCCAGGGAATAAAATGCGTCACTCGTTTGGGATGAGTTATTAATTCTAAAATGGCTATGACTATAATATCCCTCTCATGTACAAAACATTTCCCCTTAGAAAAAATCTAATTGAGTAAACATATTGGTTTCTAACTAAGGTGTAGACTTCAATCTTACTCCTTCCAGGGGGTTTGACACACAGCATTTCCTGTCTCTTGAAAGGCACGCCTGCCTAGGTATGAAGAGACACAGTAGTGGCAGTGTATCACTGTATATGGAGGTAGATGTATAGTTTAGGACTATACACCTGTGGTATTTTCTTGTCACCTGGTCCTCCTAGATGGATGTAGTGAAATAGTAAGAATATGCATATTTTCTATTTTATTTTTTAAGTTTTTGCAAAAAACAGCACAGAGATTTGTGCCCAGTAGTACTAAGAGTAGTAGTGGCCTAAGAAGGAAAAGATAGATGGTCATAGGGTAGGTGATGAGGTAACAAGATTCATCTTAAAGAACTGAGGAACAGTCCTAAGCAGTTTAGGATAGTCCTTGTCACAGCTGGCATGTAGACTGGGAAATAATCAATCTGTAGACACATCAGAGACCTAATGGAAACCAGAAGCTGCTGATTAAAATTAAAATTGGTTGTGACTTTCCTGAGAAAAAACTTTTTCATTCTTTATCCAAATGAGGCCTTAGCCCCTTGGTGCACCTAAACGTTTCAGTGCTGGCCGCGCCCCTCATTTGTATAAAGACTTTTTTTATTTTATTTTTTTCGGTAGTGCCGCAACCGATTTTCACAAGAAAAGTAATTTTAATCAGCAGGATCAACCCCATCAAGCAGTATCTCTGGTTTAGTCGGCCAGTTTCCAGTAGTATTTGTCAAAATGCCATACACCTTTGGCATCCCTTTGGGATGATATGGATTTATGCACAAATTGGTCATAAAATGTGATCTGATCTTCATCTAAGTCACAACAATAGACAATCACAGTCTACTTAAACTAAACACACACAAAAAATTTAATGTTACCATGTTTTTATTGAACACACCATGTAAACAGTCACAGTGCAGGTGGAAAAAGTATGTGAACCCCTAGACTAATGACATCTCCAAGAGCTAATCGGAGTGAGGTGTCAGCCAACTGGAGTTCAATCAATGAGATGAGATTGGAGGTGTTGGTTACAGCTGCCTTGCCCTATAAAAAAAAAAAACACACCAGTTCTGTGTTTGCTTTTCACAAGAAGCATTGTCTGATGTGAATGATGCCTCGCCCAAAAGAGCTCTCAGAAGACCTACGATTAAGAATTGTTGACTTGCATAAAGCTGGAAATGGTTATAAAAGTGTATCCAAAAGCCTTGCTGTTCATCAGTCCACGGTAAGACAAATGCTCTATAAATGGAGAAATTTCAGCACTGCTGCTACTCTCCCTAGGAGTGGCTGTCCTGTAAAGATGACTGCAAGAGCACAGCGCAGACTGCTCAATGAGGTGAAGAAGCATCCTAGAGTGTCAGCTAAAGACTTACAAAAGTCTCTGGCATATGCTAACATCCCTGTTAGCGAATCTATGATACGTAAAACACTAAACAAGAATGGATTTAATGGGAGGATACCACAGAGGAAGCCACTGCTGTCCAAAAAAACATTGCTGCACGTTTACAGTTTGCACAAGTGCACCTGGATGTTCCACAGCAGTACTGGCAAAATATTCTGTGGACAGATGAAACAAAAGTTGAGTAGTTTGGAAGAAACACACAACACTATGTGTGGAGAAAAAGAGGCACAGCACACCAACATCAAAACCTCATCCCAACTGTGAAGTATGGTGGTGGGGGCATCATGGTTTGGGGCTGCTTTGCTGCGTCAGGGCCTGGACGGATTGCTATCATCGAAGGAAAAATGAATTCCCAAGTTTATCAAGACATTTTGCAGGAGAACTTAAGGCCATCTGTCCACCAGCTGAAGCTCAACAGAAGATGGGTGTTGTAACAGGACAACGACCCAAAGCATAGAAGTAAATCAACAACAGAATGGCTTAAACAGAAGGAAATACGCCTTCTGGAGTGGCCCAGTCAGAGTCCTGACCTCAACCCGATTGAGATGCTGTGGCATGACCTCAAGAAAGCGATTCACACCAGATATCCCAAGAATATTGCTGAACTGAAACAGTTCTGTAAAGAGGAATGGTCAAGAATTACTCCTGACCGTTGTGCACGTCTGATCTGCAACTACAGGAAACGTTTGGTTGAAGTTATTGCTGCCAAAAGAGGTTCAACCAGTTATTAAATCCAAGGGTTCACATACTTTTTCCACCTGCACTGTGAATATATACATGGTGTGTTCAATAAAAACATGGTAACATTTAATTCTTTGTGTGTTATTAGTTTAAGCAGACTGTGATTGTCTATTGTTGTGACTTAGATGAAGATCAGATCACATTTTATGACCAATTTGTGCAGAAATCCATATCATTCCAAAGGGTTTACATACTTTTTCTTGCAACTGTATATGCTCCATACAAGGATACATGACTGTATATTGTCCTACAGCTATTCTCATGGAGGCCCCCGGCTATCTGTGTCTGTAAAGTAATCATACTCGTCTTTCATCCTCCACATCCATTGACTGTGTCCTCTGCTTGTTCCAAGGTACCTATTATTCAGCATAGGCACTGAACAGCAAATAGACGGGTCAGGCACCTGTGCACATACAGGGGATGCTGCAGATAAGTCTCTGATTGCATTATTACAACAGCAGCCGTAAACGGTTTTGCTGAGACCTGAAAAATTGTTTATGGCCAGGCATTGTGTCAGAATAACAAAAAAAAAAAACATCACCTGCTTGGATCATCCCAGCTACTGCGGCACAGCTCCCGTTGCCACCTCTTCTGGACCGGAAGTGTGATGTGCCAACATGCACCTCATTGGTGACATGTGCAGGCATGGTATGTGACAACTGAGCCTCAGCATTTTTTTCAAAGGACGTCAAATCAAAGCTCTTTCGAGTATAAATTATCTATCAGATGAAAAATTCAAACAGGACCGACTTCTTTCCATGATGTGTCATTGTTTGGCTAAGAGGATGTATTCCACCTGAAGAAGGTTCATTGTGGTTAAGATTGTTAATTTATATCAACTTTAAAAAAAATGAAAATCCAGAGGGAAAAAAAGCAGACTGGTTTGAGAGCTGCACTTATACAAGCAGCCAAACAATGCGAGTTTGTGAGCGTTCGTGTTTTTGAGTTCAAGTGTGTGTTTGTATTAAGTGTGTGACTTTAGATGACGTGAGGGAGTATCTGTGATAGCTGAATTATTTGTGTGCATTGCTGAGTGGCTGTGCCTGACTTTATTGTACTCTATACCAAGTCAGAGCAGTGTAGTCTAGTTTATATACTGTGACTTGCTTTTGCTGCCAGGTTTATTTCATAGCAGCTGAGAGTATACTGTGATTTACATATAATTTTTTTCTCTTCCTTCTCCAGGGTGTTGCACAGGTGAGTAATTAGGGTGTGACTATCTAATTAGGAGAAGTAAAAAAAAAAAAACAGTCTTGAGGGGAGCTCAGTCCTTTGAATCCAGAGAAAAAAAAAAAGTCTGGTTTGAGAGCTGCATTTATAAAAGCAGACAAACAACGCAAGTTTGTGAGCGGTCGCATGTTTTTTTTTTCCAGTGTTTGTTTGTATTAAGTGTGTGACTTTAGATTACGTGAGATTCAAGGACTTTAGGAGGGGACTACAGTAAGTTACATTCTTATCACTGCACTGTATTGTATTTTTCTCTTTTCTTGTGTAATCCCCATTTAGTATGTGTTCCATTATTGACAACGCAGTCCAGTGCACATCTTGTCTAATGTATGCAGTCCTGGAACAGCCGTTTGAGGGTGCATATATTTGTTCAAAATGTGAGCAAATTGCCCGTTTGGAATTGCACATCGAGTATCTAACAGGGTGAGTTTCAACACCTGAGAAGCGTTGACAATTTGGAAAAGAGTTTGTTGCTCACTGAGCAAGCACTCTATGCGGCAGATGTGGGGGAGGGTGGTAGCAAGGAGGCTGAGGAAAGTGAGGTAGCTGGCTGGATAACAGTTAGAAAACGGGATAGAGGGAAGAGTGCCAGGGAGGCTAGCCCTGATCTGACACCCCAACAAGTTTTCAAGGTTGGCAGATGAGGGGGATGTCAGTTCAGCCCTGCTGCATCCGGACCCTTCCTCTGCCAGTCAGGGGAATGTCAGCTCCAGTAAGTAAGGGATCAGGAGAGCAGGGCAGGCAAGACAGGTGCTGGTACTGGGAGACTCAATTATTAGGGGTACAGATCTGCGATCTGTCACACAGACCGGTATCGTCAAATGGTGTGTTGCCTTCCTGGCGCTAGAGTTCGACACATTGCAGATCGGGTTGACAGATTACTGGGAGGGGCTGGAGAAGATCCAGCAGTCATGGTCCATATTGGAACCAATGACAAAGTTAGAGGTAAGTGGAGCATCCTTAAAAGTGATTTTAGGGATTTAGGTCAAAAACTTAGGGCAAGGACCTCAAAGGTAGCGTTTTCCAAAATACTACCTGTACCACGAGCCACACAAGAAAGGCAGCGGGATGACTGGGCGGTTAATGTACAGGGTTACAGTCTGTTTAGAAACACAGCAAGAAAGATGAAATGGCTCTCACCTGCTCTTCATCTATTTTAAGCACGGAACAACCACAGTTGGATGTGGGTAAGTTGAGATCTAATAAAAATAAATAATCCAGCTCAATACGTAGACGGTGCAGCGGTACTTTATTTTAGCGATTAAAAAAATTATACATCCAGTTTGACAAATCCTCGTCTACCGGTTTCGGGGTATTGTGATGTCTGCCCTTACTCATGACATACTTTAGAAAGGATCGCCAAAACCAGAGAGGGGGAGGGGTCTGCCTTTATGTAAAGTCCTGTCTAAAGCCCACAGGCCGAGAAGATATAAGTGAGGGACATGGGTAGAGTCACTGTGGGTAGAAATATATGAAGGCAAAAAAATATATAAAATACTAATAGGAGTTTATTATAAACCGCCTAATATACCAGAGTCCACAGAAAATCTACTAAACGAGATAGACGAGGTGGCATATCATATTGAGGTTGTTATAATGGGGGACCCCAACTACCCAAATTTAGACTGGGAAATTAAAACCTGTATATCTCATAAAGGAAACAGGTTCTTGGCGATAACCAAAGACAATTGCCTTTCCCAACTGGTTCAGGACCCGACTAGAGGGACGGCCATACTGGACTTAGTATTAACCTATAGACCTGACAGAACAACAGATGTGCAGGTTTGGGGACACCTGGGAAATAGTGACCATAAAGTAATAACCTTCCAATTGTCTGTCATTCAAAAGAGTGTTTCTTCAGGGAGGAACAAAAATGCTAAACTTCAAAAAAGCTAAATTTAGCCAACTAAGAGAGGTCATAGGCCTAACTAACTGGGACAAAGTCCTCTAATATAAAATACAAAAATCAGGAAAAAAATAAAATATGTAAAAAACAAAAGCAGCTAAACTAGAGACTGAGAGATTAATTGTTAAAGAGAGCAAAACTAACCCTAAAATGTTCTTCAATTACCGTATTTTTCGCCCCATAAGACGCATTTCCCCCCCTTCCCCGAATGCTGCCATTTTTACTCTGCTAAGGGTCCATTCACACGTCCACAAAATGGGTCCGCAATTTTGCTGTAGGAATTGCGGCGGGGCCCTGTGCACTCACTGTACTCTATTACACCGGGTCCCACTTACAGCAGTATTCATATGTAAATTGTAGGCATGGGAGCTCTGTTAAAGTATTGCAATCCACTGTAGTACTCACTATGAAACTACTGTGGCTGGCAGGCTTGCCGATCACTCACTTTGTCACGCTCATGCTCCTCCCACTTTATTAATGAAGTGAGTGACGTTACGCTGCCTGCTGCGGTAGTTTCATAGTGAGTACTACAGTGGATTGCGATACTACTGCAGAGGATTGCAATACTTTAACAAAGCTCTCATGCCTACACTTTACTTATAAATACTGCTGTGAGTGGGGTCTGGTGTAATAGAGTACAATGACTGCATCGGGCCCTGCCGCGATTCCTGTATTGGGGGTCACTATTTACACAGGAACACTGTTATGGGGGGGGGGGGGGGGGGGAATCTGTGGATGACACATGTATTGCATAAGATGCTATATATGTCATCCACAGATTTCCCCACCCCATAACAGTACATCATCCACAGATCCCCCATAATAGTGTCATCCACAGACCACCATTAGTTCAAAACCTACCTAAAGCACATCTTTTTGTTAAAAAAATGTTTTTATTTTCCTCCTCAAAAACCTAGGTGCGCCTTATGGGCAGGTACGTCTTATAGGGTGAAAAATACGGTATATAAATGGTAAAAAGTATAAATCTGAAGGTGTCGGCCCTTTACAGAGTAATGAGGGGGGAGTTGTAGAGAGCCATGAGGAGAAAGCAAAGCTATTAAATATTTTTTTTCTCTCCACTGTATTCACTGAGGAAAATAAACTGTCAGATGACATGCAGAATGTAAAAGTAAATTCCCTATTAAAAGTGCCCTGTCTGACCAAGGAAGAAGTATAGCGGCGTCTTAAAAATATTAAAATAGACATATCCCTAGGACCGGATGGCATACACCCCCGTATCCTAAGAGTTAAGTAGTGTTATAGCCAGACCCTTATTTCTGATATTTAAGGACTCTATACTGACAGGGAGTGTTCCACAGGATTGGTGCATAGCAAATGTGGTGCCAATATTCAAAAAGGGTCCAAAAACAGAGCCTGGAAACTATAGGCCGGTAAGTTTAACATCTGTCGTTCTAAGTTCTAGACTTGACAGCAACGATTCAATGGATGTCGTATATCTGGACTTCTCCAAAGCATTTGACACTGTACCCCATAAAAGATTAGTATATAAAATGAGAATGCACAGACTGGGAGAAAATGTCTGTATGTGGGTAAGTAACTGGCTCAGTGATAGAAAACAGAGGGTGGTTATTAACGGTACACACTCAGATTGGGTCACTGTCACTAGTGGAGTACCTCAGGGGTCAGTATTGGGCCCTATTCTCTTCAATATATTTATTAATGATCTTGTAGAAGGCTTGCACAGTAAAATAACATTTTTTGCAGATGACACTAAACTGTGTAAAGTAATTAACACGGAAGAGGACAGTATACTGCTACAGATGGATCTGGATAGATTGGAGGTTTGGGAAGAGAAGTGGCAGATGAGGTTTAACACTGACAAATGTAAGGTTATGCACATGGGAAGGAATAATGCAAGTCACCAGTACATACTAAATGGTAACACTCGGTAACACTGACATGGAAAAGGACCTAGGAATTTTAGTGAACAGCAAACTAAGCTGTAGAAACCAGTGTCAGGCAGCTGCTGCCAAGGCCAATAAGATAATAGGTTGCATCAAAAGGGGCATAGATGTCCTACCACTCTACAAATCATTAGTCAGACCACACATGGAGTACTGTGTACAGTTCTGGGCTCCTGCGAACAAGACAGACATAGCAGAGCTGGAGAGGGTTCAGAGGATGGCAACTAAAGTAATAACTGGAATGGGGGGACTACAATACCCTGAAAATTGGGGTTATTCACTTTAGAAAAAAGACGACTGAGGGGAGATCTAATAACTTCGTATAAATATATCAGGGGACAGTACAGAGATCTATCCCAACATCTATTTATCCCCGTGACTGTAACGAGGGGACATCCTCTGCGTCTGGAGGAAAGAAAGTTTCTACACAAACATAGAAGAGGATTCTTTATGGTAAGAGCAGTGAGACTATGGAACTCTCTGCCTGAGGAGGTGGTGATGGTGAATTCTCAAGAGTGGCCTGGATGTATTTCTGGAATGTAATAATATTATAGGCTATAGTTACTAGAGATGGGTCGTTGATCCACGGAGTTATTCTGATTGGAGTTGGGAAGGAATTTTTTTCCCCTTAAGTGAGGAAAATTGGCTTTTACTTCACAGTGGGTTTTTTTTTTGGCCTTCCTCTGGATCAACTTCCAGGATAACAGGCCGAACTGGATGGACAGATGTCTTTTTTTCGGCCTTATAAACTATGTTACTAACTGTAGCCTAATGAGTTGCACGACCTTTAGTATACAATTAAGGCCTCATGCACACGACCGTTGTGTGCATCAGTGGCTGTTGTGCCGTTTTCCCTTTTTTTTTCGCGGACCCATTGACTTTCATTGGGTCCGTGGAAAAATCGGAAAATGCCCCGTTTTGCAGCCGCATCCGTGATCCGTGTTTCCTGTCCGTCTAAAAAATATGACCTGTCCTATTTTTTTGATGGACAACGGTTCACGGACCCATTCAAGTCAATGGGTCCATGAAAAAACACGGATGCACACAAGATTGACACCCGTGACCGTAGGCTACTTTCACACAGACGGATCCGTGAAAACTCAGATCCGACAGTATATTCTAACAGAGGTGTTCCCATAGTGATGGGGACGCTTCTAGTTAGAATTTACTTTGAACTGTGTACATGACTGCTGCCTGGCAGCACCCGATCTCTTACAGGGGGCTGTGATCCGCACAATTAAACCCTCAGGTGCTGCACCTGAGGGGTTAATTGTGCGTATCATAGCCCCCTGTAAGAGATCATGTGCTGCCAGGCAGGAGGGGGCACACCCCCCTGCCTCCCCAGTTTTAAATTCATTGGTGGCCAGTGGGCCCCCCCCCCTCCCTCCCTTGTATTTAACACATTGGTGGCCAGTGCGGCCGGCCCCCCCTCCCTCCCCTGTAGTTAACACATTGGTGGCCAGTGCGGCTGGCCCCCCCTCCCCTGTAGTTCTGTAGATTCATTGGTGGCCAGTGGGCTCCCCCTCCTAATTAAAATCTCCCCCCTTATCATTGGTGGCAGCGGAGAGTACCGATCTGAGTCCCAGTTTAATCGCTGGGGCTCCGATCGGTAACCATGGCAACCAGGATGCTACTGCATTCCTGGCTGCCATGGTTACTTAGCAATTTTAGAAGCATTATACTTACCTGCTATAAGCAATGCGCCGCACAGACCTTTCACTTACCAGTATGAGGAGTGCCCGGCCGGTCACAGACATCGCAGCTCGCAGGTAAGTATAATGCTTCTAAAAATTGCTAAGTAACCATGGAAACCAGGACTGCAGTAGCGTCCTGGTTGCCATGGTTACCGATCGGAGCCCCAGCGATTAAACTGGGACTCCAATCGGTACTCTCTGCTGCCACCAATGATAGGGGGGGGAGATTTTAATTAGGAGGGGGGGGCCCACTGGCCACCAATGAATCTACAGGGGAGGGAGGGGGGGCCGGCCGCACTGGCCACCAATGAGTTAAATACAGGGGGAGTATTTTGCCATATAAAATGAGAGGGAGGTTACTATCCCTACATACAGTCCTGATCAAAAGTTTAAGAAAATGAAAAATCATATTTAGCATGGCTGGATCTTAACAAGCTTCAACATGCAACAAGAAGAAATGGGAGCGAGACAAAACATTTTTTGAGCATTCAATTTAATGAAAACAACGAATAAACTGAAACAGGCTGTTTTTCAGCTGATCAAAAATTTAGGACCACACCTCCAAAAAAAAAAAAAAAATCCCCCAAAACTGAAATCCAACTTCCAAACATAAACTCAGTAATGAGTAGCTCCGCCGTTATTGTTTATCACTTCAAAAATTCATTTCGGCATGCTTGATGCAAGCGTTTCCATGAGGTGAGTGGGAATATTTCTCCAAGTGGTGAAGACGGCCGCACGAAGGCAATCTACTGTCTCGAACTGTTGTCAATTTTTGTAAACTTCCCTTGCCATCCATCCCCAAAGGTTCTCAATTGGATTTAGATCAGGGGAACACGCAGGATGGGCCAAAAGAGTGATGTTATTCTCCTGGAAGAAGTCCCTTGTCCTGCGGGCATTGTGTACTGTAGAGTTGTCCTGTTGAAAAACCCAGTCGTTACCACACAGACGAGGGCCCTCAGTCATGAGGAATGCTCTCTGCAACATCTGGACATAGTCAGTGGCCGTTTGAACCCCCTGCACTTCCTGAAGCTCCATTGTTCCACTGAAGGAAAAAGCACCCCAGACCATTATGGCGCCCCCTCCACTGTGGCGCGTAGAAAACATCTCAGGTGGGATCTGCTTGTCATGCCAGTAACGTTGGAAACCATCAGGACCTGATGCTGAGATCGCGAAGCGTCACACCCCCCTTTAGAAGATTGGGGAAGGAGTGGTCAGCAAGACTGGGACGGAAGCAATCCCCACTCGCTATTTGGGTTCATTACAGCGGGAAAGCCCATCAGCATTCTGATGGCAACTTCCCGGTTTATGCTAGATCGTGATATCGTACTGTTGGAGCGCTAAGCTCCAACGGAGGAGTTTTCCGTTGGTACCAGCAGTATGTTTGTGGTCTGTGATGACTGTGAAGGATCGTCCGTAGAGGTACGACTGTAACTTCTGTAGAGCCCTTTTACAATTGCTAGGCACTTTTTCTCAGTTGTAGAGTACACAGCTTCTTGAGGAAGTAGCTTTTTGAGGAAGTAGCTTCCTGCTCAGGTAGAAGACAGGATGCTCATTCCCAGTTGTGTCCACCTGACTAAGTATGGCTCCCAGACCGTGGTCTGAGGTGTCAGTTTGTACGATGAACTGACGGGAGAAGTCAGGAGCTTGAAGGACAGGAGCGCTAGCCAGCGCTTCCTTCAAGGCCCGAAACGTCTTTTCTAGTTCTGGGCTCCACGTGACCTTGTTTTTTTTTTTACCCGTTGCATCGGTCGGTGGTTTAGTCAGAGTACTATAGGATGGAACAAACTTTCTATTGTAACGGTAACGTACACACACACACAGGGGGGAGGATAGTGACCACTGCGCTCCACCCTCACCCCTGGCCCTGCCTACTTGCCTCACGAGTCCTGATGACAGGGGCAACTGGATGGCAGTCCCTAACTTAGTATACGTGCGGGAAGGACAGACAAGACAAATAACGGATAGGGTCAAAACCAAGAGGACAACGCAGTACAGAGGGATAACCAAAGAAAGGTCAGGAGAAGCCGGGGTCATAAATACCAGGAGAGTCGAGAAGTACCAAAGGAGTCCGCAAAGAATAGTCAGGTGGAAGCTGAGGTCAATATACCAGGAAGGATGCGCAGTACAGGAGGAGCAGGCAAAGGATCGTCAGGGAACAGGATCAGGTAAGTACACAGGTATCCAACAACTGCAAGGAACCTAAATTAATAGGCAACCTGTGGCCAGCAGGCTGCCTGTATTTATAGTGGGGAGTGAGGGTCATGTGATGTGGCCAGCGTCACATGACCGACCAGTCGAGCACCGAGTGATCAGCTCGGCGCTCAAGGCAGACCTAGGAGCAGGGAGCCTCCCAGCTAGCAAAGCCGCCCTGGGAACGAGGTCAAACACATATCCTCGCTCCCGAAGCTAAGCAGCAAGTCTGCGGCTGATGGGAGACCGAGTGAGCCTTCGGCAACCCGTTACACCTATAGTATCCTTGCGTTCCCAGAAAAGCCTGTATTTGTTTTTTGGTGGTAGGCTGCAGCTATGCCACAATGGCATCGACCTTCCCTATCTGAGGTTGCAGGGTCTGGCTGCCTACTCTGTGTCCTAGGTACTGAACCTCTGTCATGGCAATCTGACATTTGTTGGGCTTAACGGTCTTCCCAATACCTGTGACATATGGTCAAGGTGATCTTCCCAGGTTGGACTGAATACCGCAATGTCATACAGGTATGCTACTGCGTAACCTTGCGTTCCTTCCAGAATTTCATTCATGGCCCGCTGAAAGGTGGCAGGCGCATTCTTCATACCAAAGGGCATACGAGTAAACTCATATAGGGCCAAAAGGGCTGATGAATGTGGACTTCGCTCTCGCATCTGGCGCAAGCGGAATCTGCCAGTACCCACGGCTCAAGTCCATGATTGTCAGATAGCTGGCGGACGCCAGCTGATCCAGCAATTCATCAATTCGAGGCATGGGACACGCATCGGTTGTGGTAATGTCATTTAGTCTCCGATAGTCGACACAGAACCGGGTGGTCTTGTCCTTTTTGGGGACTAAAACAACCGAAGCGGCCCATGGGCTAGTGAATTTCTGGATGACTCCTAACTGCAGCATTTCCTCAATTTCTCGCTTGTTCTCAGCCTGCACTTCGGGTGAGGTGCGATAAGGGCCCTGCGGTAAAGGCTGGTGCGTCCCTGTGTCAACTTGGTGAGCTGCTAGGTTGGTTTGGCCAAGGATTCCTGAGAATGCGGCGCTGTGCGCACTCAGGAGTGCGGTGAGCTGAAGTTGCTGTGGGTACGAGAGGTGGGGGTTGATGTTCCAATCCTCCGCCACTTCTCGTAGCTCTGCTAGCAGGTCTATCAGTGGATCTTGCTCTTCTGGTTCTAGCTGGCTAGACACTGCTAACACATACTGCTCTCTCCCCTCATGTGCTTTTAACATGTTCACGTGGAACGGTTTCTGTCGCTTACCCCCCCAGACTCACTAGGTAAGTGACTGGGTTCACCTGTTTCAGAATGGTGTATGGCCCTTCCCAGGCGGCCTGCAATTTGTTCTGCCTGACAGGGAGTAGGGCATATACCTTCTGACCTGCTTGGTATGACCGGTCTCTGGCGTGTTAGTCATACCAGGACTTTTGCTTGGCCTGTGCTTTTGAGAGGTTTCTCATCATCATGGCCATGAGGGACTCCATCTTGTACCGAAAGTACTGATCACTTTTCAGAACATTCTGGAGTATATGCAAATTGCTATTATAAAAACTTAAGCAGCAACTTTTCCAATTTCCAATATTTATGTAATTCTCAAAACTTTTGGCCACGACTGTAGATTTTGCGTGCTTTATTTAAATAATTATGTGTTTGAACTGGCCCGTCTGTTATTATTTGTATCTATGGGTGAGGTAGGGTGCTATTTATAATTTTAATTTTGCACCTAATATTCATCTTATAATATGAGGGATAGTAACGTCCCTCTCATTTTACCTCCCCATCCCTCGTCCGCTAAGCTGACATGAAGTGACAATGATATATGGCAAAATTTTTATTTTAAATAGTCAAATGATCTTCTTGTAGTAACAGGGTATAGTGGCTGCTCATCTGTACACTTATTTTTATGAATAAATGCAAAATATAGATAGGGGGGGCACTCTGTATCTGGGTTAAATGTGTATCGTTTGTAGAAATGTTGGGGGGTTGGTGGTAAGATTGTGTTATAGGTGTGGGTTGTGCTCTTGAAGTAGTATATAATGATCACACCATAATTGTTGCTATTAAAAAATATAAATTTATTGGTATTTATAAAATTATTGTTGATAAAGATATATAAATAACTAAAAATGAAAAAGATGAAAAAATTTAAAAAATCTAAAAATATATATAAAAAATATAAAAATATATTTAAAAAAAGGAGAAAATTATCTTCGGTCCCCTTAATATGAAGTGAGAAATAAGAATGTATTAAGACAAAGTTCGCATATTCAATATTCCTAAAGTCTTCAATTTAACATTTGTGTCCAGTAGGGGGAGCTGTTGCAGCTAAAGATGGTTACAGCTGAGGGTGATTGTGGCCGGGAACGATGGATGTGCCGGATTAGCTGCCGATGTTTTTAAGGAACGCATTAATTCGAGGACTCACATTAATTGGAGAACTTTCATCGATACCCGCGCTTTTTTTCAAACTCCACGCCGCCGCTCCCGCCCACGTGGGATGCCACATCACGGGCAGGTAGAGCAAGGCCGCTGAATAACACAGCAGCAGAACGGGTAATGTAGCACTAATAGGGTGCCTCTACATCAAGTACCTATTTACGCTCCTCCCTTTTTTAGCCGTATATTAATGTTCGCAACGTATTTGATTCTATTTTATCGGCATACCTTACCGTCTAGCCACAAAGTTACGAATATAGGGGCTATTCATATGTCGATCCTGCTAAATCTGTACTTACATTTTACTCCCAGCTAATCCGGCACATCCATCGTTCCCGGCTACAATCACCCTCAGCTGTAACCATCTTTAGCTGCAACAGCTCCCCCTACTGGACACAAATGTTAAATCGAAGACTTTAGGAACATTGAATATGCGAACTTTGTCCTAATACATTCTTATTTCTCACTTCATATTAAGTGGACCGAAGTTCATTTTCCCCTCTTTTTAATATATTTTTTAATTTTTTTTCATCTTTTTCATTTTTAGTTATTTATATATTTATATATCTTTATCAACAATAATTTTATAAATACCAATAAATTTATATTTTTTAATAGCAACAATTATGGTGTGATCATTATATACTACTTCAAGAGCACAACCCACACCTATAACACAATCTTACCACCAACCCCCCCAACATTTCTACAAACCACACACATTTAACCCGGATACCGAGTGCCCCCCACATCTATATTTTGCATTTATTCATCCATTTTCTGCGACACAGGGGTGAGTCGCGTGGGGAGGGCACCACACCACTGTTTCCTATAGGTGCAGCCACTAACCCTTATATACACTTATTTTTATGCCCAATAGTTTCTGTGTCCTTTTTTCTGTATTATCAGTAATAGCTGTGATTTACTTCCTGTATTTGCATTCTACCGTGCGTTCCACCTCCGACTTTCAGTCATGTGACTTCCGGTTTTTCGACGCGCGGGTATTTAGAGCAACGCTTATTGCATGCTGACATGGACAGAGACCAGACTTTCCATCAAGATGGCCACCACTGCACCACCAATGCTCCTGTGCGGACCCAGACTGATCCCTTATCGTACCCTCTCCAGGCTTGACATCTCATTTGGGATTTGGGGAAGTATAATCATATCCTCCCCTTTATGTCAGCCATTTGATTATCAATATTTAAATGGTGTGTGGTAGAATTTTAAAAGGGTCTCAGTAGTAGCAGCACTGTGGACATTTGGTATGTGATGCAGATGCCCTATATTTGGTCCCAAAGATGTGGGAATTGTCTTTCTTTATGGCCATGAGATTTACCATTATCATTTGGTTACTACAAGAATATAATCTGATTCGAACAGATATTATTGCCTCCATTTCTGTATTGTTTGTTTTTTGTTATATGTGGTCCCCTGATGAACTGACCCCAGAGAACTGTTCAGAGAAACGAGTCGGGACAAAGTTTGCATTCCTGGGACATATAGTATGTGCTCCTTTTTTCCACTGGTGATCAAAACCTGGACGCCACTGGTTTACTTGGGAGCATATATGTATTATGTGTGTTAATTTTTGTTGTAACTTTATTATTTTCTGATACATGTATTGACTTATGACATTACTATTGGACTGTAGTCATACTAGATCTCTTCTCGGGTGGTGGTATCTATCCCCTGTCAGGGACACATAGGGCCTATCAGGAGGTTCCTGCCACAGGACACCCCTATCGGGGCAGCCATTCAGTTTTGCTAGGCAGGGCCTATAGCTTGATAGGGCAAGTGTGAGGGTGAGTCAATTTTCCTTTCCTTGCCCTGCCCAGCCTCATTGTTAATTGCCTTTTAAGGGCACAAATTGGGGGATTTTTAATGATCATCAGTAAAGGTTGCGTTTTACACTGATGAAGGTACTCTGTGATTACATTATAATTAAGTTACACTAGTGACTTCCTGACATCTGATGTCTATATCTATCAAAACTGTGAAAAAGTTGTTTGTGCCAAGAAATTTTAAGCAGATCAAAGTTTCACCTTATCTAGTCCATACCTTACGCACCGCTGCCAGGCACGATAAGTAGCTGGTTATTTTGTCTACTTTTTGCCCCCGCAATGTGCAGACTAATGCTGAGTGATACCTTCCGGTTTTTAGAAGATTTACCTAAAGAGAGAAGATGATGGGGGAGGTTTACGGAGATTGGCATTTCATACATTAGTTCAAACTGCACAGGGGTAAGAGGCACAGACTTTGTAAACAGAGTGTCACAGTCGTTACCTCTGGCTGTGACCTTCCGTCATTGCTTGTTCGGCGCTCCTCGCTGAAGTTCTGTTCCTGTGTCATTTGTGGTTCTTTATGGGTTAACTCCCCTGTGTGCCTATTAGGAGTAAATCCTCTGTCTGCTCCATGGGTGTGGTCTCTCTGCTGCACCCATGGAACCTGTATATAAGGCTGAGGTTTCCTCAGTTCTGTGTCAGCTCTCCTGGTGTGTGTTGTCTTGTCCTGCTCCTGGTTTGTACTCTCTCTCCCATGCTACTGACCCATGGGATCCATGTCTGTCTGTCTGTCTGTGCTCTGTGGGTTTCCCTACTACGTTCTCTTATGTCCTCTTTCCTGTCTTTCTGATATCTGATCTGCCTGTTATGTTTTAGTTACTTTGTGTTTATTCTGATGTCTGTGTTCAGCAAGCCTTTGCAGCAGAGTGGCATGACAAGGCCATGCAGTTTACTACTGGTGGAGAAAGTCCTTCTCTGCTCATTGCCACTCCTGCTCCCTTGCGTGAACTCCTGTTTGTATTATTAGTTGCCCTGTTTTGTATTCATATGTCTGTGTTCAGCAAGCCTTTGCAGCAGAGTGGCATGACAAGGCCATGCAGTTTACTACTGGTGGAGCAAGTCCTTCTCTGCTCATTGCCACTCCTGCTCCCTTGCATGAACTCCTGCTTGTGTTATTATTTGCCCTGTTTTGTATTTACCTGTCTGTTATGTTTGCCTATGTGCCGTCGGTACCTTCTGGTACCTGTTGTCCATTCGCTCCTGCTGTCACTGTCTAGGTCACGCTCCAGAGTGGACCCTGGCAACTTCCTGCGGCTAAGTCTAACCCTACCATCTAGGGCTCTAGTGAAAACCAGGAGTTGCTTAGTTACGCCCCTCTGGAGTATTACTAGACAGTGGCGCAGTGGGGGTTTTCTCCCACTGTGCTGACGGTACATAGAGCTCATGTTTTATCTGTGCTGCTTTCCATGTTTCCGTTTGTGCAATAAACTCTTATGTGTCTGTACCTGATTTCCGTTTGTTTATTGCATGACGACGCGGTGGTCTCTCCTGGGACCTCCAACTCGTGACAGAATGAACAAGTGAACTTTCACAGAGTTTTTTTTGTTCTGTTTTCTGCTTATCTGTGGTGTGTGTGCATTCTGTATTTCTCTTTATGCTACCTGTAGGTATCGGATTTGGTTGCCTTGGTGTACTGGCTGCGGTGTTCTCCGTGTATGCTGGTTGCCAGGGGTGACATCCGGTTTAACCTTTTGAGCTTGCAGTTCTGCCTACGGCCGTGTTTTCCTTTATCGGCGCAGGTATCTGCTTCTGGTCCTGGCCTCCGGAAGGGGGTGTCAGCATGTCTGACCAATCAGTTCTTGGCAGACATGCTATTCTCCGGAGGGAGAGTGGAGGGGGAGGTGTTAGCACACTGCAGTTCACCATGACTTTTGTGGCCGTGTAGGCTGGCTGCATTACTCTTGGCGTACTGGCTGCGTTTACCGTGTAGGCTGGTTGCTATGGGCTGCGTGCTGGCTGCGGTCGTCTTATGTGTTCTGCGTGTGTACCTCTGTACCCCTTTGATTCCGAATTTCTTTGTATTCCAGTCTGGTTCCTGTTTCTGTCCCATGCCTCCGGAAGGGGGTGTCAGCATGTCTGACTAATCAGTTCTTGGCAGACATGTCATTCTCCAGAGGGAGAGTGGAGGGGGAGGTAACTTCTTGGTGCGGTTCACTTGACGTGTATGCCGTGTTGGCTGGCTATCTTCCCCTGGCGTACTGGCTGCGGACCCTCCGTGTAGGCTGGTTTTCAGGGGTTAGGCTGGTTGCGGTCATCGTGTGTGTTCCTGCCCTTGTACCTCGTCACCCCTTTGATTTCTGTCCCCTTGCCTAGTTCTGTTTGGTTTGTTGCCCCACTTCCTCCCGTTTTCTGTTTGGGGGGGGAGGGGGGGGCTTTGAGGGGTGGGAGTGTCACAGTCGTTACCTCTGGCTGTGACCTTCCGTCATTGCTTGTTTGGCGCTCCTCGCTGAAGTTCTGTTCCTGTGTCATTTGTGGTTCTTTATGGGTTAACTCCCCTGTGTGCCTATTAGGAGTTAATCCTCTGTCTGCTCCATGGGTGTGGTCTCTCTGCTGCACCCATGGAACCTGTATATAAGGCTGAGGTTTCCTCAGTTCTGTGTCAGCTCTCCTGGTGTGTGTTGTCTTGTCCTGCTCCTGGTTTGTACTCTCTCTCCCATGCTACTGACCCATGGGATCCATGTCTGGTACCTGTTGTCCATTCGCTCCTGCTGTCACTGTCTAGGTCACGCTCCAGAGTGGATCCTGGCAACTTCCTGCGGCTAAGTCTAACCCTACCATCTAGGGCTCTAGTGAAAACCAGGAGTTGCTTAGTTACGCCCCTCTGGAGTATTACTAGACAGTGGCGCAGTGGGGGTTTTCTCCCACTGTGCTGACGGTACATAGAGCTCATGTTTTATCTGTGCTGCTTTCCATGTTTCCGTTTGTGCAATAAACTCTTATGTGTCTGTACCTGATTTCCGTTTGTTTATTGCATGACGACGCGGTGGTCTCTCCTGGGACCTCCAACTCGTGACACAGAGTTTTCAAGGAAGATGCATTTTTAACCTTTTATGGATATGGCCTTGTTTACAGCCTGTAGATTTTGATGACTTATCCTCAGGATAGGTTATCACTTTCATATTAGTGGGGGGTCCGACACCGTTCAGCTGTTTTTGGCAGCCTTTGGTGGCAGACAGGAGCAGAAGGCTCTGCCCACTCTATAATCACCTACAATCTCCCATTACTGCCAGTCCAACACTGCTCCAGTCCCTACTGCTCTCCACTCCTGTCCCAGATTGACACGTTGGAAATGCCAGGGAAGGACCCCTCATGCCAATTACTGGCTGAGGCCAATTACCTGGTGTTGATTTGCACTATAATTTATACCGGGTTCTGGCCTAAATTACGGTAGGCAAGAAGCCACACTCACTTTTTGGGAAAAGTGCTGAGGGTGGTAGAAAACTACCAAAATGTTGTACCCCAGTTTTCTGACATAACACCATTGATAAAGCCTCTTCCCCGTGTCTCATGGTAAGTCTTTTGAGACAGTGGGCTTAAACCCAGTTTAGAAGACTTTATAGCTTCTAGAGATCACTGGATAATGGAAGGCACAGTAGAAAACTGAATGCAGATCAGTTTAAAGGGAGGCAGGAAGCCAAATACACATCGGACAGATTATGGAGACTAAAGTGGACATTTATCACACCAACAGTGGCGTAATGGTGTCACAAGTCTTGGCTTCACAACTTTTGTGAAGCGAAATTTGCAACTTTTCCCCGCTCATACCCCTTTTCCAAAGTGACAAGAAAATTGGGCATGGTGTGTGGGGGAAAGCAGGCCGGCAGAGCTCATTTATAATTTTCCATGCCAGTTTTTGTTGCATATTCACACATTGCACTGGCTATTGAGTTTGAAAAAAAGCATACACATGCTGCACATATTATTGCCTCCATTTGTGTATTGTTTGTTTTTTGTTATATGTGGTCCCCTGATGAACTGACCCCAGAGAACGGTTCAGAAAAATGTGTCGGGACAAAGTTTTCATTCCTGGGACATATAGTATGTGCTCCTTTTTTCCACTGGTGATCAAAACCTGGACGCCACTGGTTTACTTGGGAGCATATATGTATTATGTGCGATAATTTTTGTTGTAACTTTATTATTTTCTGATACATGCATTGACTTATGACATTACTATTGGACTGTAGTCATACTAGATCTCTTCTCGGGTGGCGGTATCTATCCCCTGTCAGGGACACACGGCCTATCAGGAGGTTCCTGACACAGGATCACCCCTATAGGGGCGGCCATTCCGTTTTGCTAGGCATTCAGATGTATGGAATGGAGTTTTAGTCACAGAAGTTTCTGCTATAAATATGCAAAGTCAATTACATCCTATTTGTATACTCCCTTGCCTGTCCGCTCTGTCCTAGAAACGCTCACAATGACAGGACTAGGTCAGTTGTGGGATTTCTGTGGACACGAGATTCCAGAAGGCAAGGCCAGAGATGCTCACATATAGCAGTCAAACATACATTGCACACACTGCAGGCCCAAGAGTTGAGTAGGAGGAGGCTGAGTAACAGTAAAGGCTCGTGCAGACGAACATTAGGGCTCCACAATATACGAGCACTGACCATGTGCACTCTGTGGTGCAGATGTGGATCAATTGCCTGGAATGGGTCTGCGATCTACCAGATACGGCCACAGATCTCCTCCTATTTTTTGTGGAGTGGAGGCACTACAAATTGCTTCCGTGGGGTTTTGGGTCGGTGCCTCCGCACCGCAAAAGGTAAGACGTCCTATCTTTGGTCGTATTTAGCGATTCGCGGACCTATTCAAGTCAATGCGTCCACATCCACAACAGGAGTGCACACAGACAGTGCTGGTGCATTGAGGTCTGCAGCAAAGGCACGGAGCCCTTAAGTTTGTCTGCATGAGCCCTAAGGCTTTATTCAGATGGCTATAACGATGGCGTATTTTATCGTCCAGGTTATAGCTGAAATCCCAGCTGACCATAGGTCTAATGGCCCTAACAAGCTAAAAAGCACTACTTAGGTCTATTTTGTGGACCAAACGCCCGTAGAAGCCTGTGTCCATGAAAACCAAGGACAAAACATGCATGCCATCTGTTTCATGCATGCCTGAGGGATTAGCCAATATTGTCAGTTCCATATCATTGTGGCGCACCTTTTGCAGTGATTTATGTATTTGTATATTTTCATCCACACACTACTCCATCTTGTGTAGGATGTCTTTGTGGTGCATGTGGTCCGCTGCCGACATCCTCCATTGTATGCATGTTTTGCTGGGGATTGCCGCTAGCAACGGATCACATGCGGAGGAATTGCTCTTCCGGCTATAAACACACTACAGTGTTTGGGGTTTTTAAGCATTTCCTCCCATTTAGGCCACTTTATTTTAGTGATTTTTCTTTATATGTATGGAATGTGCCATTGCGCAATGCTGGTAACATTCTGTTGCACCCGGTGGCCTGTGTCACATGGTCTGTTATAGGTGGGGCTTGCAGCCTTATCATCTCTCCCACTACATGAGTGATCTCACTATGGAGGTATGTGGGAGCTTGGCTGTAAATTAGATCTTAGCACCATTCAGACCGTGTTCACACACCATAGGTAGTCTAGTGGTAGGACCCATGCCACACTGAGATACCTTAATGGTGGTACAAAAGGGCTCCGCTGTGTTCCTGACTGGAATACATTGGCTAAAGTCTCCGTTTTTAACATCAGCTTCAGGGATTAGCCAGTGATGTCAGTTGCATATCATTGTGGTGCACCTTTTGCAGTGATTTATGTATTTGTATATTTTCATCCATACACTACTCCATCTTGTGTAGGATGCCTTTGTGGTGCATGTGGTCCGCTGCCGACATCCTCAATTGTATGCATGTTTTGCTGGGGATTGCCATTAGCAACGGATCACATGCTGAGGAATTGCTCCCCCGGTTATAAAAATGCTACAGTGTTTTTGAGCATTTCCTCCCATTAAGGCCACTTTATTTTAGTGATTTTAGAAGTATGTGTCCATGAAAACCAAGGAAAAAACATGCATGCCATCTGTTTAGTCTGTATTTGAAGGACCATTGCTAGGAGGGCTTGGGAAATCCTGTTTTCAGCCTAGCAGAATAGTGGAAAATAGATAACACAAAACAGGGGGAAAAAATTGACACGAGCCAAAAACAGAGCCTTGATCGACATCTTCACAGACCAAACACTGGTAGTTTTTTCACTGATATCAAACAGACATGAACATGTGAATAAGGCCTAAGGTTAGACCTCTTTCAGGCTCCAACCACACTCAGTGTGAAGTCATGCCCTCCAACTTGTGCCCTTACAGATTCACTGTTTCTTCTGCCCAGAAACTATGTTTTTGGGTGCCGGACAAAAGATACGGTCACCCAATTGTTTTTTTGTATATCGGTGGCCCATTTATATGGGACAATTATCTAAAAAAAAAGGACTCTGCCCTGATCATTGGCCATTCAGAAAAAAAAATTAAGGAATTTACAAGGTAATAAGGTACGGCTAACCAAATATGAGCACAGAATCCATTTTCACATATTTAAAAGAAGACTTTTTATTTGAAATAGTAGACATTTTATCTTTATAGTTTTCTTGTAGATATTTTTACATGAATGGAGGCATCTGAGCAAAGATTAACAGAAAAACAGAGGCTTTATCTGTGACAAAATGTGGCCTACAGCTGCTTCTGAACACACAAGCTGGTCTCTGGATATTGTATGTGGAGAAACCTTTATATATGCTACATATAGACCACATTAATAGAAAGGCTGGTAATATGGTCTCTCCAGGATATACAGCTATATGCATCACTAATCAGTGTGAGAATCCCTTATACTGCTGGTGTGTGTTGGCCACAGCGCTGCTTACGGACATGGCTTTTATAATTTACAGCGTTATTATGCAATTATCCTATGTGTGTGTATTCAGTGCCTTGTATTGCCTAGCACCACATTGATACGTATATTCACAGTGCCAAACAAGACACGCACAAAGATCTATAAGGATGGCCACTAGCAGATGATGCTGTCACCTAGATCCACATGCTGTATATAGTGTTTGTTTGCTTTTGTATTGCAGCCGTGGTAGCTTTCACCTGTACGTATTTTATATTGCATGGAATTGCTGGTCTAACTTTGCAGCCTACGTCCACAGTACACCGAACATGTACTTCCTCCTGAAGGTCCACAAGATGGTCGCTTGCATTGCATGTATGTTTCTGTTTTGCTTTAAAGGGGTTTTCCGGGACTCCTATATTATAATATATATATATATATATATATACATACACTCACCTAAAGAATTATTAGGAACACCTGTTCTATTTCTCATTAATGCAATTATCTAGTCAACCAATCACATGGCAGTTGCTTCAATGCATTTAGGGGTGTGGTCCTGGTCAAGACAATTTCCTGAATTCCAAACTGAATGTCAGAATGGGAAAGAAAGGTGATTTAAGCAATTTTGAGCGTGGCATGGTTGTTGGTGCCAGACGGTCCGGTCTGAGTATTTCACAATCTGCTCAGTTACTGGGGTTTTCACGCACAACCATTTCTAGGGTT
Source organism: Bufo bufo (assembly GCF_905171765.1). Lineage (NCBI taxonomy): Eukaryota > Metazoa > Chordata > Amphibia > Anura > Bufonidae > Bufo > Bufo bufo. The sequence goes on from NC_053392.1 coordinate 182,081,925, forward strand.
TACAAAGAATGGTGTGAAAAGGGAAAAACATCCAGTATGCGGCAGTCCTGTGGGCAAAAATGCCTTGTGGATGCTAGAGGTCAGAGGAGAATGGGCCAACTGATTCAAGCTGATAGAAGAGCAACGTTGACTGAAATAACCACTCGTTACAACCGAGGTATGCAGCAAAGCATTTGTGAAGCCACAACACGCACAACCTTGAGGCGGATGGGCTACAACAGCAGAAGACCCCACCGGGTACCACTCATCTCCACTACAAATAGGAAAAAGAGGCTACAATTTGCACGAGCTCACTAAAATTGGACTGTTGAAGACTGGAAAAATGTTGCCTGGTCTGATGAGTCTCGATTTCTGTTGAGACATTCAAATGGTAGAGTCCGAATTTGGCGTAAACAGAATGAGAACATGTATCCATCATGCCTTGTTACCACTGTGCAGGATGGTGGTGGTGGTGGTGTAATGGTGTGGGGGATGTTTTCTGGGCACACTTTAGGCCCCTTAGTGCCAATTGGGCATCGTTTAAATGCCACGGGCTACCTGAGTATTGTTTCTGACCATGTCCATCCCTTTATGACCACCATGTACCCATCCTCTGATGGCTACTTCCAGCAGGATAATGCACCATGTCACAAAGCTCGAATCATTTCAAATTGGTTTCTTGAACATGACAATGAGTTCACTGTACTAAAATGGCCCCCACAGTCACCAGATCTCAACCCAATAGAGCATCTTTGGGATGTGGTGGAACGGGAGCTTCGTGCCCTGGATGTGCATCCCTCAAATCTCCATCAACTGCAAGATGCTATCCTATCAATATGGGCCAACATTTCTAAAGAATGCTATCAGCACCTTGTGGAATCAATGCCACGTAGAATTAAGGCAGTTCTGAAGGCAAAAGGGGGTCCAACACCGTATTAGTATTGTGTTCCTAATAATTCTTTAGGTGAGTGTGTGTGTGTGTGTGTGTATATATATATATATATATATAACACACATACATACAGGTGAAACTCGAAAAATTTGAATATCGTGCAAAAGTTCATTTATTTCAGTAATGCAACTTAAACGGTGAAACTAACATATGAGATAGACTCATTACATGCAAAGCGAGATATTTCAAGCCTTTATTTGTTATAATTTGGATGATTATGGTTTACAGCTTATGAAAACCCCAAATTCACAATCTCAGAAAATTAAAATATTACATGAAATCAATAAAAAAAGGATGTTAAATAGAAAAATGTAGGACCTCTGAAAAGTACAGTGTAATCATGCATATGTACTCAGTACTTGGTTTGGACCCCTTTTGCATTAATTACTGCCTCAATGCGGCATGGCATGGATGCTATCAGCCTATGGCACTGCTGAGGTGTTATGGAAGACCAGGATGCTTCAATAGCAGCCTTCAGCTTGTCTGCATTGTTCGGTCTCATGTGTCTCATCTTTCTCTTGGCAATGCCCCATAGATTCTCTATGTGGTTCAGGTCAGGCGAGTTTGCTCGCCAATCAAGCACAGTAATCCCATGGTCATTGAACCAGGTTTTGGTACTTTTGGCAGTGTGGGCAGGTGCCAAGTCCTGCTGGAAAATTAAGTCACCATCTCCATAAAGCTCGTCTGCGGAAGGAAGCATGAAGTGCTCCAAAATCTCCTGGCAGACGGCTGTGTTGACTCTGGACTTAACGAAGCACAGTGGACCAATACCAACAGATGACATGGCTCCCCAAATCAAAACAGACTGTGGAAACTTTACACTGGACTTCAAGCATCTTGCATTGTGTGCCTCTCCATTCTTCCTCCAGACTCTGGGTCCTTTGTTTCCAAATGAGATGCAAAAGTTGCTCTCATCAGAAAAGAGGACTTTGGACCACTGAGCAACAGACCAGTTTCTTTTAAATTTAGCCCCGGTAAGACGCTTCTGACATTGTTTGTTGTTCAGGAGAGGCTTGACAAGAGGAATACGACATTTGAAGCCCATGCCCAGGATCCGTCTGTGTGTGGTGGCTCTTGATGCACTAACTCTAGCCTCAGTCCACTCCTTGTGAAAGTCCCCAACACTTTTGAATGGCCTTTTCCTGACAATCCTCTCCAGGCCGCGGTCATCCCTGCTGCTTGTGCACCTTTTTCTTCCACACTTGCCCCTTCCACATAACTTTCTATTAATGTGCTTTGATACAGCACTTTAAGAACATCCAACTTCTTTTGCTATTACCTTTTGAGGTTTTCCGTCCTTATGGAGGGTGTCAATGATGCTTTTCTGCACAACTGTCAGGTCAGCAGTCTTTACCATGATTGTGATTCCTACTGAACCAGACTGAGAGACAATTGAAAGGCTCAGGAACCCTTTGCAGGTGTTATGGATTAATTAGCTGACTAGAGTGTGACACTGAGCCTAGAATATAGAACCTTTTCAGAATATTCTACTTTTCTGAGATAGTGAATTTGGGGTTTTCATAGGCTGTAAGCCATAATCATCCAAATTATAACAAATAAGGCTTGAAATATCTTGCTTTGCATGTAATGAGTCTCTCATATATTAGTTTCACCTTTTGAGTTGCATTACTGAAATAAATTAAATAAATGAACTTTTGCACAATATTCTAATTTTTCGAGTTTCATAGATAGATATATATATGAGACATACACTACCATCAGGATAGGTCATCAATATGTGATCTGTGGGGGTCCAACAACCAGCACCAGTGTTGAGCGAACTTTGTGTTTCAAGTTCGGTGTACAAGGTGCGGGTTATCTAAGAATTCCGTTATGGATTCCGCTACTACAGACCATAATTTATGGTCCATGGTAGCGAAATCCATAATGGAATTGTTAGATAACTCGAACCTTGAATGCCGAACTTGAAGCACAAAGTTCGCTCACTAACCAAGAACAGCACATACAGGGGCTGTGCTTGGCATTGCAACTCAGGCCCATTCACTTGAATGGGACTGAGATCCAGATAGGCAATTTGACCTATGATGTCATTGGCCTAGGAAGTGTCACGGCTGTATGTGAGCAACAATAGTATACACAGTAAAAGAGCTACTGACCGGACCCAAACTAGGGAGGATAAAGGGTGACGCCTGTCAGACCCTCAAAGCTCTCCCTATTCTGCTAAAGCACATGCCCGGATCCAAATGGCGGAACGAGGCATGCCCACGTGCCTAAGACTGATGACCACTGTAACCCCTACAATAGTGGAAGGGGCACGGCCACCGGTGCCCTACTCAGTATATGGAGGGAACCGTGGCCACCTCAGATCCAGTCAGAAAATAATCAGGTAAACAACAAAGTCTGTACACTTAGCTGAAGGTGTTGCAGCCGCAGAGAAGACGGATCCAAGGACAGCTGGCAATATCCGGAGTTCTTGTAGCTATCAGTTCACTGGACCTGTGTTCTGCTGCAGCAAGTGAAGATACTAAAGCAAGAGCTACAACTGAAATGAGAACTATAATCCATGCCCTACAAAAGGAGGAGGGGTGATATAAAGAGAGGGAAATCAAACGCATGAGGAACAGCTCGGAGGAAGGAAACCAAAAGTAAACAGAGCAGTGAGAACTCCTCCCAGCTCTAGTAGTGACATCATCACAGGGGTGGAGAAACAGAGCTGTGAGAACGTCCCAAAGCTCTGGTAGTGACAGTACCCCCCCCTCTACGGGTGGACTCCGGACACCCAGGACCCACCTTCTCAGGATGAGCCCTATGAAATGCCCTGATGAGGCGAGTGGCTTTAATGTCCGACACCGGAACCCACATCCTCTCCTCAGGACCATAACCCCTCCAATGAACGAGGTACTGAAGAGAACCGCGGACAATGCGAGAGTCCACAATTCTGGAAACCTCAAACTCCAGATTGCCATCAACCAAAATCGGAGGAGGAGGCAAAGAGGAGGGTACCGTGGGCTGGACATATGGTTTTAAGAGAGATCTGTGAAATACATTATGTATCTTCCAAACCCGTGGAAGATCAAGACGAAAGGCAACAGGATTGATGACTGACAAGATTTTTTAAGGCCCAATAAACTTGGGACCCAATTTCCAGGAGGGAACCTTCAGTTTAATATTTCTTGTAGACAACCACACCAGATCACCCACATTCAGGTCCGGACCAGGCACACGTCTCTTATCAGCCACACGCCTATACCTCTCACTCATCTTTTTAAGATTACTCTGAATCTTTTGCCAAATGGTAGACAAAGACGAGGAAAATCTCTCCTCCTCAGGTAAACCAGAAAGAGCCCCTCCCGAGAATGTCCCAAACTGCGGATGGAACCCATATGCACCAAAGAATGGTGACTTATCAGAAGATTCCTGACGACGGTTGTTCAGAGCAAACTCAGCAAGAGGGAGAAATGAACACCAATCCTCCTGGTTCTCTGCCACAAAACAGCGCAAATATGTCTCCAGATTCTGATTGAGGCGCTCAGTCTGACCATTCGACTGCGGGTGAAAAGCAGAATAGAAGGACAGCCGAACCCCCAGGCGAGAACAGAAAGCCTTCCAGAACCTGGACACAAACTGCGTGCCTCTATCGGAAACAATATCAGAGGGAATGCCGTGCAATTTAACAATATGGTCGACAAAAGCTTGCGCCAACGTTTTAGCATTGGGTAAACCAGGGAAAGGTACGAAATGAGCCATCTTGCTAAAACGGTCCACCACCACCAGGATCACCGACTTCCCCGAGGAACGAGGAAGATCCGTGATAAAGTCCATGGACAGGTGTGTCCAAGGACGGGAAGGTATGGGTAACGGGAGAAGGGAACCTGAAGGCCGTGAACGAGGGACCTTAGCGCGAGCGCACGTCTCACAAGCAGCCACAAAACCCTCCACCGACTTACGAAGAGCCGGCCACCAAAATCTCCGAGCAATGAGATCTACCGTGGCTCTACTCCCGGGGTGACCAGCAAGAACCGTATCATGATGCTCCTTAAAGAGTTTGTGACGTAGCTCAGGAGGCACGAACAACTTCCCAGAAGGACAACGGGCAGGTGTCTCAGTCTGGGCAGCCTGGACCTCGGCCTCCAAATCGGAATATAGAGCAGAAACAACTACCCCCTCCGCCAAAATGGGACCCGGGTCCTCAGAGTTTCCTCCTCCCGGAAAACAGCGAGAGAGAGCATCAGCCTTCACATTTTTTATCCCAGGTCGGAATGTAACAACAAAATTGAATCTGGAGAAGAACAGAGACCATCTGGCCTGTCTCGGATTCATACGCCTGGCCGACTCCAAGTATGCCAGATTCTTATGGTCGGTAAAAAACGGTGATAGGGTGCCTGGCCCCCTCCAACCAATGGCGCCATTCCTCGAAAGCCAACTTGATGGCCAACAACTCCCTATCTCCCACATCATAGTTTCTCTCTGCCGGGGAGAGTTTTTTAGAGAAAAAGGCACAGGGTCGCCATTTGGCAGGAGAAGGGCCCTGGGACAAAACCGCACCCACACCCACCTCGGAAGCATCCACCTCAACAATAAAAGGTAAGGAAACATCGGGATGCACCAAGACGGGAGCAGACGCAAAACTCTCTTTAATCTTAGAAAAGGCTGCAAGCGCCTCCTCCGACCAAGAGGAAAAATCCGCCCCCTTTTTTGTCATGTCAGTGAGGGGTTTGACAACAGAGGAATAATTCAAAATGAACTTTCTGTAATAGTTCGCAAAACCCAGAAAGCGCATCAATGCCTTCTGATTCTCAGGAAGCTCCCACTCAAGTACAGCACGGACCTTCTCCGGATCCATGCGAAAACCAGAAGCAGAGAGGAGAAAACCCAGAAATTGAATCTCCGATACCATAAAAAGACATTTCTCCAGCTTGGCGTACAATTTATTTTCCCGCAGAATCTGCAGAACCTGAAAAAGATGATCCTGATGGGTCTGAACATCAGGGGAAAAAATCAAAATATCATCAAGATACACCAATACAAATTTCCCCATTAAATGGTAGAAAATACTAATAACAAAATGCTGAAAGACGGCCGGAGCATTCATCAGGCCGAAAGGCATAACAAGATTTTCGAAATGCCCGTTAGGGGTATTAAAGGCCGTTTTCCATTCATCCCCCTCTCTGACCCTGACCAGGTTGTACGCGCCTCTCAAATCCAATTTGGAAAACACCTTGGCCCCAACAATTTGGTTGAAGAGGTCCGGGATCAGAGGAAGGGGATAGGGATCGCGAATCGTGATACGGTTCAGCTCCCTAAAATCTAGGCAAGGTCTCAGAGAGCCATCTTTTTTTTTAACAAAAAAAAAAAAAACGCGGCCACAGGTGACTTTGAGGGACGAATATGCCCCTTCTCGAGACTCTCGGAGATATAAGTTCGCATTGCGATTCTTTCCGGTTGTGAGAGATTGTAGAGGCGTGCTTTTGGCAGCTTGGCGCCGGGAATGAGGTTAATGGGACAGTCAAACTCCCGGTGAGGAGGTAGCTCCTGAACACCGCTCTCGGAACACACGTCCGAGAAATCAGAGAGAAATGATGGCACAGTTTTAGTAGACACCTCTGCAAAAGTCGCTGTGAGACAATTCTCTCTACAAAAGTCACTCCACTCATTTATTTGCCTTTCTTGCCAATCAATAGTGGGGTTATGTCTAGTGAGCCAGGGTAACCCCAAAACTAGAGGAGAAGGCAATCCGTTAAGGACAAAACAAGATATATCCTCCACATGAGTGTCACCTACAGCTAGCCGGATATTGTGAACAATGCCCTTCAGAGATCTCTGTGAGAGTGGAGCAGAGTCAATAGCAAAAACAGGTATATCCTTTTCTAATGTGCAAACCTGAAAACCATGCATGGCTACAAATTGAGTGTCAATAAGATTGACGGCCGCTCCACTATCGACAAAAATCTCACAAGAAATGACTTTGCTCTCTAGCGCTACCCTGGCAGACAGGAGAAAACGGGAACTGCAGGTCAGAGGAAAAGCATCAATTCCTACATCAACTTTGCCCAAAGTAGCAGATGAAGCAGAATTTGATGATTTACCTTTTGAGGTTTTTCTCTTATTATCGCTCTTAGTACAGTTCAAGAATCTCCTAGACGGACAAACATTTGCCAAATGACCTATGCCCCCACAACAAAAACACACCATACTCTGAGGACTAAATCCTCTTTTATCAGGGGCAAGTCGACCTAGCTGCATGGGCTCCTCCTCAGAGGGGAGCGAGACAGGATGAGGCCCCTGCACACTGAATGAGTCCGCACCACTGCCCCTAGACTGACAATGGCAGGACAGAGAGGTCTCGTTTCTTTTTCTTAGACGCCTGTCAAGGCGTACCGCCAATGACATGGCAGACTCTAAGGACGTTGGTCTCTCATGGAAAGCAAACGCATCTTTCAATCTCTCTGAGAGACCATGACAGAACTGACTCCGGAGTGCAGCATCATTCCAACCCGAATCAGCTGCCCATCTCCGAAATTCAGAACAATAAAGCTCCGCAGACAGTTTGTTCTGGCATAAAACACGTAAGTTAGATTCGGCCAGAGCAACACGATCCGGGTCATCATAAATCTGCCCCAGGGCCACAAAAAATCTTTCCACGGATCGAAGGGAGGGATCCCCTGATGGCAGCGAAAAAGCCCAAGTCTGAGCATTACCCCTGAGCAGGGAGATGACAATCCTCACCCTCTGCTTCTCTTTACCAGAGGAGTGGGGACACAAGCAAAAATGGAGTTTGCATGCCTCTCTGAAGCGAACAAAATTCTCACTGCCCCCGGAGAACGTTTCCGGAAGTGAGACCTTTGGCTCGCAACAGACTCCATGAGCCGGAGCAGAGCCCAATGCTTGAAGCTGAGTCATAGATTGACGGAGATCCGCTACCTCCAAAGAAAGACCCTGCATGCGGTCAACCAGGCCAGATAGCGGATCCATGTCAAAAAAGGACGGTTTTGGTGGATTATAATGTCACGGCTGTATGTGAGCAACAATAGTATACACAGTAAAAGAGCTACTGACCGGACCCAAACTAGGGAGGATAAAGGGTGACCCCTGTCAGACCCTCAAAGCTCTCCCTATTCTGCTAAAGCACATGCCCGGATCCAAATGGCGGAACGAGGCATGCCCACGTGCCTAAGACTGATGACCACTGTAACCCCTACAATAGTGGAAGGGGCACGGCCACCGGTGCCCTACTCAGTATATGGAGGGAACCGTGGCCACCTCAGATCCAGTCAGAAAATAATCAGGTAAACAACAAAGTCTGTACACTTAGCTGAAGGTGTTGCAGCCGCAGAGAAGACGGATCCAAGGACAGCTGGCAATATCCGAAGTGCTTGCTGCAGCAGAACACAGGTCCAGTGAACTGATAGCTACAAGTGAAGATACTAAAGCAAGAGCTACAACTGAAATGAGAACTATAATCCACGCCCTACAAAAGGAGGAGGGGTGATATAAAGAGAGGGAAATCAAACGCATGAGGAACAGCTGGGAGGAAGGAAACCAAAAGTAAACAGAGCAGTGAGAACTCCTCCCAGCTCTAGTAGTGACATCATCACAGGGGTGGAGAAACAGAGCTGTGAGAACGTCCCAAAGCTCTGGTAGTGACAGGAAGATACTGCAAAAGTCACTCTTCAAACAGCTGATCAGCAGAGGTGCCGGACCCCCACCAGTTAGATATTGATAACCTATCTATCCTAAGGACAGGTCGTCAATATATCAATCCCGGAAAACCCGGTTCATATTGATTTTCTGTAAGGCCGTTTTGACATTTTGTTCTGCAGTGTGCATCCACCTTAGTGACATCTGTCACGTATAAGCTTCTAGGTAAAAAAAAAAAACATATACAGTGATCCCTCAAGATACAATGGCCTCAAAATACTATATTTTCAACATGCGATGGGTCAGAAAAGACCATTGTAAGTTGAAACTAGACTCAACATACAATGCCTCCGACTCAGATCCAACCAATCCAGGCCAATTCTCTGATAAATAGCTGGATTAGATTCTAGTTAGCAGCTATTCCTGGCTGTAATATGCAAGGACTTGATTTACCAGTCTTAGTTATCTGCTTATTTTCTTAAATCTTTATTTTCTCTTATCTTGGATGACATTTTGGGGCTTTGAAACAGATTACTCAACTTACACTGGTTTCAACATACAATGGTCGTCCTGGAACCAATTAATATTGTAACTTGAGGGACCACTTCTGTAGGTTTGTTACTTGATATCTCTGTATGGATTAGCGCAGTCTGTTGTACTGTTCTATACAGTAAAAGAATGGCAGCACTTATGTATACCAGCTGAACAGAGGTCAGAAGGACACTCTCCGTCCAGTTAATGGGGCTTTCACATATATGGAAAACAAGTCAGTGAATTGGAGTCAGAAAAAAGCCTAAGGCCACATTCACACTTGTGTATTTTGGTCACTATTTTGCATCAACAATTTTAAGCACAAGAAGTGGGTTCAAAACACAGAAGCAATGAAAGTCTTTCCATACATGTTTTCTCTGTAGGTTCCACTCCTGATGCAAAATGCTAACCAAATACGGACCACGTGACAGTGGCCTTACCCTTACTTGTGACTATGGGTTGTGGTAAAAAAGTGACCATTGGATAATGGTAATAACAAAAATGAAGGAGATCAAAACTACTGTAAAGGAACACTGGTTTAGTTGCCGATAGCAACCAATCAGATTCTACCTTTCATTTTTCAGAGCTGTTTTGGAAAATGAAAGGATCAATCTGATTGGTTGCTATGGGCAACTAAGCCAGTTTTCCTTTGAAACCAGTTTTGATAAATCTCCCCCAATATGTCTACCTCTATAGTTGTCTTTTTTGCCTTTATGAAATTACCTTCATTAGTCTTTTTGCACATATAATTTTCATGTTCAAGTAGAGATAAAAATGAAAGGGTTTGTCAGCCATCACTAAATATTTTTATTTATTTTAATTTTTTTATTCTATAATGGGATTTTAGCAAATTTCTAATATACTTTGCATTTCAACTTTTTTACCATTTTCAAAATCTCTGCTTGCTGTCAATAAATCATAACAGTAAAACAGTCAATGTTTACATCTAAAGGCTGAAAACCTGCCCCGATCATGTGGACTTATTACAAGAGGGTATTCTGATACACACAGAGTTCTGCATCTGTATCACTTAAAGGGGTTGTCCAGGATTAGAAAAGCATGCCTGCTTTCATTCAAAAAAAGCAAAACCCCTGCACTTAGTTTGGTTCTGGTACTGCAGCTCGGCTCCAATGGGGCACAGCTACAATACCGCACACAACCAGCGGACAGGGGTGGTGCTGTCTTTAGAAGACAAGCCCTTTAAGGGACCATTCACACATCCGTATGTGTTTTGTGGATCCGCAAAACACGGACACCGGCAATGTGCGTTCCACATTTTGCAGACCGCACATCGCCAGCACTCTCATAGAAAATGCTTTTTCTTGTCCGCAATTGCGGACAATAATAGGACATGTTCTATTTTTTGGCGGAACGGAAGTGCGGCTCCGCAAATGTGGATGCGGACAGCACATTCCAGCCCCATTGAAAATGAATGGGTCCGCACCTGTTCCGCAAAATTGCAGAGCGGATGCGGACCAATTTTGCGGACGTGTGAATGGACCCTCAGTATGATTAGGACAGGCTTTTACCCATGAAATGTATACAATGGTATTTATCCATTCACAAGCAGTATGCAGAGATTGCATTATATATTTCCATAAAACCCATCGGCACTGCCATACAACCAACAATTTATTTTTTGTGCCGGGACCTATACACAATGGAATAAAAAAAAAAAATCTTAAAAGATTTGTCTTCAAAATTTCTACTCTGTATCCATCTGCATTTACTTACATGCTGCCTATTTATTTTGTGCTGCCGAATCTTAAATGACTTTTCTAACATTGATATAGGATTTCCAGTATATGGCGTGTATACCTTCCACAGCATATCAGCTTTGGCAGCCATGAGTGGTATGGTGCCATGGTTATAGCATGTATATACACTGCAGCCATTATACCACACTGCCCACCTGGTTTGTTAATATGGTGGAAAATGCCTGTAGACCACATGACAGGTGGCAGAGAGGTGACTACAGCATTTGTCTCAATGTCATCCTGAAGCATATGACACAGCTCTGCTGGAAATCTGAGCTGCGCAGCAGTGACATTACATGGTGCTCCTCTACATTGAGGACTACATTACGGCCTGGATGAAACTAAAGACTCTTCCTGCCCTAACTCTGTAAGTAAATGATCATAATTCACATTCATGCGACCAAATTCTGCCACGTTATATGTTTCATCTTATGTTCATGGATGCCTCTAAAAGTAACATGAGAAATGTGAGAAAAGCTGGAATCTATAGTATATATAAAATATTCAACATGTCCCAAAAAAAAAAAAAAAAACAGCTCCCCCTCCCACCTTACACAAAATAAATTCTCAGAAATGACCCCTTCATTATGAAATCTAAAAATATTTTTTTTATTTAAAATTTCCTAGGGAAGCTGATCCATCCTCTGACTTGTTGCCGGATCCATTTTCTGAATCTTCACTACAATTATAGTCCACTTTGGGTGGCTTTCCAGGAATCCAGACAACATGGATACTACAAGACACCAATTCCTGGAAACAGAAGTAAAGGGTTAAATGACAGGCGTAATGGAAGGCCTAAGATGTATCATGCACTCTATCAGTAGATGGCCACTTACCTCTGATGGTCTTTCATGAAGAGTGAGGTCATAGTCAAAAGCGATTAAATTGTCCATTCGAAGCTGAAAACAAATGAAATCATTAGTAATGGTCTCTTTTTTTGGACAGTGGCATGGTTCACCATTTTCTTTTACATGTCAAACTAATATACTGAGAGGTGGACACTTGGACGGATGATACTAATAATGGCCACCTACAAGTACATTAGGCTCTGACCGATTACAACCCTACAATGTTCTCATTATAATCCACCCTAGAGTACTATCCTTATTCTAACTATATAACAATGACATCACATTGACCTGTGAAACACATTGACTTGTGAGATATTCAAAAAGTTAACAGTGTCTCACTCAACTGTCCAGGACTGGGGCCACATGAACCAGCTTTGCCCAATCTAGAAGATACTGAGGACTTTACACTCAATACATGCTTTGGGGCCCTTGGAGAGAGGGAGCTCAGCCCTGGTCAGAGTCATCCCTGTGAGGATTCTCTTTTAGGGCTCATGCGCATGACCGTTGTTTTGCGGTCTGCAAATTACTGGATCGGCAAAAACACGGATATTCTGCGGAATGGAACAACTGGCCCAAACCAGTCCTATTCTTGTCTATAATGCGGACAATAATAGAACATCAGGGCTCCAGATGGCGACCAAAATGGTCGCCAATGCGACTTAGAATTGCAAAATGGAAACAAGACTACAAAGCCTAGACCCTCCGCTGCTCTGCCTCTTTCACACACACACGAGTTGAACTGACATGAAATGCTCTGCTGTCAGCGTGTGCCATGTTCTCCTCAACAGCACAGTGGAGAAGGAGGCAGTCCCTCCCCCCTGTGCCGCTGCCACCAAGGAACTGATGGCAGGGAGGAGGGGCAATGAATATAGTTTATGCCTGAATACAAACGCAGGCTGCGGGTGCCGGCCATATCTCATACCCCGTACCCAGCCTCTATGACTGCGCACTGTGATCCGCCGCAATTAACCCCTCAGGTGCAGCACTTGAAGGGTTAATTGCGGCGGATCGCAGCGCGCAGTCATAGAGGCCGGGTATGGGATTGTCACTACCAGAGCTTTAAGAAGTTCTCACAGCTCTGTTTCTCCACCCCTTTGATGATGTCACTACTAGAGCTTGGAGGAGTTCTCACTGCTCTGTTTCTCCGCCCCTGTGATGAGGTTTTTACTTTCTGTTTCCTTCCTCCCAGCTGTTCCTCCTGCGTTTGATTTCCCTGCCTTTAAATCACCCCTCCTCATTTGTAGGGTGTGGATTATATTTCTCATTTGAGTTGTAGCTCTTGCTTGAGTATCTTCACTTGTAAGCTATCATTTCACTGGACCTGTGTTCTGCTGCAGCAAGTACTCTGGATATTGCCAGCTGTCTTTGGATCCGTCTTCTCTGCTGCTGCAGCTCCTTCAGCTAAGTGTGCAGACATTGTAGTGTCTGTTTATTTTCTGACTGGATCTGAGGCGACCACGGTTCCCTCCATATACTGAGCAGGGCACCGGTGGCCATGCCCCTTCCACTATTGTAGGGGTGGCCATGCCTCGTTCCACCATTTGGATCCGGGCATGTGCTTTAGCAGCATAGGGAGAGCTTTGAGGGTCTGACAGGGGTCACCCTTTATCCTCCCTAGTTTGGGTCCGGTCAGTAGCTCTATTTACTGTGTATGCTCTTGTTGCTCACATACAGCCGTGACATTATAATCCACCAAAACCGTCCTTTTTGACATGGATCCGCTTTCTGGCCTGGTTGACCGCATGCAGGGTCTTTCTTTGGAGGTAGCGGATCTCTGTCAATCTATGACTCAGCTTCAAGCATTGGGCTCTGCTCCGGCCCATGGAGTCTGTTGCGAGCCAAAGGTCTCACTTCCGGAAACGTTCTCCGGGGGCAGTGAGAATTTTGTTTGCTTCAGAGAGGCATGCAAACTCCATTTTTGCTTGTGTCCCCACTCCTCTGGTAATGAGGAGCAGAGGGTGAGGATTGTCATCTCCCTGCTCAGGGGTAATGCTCAGACTTGGGCTTTTTCGCTGCCATCAGGGGATCCCTCCCTTCGATCCGTGGAAAGATTTTTTGTGGCCCTGGGGCAGATATATGATGACCCAGATCGTGTTGCTCTGGCCGAATCTAACTTACGTTTTTTATGCCAGAACAAACTGTCTGCGGGGCTTTATTGTTCTGAATTTCGGAGATGGGCAGCTGATTCAGGTTGGAATGATGCTGCACTCCGGAGTCAGTTCTGTCATGGTCTCTCAGAGAGATTGAAAGATGCGTTTGCTTTCCATGAGAGACCAACGTCCTTAGAGTCTGCCATGTCATTGGCGGTACGCCTTGACAGGCGTCTAAGAGAAAGAAACGAGACCTCTCTGTCCTGCCATTGTCAGTCTAGGGGCAGTGGTGCGGACTCATTCAGTGTGCAGGGGCCTCATCCTGTCTCGCTCCCCTCTGAGGAGGAGCCCATGCAGCTAGGTCGACTTGCCCCTGATAAAAAAGGATTTAGTCCTCAGAGTATGGTGTGTTTTTGTTGTGTGGGCATAGGTCATTTGGCAAATGTTTGTCCGTCTAGGAGATTCTTGAACTGTACTAAGAGCGATAATAAGAGAAAAACCTCAAAAGGTAAAATCATCAAATTCTGCTTCATCTGCTACTTTGGGCAAAGTTGATGTAGGAATTGATGCTTTTCCTCTGACCTGCAGTTCCCGTTTTCTCCTGTCTGCCAGGGTGGCGCTAGAGAGCAAAGTCATTTCTTGTGAGATTTTTGTCGATAGTGGAGCGGCTGTCAATCTTATTGACACTCAATTTGTAGCCATGCATGCTTTTCAGGTTTGCACATTAGAAAAGGATATACCTGTTTTTGCTATTGACTCTGCTCCACTCTCACAGAGATCTCTGAAGGGCATTGTTCACAATATCCGGCTAGCTGTAGGTGACACTCATGTGGAGGATATATCTTGTTTTGTCCTTAAGGATTGCCTTCTCCTCTAGTTTTGGGGTTACCCTGGCTCACTAGACATAACCCCACTATTGATTGGCAAGGAAGGCAAATAAATGAGTGGAGTGACTTTTGTAGAGAGAATTGTCTCACAGCGACTTTTGCAGAGGTGTCTACTAAAACTGTGCCATCATTTCTCTCTGATTTCTCGGACGTGTTTTCCGAGAGCGGTGTTCAGGAGCTACCTCCTCACCGGGAGTTTGACTGTCCCATTAACCTCATTCCCGGCGCCAAGCTGCCAAAAGCACGCCTCTACAATCTCTCACAACCGGAAAGAATCGCAATGCGAACCTATATCTCCGAGAGTCTCGATAAGGGGCATATTCGTCCCTAAAAATCACATGTTGCCGCAGGTTTTTTTTTTGGTTAAAAAAAAAGATGGCTCTCTGAGACCTTGCCTAGATTTTAGGGAGCTGAACCGTATCACGATTCGCGATCCCCATCCCCTTCCTCTGATCCCGGACCTCTTCAACCAAATTGTTGGGGCCAAGGTTTTTTCCAAATTGGATTTGAGAGGCGCGTACAACCTGGTCAGGGTCAGAGAGGGGAATGAATGGAAAACGGCCTTTAATACCCCTAACGGGCATTTCGAGAATCTCGTTATGCCTTTAGGCCTGATGAATGCTCCGGCTGTCTTTCAGCATTTTGTTAATAGTATTTTCTACCATTTAATGGGGAAATTTGTATTGGTGTATCTTGATGATATTTTGATTTTTTCCCCTGATGTTCAGACCCATCAGGATCATCTTTTTCAGGTTCTGCAGATTCTGCGGGAAAATAAATTGTACGCCAAGCTGGAGAAATGTCTTTTTATGGTATCGGAGATTCAATTTCTGGGTTTTCTCCTCTCTGCTTCTGGTTTTCGCATGGATCCGGAGAAGGTCCGTGCTGTACTTGAGTGGGAGCTTCCTGAGAATCAGAAGGCATTGATGCGCTTTCTGGGTTTTGCGAACTATTACAGAAAGTTCATTTTGAATTATTCCTCTGTTGTCAAACCCCTCACTGACATGACAAAAAAGGGGGCGGATTTTTCCTCTTGGTCGGAGGAGGCGCTTGCAGCTTTTTTTAAGATTAAAGAGAGTTTTGCGTCTGCTCCCATCTTGGTGCATCCCGATGTTTCCTTACCTTTTATTGTTGAGGTGGATGCTTCCGAGGTGGGTGTGGGTGCGGTTTTGTCCCAGGGCCCTTCTCCTGCCAAATGGCGACCCTGTGCCTTTTTCTCTAAAAAACTCTCCCCGGCAGAGAGAAACTATGATGTGGGAGATAGGGAGTTGTTGGCCATCAAGTTGGCTTTTGAGGAATGGCGCCATTGGTTGGAGGGGGCCAGGCACCCTATCACCGTTTTTACCGACCATAAGAATCTGGCATACTTGGAGTCAGCCAGGCGTATGAATCCGAGACAGGCCAGATGGTCTCTGTTCTTCTCCAGATTCAATTTTGTTGTTACATTCCGCCCTGGGATCAAAAATGTGAAGGCTGATGCTCTCTCTCGTTGTTTTCCGGGAGGAGGAAACTCCGAGGACCCGGGTCCCATTTTGGCGGAGGGGGTAGTTGTTTCTGCTCTATATTCTGATTTGGAGGCCGAGGTCCAGGCTGCCCAGACTGAGGCACCTGTCCTTCTGGGAAGTTGTTTGTGCCTCCTGAGCTACGTCACAAACTCTTCAAGGAGCATCATGATACTGTTCTTGCTGGTCACCCCGGGAGTAGAGCCACGGTAGATTTCATTGCTCGGAGATTTTGGTGGCCGGCTCTTCGTAAGTCGGTGGAGGGTTTTGTGGCTGCTTGTGAGACGTGCGCCCGCGCTAAGGTCCCTCGTTCACGGCCTTCAGGTTCCCTTCTCCCGTTACCCATACCTTCCCGTCCTTGGACACACCTGTCCATGGACTTTATCACGGATCTTCCTCGTTCCTCAGGGAAGTCGGTGATCCTGGTGGTGGTGGACCGTTTTAGCAAGATGGCTCATTTCGTACCTTTCCCTGGTTTACCCAATGCTAAAACGTTGGCGCAAGCTTTTGTCGACCATATTGTTAAATTGCATGGCATTCCCTCTGATATTGTTTCCGATAGAGGCACGCAGTTTGTGTCCAGGTTCTGGAAGGCTTTCTGTTCTCGCCTGGGGGTTCGGCTGTCCTTCTCTTCTGCTTTTCACCCGCAGTCGAATGGTCAGACTGAGCGCCTCAATCAGAATCTGGAGACATATTTGCGCTGTTTTGTGGCAGAGAACCAGGAGGATTGGTGTTCATTTCTCCCTCTTGCTGAGTTTGCTCTGAACAACCGTCGTCAGGAATCTTCTGATAAGTCACCATTCTTTGGTGCATATGGGTTCCATCCGCAGTTTGGGACATTCTCGGGAGGGGCTCTTTCTGGTTTACCTGAGGAGGAGAGATTTTCCTCGTCTTTGTCTACCATTTGGCAAAAGATTCAGAGTAATCTTAGAAAGATGAGTGAGAAGTATAAGCGTGTGGCTGATGAGAGACGTGTGCCTGGTCCGGACCTGAATGTGGGTGATCTGGTGTGGTTGTCTACAAGAAATATTAAACTGAAGGTTCCCTCCTGGAAATTGGGTCCCAAGTTTATTGGGCCTTATAAAATCTTGTCAGTCATCAATCCTGTTGCCTTCCGTCTTGATCTTCCACGGGTTTGGAAGATACATAATGTATTTCACAGATCTCTCTTAAAACCATATGTCCAGCCCACGGTACCCTCCTCTTTGCCTCCTCCTCCGATTTTGGTTGATGGCAATCTGGAGTTTGAGGTTTCTAGAATTGTGGACTCTCGCATTGTCCGCGGTTCTCTTCAGTACCTCGTTCATTGGAAGGGTTATGGTCCTGAGGAGAGGATGTGGGTTCCGGTGTCGGACATTAAAGCCACTCGCCTCATCAGGGCATTTCATAGGGCTCATCCTGAGAAGGTGGGTCCTGGGTGTCCGGAGTCCACCCGTAGAGGGGGGGGGGGGGAACTCTCACTACCAGAGCTTTGAGACGTTCTCACAGCTCTGTTTCTCCACCCCTGTGATGATGTCACTACTAGAGCTTGGAGGAGTTCTCACTGCTCTGTTTCTCCGCCCCTGTGATGAGGTTTTTACTTTCTGTTTCCTTCCTCCCAGCTGTTCCTCCTCCGTTTGATTTCCCTGCCTTTAAATCACCCCTCCTCATTTGTAGGGTGTGGATTATATTTCTCATTTGAGTTGTAGCTCTTGCTTGAGTATCTTCACTTGTAAGCTATCATTTCACTGGACCTGTGTTCTGCTGCAGCAAGTACTCCGGATATTGCCAGCTGTCTTTGGATCCGTCTTCTCTGCTGCTGCAGCTCCTTCAGCTAAGTGTGCAGACATTGTAGTGTCTCTGTTTATTTTCTGACTGGATCTGAGGCGACCACGGTTCCCTCCATATACTGAGCAGGGCACCGGTGGCCGTGCCCCTTCCACTATTGTAGGGGTTACAGTGGTCATCAGTCTTAGGTACGCGGGCATGCCTCGTTCCACCATTTGGATCCGGGCATGTGCTTTAGCAGCATAGGGAGAGCTTTGAGGGTCTGACAGGGGTCACCCTTTATCCTCCCTAGTTTGGGTCCGGTCAGTAGCTCTATTTACTGTGTATGCTCTTGTTGCTCACATACAGTGCCTTTAAAGTTGGAACCTAACGAATATTAAGGATACGGTGGTACCTACAGTGACGGACATAGAAGAGATCAAGTTGGACTTTCCATTATAGTGCTGCCAACTAGGATCGAAGGACCTGGAGTGTCTTCTGCCCACTACACCCATTTCATGGTCCTTGTCCTTATTTCCCATCCTCTTGTTTGGTATCAGCAGTTCCTCTGTAAGGGCTTATGCGCACAAACTTATTTTTGTCCGTGTCCATTCCATTTTTTATTTTATTTTTTTGGAGGGATGAAGGGCCGTATGCAAAACCATTCACTACAATAGGGCCACAAAAAAACGGTTACTCAGTGTGCGTTCCTTGTTTGTATTTCCGTTCTGCGATACCGGCCGTGACATGGATATGGCCGGCCGGTATCGCAATACTTTTTTATGGTATCGAAATCGAATCAAAATTTTGGTATCGTGACAACCCTAAGTAAGACATGTTTTTTTTTTTTATTATACCGTAATTATATGTTTTTAAAATTTGGCGACTAAAAATGTAATTTGGCTCCTACATTTTTCAGGTTAGGAGCCAATGGCTCCTTGATATTTTTTTTAGTTTGGAGCCCTGAACTTGTTTAATTTTTTTTGCAGAACGGAAATACAAACAAGGAACGCACACTGAGTAACCGTTTTTTTGTGGCCCTATTGTAGTGAATGGTTTTGCATACGGCCCTTCATCCCTCCAAAAAAATAAAATAAAAAATGGAATGGACACGGACAAAAATAAGTTTGTGCGCATAAGCCCTTACAGAGGAACTGCTGATACCAAACAAGAGGATGGGAAATAAGGACAAGGACCATGAAATGGGTGTAGTGGGCAGAAGACACTCCAGGTCCTTCGATCCTAGTTGGCAGCACTATAATGGAAAGTCCAACTTGATCTCTTCTATGTCCGTCACTGTAGGTACCACCGTATCCTTATTATTCGTTAGGTTCCAACTTTAAAGGCACTGTCCATGATTTTACTACAGATGGACTATCATGATAGGCTATCAATATCTGATTAATAGGGGTCAGACACCCTGCACCCCTGCAGATCAGCATTTTCGGGTTAGCACTGGATCCCATTCACTTCAATGGGAGCAGTGCTGCAATAACCAGCTCCATTCACTACACAATGGCCGGAGCGCCAACTTATGTGGTGGAACTACACAGCTCCATCCATTGTCTAGTGGATGTAGGTGGTTATGACATAGTTGGTTGACTGTATCAAAGATTAGTAGTTCATCCACAATGATGTCACAAAAAACTATTGTATTTAATAACTATATAACTAAAATAACTATTCTGCTTGATCCATTCACCACCCTATAGCACTCCTATTGTCAAACACTGATTTTGAAGCAATAGGTAATAAAGTAATCATAAGAACACCAACGCTTAATATAAATTAATATTTTTCTTACCACTTGCTTTACAGATTTGATTTGCTGCATATTGTATTCATGGCCCTCTGTGGTCTTATCCCATATGACATAGCTGCTTCCCAATTTGGCCAGATTCCAAACCGGTACTAGTTGTGGTTCAATAAATCCAAAGCTGTCTGAGAAAATACAAACGAGAGACAGTAATTTATAATATGCTACCCCCAGTTTACAGCTGGACATTAATGCCACTGCTCACACCCTAAACAACAGGAGGAGGAAGATCTACCCAAAACTGAAATGTTCAGCTAATAAAAGGGGTTGGGCCAAGTTTTAAACAAAAGATATGGGATAAGTGTCATCAAAAAAAATTTCTGCCAGTTAGGCCCTTTTCACACGGGCGAGATTTCCGCGCGGGTGCAATGCGTGAGGTGAACGCATTACACCCGCACTGAATCCGGACCCAATCATTTCTATGGGGCTGTGCACATGAGCGGTGATTTTCACGCATCACTTGTGCGTTGTGTGAAAATTGCAGCATGCTCCTCTTTGTGCGTTTCTCACGTAACGCAGGCCCCATAGAAGTGAATGGGGCTGAGTGAAAATCGCAAGCATCCGCAAGCAAGTGCAGATACGGTGTGATTTTCACGCACGGTTGCTAGGTGATGATCGGGATGGAGACCCGATCATTATTATTTTCCCTTATAACATGGTTATAAAGGGAAAATAATAGCATTCTGAATACAGAATGCATAGTACAATAGGGCTGGAGGGGTTAAAAAAAATTTTTTTACTCACCTTAATGCACTTGTTTGCGCAGCCGGCATCTCTTCTGTCTTCTTTTGTGAATAGGACCTTTGATGACGTCACTACGTTCATCACATGGTCCGTCACATGATCCATCACCATAGTGATGGATCATGTGACGGACCATGTGATGAGCGTAGTGACGTCATCCAAGGTCCTATTCCTCACAGAACAAGACAAAAGAGATGCCGGCTGCGCGAACAAGTGGATTAAGGTGAGTTTAATTTTTTTAATTTTTTTTTTAACCTCTCTAGCCCTATTGTACTATGCATTCTGTATTCAGAATGCTATTATTTTCCCTTATAACCATGTTATAAGGGGAAAAAATACAATCTACACTACAACTAACCCAAACCTGTTCGGGTCTGGGTACCAAAGTCAGTTTTTTATCACACGCCGGCAAAACACATTGCACCCGCACGATAAAAACTGAACATCGGAACGCAATCGCAGTCAAAACTGACTGCAATTGCGTTCCTACTCGCACAGGTTTGCCGCAATGCACCGGGACGCATCCGGACACGCTCGTCTGCAAGGGGCCTTAGGGCTGTTTCACACGAACGAGTCCATTGTGGGAATCATGCTCCAAGTGTGAGCGCGATCCTCCGTTCCGGACATGCAGGAGTATATAGCGTTATCCTGATTTATAATGCCGTGTGCCTCTGCTTGACCTTTTTACTACAGGATCATAGTGACATAAAGCTGTCAGTATGATCCTGTAGAAATAAGGTCAAGCAAAGGCACACGGCATTATAAATCATGATAATGCCGTGCGCTCCTGCAAGTCCAGAATGGAGGATCACACTTACACACGGAGCGCGATTCCTGCAATGGACTCGCTCGTGTGAAACAGCCCTTAGAACCAAATAATGACACATTTGTTTCTTTTATAATCAGTTTTTATTTTATGATTGTAGAGTGTTTTATTCTATTTCCTGAACATGATTATGGAGGCAGCCATCTTGCCTGGGCCGTTTTAACAGAATGTAACGATATACTTTACAGCAGCCACCATGGGCCATAGACACAATGGACAGGAGATGACTCACTGACTTCGATGAGATAGTTCACTAGGCATGCTCTGTGACCTGTGCAGAGGTCAGGAGGGAGTAGATAAGCTGTGATATCACCAATTGGGAATGGTGGATCCTTTGTTACAGTATCTATACAGAGGTAATATCTGTCATTGTAAATCTGCCTGTGATGCCAGTATACTGATCTGTACAGTGAAAGAAGTCACACCTATTATTAGGCTTAGTGAACAGTGCAAAAACTGCAGGATTTTAGGATTTTTTTTATAACATAACCAGCTACCAAACCTATTTTTAAAGATTTTTTGGTTTGACATGATCTAAACAATAGTTCATTGTCGTATGACACTTTCCCTTTAAAACTGGCAAACACCCTTTAAAAGGGAATCTATCACTAGGAAATTCACTGATAAACCAGGCTCAATGCCTTGCAGGGCTAGCTCAGCTGAATGTAATGATAACTTTCACTTAGCGATCTATTGCTTTATTCTGGAGAAAAACACCTTTAATCCATATGCAAATGAGAAACTGAGTGCACCGAGGGTGGGCCCAAGTCACTATGTGCACCCTTCCTCCTTCAGCTTCCTTTGCCAGCCCCTCCCTCTTCTTTATTTACAGTGTCAGCTGAGATGACTATGCAGGAACTTGACCCTATCAATCAATCAAGAAGAGGCAAGGGCTGGCAGAGGAAGCAGAAGGTGCACAGAGTGGCCTGGGCCCACCCTCAGTGCACTCAACTGCTCATTTGCATATGGATTAAAAGTGCTTTTTCTCCAAAATGAAGCAACGAACCGCTAAGTGAAAGCTTATCATTACATTCAGCTAGCCGCATTTTTTTTTGGGGGGGGGTGGGCACAGACTTTAATTACAGGTCTCACCAGGAATGTTTTCTCCAGTGATAGGTACAGTCTGGGACTTCATCAACTTGTAGAAGTTGTAGTCATCATCACTAGCTTGCTTCTGGATCTTGGTGCTAGAACAGTTGACATTTATGGCTGGTCGCGGTTTCTCTTCTTGGAAGAAAACGGTTGCTGTGCAAAATCCTATATTTTCCTAAAGAACAGAAAAAATACTGAAATATCTACTTCAGATACAGTCATCCCTAAATCACTGTAGTTCACAATACGGAGAGCCATAGTTTATCATGTCTGACAGTATACCCTACGTCTACACTGCAACTCCCAGTATCTCAGGTATAGGCAGACTAAGGCCTTTTGCACAGGAACGTTGTGCATCCGTTCCGTGCATTGGGGACCGCCGGGACGGATCGAGACCCATTCAACTTTAATGGGTCCGTGATCTGATCGCACCGCAAAAAAATAGAACAAGTTCTATTTTTTTGCGGTGTGGAGGCACGGACAGAAACACCACGGAAGCACGGATACGGAAGACATACGGATGCATTTCCGTATGTGTTCCGTTTTTTTGTGGACCCTTTGACTTGAATGGAGCCAAGCTCCGTGATTTGCGGACAAGAATAGGACATGCTCTATCTTTTCACGGTACGGAAATACTGAAACGGAATGCACACGGAGACACTTCAGTTTTTTTTGTTGAACCGTTGAAATGAATGGTTCAGTATATGTACCGCATACTGAACTCAAAAAACGGACAGTATACTGAACGCAAAATACTGTCGTGTGCATGAGCCCTAATACTGCCACCAATTACCCAATGAACGAGCAAACGTTTAACGGGGAATTGCCGGGAAGGAACGCTTCCCTCCCAACAATGGTCTGCCTGATCTTTTACTCTAATACAGCCCTAACTTACCATTGTTTGAGACACCCGAGCAGTAAATTCCACATAGTATTTATGTCCAATTTCAGGAACATACTAAAAGAAAAAAGAAATGCGATTAGCAAAGACACAGAGGCAGATATTACTAAAAGGTGTAATCTATAGTAAATAGTTGTGGAAGTCTGTAAATATATTGTATTACATATCTTGTAATGATTCTGAGCTGCAGTCACTGTCACATTAACGCCAGATCAAGAGAAAAAAGGGGCAGAAGTCCAGTTAGAAGTTCCTCTGTCCCATCCACCCTCGTTTGTAGAAAACTGAGACACGGGTTTTTCCAAGTAAATGGGCCTGCGTTGTATGTCTGTGCACAGAGGATCTGCGGGGTCCTGGCAGTTAGACCCTGGCATTTTTTTACGCCATGCTGCATACACAAGTATGGCCAATACCTCTCCACTAGAAGGCAGAAATCAGTACTGGTGTATACAGTCGGGGGATTCTGTTGTGTTGCATGTCCCTTGATGTTCTCCAAAATGATGAAGCTCTGATTGATTGCGACCTGTAAAGACCACTAATCATAATGAATTCTTGAGACAGTTTTAGGGTGCTTTCACACATAGTTTTTTGCGTTTTTAGTTTTTGCACCCGAGTTCTTTTGGTGTGTTTTTCCTGCCAAACCACCAGCTCCAGATGTTAACTGTAGGTCTGTGGGAAATCTCAAATTCAAGACAGACACACAAGTGTTTTTTTTTTGTTTTGTTTTTTGCTTCTGATGCTTTTATTAACTACTAGGCACTTTAGTCTTTCTTGCTTCTTTCCAAAAAAATGCAGCATTCTGGAGCTCTTGGCACTTTTTCACATCTCCTTCTCTATAGCAGAAAAACCCCATAAAGAAAATACTAGTGATAAGACACAATGGGACAAAGAATATATCTGTGGTTATTCTGCCATTTATTACTGGTAAAAAAAAACACACCAGAACTGAATGCATGTCTGTTCAAGAATGAAAGTGTGGAAGACTTATTATTATAAAATTATTCCTATTAATAATAATTTTCTAGGAGTTTGTGTACATGTGATGTGGTCCCATTTTTATTAGTAAAACCAAATGTAAAATATTCTTAGAAATTGGATTGACATTTAATTAAAAGTCATTTTAAGCATAACTACAATTAGTGTTTTATGCAATTTTAGTAGTGGTTTAGTAGCAGGTTATGTAGCTAAATGATCTGGAATTTAAGGTTTTAGCACTTGGTCACATTTGAACACGGCATCTGAGGGGTTACAATGGCTGCGATCAGCATTACCATCAATCACAGACATTAGACCCGGGCCTCTGCTGTATAATACACCAGAAACCCGGTGGTTATGGTGCCTGCTGCGCTTGCGAGCAGGCGCCATGTTTAACCACCTCCGGACCGCCTAACGCAGATTCGCGTTCCGGAGGTGGCAGCGCTGCGCACAATCACGCATCTACGCGTCATCTCGCGAGATTTCCTGTGAACGCGCGCACACAGGCGCGCGCGCTCACAGGAACGGAAGGTAAGAGAGTGGATCTCCAGCCTGCCAGCGGCGATCGTTCGCTGGCAGGCTGGAGATGTGTTTTTTTTAACCCCTAACAAGTATATTAGACGCTGTTTTGATAACAGCGTCTAATATACCTGCTACCTGGTCCTCTGGTGGTCCCCTTTGTTTGGATCGACCACCAGAGGACACAGGTAGCTCAGTAATATGTTGCACCAAGCACCACTACACTACACCCCCCCCCCTGTCACTTATTAACCCCTTATTCACCCTTGATCACCCCTGATCACCCCATATAGACTCCCTGATCACCCCCCTGTCATTGATCACCCCCCTGTCATTGATAACCCCCTGTAAGGCTGCATTCAGAGGTCCGTATGAATTTTACGGATCCACTGATAGATGGATCGGATCCGCAAAACACATACGGACGTCTGAATGCAGCCTTACAGGGGAGTGATCAATGACGGAGGTGATCACCCCATATAGACTCCCTGATCAACCCCCTGTCATTGATAACCCCCTGTAAAGCTCCATTCAGATGTCCGCATGATTTTTACGGATCCACTGATAGATGGATCGGATCCGCAAAACGCATACGGACGTCTGAATGGAGCCTTACAGGGGCGTGATCAATGACTGTGGTGATCACCCCATATAGACTCCCTGATCACCCCCCTGTCATTGATTACACCCCTGCCATTGATCAACCCCCTGTAAAGCTCCATTCAGATGTCCGCATGATTTTTACGGATCCACTGATAGATGGATCGGATCCGCAAAACACATACGGACGTCTGAATGCAACCTTACAGGGGAGTGATCAATGACGGAGGTGATCACCCCATATAGACTCCCTGATCACCCCCCTGTCATTGATAACCCCCTGTAAGGCTCCATTCAGAGGTCCGTATGAATTTTACGGATCCACTGATAGATGGATCGGATCCGCAAAACACATACGGACGTCTGAATGCAGCCTTACAGGGGAGTGATCAATGACTGTGGTGATCACCCCATATAGACTCCCTGATCACCCCCCTGTCATTGATTACACCCCTGTCATTGATCAACCCCCTGTAAAGCTCCATTCAGATGTCTGCATGATTTTTACGGATCCACTGATAGATGGATCGGATCCGCAAAACACATACAGTCGTCTCCCTTCCAGGGGGATTGATCACCCCAAATAGACTCCCTAATCACCCCCATGTCATTGATCACCCCACTGTCAGGCTGCATTCAGATGTCCGTATGATTTTTACGGATCCACGGATACATGGATCGGATCCGCAAAACACATACGGACATCTGAATGGAGCCTTACAGGGGGGTGATCAATGACAGGGGGGTGATCACCCCATATAGCCTCTCTGATCACCCCCCTGTCATTGATCACCCCCCCTGTCATTGATCACCCCTCTGTAAGGCTCCATTCAGACATTTTTTTGGCCCAAGTTAGCGGAATTATTATTTTTTTTTCTTACAAAGTATCATATTCCACTAACTTGTGTCAAAAAATTTAATCTCACATAAACTCACCATACCCCTCACGGAATCCAAATGCGTAAAACTTTTTAGACATTTATATTCCAGACTTCTTCTCATTTGGGCCCCTTAGCGCATCTAGGCTGCAAAAAAGTGTCACACATCTGGTATCGCCGTACTCAGGAGAAGTTGGGGAATGTGTTTTGGGGTGTCATTTTACATATACCCATGCTGGGTGAGAGAAATATCTTGGTCAAATCCCAACTTTGTATAAAAAAAATGGGAAAAGTTGTCTTTTGCCAAGATATTTCTCTCACCCAGCATGGGTATATGTGAAATGACACCCCAAAACACATTCCCCAACTTCTCCTGAATACGGCGATACCACATGTGTGACACTTTTTTGCAGCCTAGGTGGGCAAAGGGGCCCATATTCCAAAGAGCACCTTTAGGATTTCACAGGTCATTTACCTACTTACCACACATTAGGGCCCCTGGAAAATGCCAGGGCAGTATAACTACCCCACAAGTGACCCCATTTTGGAAAGAAGACACCCCAAGGTATTCCGTGAGGGGCATGGCGAGTTCCTCAAATTTTTTATTTTTTGTCACAAGTTAGTGGAAAATGATGATTTTTTTTTTTTCTTACAAAGTCTCATATTCCACTAACTTGTGACAAAAAATAAAAAATTCTAGGAACTACCCCACAAGTGACCCCATTTTGGAAAGAAGACACCCCAAGGTATTCCGTGAGGGGCATGGCGAGTTCCTCGAATTTTTTATTTTTTGTCACAAGTTAGTGGAAAATGAGACTTTGTAAGAAAATAAAAATTCAGGAGAAGTTGGGGAATTTGTTTTGGGGTGTCATTGTACATATACCCATGCTGGGTGAGATAAATATCTTGGTCAAATGCCAACTTTGTATAAAAAAAAAGGTAAAAGTTGTCTTTTGCCAAGATATTTCTCTCACCCAGCATGTGTATATGTAAAATGACACCCCAAAACACATTCCCCAACTTCTCCTGAATACGGAGATACCAGATGTGGGACACTTTTTTGCAGCCTAGGTGGGCAAAGGGGCCCATATTCCAAAGAGCACCTTTCGGATTTCACTGGCCATTTTTTACAGAATTTGATTTCAAACTCCTTACCACACATTTGGGCCCCTAGAATGCCAGGGCAGTATAACTACCCCACAAGTGACCCCATTTTGGAAAGAAGACACCCCAAGGTATTCCGTGAGGGGCATGGCGAGTTCCTAGAATTTTTATTTTTTGTCACAAGTTAGTGGAATATGAGACTTTGTAAGAAAAAAATAAAAAATAAAAAATCATCATTTTCCGCTAACTTGTGACAAAAAATAAAAAGTTCTATGAACTCACTATGCCCATCAGCGAATACCTTAGGGTGTCTACTTTCCGAAATGGGGTCATTTGTGGGGTGTTTGTACTGTCTGGGCATTGTAGAACCTCAGGAAACATGACAGGTGCTCAGAAAGTCAGAGCTGCTGCAAAAAGCGGAAATTCACATTTTTGTACCATAGTTTGTTAACGCTATAACTTTTACCCAAACCATTTTTTTTTTACCCAAACATTTTTTTTTTATCAAAGACATGTAGAACAATAAATTTAGAGCAAAATTTATATATGGATCTCGTTTTATTTGCAAAATTTTACAACTGAAAGTGAAAAATGTCATTTTTTTGCAAAAAAATCGTTAAATTTCGATTAATAACAAAAAAAGTAAAAATGTCAGCAGCAATGAAATACCACCAAATGAAAGCTCTATTAGTGAGAAGAAAAGGAGGTAAAATTAATTTGGGTGGTAAGTTGCATGACCGAGCAATAAACGGTGAAAGTAGTGTAGGTCAGAAGTGTAAAAAGTGGCCTGGTCTTTCAGGGTGTTTAAGCACTGGGGGCTGAGGTGGTTAAAGACCAGATTTTAAACGACACGTGTGTTTGCGACTTTTTTTGAAAAGCCGCAAAGGTCAGATTTACGCTGCCCTCACCACTTTTCAGAAAGGAGGTATGGCAAGGCCAGAAAGGGAGCTTGACCAGCCACTGCAACAAATTTATCTTCATTTACTCCAGCGTCCCTGGCCCTTATCTGTGCCCCCCTGGCCTATGCCCCCCCTGGCCTCTGTCTAAACCTCCCTGGCCCTTATCTGTGCCCCCTCCCTGACCCTTATCTTGCTGTTCTGCCATGTACTACTGCTTATTTTGTTGTTCTTATATAAGCAGAGGGTGTGCGCTTATATGTGCCATAATAAGCACTAGTACATGGCGGAACAGCGGGCAGAAAGGGGAGGCTGCCATGTACAATGACACTACATGACAGACAGCGTGTGTGTGTATATATATATATTATATAGGAAAAGGATGGCGTGGCAGCCTGGTCTGGTCTAGATCGTGACTAGCCAAAGGAGTGGGGTTTACACAGGAGGAGGGAGTATGCGAAGCGTAGGGGGGCCCCATACAAAAATTTGCTGTGGGGCCCAGTCACTTCTAGCTACGCCCCTGTGTCCATCACTTTACCAGAAAAAAAAAAATTGTGCAGCATGCTGCAATAATTTTCCTGCCGTTCTGCCACAGAATCTGTGACGGAGTTACAATGCAGATATAAACCTTATACAGAATACTGCATTCATTGTCACTGGCAGATCTAGGATACATGTTGAATGTGTACATGTGCGTGTATAATCCCTGTGGGTATAAATAGCCAGAAACCTTAGCATCATTCCAGAGCTGTACTCAGCCTTCCCGTAGAAAAGCCCACTTCTATGTAGACCTGTTAGGCTGCCAGATTTCCAGCATTCAGCACAGTGACATCTCCACTTCTATATTACAGTGCATACATCCCCCAGAGACACTGGCACTCCTGTCCCTAGTCTGTGTCCGGTATTGTAAATGCCATTGTAGACACATTCACTTGTGTGACATGTTTCCATAAGGAACTCAGAATCCACCTCTAATACAAAGGACACAGAACTGCTTTAAAGAGATCTGGAGGACAGCTTTGGGGGGGACTCCCATTTCTCTTGATCATCTTTGAGATGTTTCTACACCTTGATTGGCCTCAGCTGAAAATGCATATCAGAGCAAAAACCAAGCCATGAGAAGGGAAGAACTGCTTGTAGAGCCCAGAGACAGGATTGTATGGAGGCACAGATATGAAGGGTACAAAACAAAATTCTGCTGCACTGAAAATGCAATTCTAAGCACCATGTTTGGAGAAAACCAGGGACTGCCCAATATGCCCCTTTCAACGAGCAAGTGTCACACTGCGGACTTGCAGCACAGCTCCCATCCTGAATTTCCAGCACTGCCGGGGTCGCAGTAGCATTATATTGATTTATGTTGTTATGTAACCCTTAGGCCCCTTTCACATGGGCGTCACGGAAGAGGTCCGGATGCGTTGCGTGTGCATTGCGGGAAACTCACGCGAGTGCGCACGCAATTTCAGTCAGTTTTGTCTGCAATTGAGTTGTTGTTTTTTCCGCGCGCAAAGTGTTTTAATGCGTTTTGCACGCGTGTGATAAAAAACTAAATATGGTACCCAGACCCGAACCCGGACTTCTTCACTGAAGTTTGGGTTTGGGTTCAGTGTTCTGTAGATTTTATTATTTTCTATTATAACATGGTTATAATGGAAAATATTAGCATTCTTTAATACAGAATGCAAAGTATAATGTCCCTTGAGGGTTAAAAAAATAATAAAAAAATTACTCCCCTCATCCACTTGATCGTGCAGCCGTTATAGTCTTCTTTCTTCTTGCAGGACCTGCAAAAGGACCTGCACTGACGTTATCGCACTCACCACGTGGTGAGCACGGTGACGTCAACGCAGGTCCTGCTGAATGAAAATAGAAGATCCTTCTATCTTCATTCAGCAGGACCTGCGTTGACGTCCGCGTGGTGAGTGCGATGACGTCAGCGCAGGTCCTTTTGCAGGTCCTGCAAGAAGAAAGAAGACGATAACGGCTGCACGATCAAGTAGTGAATGTGTCTACAATGGCATTTACAATAGAAGATCCTTCTATCTTCATTCAGCAGGACCTGCGCTGACGTCACCGTGCTCACCACGTGGTGAGTGCGATAACATCAGTGCAGGTCCTTTTGCAGGTCCTGCAAGAAGAAAGAAGACGATAACGGCTGCGCAATCAAGTGGATGAGGTGAGTAATTTTTTTATTATTTTTTTAACCCTCAAGGGACATTTTACTTAGCATTCTGTATTAAAGAATGCTATTATTTTCCATTATAACCATGTTATAATAAAAAATAATAAAGTGAATGGCCCTCATCCCTATTTATTATTGATTGCGGATGCAATGCGATTTTCACGCAGCCCCATTCACTTCTATGGGGCCTGCGTTTCGTAAAAAACGCAGAATATAGAACATGCTGCGTTTTTCATGCAATGCAGAACTGATGCGTGAAAAAAAAAACGCTCATGTACATAGACCTATTGAAATAAATGGGTCAGGATTCAGTGTGGGTGCTATGCGTTCATGTCATGCATTGCATGACGTGTGAAAGGGGCCTTAGGGTGCTGGCACACAGTGCAGTTCTGACATGCAGTTCTGATGCAGTTTTTTATTGTAGCCAGCTGAAATTTATTAAATCATTCCCACTATAAATAACACCAGGCTTTAACAAGACTGCTAAACTGGCTAAATTGAAAACTGCATCCTGAATGCATGTCAGACCTGCACTGTGTGCCAGCCCCCTGACTGCCACAGCTTCTAACAACACATGGCTGGTGGCAGTTAAAGATTTAAACTGAGCACGTTCGACCAACTCAGTGAGACGGACAAAAAAAATAAGGAAAAGAACAAACAGCAGGTGGCGCTGTACAGATATATTTTATTGAATAGCTCACTGGCTATACAAAAATTTTAATTACATGCAATTGCAAAAGTATTCAGATCCAGGTGCTGGTTTGAAAAATCTAGTATATGCTTCAAGACACAAGACTCTTATTGCAGCCTTTGGGATTAGTCCAGTCTGACAATGTGGTCCTTGGAGCTTTTCAGCCTTCATAAGGGGGCAGCAAAACAGCAGAAGTGACGTATCCATGAACATTGTGACCAACCACATCTTTCACCGTAACTGAAGATGTAGAAAGCTGCAAAAACTGCGGCTCGGATGCGGACCCGAAAAACGGTTGTGTGCATGGGGCCTTACTGTCTATGGGTCGAATTAGGCTGCCTAGGCAGATCTGCTGTGGATTTTAAAGATAAGGCTAGCTTCACATCTGCAATGGGCTCTGGCCTCTTTCTGGCATGGGTGCCAGGTTTCAACCGGAAAAAAGGTGCATGCACAGGTTGGGCACTCATGCAAGAAACCAATTGTAGTCATTGGGATCCGGTAGTCAGTGGCGTCACCAGGGGGGGGCTAGAGGGGGCCACGGCCCCCCCATGTGCCCCCTCAACTAAAATGCCCCCAAACTGAGCGGCTGCAGCCGGGCACAGGGAGATGAGCGCTTCCATTGCGCTCATATCCATAGTCATCTGCCTGTGCTGCGGCGGGGAGGGAGGGAGAGGCGTGTTCCTTCACCTTCCTCTGATAGGCTGCAGGCACTAGGCCGGCAGCCTATCAGAGGCCGGCGCGATGACGTCCTCGCACCGCCTGAGCCATACAGCGCGGGACACAGGCCGGAAGAGGCCTGCATCGCATCGCTGACATGGAGGAGGTAAATATAAGTTTATTTTTTTTTTTTACAATAGTTTTACAGGCACATTGGGGGAGCTTATTACTGGCACATGATGGGGAGGGGGCTTATTACTGGCACATGATGGGGAGAGGGCTTATTACTGGCACATGATGGGGAGGGGGCTTATTACTGGCACATGATGGGGGCACTTATTACTGGCACATGATGGGGGCACTTATTACTGGCACATTATTAGTGGGGACTATAGGGGCATCTACTGAGGCCACAAATAAGAGGTATTTTATATGGGGGGGCTATGTACAGTAGCATTTTATACTGGGACACATTATGGTGGGTACTATGGGGAAGGGGGAGAGGAGTACTATGGAGTCATCTACGGGGGGCACTAAGAAGGGGTATTTTATACTGGTACATTATGGGGGGCACTAGGAGGAAGGGGGGAGAGGAGCACTATGGGGGCATTTACTGGGGGCACTATATAGGGGTATTTTATACTGGCACATTATGGGGGCACTATGGGGACATAAGCTCAACTGGGGGCATTACAAGGGGGTATTTTTTTGCATTGTCACATTATAAGGAGAATTATTTTTACTGGGGGGGGGGGGCGGGCATTATGATGGGCTTCATTACTCCCCCATGGTATGACCCCCTAGTAGCAGCACCAGCCTCTCCCTGCTCTGCTATCCCTCTGCCCCTTCTCCAAATCCTTATTATGAAATCTTTCTCATTAGGATAAAACACATCAGCTCCGCCGAGCCCCCCAGCCAAGTGTTGAAGTGGTGTCCGAGATCCCCAAGGGTCAAGCCAAGTAATTGTAAGTTTTCATGTGAAATATGTTTGTTATACACATATAGCATACACTGTGCCCCACAATATACAGTATACCTCTACACTGTGCCTCACAATATACAGTATACCGCTACACTGTGCCACACAATATACAGTATACCTCTACACTCTGCCCCACAATATACAATATACCTCTACACTGTGCCCCACAATATACAGTATACCTCTACACTGTGCCCCACAATATACAGTATACCTCTACACTGTGCCCCACAATATACAGTATACCTCTACACTGTGGAGTCTGTTCTATAAGCACCCTTGTTCTGTGGCGGCGGACAGAAAATAATCTGGAAGTGCCCCTCCCGAGACCAGGCTCTGGATCCGCCACTGGACCGCTCCCAGGAGTGTACATTTCTTCTAAACTGTAATCCGTATCCTCGAACCTGCAGAAATCAGCACTCGCTCGGTAACAACTAACAGGCAGTGCCTGTAGGCTGTAGCCTGGCCCTGTTACCGAAGCTAGCCGAGTGGTGGAAGGTTAAGATACTAGTAGAGATGAGCGGCCGCTTAATCCTGATTTAAAGTTAAAGTTACTGCAGGATATGGATTACAGTTTAGAAATGTCAAATGTACACTCGTGTGAGCGGCGGGGAGGGAGATCTGTGGATGATACTGTTATAGGGAGGGGGATCTGTGGATGACACTGTTATAGGGAGGAGGATCTGTGGATGACACTGTTATAGGGAGGGGGATCTGTGGATGACACTGTCAGGGGGTGGATCTGTGGATGACACATATAGCATAAGATGCTATATACGGTATGTGTCATCCACATATCCCCCCCATAGCAGTGTCATCCACAGATCCCCCTCCCTATAACAGTGTCATCCACAGGCAACTAGGACATGTTGAAATCTGAGTGATTGTTTTTTTTTTTTTAAAACCACAGACAGCAGAACTTTTCTTCCCTGTTGCGGTTTTAGGTATTGGGTAAAGTATCGCAGCATTACTAAGCATACTTGTGTAAATGTATCGTTGTTATAGCTGCCCCCCCCCCCCCCCCCCTACTTTTGTCCTGGCCCCTAGTGTGCCCCCTCAAAATTTGAAAGCTAGAGACGCCACTGCTGGCAGTGAATGGCAGTTGCAGAGAGAGCAGAGCCTCTAGGTGTAATGGAAACACCCACGTTGCTCCCAGAGGCTCATTTACATATAATAAAACATCATTCTCTCAGCAATGCGGGCACATATGAACATGGGACCAACACAGGCGTCTTCAGATACCAAGCGCACATGTAACAGGTTATGGAGCTTGTGAATGGCGCAAAAAATACTCCATTTACTTGCATTGCTAGAGGACTGTCTGGATTAAGGCATCACACACAATCCACAATGTGTGAACATGGCTTAGAGGTTCCAATATTTTCAGCTATAAGCAAAATGACTGGAGTGTTTTCCTACTATACATGAGCAGGCTTCCTTGCTCCATTCTGGTCTTCTGGTAGCACATGTAATAAAATCTTCTCATCTTGTTACCACCACTAGGAGGGCGATTTGTAAGATTCAGGTCAATATAGTAAATACAGCTGTATAGAGATCTGACAGATAGTGATGGATGGAACAGCCAAGACTTTCAGAAGTATTTGAATGAATGTATGGATGAATGTAGAGAGGTGCAGCACTGCACCAGTTATATTAGGAAATGCCTCGAATCATTTATACAGCGGTACAGTTCAGATTCTGATACCACCTGGTACGAGAGATAATGCTTAGGGACTCCGAAAAGACTGACGCACAGAGCATTCTCTGCCATGACGACTAGAACAGAGAAACCTCAGACCTAATCACAGTGGAAATAGGATTCTGAGAGCCCGAGAGACTGAAATCCATAGTAACATCCTACTGTACTCACTTAGGACTAAGTAATGTCAAAGTCTATAGATTTACAGAAAAAGACGGCAACTTATCACACAGATGTTCAGTTTTTTTTTTTTAAGTGTGTTACTTTTTAAGTAACAGGATTAGATGGCTTCTGGATTATCAAATGCTCTGGATTATCAGAAGGATGCGGAAAACAATCTATGCTATCACACACACAGAGGCCTCATATCAGCTGTGAAATTATTTTGCAGAATTAGGCCTCCTTCACACGACCGTATGGCTTTTTCAGTATTTTGCGGTCCGCAAAAAATACGGATGACGTCCGTGTGCATTCTGTATTTTGCGGAACGAAACAGCTGGCCCCTGATAGAACATGACGGACAAGGATAGTACTGTTCTATCTTTGAACGGAACGGAAAAACGGAAACAGAAGGCATATGGAGTACCTTCCGTTTTTTTTTTTGCGGATCCATTGAAATGAATGGTTCGGTATACGGTCCGTATACGGAACGCAAAAAATGGAACGTAAACGAAAAAAAAAAACGTTTGTATGCAAGAGGCCTTATCCTGGATGCTGGGTAAGGCCAAGGTCACACTTCAGTTATTTGGTCAGTAATTTCCGTCAGTAAGGGTCCATTGACACGTCCGTAGAATGGGTCCGCATCCGTTCCGTGGGCCACACGGAGACACTATATACGCTGGCAGCGGGCCACAAGGAGACATTATATACTGTATAATCGAAAATATAGGAAATCCAGCTCAAGAAATGGTGGAAAAATTTGTAACTTTATTGCGGCATAAAATCTTCGACAGAAACAGGAATGTTCGGTTACGTGTTTCAGACCACTAAAAAATATCGGTCCTTCCTCATGACTTTTGTCATGAGGAAGGACCGATATTTGTTAGTGGTCTGAAACGCGTAACCGAACATTCCTGTTTCTGTCGAAGATTTTATGCCGCAATAAAGCTACGAATTTTTCCACCATTTCTTGAGCTGGATTTCCTATATTTTCGAATTTACCATTACGCATCCGGGTGCGTCATCCGTGCTCGACTGGTGAAGGGGAAGGTGAGAGCTGCTGTGTGCTTAATGTGATTAATAACTGTATGGAATGGCTGCTAGGCAGACAGAGGACCACAAGGAGACATTACACACCGTATGGGCTGGCTGGGCAGGCAGTGGGCCACAAGGAGACATTATATACTGTATGGGCTGGCCGCTGGGCAGGCAGTGGGCTACAAGAGTCACTATACTGCATGGGGCCACCAGGTTACCGTATAGTGTCTGGACTCAGGAACTATACTGTAAGGGGGCCATAAGGTGACATTATACTGTATGGGACAACAGTTTGTAACCCCCCCCCCCCCCCCCCCCCATCAGTATAATAATGTCTTGTGGCCCACATACTGTAATATCTTCTTGCTGCTCCTGTATGGGGGCAACAAGGAGACATTATACTGTATGAGGCTATTATACTGATGGGACTGATGATGACCTGTATATTATTCCCTAAGTGCCATCACCATGTGCAGTGCAGCTTGTAGGCAGGGCCAGAGCCGCAGAAGACATAGACAGACAGTATAACCTTTATTTATGACACCCGGGCCGTTAGGGTCTCTCACTCCTCTTCTCCCACCTTGGTTTGGACATGGACTCCTGACTGACTCCTGTGCTCGGCCAGTAGGCGGAGACTTGAATATGGGAGCGAGGAGGAGCCGGGGGCGGCTGCTGCAGGAACTAATATGTTATATATGGTATGTAGGGGCTGGCTGACACAGATTTAGGAGCGGTCAGCGCACATATGACTGCTCCAATGACGCCACAAAATACTGCGGTTATTTGGAAACAGCAACATCGCCATATCGCTGTTTCTTAATACCGCGGTATATCGTTGACACCGGTTTACCGCTCAACCCTAGCCCTGACTGTGTCCTGGCCAGTTCCTGGAGAAAGAGGAGCACTTTGGACTCATAACGGCTATGACAAAACAATTCCCAAACACATGCCATTGCTTGCCGTGAAGAGGCAGAGAAGTTATTGGGATGGTGACCTTTCTGTAAGAACAAGAAGGAGTCTCAGGTGTCCTCTGTTATCTAGGGCTTGTGCTGATGGATTGGCTCATGGTGGGGGCTACCTACAATCCTTCCCTTTATGGGAACCTTCAGCAACAAATGGCATCGTAATAAATAATCGCAGTGAATATGTTACTTCAAGTCAGCAATATATAACCTCATCTCACTTATTCCAAGTCCCTGCCAGGCACAAAGGAGCAAAACAAGTAAAACCAACAGGCCATGCAATGGGTCTCAGGCATGTGTGGATGATTTACTGCGACCCGGCTGCAACACCAAAAACAGAAATGGACTCCATCCACTCCATGTTAAGAATGACCCCATATTTAGACCCACCCCTTAGTGACCAGCCTGTTTTGGGGCCTTACTGACCAAGCATTTTTCTTCCTTTTTTCATCATCACGTTCCAAGAGCTATAACTTTTTTATTTTTCCATCTATATATCTTTATGAGGGCTTGTTTTTTGCGGGACAAGTTGTAGTTTTTAATAACTTTCTGATTAACTTTTATTAACTCTTTCTGGGAGGGAGATGGGAAAAACAGCAATACTGCCGCTGCGTTTTTACATTATAAATTTTATGGCGTTCATTTTTTGGTTTCAATAACATAATATCTTAATTGGGTCACTATGATTACAGTGATACCAAATACATATAGTTTTCTTTCCATTTTACTACTTTTTTGCAATAAAACCCCTTTTTTTTATTAAAGAAAAAAATGTTTTTACATTGCCGCTTCCCAAGATCCATAACTTTTTTCTTTATATGGATTTGTGGGACGACTTGTATTTTTCATTGGTATCATTTTGGAGTAAATGGCGCTTTTTGATCGCTTGTTATTAAATTTTTTTGGTGGCAACTAAGGCTACTTTCACACCTGCATTAGGTGCGGATCCGTCTGGTATATGCACAGACGGATCCGCACCTATAATGCAAACTATTGTATCCGTTCAGAACAGATCCGTTTGCATTATGAGGAACAAAGTCAAAACTGATCCATCCTGACTTACAGTACAGACCAAAAGTTTGGACACACCTTCTCATTCAAAGAGTTTTCTTTATTTTCATGACTATGCGATCGCATTTGCGGGGTGCCCATGGGAGACAGAGGGAGTCCACTCCCTTTGTCAGCACTTTACATGCAGCGGGCGCCATTGCCCGCGGCATGTAAAGTGTTAAACAGCCCGGATCGGCACCTCATGTGAGAGCCGGGGCCTCGCTCCCCGCGGGACCCGTGCAGGGATTAGACTGGGCCGCCTAAGGCCCCTTAGTGACCGCTGTAAAAGGGCGTATGGATGGTCATTAAGGGGTTAAACTCCAAAAAGGCCCTTTACACATGAATTTTGTCTGGCATCTTTTGACGACTAAAAAAAAAATGTCACAGAAACCGCTCACAGTATTTTTTTTCATGCCGCATGCGGTTTTTACAGCATTTTTATAACTTCCTTTTTTTTGGGCTTTTTTCCTTATAGGAAAGGAGATGCCAAAACATCATACGCTTTTTAGTATACTGGATTTTTCTGAAGCCATAGACCCCCAAACCATTTAATTAACAGAAGACATCAGAAGGCTTGTCTGCCATGCCTCTATTTCCATAGACTTTCAGCCAACATCTGGAAGGGACATAAGGGTCCTTTACACGGACAGCGGACAGATTGATTATCTATCAGATATCGAGGAAGAGCATTTGTACCACTCGTTCATGTGCAGACTGTGAAGTTCCGCCAATACAGACAATCATCGTTCCTGTGCCGCCTATGTCTGGTGAATGGGATCTATGGAAATGTTAACTTGGGAGCTATTCCTGTCATATACATTAGGCTAAGTGCACAGATTTAGTGTGCACTATTAAGGGTTGTCCAGCCTTGAAACTTTTTTAGGTACCCCACTGGACCTGTGGAGGGAAGCATACTTAGGGCTCATGCACATGAACGTATTTTCTTTCCGTGTCCGTTCCGTGTTTTTCTTTTGTGGACCGTATGTGGAACCGTTCATTTCAATGGGTCCACAAAAAGAAAAGAAAAAAGAAAAAAACAGAAGTTAAGCCTCATTCACACGTCAGTGTTTCACGGACATGTTCAGTACGTGTTCTCCACGGACAGCACACATCCCCATTCATTTTCATTTGTGTATTCACACATCAGTGTTTTAGCACGGTCCGTGGGTCCGTGTTGTTAGCATGGATTCATGCTCTATTTTGTCCATGTTCACAGATCCATCACGCCCATTATAGTCTATGGGTCCGTGAAAACCACGGATGCGATAAGTGCTGCATCGGTGTTTCACGGATTATTAAGAAGAGATTCTTTGAAAATTATTTTTCAGCTGTTCAGTGTCAGTGAAACACGGACAGGAAAAAAAGGACACAAGGACCCAACACGGATCCTTCACGGACAGCTTCACAGATGCATCACTGACCACCTGCTCACAGATTTGAGCACGGACAAGGACGTGTGAATGAGGCTTTACTCCGCGTGCATTCCGTTTCCATATGACTGCGTATCCTATTAACGGACAAGGATAGTACTGTTCTATTAGGGGCCAGCTATTCCGTTCTGCAAAATATGGATTGCACATGGACGTAATCAGTATTTTATGAGGATCCGTGTTTTGCAGATCGCAAAATACATATGGTCATGTGCATGAGCCCTTACTTGCTCCCCACAGCTCAGTTCCAGTCTACTTCGGGTCACTGCACTCTGGTTCCCTGCTTGTCCACTTCAAGCGTGGACATGGACATGCAATGAATGGGCTTGGGAGCATGTCACCTCTGTGGCCAGTCATTGGCTGCAGTAGCACACGTAACCTCCATCCACTCTGGAAGTTGACAAGTGGGGACCGGAGCGCCAAGCCCACAGTGGTGAACAAAAGGAGCGTGAACTCAGTGGAGGGGAGTAGGAAGGTACGCTTCCCTCTGCATGTCTGCCAAAGTGGTGGGGGAGAGGGCTGCCACAGAACTGGACAACTCCTTTAAGGGTGAGTTCACATACAAATTTTTGGGCATTTTTGTGGGTTTTTATGTGTTTTTTGATGATTTTGTTGCTGGCGCTTTTTGCTAAAAATGCTAGCTCCAGATGTTGCTTTGAAGTCTACGGGAAATACTAAGCATAGGACAAAGAGCAGTTTTTTCAGTAGTAGCATTTTTCATCCTTAGGGCTCATTCACACGGCCGTTTCCGTATTGCGGCCGCATACGGCGGGTCCGCAATACACGGGGCACCGACCGTGTGCATTCCGCCTCACGGATGCGGACCTATTCGCTTGAATGGGTCCGCAAATCTGGAGATGCGGTGCGGAAGCACGGAACGGAACCCCACGGAAGCACTACAGTGTGCTTCCTGAGGTTCCGTTACGTGCCTCCGCACCGCAAAAAGATAGAACTTGCTCTATCTTTTTGCGGAACGGACGGATCGCGGACCCATTCAAGTGAATGGGTCCGCGATCCGCATGCGGCTGGCCCACGGTCGGTGCCCGTGCATTGCGGACCGCAATTTGCGGTCCACAGCACGGGCACGGAGGGGCAACCGTCGTGTGAACAAGCCCTTAAAGTGCCCTATTTTTTGTAATGTATCGGGCAGTGATACTGAGCATTTTTGTGATATACTTTCATTACTGAAATCGTACATTTCCATTAGAAAAATAGCTCTAAAGTGGCCCATTTTGAGCCTTAGCAGAATGGAAATACGGATGTGGACAGCACACGGTGTTCTGTCCGCATCTTTTGAGGCCCAATTGAAATGAATGCACCCGATCTGCAAAAAATAAATAAAAATGGATTGAATGTGGACCAAAACTACGGTCGTGTGCCTGAGGCCTAAAAGCAAGGTTTGATCACATGTGGGGTTTCTGGTTTTTGTTATTTTTTTATTAGAGAAAAATAAATACTCTCCTAAGAACACAAATGCAGCAAATAAAGCCACATGTGACCATATATTGTGTTTATTATATGGACACATGTTCTAAAGATATATTTACAGAATAATAATACCCTTCACTCGATGTGGCGGTGATAAATCTGTAAGACGGAGGCGCTGTGCCCCTCATTGTGTCCAAATATTTATTCTTTTGTAATAAAAGTGAAAAGAAGCAAATCATTTGGTTAAACAGAACCGAGCGAACCCAAGCTGGAGCGCCCAACAGAGGCCGATTTGTTAGGGCAACCGTTCAGCTATGCACCGACTGCCATAGCAACCGGCCGCCTGGTCACCAATGCCCAGCTTTTTATCTTCTCCTAATAGAAGAATTGTGTCTTCAGAGCAGCGGATACAAAAGACGCAGAAGAAGGAGGAATCCTGAGCAGCTGCTCAGCTATAAGGCCCTGTTCACACATGGTGGATCTGCTGCCGATTCCAGACTGAAAATATATAATGCAACTCCAATCACAAATCCTCAGGGCATGCTTTGGGTTTGGAAATCCACAGCATGCTCTATTCTGACGTCACTTCTGAATATCCCATCCGCTTTTCAGAATCCTTTCCTAATGGACAATAACTATTTTCCACGGACAGCACACGTAGTCCGTACCCATTGGTTTTAACGTGTCTGGTCACACATCAGTATTTTTATTGACGGTGGGTCAGTGAAATTTCTTTTATGAAGACACGCACTACTTTGGTCTGTGATGCGGCCTAAACACACCCTTTATAGTCTATGGGTCCGTGTAAAAACACAGATATAACACGTGTGGCGCCCGTGTTTGGTCCGTTTTTCACTGACCGCTGATAGGAGTTGTTCTGGAAATGAATTTTCAGCCGAGCAGTGTCCATGAAATACAGATGACGCAATAGGGACAAAAAAAACGGACACACGTGGCGTGGCCGTATGCCCATTTCTGAGAAAGCTTAGTGACAACCATTTTTTTTACAATTGGTCGTCACACGGCTCAGGAAACACACAGACCGCGTGTCGGCTGCATCTCCGGGACCGACTGTGGCTCCCCAACCCGAATAGTGTTTTATGATACAGTCAGTTCCTATGTGATGGCAGGTCTGTTGTACTGTACTCACAGCATCATGTGAGTACAGTACAATAAATCCGCCATCACATAGGAACTGACGGTATCATAAAACACAGTCAGGGGAGTCGGTCCAGGAGATGCAGCCGGCACATGGGCCATATTTCCCAGGGTGATCGCGGTTGTGTGAATCAGTCCTTAGGCTACGACTACATGGCGATTTATGGTTGCAAATCATAATTTGCATGCGGCTTTGACAACACAGACTTCAAACTAAGGTCACTGTCACACAGTCAGTGTTTGGTCAGTGATTATCATCAGTGATTGGCCACATTCACATGGTCAGTTTTTTTTTTTCTATCAGTATTTATGAGCTGAAACCAGGAGAGGAACCTGCAGAGAAGACTACAATGGAAAGATCTGTGCCTCTTCCATATTCCGGACCCACTCCTGGTTTTGGCTTAAAAATACTGATGCAAAACACTGACCAAATACTGAACACATGAAAGGGATCACAGTGAGACAAAGCCAGGAGTAGAGCGGGAGTTAGGCCTCATGCACACGACCGTTGTTTTGGTCCGCATCCGAGCCGCAGTATTTGCTGCTCGGATGCAGACCCATTCACTTCAATGGGGCCGCAAGAGATGCGATCAGCACTCCGTGTGCTGTCCGCATCCGTTGCTCCGTTCCATGGTCCGCAAAAAAAATATAACATGTCCTATTCTTGTCCATTTTACGGACAAGAATAGGCAGTTATTTTAATGGCTGTCCGTGCCGTCCCGCAAATTGCGGAACACACACGGACGCCATCTGTGTTTGCGGACCGCAAAACACACAACGGTCGTGTGCATGAGGCCTTAAACTGAAAAAAAAGATCTTTGTCCAGCGCTTCCGCCAAACGTTCTACACACTGCTATCTAGTAAATGGTTATCCTCACATGAGAGCTGTGATCCTGTACATAAGTGAGACTACATGCAAAATACGGGCGTCCTGACCGCAGTGAGAGAGGCCGTTCTAAGTGGTCAGAGCAGAGGGAGTACGATACTGACTGCCGTGTCTGGGGTCTGGTAGGCGGAAGAAACCCACGTGTCTACACAGAGATAAAGTATAATGGAAAGACTGGCGGTCATTTACTAAGACAGTTTTTTTAAGCTGGTTTTAGAGTGCCCCCTGCGCTGCCATAACAGTCAGCTGATGTATGATGAGGCGTGCTCCTCGTCACAAACTAGGCGCGGTCTACAGCCGCCGTGCACCTGGAATGAAAACCCACTTGACTCAGTTTTTTGCAGGTGTAAACATTAGTAAAATTTGCCGGGATCTGGCTCCCAGCCTCGGCAGTGGTGAACACATTGCCAAAATGCCAGTGCGACTAAATATTGTTGCACGAGTGTTCAAAAAGTCGCAAAAAATGCGAGCAGTGCAATATTTTTTACACCAAACACTGGTGTAAAATAAAATGTTTGTAAATGACCCCCATAGCGGAGACTTTGGCTGGAACACACATGGCACATCCAAAGATCGCAGTACAGCGCCGCAGCGTCAAAATGAGTAAATGTGAACGGGGCAGCGCTGTGATCTGACAGTGGGAGGAAGAGAAACCTGCTGGAGCTCGGCAGACTGTCCCATTGTCCTTCACTAGCGGTGGTCCCTGTGGCGCGGTCTAGGGCGCTGTGATCTGACAGTGGGAGGAAGAGAAACCTGCCGGAGCTCTGCAGACTGTCCCATTGTCGTGCACTAGCGGCGGTCCCTGTGGCATGGACTAGGGCGCTGTGATCTGACAGTGGGAGGAAGAGAAACCTGCCGGAGCTCTGCAGACTGTCCCATTGTCGTTCACTAGCGGCGGTCCCTGTGGCGCGGTCTAGGGCGCTGTGATCTGACAGTGGGAGGAAAGGAAACCTGACGGAGCTCTGCAGACTGTCCCATTGTCGCTCACTAGCGGCGGTCCCTGTGGCGCGGTCTAGGGCGCTGTGATCTGACAGTGGGACGGAAGGAAACCTGCTGGAGCTCTGCAGACTGTCCCATTGTCGCTCACTAGCGGCGGTCCCTGTGGCACGGTCTAGGGCGCTGTGATCTGACAGTGGGAGGAAAGGAAACCTGCCGGAGCTCTGCAGACTGTCCCATTGTCGCTCACTAGCGGCGGTCCCTGTGGCGCGGTCTAGGGCGCTGTGATCTGACAGTGGGAGGAAAGGAAACCTGCTGGAGAGCTCTGCAGACTGTCCCATTGTCCTTCACTAGCGGCGGTCCCTGTGGCGCGGTCTAGGGCGCTGTGATCTGACAGTGGGAGGAAAGGAAACCTGCTGGAGCTCTGCAGACTGTCCCATTGTCGCTCACTAGCGGCGGTCCCTGTGGCACGGTCTAGGGCGCTGTGATCTGACAGTGGGAGGAAAGGAAACCTGACGGAGCTCTGCAGACTGTCCCATTGTCGCTCACTAGCGGCGGTCCCTGTGGCACGGTCTAGGGCGCTGTGATCTGACAGTGGGAGGAAAGGAAACCTGACGGAGCTCTGCAGACTGTCCCATTGTCGCTCACTAGCGGCGGTCCCTGTGGCGCGGTCTAGGGCGCTGTGATCTGACAGTGGGACGGAAGGAAACCTGCTGGAGCTCTGCAGACTGTCCCATTGTCGCTCACTAGTGGTGGTCCCTGTGGCACGGTCTAGGGCGCTGTGATCTGACAGTGGGAGGAAAGGAAACCTGCTGGAGCTCTGCAGACTGTCCCATTGTCGCTCACTAGCGGCGGTCCCTGTGGCACGGTCTAGGGCGCTGTGATCTGACAGTGGGAGGAAAGGAAACCTGCTGGAGCTCTGCAGACTGTCCCATTGTCGCTCACTAGCGGCGGTCCCTGTGGCACGGTCTAGGGCGCTGTGATCTGACAGTGGGAGGAAAGGAAACCTGCCGGAGCTCTGCAGACTGTCCCATTGTCGCTCACTAGCGGCGGTCCCTGTGGCGCGGTCTAGGGCGCTGTGATCTGACAGTGGGAGGAAAGGAAACCTGCTGGAGAGCTCTGCAGACTGTCCCATTGTCCTTCACTAGCGGCGGTCCCTGTGGCGCGGTCTAGGGCGCTGTGATCTGACAGTGGGAGGAAAGGAAACCTGCTGGAGCTCTGCAGACTGTCCCATTGTCGCTCACTAGCGGCGGTCCCTGTGGCGCGGTCTAGGGCGCTGTGATCTGACAGTGGGAGGAAAGGAAACCTGACGGAGCTCTGCAGACTGTCCCATTGTCGCTCACTAGCGGCGGTCCCTGTGGCGCGGTCTAGGGCGCTGTGATCTGACAGTGGGAGGAAAGGAAACCTGCTGGAGCTCTGCAGACTGTCCCATTGTCGCTCACTAGCGGC
Organism: Bufo bufo; assembly: GCF_905171765.1. NCBI lineage: Eukaryota > Metazoa > Chordata > Amphibia > Anura > Bufonidae > Bufo > Bufo bufo. Next base: position 182,126,874 of record NC_053392.1, read on the forward strand.
GGTCCCTGTGGCACGGTCTAGGGCGCTGTGATCTGACAGTGGGAGGAAAGGAAACCTGACGGAGCTCTGCAGACTGTCCCATTGTCGCTCACTAGCGGCGGTCCCTGTGGCGCGGTCTAGGGCGCTGTGATCTGACAGTGGGACGGAAGGAAACCTGCTGGAGCTCTGCAGACTGTCCCATTGTCGCTCACTAGTGGTGGTCCCTGTGGCACGGTCTAGGGCGCTGTGATCTGACAGTGGGAGGAAAGGAAACCTGCTGGAGCTCTGCAGACTGTCCCATTGTCGCTCACTAGCGGCGGTCCCTGTGGCGCGGTCTAGGGCGCTGTGATCTGACAGTGGGAGGAAAGGAAACCTGCTGGAGCTCTGCAGACTGTCCCATTGTCACTCACTAGTGGTGGTCCCTGTGGCACGGTCTAGGGCGCTGTGATCTGACAGTGGGAGGAAAGGAAACCTGCTGGAGCTCTGCAGACTGTCCCATTGTCGCTCACTAGTGGTGGTCCCTGTGGCACGGTCTAGGGCGCTGTGATCTGACAGTGGGAGAAAGGGAAACCTGCCGGAGCTCTGCAGACTGTCCCATTGTCGCTCACTAGCGGCGGTCCCTGTGGCACGGTCTAGGGCGCTGTGATCTGACAGTGGGAGAAAGGGAAACCTGCTGGAGCTCTGCAGACTGTCCCATTGTCGCTCACTAGCGGTGGTCCCTGTGGCGCGGTCTAGGGCGCTGTGATCTGACAGTGGGACGGAAGGAAACCTGCCGGAGCTCTGCAGACTGTCCCATTGTCGCTCACTAGTGGTGGTCCCTGTGGCACGGTCTAGGGCGCTGTGATCTGACAGTGGGAGGAAAGGAAACCTGCTGGAGCTCTGCAGACTGTCCCATTGTCGCTCACTAGCGGCGGTCCCTGTGGCGCGGTCTAGGGCGCTGTGATCTGACAGTGGGAGGAAAGGAAAGCTGCTGGAGCTCTGCAGACTGTCCCATTGTCGTCCACTAGCGGCGGTCCCTGTGGCACGGTCTAGGGCGCTGTGATCTGACAGTGGGAGGAAAGGAAACCTGCTGGAGCTCTGCAGACTGTCCCATTGTCACTCACTAGTGGTGGTCCCTGTGGCACGGTCTAGGGCGCTGTGATCTGACAGTGGGAGAAAGGGAAACCTGCCGGAGCTCTGCAGACTGTCCCATTGTCGCTCACTAGCGGCGGTCCCTGTGGCACGGTCTAGGGCGCTGTGATCTGACAGTGGGAGAAAGGGAAACCTGCTGGAGCTCTGCAGACTGTCCCATTGTCGCTCACTAGCGGCGGTCCCTGTGGCACGGTCTAGGGCGCTGTCATCTGACAGTGGGAGGAAAGGAAACCTGACAGAGCTCTGCAGACTGTCCCATTGTCGTCCACTAGCGGCGGTCCCTGTGGCACGGTCTAGGGCGCTGTCATCTGACAGTGGGAGGAAAGGAAACCTGACAGAGCTCTGCAGACTGTCCCATTGTCGTCCACTAGCGGCGGTCCCTGTGGCACGGTCTAGGGCGCTGTGATCTGACAGTGGGAGAAAGGGAAACCTGCTGGAGCTCTGCAGACTGTCCCATTGTCGCTCACTAGCGGTGGTCCCTGTGGCGCGGTCTAGGGCGCTGTGATCTGACAGTGGGACGGAAGGAAACCTGCCGGAGCTCTGCAGACTGTCCCATTGTCGCTCACTAGCGGCGGTCCCTGTGGCACGGTCTAGGGCGCTGTGATCTGACAGTGGGAGGAAAGGAAACCTGCTGGAGCTCTGCAGACTGTCCCATTGTCGCTCACTAGCGGCGGTCCCTGTGGCGCGGTCTAGGGCGCTGTGATCTGACAGTGGGAGGAAAGGAAAGCTGCTGGAGCTCTGCAGACTGTCCCATTGTCGTCCACTAGCGGCGGTCCCTGTGGCACGGTCTAGGGCGCTGTGATCTGACAGTGGGAGGAAAGGAAACCTGCTGGAGCTCTGCAGACTGTCCCATTGTCACTCACTAGTGGTGGTCCCTGTGGCACGGTCTAGGGCGCTGTGATCTGACAGTGGGAGAAAGGGAAACCTGCCGGAGCTCTGCAGACTGTCCCATTGTCGCTCACTAGCGGCGGTCCCTGTGGCACGGTCTAGGGCGCTGTGATCTGACAGTGGGAGAAAGGGAAACCTGCTGGAGCTCTGCAGACTGTCCCATTGTCGCTCACTAGCGGCGGTCCCTGTGGCACGGTCTAGGGCGCTGTCATCTGACAGTGGGAGGAAAGGAAACCTGACAGAGCTCTGCAGACTGTCCCATTGTCGTCCACTAGCGGCGGTCCCTGTGGCACGGTCTAGGGCGCTGTCATCTGACAGTGGGAGGAAAGGAAACCTGACAGAGCTCTGCAGACTGTCCCATTGTCGTCCACTAGCGGCGGTCCCTGTGGCACGGTCTAGGGCGCTGTGTACCCCCAGCCTGATAGGTGTCAAAAAACGTAAACTGCCGCAACTCACCATCAAAGTGCAGCCTGAAATAGTGACACAATGCCACAAATCGCAAGACTGGGGACAACACTAAGGACCTCTCTTCAAAGCTGAAGCTGACAACATCTCTGGGAGGTGACATCTACTGGTTGTCAGCCAGCTTTCCAGAAAGGACTCATTACGTCACGCACCAACACCTACCATCCTCAGCCTGCCCTGCCACCATGACGGCCACTTACCTTCAGGGTTGCCTTCTTGACTTCAGCCACCTCCAGCAGCTGGTGCGGGGAGCCGGACCTATAGTTCAGGTAGGTGATGGCCAGGCGGGCAGCCTGCCTGGCTTCCCTGTTATTGGTGGGTATGTCTCGGGAGGACCACGACCCCGGGGACACAGCGAAGGGTAGAGCTTGTAGGGCAAGGGGCAGACACGCCAGGAAAACCGCCGCCGCTGCAGTGTGCATTGTGTCCTGTGATAAGCCGAGCTCTGCCGCTCCGTGCCAGGCGCTGATACTTATACCCCGGCTGCCCCTCCTCTGTGCGGCGGTCATACTGGGAAGATGGGCAGCCCCTCCCCCACCTCTCTGCGCCGCCGCCCACAGGCTTATCTGTCATTGCTGGGGGTGAGATCATAAGACATCCCCGGCCCCTGCTGATGCCTCGCTGCCCCCTGCACCCCTCACCTCCTTGTAATTAGTCCATGATAACTCAACCCTGCCAGGGCAATGGATGGGCATCATGGGGCATGCTGCTGGGGAGAAGGGGGAGCAGCTCCAGACACATGGTCAGTTCTAGCTCATCTAGTTGGTACTGGACTGTTCCCATTTGTGTTTGGGGTGGTTCGGGTGAACAGAGAGGTCCATGGACATTAGGTTATTACTGTGGATATTGATGCAAATTTGGCCGAGATCTTACCCTTTGTATTGGGGAGGGGGAAATGTGCCCTGAAAAGCCACAATTGACACACACTGGATTCCAAAATCGGCACCGCAGGTCAATTTCTACACAGAAAATGTCCTGAAAAATCTTGTGTACTTAGCTGGTACTGCGGTGTGCCCATACAGTAATGGGGAGGACGCGGGTCAGCTGCACATTGGGGAGGGGGCCGCTCTGGTGCAGGCATTATACAGGGGCATTAAAGGGGCAATCCAGGTAAAGATAATGATGACATATCGTCAGGATAGGGAGTCATTATCATATCAGCGTGATACGGGCAGCTTTCAGAGGACAGCGCCATACATGGTATAGTGGCAGTGCTCGGTATTGCAGCTCAGCCCTTTGACTTGAATGGGACTGAGCTGCAACTAGGCCATGTGACCGATCATGTACTGTGATGTCACTGGCCTAGGAAGAGGCCGAGGTGCTCAAGGCTTCATTTTGGGTGTTGCAACCCCAGCAGATTTGATAACTGATAATCTATCCTGAGGATAAGTCATAAGTATCTTTTCCTGGATGACCCCTTTAATGTGCCCATATTACATGTGTGAAGCCAGCACATCAGTATCATCCTCATTTCTTAGGCTACATTCATGTCTGTGTTACAGGCACTGTTAGGGGCTTCAGTCACAGATTCTGTCAAAAATACTTCTCATGGTGCGCTATTTTATCTGGTAAAACGTCAACTTTTTTTTTTTTATGAAAATCCTCTAGATCCCTTTATAATCAAAGGGGTCCATGAGGTACCAATTGTTACCATCATTTGACAGCTTAGGCATTTCCCTTATTTTCATTGTTCTGCTCCTATAACGGAAGAAAAGAGCTGATGTCAACCTTACACACAGTAAACCAAAAAGGGGAAAGCAGTCGGCACTCCTCTGGCAGAGTCGTGGTGCACGCGTCCAGGGTATGAAAAGCCCACTTACAATATGGAACAGAAGACCGGCACTTCACAGGTGGAATCTTCAAACTGTTTGAAGATTCCACCTGTGAAGTGCCGGTCTTCTGTTCCATACACACAGTAAACACGGCCGCATTTCATTTTCTTTTTCCGTTGCCCAAGGCCTTCTTCATATCTCTCATGGGATTATAGATCATAACCACTCTACATACAGCAACACCCTTCTGACCAACAGCCCTATATCAAACAAATAAATAAGACACGTGGACACTTTAAATGGTGGAAGATTTTGGCCACGACCAGCTTTATTAAAGAACAGCTTAAACCAAATAAACATTAAAACCATGTACCAATATAACTTAATAACCAAATCATGGCCCAGTCATAAGCTCGGACCATCTAGCTTAATACCACAGATTAGACCAGGCATAAGCTCGGCCTAAATACCATAATAAAACTCGTCCGCTCACCATTTCAGTGAGCGACTTTACCCCTCCTTCTAAGGCTACTTTCACACTTGCGTTCTGAGCGGATCCGTCTGGTGTCTGTACAGACGGATCCGCTCCTATAATGCAGACGTTTGTATCCGTTCAGAACAGATCCGTCTGCATAACTGTTTTTTTCAGATCTGATTTCTCCCCCCCCCCCCTGTTTTTAACTCATTGGTGGCCAGTGCGGCCGGCCCCCCTCCCTCCCCCCCTAATTAAAATGACCGACCCCCCATCATTGGTGGCAGCGGAGAGTTCCGATCGGCGTCCCAGTTTAATCGCTGGGACTCCGATCGGTAACCATGGCAACCAGGACGCTATTTGGCAATTTTAGAAGCATTATACTTACCTGCGATGTCTGTGACCGGCCGGGCGCTCCTCCTACTGGTAAGTGACAGGTCTGTGCTATAAGCAATGCGCCGCACAGACCTTTCACTTACCAGTAGGAGGAGCGCTTGGCCGGTCACAGACATCGCAGTTAAGTATAATGCTTCTAAAATTGCTAAGTAACCATGGCAGCCAGGACTGCAGTAGCGTCTTGGCTACCATGGTAACCGATTGGAGCCCCAGCAATTAAACTGGGACTCCGATCGGAACTCTCCGCAGCCACCAATGATGGGGGTCGGTCATTTTAATTAGGGGGGGGAGGGGGGGCCGGCTGCACTGGCCACCAATGAGTTAAAAACGGGGGGGAGGGAGGGGGGGCCGGCCGCACTGGCCACCAATGAGTTAAAAACAGGGGGGGAGGGGGGGGCCGGCCGCACTGGCCACCAATGAGTTAAAAACAGTGGGGGGAGGGAGGGGGGGCCAGCCGCACTGGCCACCAATGAGTTAAAAACAGGGGGGGGAGGGAGGGGGGCCGGCCGCACTGGCCACCAATGAGTTAAAAACAGGGGAGGGAGGGGGGGCGGCACTGGCCACCAATGAGTTAAATACAGGGGAGGGCGAGAGGGTCTGCCCCCTGCTGCCTGGCAGCACCTGCCAGGCAGCAGTGGGCAGTCATGTACACAGTTCTTTTAGTATATTCTAACTTGAAGCGTTCCCATCACCATGGGAACGCCTCTGTGTTAGAATATACTGTTGGATCTGAGTTTCACGATCTAACTCAAATCCGATGGTATATTCTAACATAGAGGCGTTCCCATGGTGATGAGGACGCTTCAAGTTAAAATATACCATCGGATTGGAGAAAACTCCGATCTGACGTTATATTAATAGGGACTCCTGACTTTACATAGAAAGTCAATGGGGGACGGATCCGTTTGCAATTGCACCATATTGTGTCAACGTCAAACGGATCCGTCCCCATTGACTTGCATTGTAAGTCAGGACGGATCCGTTTGGCTCCGCACGGCCAGGCGTACACCAAAACGCTGCAAGCTGCGTTCGGGTGTCCGCCTGTTGAGCGGAACGGAGGCCAAACGGTGCCAAACTGATGCATTCTAAACGGATCCGCATCCACTCAGAATGCATTGGGGCTGTACGGATCCGTTCGTGGCCGCTTGTGAGAGCCTTCAAACGGAACTCACAAGCGGAACCCCGAACGCAAGTGTGAAAGTAGCCTAATAAGGCAGTCGTGACAATACCGTGAAATGGGAGGGCAGCTCCACACTTGCGGCTTGGCTGACAGCTAAAACACCGTCAGCCACCGCAATATATACACAAACAATCCCCCTCCCCACAATTCAGCACCCAATGCCTCAACTGTTGCTGGGCATCAACAATCAATCTGCCCAGCAACTACCCCTCATAGGTGTCCTAACTATCCAATCCCAGACCCTTGACCCTCACCCAGCAACAAAGGCTAAATTTAGCCATCCTAACCACCAATTGTGGCGGGAAAATTCCCGCCAAAACCCTCACATAATGACCTGTGATGATCAAAATCCCATGAGGATCCCTCTATATAAAATTCCGGGATCCTAACATGGGACTATAGATCATAACCACTCTACATACAGCAACACCCTTCTGACCAACAGCCCTATAATCAAACAAATAAATAAGACACGTGGACACTTTAAATGGTGGAAGATTTTGGCCACGACCAGCTTTATTAAAGAACAGCTTAAACCAAATAAACATTAAAACCATGTACCAATATAACTTAATAACCAAATCATGGCCCAGCCATAAACTCGGACCATCTAGCTTAATACCACAGATTAGACCAGGCATAAGCTCGGCCTAAATACCATAATAAAACTCGTCCGCTCACCATTTCAGTGAGCGACTTTACCCCACCGGACCATGCCGACTAAACAGAAGGCATGGGCCCCACCCATAGCTGCTTCGATCATAGACTGAAAACCCAAATTAAAGATATCAAGTCCAATGGCCGACAGGTGAATACCATCAGAAAAATACAGGCCGGGCAAACCTCCCTCCAAGTCCACGTGCCGATACGAGAACCCCCAAACTAAGGGCATCAATTTTGCCATTACTCTGTTTATGCGAATCCTAATTCTATCTAGATATTTAAGATTCGCACAAGACAGCCACAAGAGACGCGGAACCATTTCTGAAAAGACCAATCGACATACTGGAAACAATCGCCGCATCCGAACCAAAGTACACTTCATGCTGAAGGCTAATTCCATGGTACCCAACTTACCCACGTCATTGCCGCCAGCATGAAGAATAATAACATCAGGGTCCGGATACAGCGAACACATCTCCAAAATTACATCAGTAACACCCTCCCAATGCAGCCCTCTAACCCCATTCCAATGGACTCTGACATCATCCGTAGACCATGAAAGGTTATCACCGTACGATCTTCCTGCTGCTCTTCGCTGGGCCCAATGAACAAAAGAATGGCCGATGATCCATACGGTGATTCCTTGGAAACCTGAGAAAACAAACAGTATCAGGCTCCATTCACACGTCCGCAAAATGGGTCTGCATCCTTTCCGCAATTTTGCGGAAAGGGTGCGGACCCATTCATTCTCTATGGGGACGGAATGTGCTGTCCGCATCCACATTTGCGGATCCGCACTTCCGCATCCGTGCTTCCGTTTCCGCAAAAAAATAGAACATGTCCTATTCTTGTCCGCAATTGCGGACAAGAACAGGCATATTCTATTATGTTGGCATTGTGCGGTCCGCAAAATGCGGAACGCACATTGCCGCTTTCCGTGTTTTGCTGATCCGTGTCTCCGTGTATCCGCAAAACACATTGCGGACGTGTGAATGGAGCCTAAGGGAGGGCATCCGGAAATGGACGAACATACAGCTTAAGGCCTCCTGCACACGACCGTATGGCTTTTTCAGTGTTTTGCGGTCCGTTTTTCACGGATCCGTTGTTCCGTTTTTTGTTTCCGTTGTGTTTCCGTTTCTGTTCCATTTTTCCGTTCCGTTTTTCCGCATGGCCTTTACAGTATACAGTAATTACATAGATAAAATTGGGCTGGGCATAACATTTTCAATAGATGGTTCCGAAAAAAACGGAACGGAAACGGAAGACATACAGATGCATTTCCGTATGTGTCAAGCCACGGAACTTGATTTGCGGGCAATAATAGGACATGTTCTATCTTTAAACGGAACGGAAAAGCAGAAATACGGAAACGGAATGCATACGGAGTACATTCCATTTTTTTTGCGGAACCATTGAAATGAATGCCTCCATATACGAACCGTATACGCAACGCAAAAAACGGCCAGTAAACGGGGGGAAAAAACGGTTGTGTCCCGGAGGCCTAAAGCGATTGGAGGACCATCTCCCAATCTTTTTAATCAATGATGCTCCTAAGCCGAACTGAGCTGCTGTGGTTGCAGCCCCGATCCTAAAGGATTGCGAAGCAAACCGAAAATCCTCCAAACCAAATTCAGCAAGACATTTACACAGCACCCTACGAAACTGATATTGGGTCAGCGGGAAAAGATCCTGATGAATAAAAAACAAAGAACCACCGACTGGTCTGTACCTCCAGAAACGCGACAGCGTACTCACCGGGCAGAGATCACCTGACCTGACTCTGCCCACCCGAATCCAAGAACCTTTTCCAGCCTGATCCGTCTTAGCATTAGGAAGGAAGAACAGAACATAATTAGCATGCACGTGCACATTTGCTAGCAATAACCCTAGGCCAGACCTGCTGCTCTTCGGCAACAGCTCACTAATCCTAAAAGCCCCAAAAAACATGCACAAAAAGACAGTAGAGAAAAGCAGAGCCTCATAACCACTTATACAAACCACAACTTCACACAAAGAAGCCAGTAAATCAGGGGAGATAGGACATCTGCTGTCAGGAGAACAGTTACCTCTCTTATAACCCTTTAACATCTTCTTCACCATGAAATATTCCAGAAAAGAAGGCACCCCCAAAACTCTTAGAAAAAAGGACACACCTGACAAAATCCGAACAACGGTTGCATGAGCTAATCTAACCTTAAAGAGAGACAGACAAAATGCTAATGCTGAAGCCTCATTACTCACACAAGGGGACCCACCTCTACCTTCCACAAAACGACACGAACGGACATAATCTGACCACGTTGATGGGGCTACCGACGATTGAAGATACAACATTCCTAAGACCAGATCAAATTCCACAGATGTGGAGGGCACACCTCCCCTTCTAAATCGGCCCCCGCTGCCAACGAGCGAGATCTCTGAAACTGAAAGCGAGAAAGAGCATCAGCAATTGAATTATCTATGCCTGGAATATGGCGCGCCTTTAACCAAATGTTCAATTCTAAACAAAGCAAAACTAAATGGCGTAATAGCTTCACCACCAATGGACACTTTGAGGACAAGCAATTAACCGCAAATAATACACCCTTATTATCTGTGTGCAGAAAGATCCTTTTATTAGCAAAAAACCTACCCCATAAAACCAGAGCCACTATAACAGGGAACAATTCCAGAACCATTATATTCTTTGTCACACCATTCACCACCCAAGATGAGTGCCAAGCAGCCGCGCACCAATGCCCACTCCAATAGGCCCCAAAACCAAAAGCACCCGCTGCATCAGTGAACAACTCCAAAGAGGGGGCAAACACAAACTGATCCTGCCAAAAAGAACGACCATTATAATTCTTGAAAAATTCCAACCAAATCCTCAAATCATCCTTAATATCCTTACACAACCGAACATGAAATACCGGATTACGAATGCCTGCAATTAAAGCCGCTAACCGACGACAATAAACCCGACCCATTGGCATGACTCTAGACGCGAAAGCTAAAAGACCCAATAACGACTGAATTTCCTTAACTGAAGCTTTCTTCCTACCTAACATATTTGAACTGAACAGATTCTAGTGACCTTTTCCTGAGGAAGACGGAACTCACTCTTTACTTAATCAATAGTATTACCTAAATACTCCAAACAATTAACAGGATAAACAGTTTTCTCAACAGACAAAGGAACACCAAACTCAAAACAAACCTGAAAAAACGAATCTAAAAGCTTATAACACACCGTGGAGTCAACTGGACCTATAAACAAAAAATCATCTAGGTAATGTGTCACTGCAACTTTCATGCACCTGACAGAGACAACCCATTCAACAAAAGAGGAAAAAGCTTCAAAATAAAAACACGACACAGAACAACCCATAGGTAAACATCTATCAAAATAAAACAAACACTGAAACTGAAAACCCAGAGAGTTAAAACAAGCCGGGTGTAATAAGCGAAACGCCGACTGAACGTCGGCCTTCGCCATCAGAGCTCCCTTACCAAAAGAGCGAACCATATCCACAGCTGCATCAAAGGTTGCATACTTTACAGAACACAAGGCCTTATTGATCTCATCATTCAAAGATGCCCCATAAGGGAAGGATAAATGATGAATCAATCTAAAGGCATTTGGTTCCCTCTTAGGTACAATACCCAATGGTGAGAGACGGAAATTGACAAACGGAGGGGAAGAGAAAGGACCCGAAATCCTATCCGCCTCCAGTTTCTTCATCAATTTCGACCGCACCACGGACGGGATTTGAATAACTGACGAAAGGTTATTAACCCATTCACAACCTGAACCTGAAAAGGAAGGCAAATAATAACCCACGGAAAAACCTTTAAGAAGTAATACCGCCATCTTGCGATTTGGATATTGCTCTAGCCATGGACGCATGCTCACTACCTTTACTGGCGTCCAGGCTCTTTGAAACATATTCTTTTGCGGATGACTGAGAGGGTAGATTGGCTTTCTTAAAGCAACGCACCATGGGGTGGCTGCCTCCGCAAAATGTACACTCGTGCCGATATTTACATGAGGCAGGCCATCGACACTGCGACACTCATTGAACGCAAAGCAAGTGCCCTTCCTCAAAGCAGACGACTGAGAGACTGCCGAGGATGGCTGCTGCCTAGTAGCGGAAAAGGACGTGCGATGCGGCACCAACAAATTGAGCCACAAACCCACATCCTTTGCCCCCCACCGCATACTAGGGTATACAGACAATTTCTGCCTAACGCCCTCGTCATAAGAAAACCATCCAACCCCGCCAAAATTCCTGTAAGCTTGCTGAAATAACCCAGAACACTTCTGAGGGAATTTTTCTCCCATCACGCTACAAAAAATACAATACGCCTGCAACCAATTATTGAACGTCCGAGGAATCGGCTGTCGTCGATCCTCCTCATTTTTCTCTTCTCGCTTATCAAATTTATTTACAAAATCCTTAGCCGCAGGCAAAAGAGATAAAATATCAACAAATTCATTACGGCAAATTTTTTCTTTAACAGATACGGACAAATGAAAACCTAAGGGGGACATCTCGCAAGGGAGAGCCTCCTTGTAACAAGTCTCCGCCACCCCCTTCCACTTACAAAATAACAGAAGAGGGAGGGAACCTTCACTGTCCGAATTCTGCTCATCCCTCTGCCCAACCGACCGCCATGCAGACGTGACATCATCCACCACGGCAGACGGCACAGCAGACGGAGGGACAGGAGGAAACATAGCTCGTAGAGAGGAGAGGACAAAGATGTAAGGACCGGTGCCAAGCCACTAAGGCACTCACCATCAGACGATGCCTCAGTCCTGTGAAGAGGAGAAAGCGCTGACACTCCTGGTGGCAAAGAGGTATCTTCTTGGCACGCGTATGCCCGCAGCTCGACACCAGAGTGGAGCCGCAGAGCTGGACCCTGCCCCTGCTGTCCGCGAGTCCTGGACCTCTTCCCACTTCTGCGGCGACAAGAAGAAATCCCTTGACCGTCCTCCAGAGGGCACGCAGGAATCAAAGGACCTCCGGAACCATTAACAGCATCCAAGTTCCCAGGGGACACAGAAAGCTGCCGTACTACCGGAAGTGACGTCACACCTGCGCCGCTACTTCCGGGTCTGGACTCCGATGCCTGCCGCTTCTCCGGACGCCGCCGCTCTCCAGAGGACCTAGAACGGGAAGGTGAGAAATGGGTGCGCTGCCTCCTCTCACGCTGAGAAGAGCGCAGCGCAGGCAAGGCAGCAGCAGGGATCACAGGCTCAGTCCCATCACCGAAAGAGGCGCCGACAGCTCCTGGCAACACCGGTAAGGGGGGTGACAGATCCGACAGGCATGCCTCAACCCACGCAGACGCTCCATCCTCCTCAGCACGGCTCCGCAGGGCAGCGATGAAATCCTCCATCAGGTAAGACCGGCCGGAACACGGGAAACAGGCGAGACTCCACAGGGCAGACGGGCAGAGTGCAGCTCCACACTTGCGGCTTGGCTGACAGCTAAAACACTGTCAGCCACCGCAATATATACACAAACAATCCCCCTCCCCACAATTTAGCACCCAATGCCTCAACTGTTGCTGGGCATCAACATCAATCTGCCCAGCAACTACCCCTCATAGGTGTCCTAACTATCCAATCCCAGACCATTGACCCTCACCCAGCAACAAAGGCTAAATTTAGCCACCCTGACCACCAATTTTGGCGGGAAAATTGCCGCCAAAACCCTCACATAATGACCTGTGATGATCAAAATCCCATGAGGATCCCTCCATATAAAATTCCGGGATCCTAACATTCTCCACATTCCGAACATCTTAAAGTGATATTAAGATGTGTTTTGCCAGTGTAGGGAGAGGTTGCTTTGTGGAGCAGGGACAGGCTGTTAGGGACAACAAACACTAGCTAACAGGGCCACAAAAGTCCTTTTAAGGCTACTTTCACACTAGCAGCACGGACCTCCGGCAGGCTGTTCCGCTGGGTGAACAGCCTGTCGGATTCGTCCTGCCGCTAGTGACCATGTGCCCCCGGACTGCCGCTCCGTCCTATTGACTATATTGGGGGCGGTGCGGAGTTCCGGAGGAGTTCGGGCAGCACACGGTGAGAGGCTTCCGGAATAAATGACGGACATGTCGTAGTTTTATTCCGGCAGCCTCTCGCCGTGCGCTGCCTTGCCTCCGCCAGAACTCCGCCCCCGCCCCATTATAGTCAATGGGGACGGAGCGGCAGTCCAGGGGAACACAGTCACTAGCGGCAGGACGGATCTGACAGGCTGTTCACCCGACGGAACAGCCTGCCGGAGGTCCGTGCCGCTAGTGTGAAAGTAGCCTAAGGACTAGTATAGGTGTGCTATCGATAGGTGTGATATACTGAGGGGTGTGACATACTTATAATATAATTTCTAACATAGAAAGTATATTATAGTGCATTTGTATTGTGCAGCAGTTATGTGCGGTTCTGCTGCGATACCGCAGCTATATAGAGGGACAAACGCTATTGGAACAACTAATTGCAACGGGTGTGATATACCTGTTGCCCCCCAAAAAAACTGATTGGGGGGTGTGATATACCTTCTTCCACAAAATACTGATTAAATGCTGCGATATACCTGTTGCCCCAAATAAACAGGGTGGTGTGATATAACTTTTGTGGCAAAAAAAATAATTGTTGGGTGTGATATACCTGCTTCCACAAAATACTGATTAAGGGGTTCGATATACCTGCTTCCACCAAATATTGATTGAGGGGTGCGATATACCTGCTTCCACAAAATACTGATTAAGGGGTTTGATATACCTGCTTCCACCAAATATTGATTGAGGGCTGCGATATACCTGCTTCCACAAAATACTGATTAAGGGGTTTGATATACCTGCTTCCACCAAATATTGATTGAGCAGAAAAAGAGTATAGGTGTGCTAAACCCACAAAGCCACAATCCCGGCGCTCCATGTCCTGCCTCTTCTCCTTCTCCTCTCTACTCCCATTTGTCCTCCACTCCACCTTCCACCGTGCCGTAGTCGCTTTCATCTGGCAGAAGGCAGGCTTCCGTGGCCCAAATGTTTGATCGTAGAAAGTTGATGATGCCGGATAACCCTCTTGCCCAACGGCTGACTGCTGGCTTGTCGGAACTGCTAGCCCGCCAACTACTGCCATATAAACTGGTGGACTCGGAGGCCTTTAGAAAATTTGTGGCCAATGGCACACCGCAATGGAAGGTACCCGAAAGGAAATATTTCTCCCAGAAGGGCATCCCAGAGCTATATGGCCATGTTCAGCGGCAAGTGAATATATCTCTGGCACACAGTGTCGGTGCCAAGATACATCTGACCACAGACACGTGGTCTAGCAAACACAGGCAGGCAAGATACATAACTTTTACTGCCCACTGGGTGAACCTTCTGACGGTGGTCAAGCATGTAACCCATGGCTCCCGTGTGGATTTGGTGTTACCGCCAAGGATTGCATGCAGACCTGCTACTTCTTCTCCTCCTCCGTCTCCTCCTCGGCTGACATTTCCTTTTCCACTGCTACCGCCTCTTCCGCTGCGCCCCCCCCCCCCCCAAGCTCCCCAGAACCTATTCGACGTCCCAGGTGAGACATTGCCATGCTGTGCTGCGTTTGTTGTGCCTGGAAGCCAAGAACCACACCGGTCCTGCACTGCTTTCAGCTCTGCGGTCACCGGCCGATCAGTGGCTAACCCCGCTCAATTTGACAGTTGGTAAAGTGGTGTGCAACAACGGTGCCAATCTGCTGAGCGCGCTGAAACAGGGAAAAATGGCACACGTCCTGAACTTAGTCATGCAGCAATTCGTTGCCAAATACCCCGGGGTCCAGGACGTCTTGCGGCAGGCCAGGAAAATCTCTGGATATTTTAGATCATCAGGTGTGAGGCAGCACCAGGTGCCACAATCAGTCTGGGATAAGAGCCCAGCCCAGACTGTCAGTCAGAGGAGAGAGAGTCTTTGTGAAACAGAGTCCTGCTGTAGGCTCTGTACGAGTGGTCTCAGCCGGGCTGGCTGAGGGGCCACGGGGCTAGGTGCTAGCCGGGATGTTGAGGGAATGCCGTGACGCCTGGGAACAAGGGTCACGAGGCCAGAGCCGGGAGGACTACTGGGCCACAACCCCTCAAAAGGTGTTGAAGGATCACCTGGACTGTATGGCTAGAGAAAGCCGCATTTATGTTCCACATGTGAACAGCGCTCGATCTAGGTGAGTCAGGGCTTGTGTTTTTGTATTAGCAAGTGCCTAGATGGGCAGGTGTTTGTTTTGTTTAATTTATGTTTTGTTGCTGTGAAAATAAACCTCACGTTTGGACCTGCAATCTGGCTGTTGTGAAGATAATTGTGAGAATAACCCCCGAAAAAGAGCTAATCCCTCACAATTGGTGAAGGATGTGGGCAGGCGAAAAGTAAAGTGCTGCTGGTGATAATCTGGACTTTTTTTTTCTGTGGTGCAAACTGTGCGGGGATTTAAAGGGCCAGCAGCCCAGTAAAAGAAACTGATCTGTGAAAATGGCTGCAAAATGGTGGAGCCCGTGGGAAAAGTCCTGTGAGTTGGTGATCGGGGGAATCCCGCTGGGGGTTATACTAGACTCCTGCCAGCAAGTATCTCGGGTCCTGCCCGAAATGCTGGACTTTATAACAAGAGGGCCAGAGATAAAAACTAAGGTGTCACCTACCTTTGTGACGGACTATGGCTCCGTGCAGTGGGAGCTGTTAAAGTGCGAGACCCTGAGGCCAGAATTGATGCTGGGCAAGGATTTTCTCTTATTTTGGCAGATATGTTACGGTGAGAGTTCTTCACGTTCGGAGTTCCGGTGGAAAAGCGGATGTATGCCTTTGCGAAGGGCAACCGTCGGGAAGACAAGTGTCACGGAACCATGAACCAGACGTACAACAAGAGATAAGTGAAAATAAGAAGGCTTTATTGAAAATAAAGCTGTAAAGCAAAAGTCCAAACGAATGGTGAAACCGAAGCAGAGTCTTTGAGAGGCCAGAGATCAGGAACCAGAAGGGTAGTCAGACGAAGCCAGGATCAGGAACCAGCAGGGTAGTCAGACGAAGCCAGGATCAGGAACCAGCAGGGTAGTCAGACGAAGCCAGGATCAGAAACCAGAAGCAGCAGCAGTCTTAGAAGCATGTGAACACAGGAGGACCAAGCAAGGAACTGAAGCCACAGACCTCCTATATATATGAGCTAGGCATCCAGCTCCTCCCAGTGGGAAGGAGGAGCCGCAGGGTGGAAGGCTACAAGAAACCCAGAAACCAAGATGGCCGCCAGCACATGTCAAACGAAGGAGAACAGCAAGAAGGTAAGACCATGACAGTACCTCCCCCTCAAGGGCCCCTCCTCCGCGGAGCAAAAAACGGTTTCTGAGGGAAGCGTGCGTGGAAGGCTCGGAGCAAGGCAGGAGCATGGACATCTGCGGAGGGAACCCAGGAACGCTCCTCTGGACCATAACCACGCCAATGGACCAAAAACTGCACCCGACCGCGGACCAGGCGTGAGTCCAGGATATTGCTCACCTCATACTCCTCATGATTGCCCACTCGGACCGGACGAGGCCGAGGAACCGAGGAAGTGAAACGATTACACACCAGTGGCTTCAACAGGGAGACATGAAACACGTTAGAGATCCGCATGCCAGGAGGAAGCGCAAGGGCATAGGCTACCGGGTTTACCCTGCGAAGCACTCGGAAGGGACCAACAAAGCGAGGCGCCAGCTTGGGAGTGGGCACTCGAAGGTTGAGGTTGCGGGTGGACAACCATACACGGTCTCCGACCTGGTAGGAAGGAGCAGGCGCTCGTCTGCGATCAGCCTGGAGTCTCTGGCGCTGCGCAGAGGCCTCAAGGGACTTCTGGATCTGTACCCAAGAAGCACGTAGGACGGAAAGGTGATCCTCCACAGCCGGAATATCCTGGGGAGAGAATACCTCCGGTAACACGGCAGGTTGGAACCCATAATTGGCCATGAAGGGAGACGTCCCAGAGGAAGAGTTCACCGCCGTGTTCCTGGCAAACTCAGCCCAAGGCAGAAGGTCAACCCAATTGTCTTGGTGATCGGAGACATAGCAACGAAGGAATTGCTCCAAGGCCTGATTGGATCGTTCTGCGGCCCCATTGGACTGAGGGTGGTAGGCCGAGGAGAAGGAGAGATGAATCCCCAACTGGGAGCAAAAGGCGCGCCAGAACCTGGACACAAACTGACTCCCCCGATCCGACACAATCTCCTTGGGCAAACCGTGCAACCGGAAGACCTCCCTGGCAAAAATCGTGGCCAACTCTTGTGCAGAGGGTAACTTCTTGAGAAGAACACAGTGGCACATTTTGGAAAACCGATCCACAATCATAAGAATGACCGTATGGCCTCGGGATGCAGGGAGGTCCACAATGAAATCCATCCCCAGGTGTGACCATGGGCGCTCCCCGGTGGCTATGGGTTGCAGAAGGCCCAACGGAAGGTGCCGAGGGGACTTACTCTGGGCACAAACGGAGCATGCCGCTACATATGCGGCGATGTCGGAACGTAGGGAAGGCCACCAGAACAGACGTGAAACAGCCCAGGACAGCTGATTCTTTCCAGGATGCCCCGCGGTCTTGGAGTTATGGTAGGTTCGCAACAACCGAGTGCGCAACTCCTCAGGCACAAAACATCTGCCGTTGGGTCTCCCAGGGGGAGCACCAGATTGAGCCGCCAAAATCTGCTCACCCAGGGGAGAGGTCAGGCTGGTGCGAATGGCGGCCAGGATCTGATTCGGAGGTATGACCGAAGTCGGAATCGACTCCTCCCTGAACAGCTCGGAGTACTGCCGTGATAGGGCATCCGCCCTGATGTTCTTGGAACCGGGTAGGTAGGAGACCACGTAATTAAAACGTGACAAGAACAGAGCCCATCTGGCCTGACGAGAGGCTTGGCCAGCATGGAAAAGTCCCTGATGAACTTCCGATAATAATTGGCGAAGCCCAAAAAGCGCTGCAGGGAACGAAGACCACTGGGCTGGGGCCACTGTAAGACAGCCGAAACCTTCTCAGGATCCATGGAGAACCCCTCAGCGGAAATGATGTAACCTAAGAAGGTTACCTGGGATCGGTGAAATTCGCATTTCTCAAGCTTACCGAACAGCTTGTTCTCTCGTAACCGTTGCAACACTCGTCTGACATCCAGAATGTGGGCCTCCATGGATTCAGAATATACCAAGATGTCATCCAAATAGACCACCACACACTGCTGCAACAGGTCACGGAAAACATCGTTGATGAATTCCTGAAAGACTGCGGGCGCATTGCACAACCCAAAGGGCATAACCAAGGATTCATAATGACCGGTCCTGGTGTTAAACGCGGTCTTCCACTCATCGCCCGCCTTGATCCTTACCAGGTTATATGCCGCCCTCAGGTCGAGTTTGGTAAAGACCGTGGCCCCTTTAAGGCGATCGAACAGCTCGGAAATCAAGGGTATCGGGTAAGCGTTCTTGATCGTGATGCGATTGAGACCCCTGTAATCGATGCAAGGCCTCAACTCACCGCCCCTCTTTTTCACAAAGAAAAATCCAGCCCCTGCCGGGGACGAGGATTTGCGAATGTGTCCGCGTGAAAGCGCCTCCCTCACGTACTCCCCCATGGCCTCATTCTCCGCTACCGACAGTGGATAGACTTTGCCACGAGGAGGAACGGCACCAGGTTGTAACTCTATGGCACAATCGTATGGGCGGTGCGGAGGTAGGGCAACCGCGCGCACCTTATCGAATACATCCCGGTACTCCTCGTATTCAGGAGGCAACAGAGAGTCCGAGGAAGTACACAGCAACTTGACAGACCCATGGATGCAACTAGCCCCACACTGCGGTGACCACGAGAGGATCTCGGCCGATCTCCAATCGAAAGTCGGATTATGCTTCTGGAGCCAGGGGTACCCCAAGACCACCGAGTAGTGTGGAGACGAAATAACCTGGAGACAGACCGACTCTCTGTGAACGGCACCAATGGCTATCCCCACTGGAAGGGTCTCATGAGTCACGTGTGACAACAGAAGGGGTCTGCCGTCTATCGCCTCAAGAGCCAGTGGGGAACCTCGAGCCTGCAGAGGAATGGAATTGGCGGCAGCGAACACACTATCAATGAACAAACCACCAGCACCAGAGTCCACCAACGCCTGGGTCGTCACCGAGCCCCCGACCCAGGAGAGGACAACAGTGATCAGTGGTTTGTCAACACGGGAAACCGGGGACGAGGAGACTCCACCCAAGATCTGCCCCCGACAGGATCTCAGGTACGAGCGTTTCCCGGACGGTTCGGACATGCCAACCGAAAATGCCCACCGAGACCACAGTACATGCATCGACCCTCGCGTCTCCGGAGTACCCTCTCCCCCTCGGACAGGCGAGCAAACCCCAGCTGCATGGGTTCACCCCCAGACAAGTCATCCCCAGGAGGCGTGGGAGGAGAGGGAGGCACGGGTGGGACAGCAAACGTAGGCGCCAATCTGTTAGAAGACCTCCGCAGGCTCTCCTTAAAGGAAGGTCTCTCCCTGAGTCTGGTGACAATCAAAATCAGGAAAGAAATAAGAGACTCGAGCTCCACTGGTAGGTCCTTAGCTGCAACCTCATCCTTCAAGGCATCCGAGAGACCATGAGAGAAAGCAGCGACCAGAGCCTCATTATTCCAGCCCACCTCTGCTGCCAGGGTACGAAACTCAATGGCGTATTCAGCTACGGATCGTGAACCCTGTCTGATGGACATAAGGAGCTTCGCAGCAGAGGCAGCACAAGCCGGCACATCGAATACCTTCCGAAGAGAAGCAACAAAACCGGAAAACTCGGCAACCACCGGATTGTTGTTCTCCCATAAAGGGCTGGCCCAGGCCAAGGCCTTGTCCGAGAGCAGCGAGATCAAGAAGCCCACCTTTGATCTCTCAGTAGGAAAGGCATGTGGCAGCAACTCGAAATAAATGCCCACCTGGTTAAGGAAACCTCGGCACTGAGTTGGCTCTCCCCCAAAGCGCTGTGGAAGAGGGGCAGAACCGGTCATACCCCGAAACACCGCAGGCGCAACAACAGGTGTCGGGGTAGACTCTGGCGCAACAACCGGAGCGGCAGTAGGAGCGACAACCGACCCATCGGCAACGGGAGCGAAATGAGCCGTGCGTTCAAGCAGGGTTTGCAACGCCACAGCGAACCGACCCAACAGGTGATCCTGCTGATCAAGTCTGGCAACCAGCATGGGTAGCGAGGATGGCCCTGTACCGTCAGAACTCATGGCTTGGTCCTAATGTCACGGAACCATGAACCAGACGTACAACAAGAGATAAGTGAAAATAAGAAGGCTTTATTGAAAATAAAGCTGTAAAACAAAAGTCCAAACGAATGGTGAAACCGAAGCAGAGTCTTTGAGAGGCCAGAGATCAGGAACCAGAAGGGTAGTCAGACGAAGCCAGGATCAGGAACCCGCAGGGTAGTCAGACGAAGCCAGGATCAGGAACCAGCAGGGTAGTCAGACGAAGCCAGGATCAGAAACCAGAAGCAGCAGCAGTCTTAGAAGCATGTGAACACAGGAGGACCAAGCAAGGAACTGAAGCCACAGACCTCCTATATATATGAGCTAGGCATCCAGCTCCTCCCAGTGGGAAGGAGGAGCCGCAGGGTGGAAGGCTACAAGAAACCCAGAAACCAAGATGGCCGCCAGCACATGTCAAACGAAGGAGAACAGCAAGAAGGTAAGACCATGACAACAAGAAGATGGATAACAGTGCAGTTTTCCGGAGTTTCTATATTACCTGCGTCCTAAAAGATGCGGCTGGAGTAACCGTCCAAGAAAAGTCGGGACACCAGGCCATGCTGTTTCCGGTGGCAACGGTAAGGAGTAAGGAGTCTGCCGGTGTTCGGGATACCAGGAACCAAGAGAAGGCTGGTGATCTCGGTAGAGATGTCCTGGGAATATCTTCGTCTCCCGAGACTACCGAATCCACGATGTCATGGTCGGTAAGAATGTTCTTGTGGAAAACGCAGTGTCTGAACAGGCGGGTAAGCCTGTTGCGGTTGCTCCCTTGCAGGAATCTGCAGGGAAGAAGGTTATTGCGTTGCCCAAAATCCCAGTGACCAAGGCTAGGCTTGGGATGACGAAATTTAGAGACCCTATGCTGGCCCAGGTAAGGGGTAGCACGATATTGAAACCGGAGACTGGTAAAGGGATGAATACGCTGGACAGACATGCGGCTAATGAGCACTGTCAGGTAGTTCTCACTAGATGTGAGACTATGGTGACAAATGGGACTGATGGATTTGTTGGTAATATAAATACAATCCCACATGACGGAATGTTGGTCCGTGATTTGTGGAGAGGTGGAAACACTTCTGCAGTCAGGGACAAAACTCCTGCAGAAGTGGTTTCTAGCCCTTTAAATGAAGTGACCATTAGAAACAATGGTGCTGATAAAGTGCAAAATGAAAATGTGATGTCTTGTGAAATAGGTGATGATAATGACATGCCTTTTCCGTTGCAGGATGTGGTCGGGGGAATAGCGCCCCCCTGGAGGAAAAATTATAAAAAAGGCAGAAGAGTTGATAAATGTTGAGCAATTACAGCTGGGTGAACCCAAGGTGGTGAACGGACAGGAAAGTGTGGCAGTACTAGAGGGGGTACCACACGTACCACAGGGTTCTATGGCTGCTGGGGAGGTGTCCCAGGTGGGGAATAACTCATCGGTGCCCCTAGAGGTCAGGGTTAATAATGACCCAAGCGGTATAGGTGACGTGTGTGCTGTGACCATTAGCAACTCCGAGAGGGAAGCTACCATGTCGAGGTCTTGCGAAATTGAGGTGGTTACTGGTAGCGACCAGACAAGGGTTATACCTGACTTGATGAGAGTAAAGTGGGGAGACTTCAGTCTAGTGTCTGAGACCCATACCCAGGCCGTGGTAGATGACCTGACATGTCGGTACAGCTGCAATCAGGAAGACTATTTCTCCCTTTCTACATGGTCCCTAGATATGATAAAGAAAAGACTAGCTGTCTTCACATAGTCACCGAAGAAGGCTGCAGAGGGGTCAAGGGAGGAGACCCCGATAGAAATGAGTGAGCTGAAGGGTCTACGGCCTGATATCCAGGTGAAGAGCAAAGGCTTCAAAGAAATACAGAAAACTGCGGTAGACACTGATAAAGTGCTTAAAGGGACTCTGGGTGGAACCCCCACAGGGTCTCCAAAAGAGAATGGGGATACTCCTATATCTGCTGCAGCAGAACCCAGTGAGGAGCAGCTGGACCAGGAGGCCCAAGAGCGGGGCGCTTCCAACAAACTGGTGCAAAAAACTAAGAAGAAACAGAAGTTTGACCAGCCCCGGGCTGAAGAGAAATACATGTTGGCCCGATATGCCGAAGAACATGACCAAGCGAAGGCAAAAAGAGACCAAGGCTCTTTCCTCAGCTAGAGCGCTTGAAGAAGCGCAAGAGGAGCGAGATGAGTTTGAGAGGCTGAACAAGCAACTAAGAGCAGAGATGGAGGATCTCATGAGCTCAATGGATGACGGGAAGAACGTCTATAAGTTGGAGAAGACTAAGCCTCAAGAGTTAGAGGCAAGAGCTTCTCGAGATGACAGGTTGGCTCAATCAAAGGAAAATGAAAAGAACGAAGAGGAGAATCCTCTACAAGAGGCCCAGAAGTCTAAGCCAGAGCCTGTTAAGAAGGGGTCTGGACAGGGGCGGAACTACCATAGTGGCAGACCATGCGACTGCTATGGGGCCCAGGGCAAGAGGGGGCCCAGTTGGGATCATCTCCTCTTCTACTGGGGGTTAAAACTAGGTCAGGACTCTACCCGCTTAAACAGGGTTCCTCGAGACCCACCTACC
Organism: Bufo bufo; assembly: GCF_905171765.1. Classification (NCBI taxonomy): domain Eukaryota; kingdom Metazoa; phylum Chordata; class Amphibia; order Anura; family Bufonidae; genus Bufo; species Bufo bufo. The sequence continues at coordinate 182,149,640 of NC_053392.1, forward strand.
GGTCAGGATTTGAAAATATCCCACAGAACAAATACCTGTGGTAAGTCCTGATGCATGGACACTAATTATATCACCTGCTCAATACTAAGGAAATCCTGAGAACATGACCGGTAGCTGAGTCCCGAGGACCGGAGTTGAGAAACCCTGATCTAAAGGAAGAACTTTTAGCAAATGAGGCAGTGGAAAAAATGGCGCAAGGGTCATTGAAAAGGGTTTAGGCAGAAACCCTTCTGTCCTGTGTGGGGGGCCTGGTTTGATCTTTGCTATGGGGCCCTTGCTTCTCTATGTACGCCACTGGGTCTGGAGATGGTGGCACTGCGGTGCCAACCGAGGCAGAGAAGACGGAAGATCTTTCTGCTGAACCCTTTGATGGGGCTGATGTGGATGCAGAGGCCAAGAGACTCATGGCAGTGGGTAGTCAGGACATGGTCCCGAAAGACTTGTCTGCAAGGCCATTCTTGTAGCCAGCAGCCTGCTGGGGAAGGAATATGAGGAGATGGATGACCAGTATGCGGATCCTGTCTACTAGTGTAGGCTGGCTCTCCTGAATTCTTCCCGAAAGGAGAACAGTGTCCTAAGTGAGCCTCTTGAGAAAGTGCCAGAAGTCGACGAGTCTGGTGAAGACCCCGGTGTCCCCGGTACCTCCTACCTCGATGAGAAAGAGGAAAAGGGCAAGTTTATGATGCGGGGTCCAAGAAAACTAAGGCTGAAGAAGTTAAGGCCAAGGTGTCGGAGGACGTGAAGTCCTTAGGTGTTGCAGTGACCAAAGGAGCGGCTACCAAAGTGGAAAAAAACACTAAAGAAGCAGAGGTCTCTGAAACTGCTGCCAAAGCGGGGAAAACCACTGCTGGAAAGAAGGAAGAAGTGAATCGGAGGCACGTAAAAGAAGCGAGCGGGGACAAGCCTGCTCTGCTGAAGGAGCCACGCAAGGCAAAGGAGAAAGGGTCGGGACACGACCATGACTGGGAACAGTTCGGTCGAGCATGTGCAGAAGCCAGAAAATCTAAAAAGAGAGCCTGACGGTTGAATAAAAACATCTTCTGAGAGAAGTTCCAGAGACCGAATGTTAAATGTGGAGAGGAATAGAAAAAAGAAAAGAGACACCACGGGTGCGAAAGCGCATCATCCTCACTCGTGAAAGAGAGTACCTGCTCATGAGATGGGCAAGAAAATCCCGTAGGTCTTTTCTGCTCCGGAATAAATTCATGTTTGTGACAAACCAAGCGCTGTTGTCCTAGGTCTGGCAGAATAGGGAAAGACTGTAGGCCAGGTCGATGCCCGCCCACGAGCATCTGGATTTGATGCTAGTGTTTACCCCTATGGGCTTGAACAAAGGGTGGGTATGTGAGGGAGTGACAGGTCTCATAGCTGCTAGGGGAGATTTATGGTAGGAGTTTCCATGTCTTCCCCGTCAGTCATCGGGTCTGAGGCAACACCAGGTGCCACAATCAGTCTGCGATAAGAGCCCAGCCCAGACTGTCAGTCAGAGGAGAGAGAGTCTTTGTGAAACAGAATCCTGCTATAGGCTCTGTACGAGTGGTCTCAGCCAGGCTGGCTGACGGGCCACGGGGCTAGGTGCTAGACGGGATGTTGGGGGACGCCGTGACGCCTGGGAACAAGGGTCACGAGGCCAGAGTCGGGAGGACTACTGGGCCACAATTCCCCAAAAGGTGTTGAAGGATCACCTGGACTGTATGGCTAGAGAAATCCGCATTTATGTTCCACATGTAAACAGCACTCGATCTACCATTTGTGTTTTTGTATTAGTGCGCTTTAGGATGGAAAAGTATGGTAAAAATAGAAAATGAATAAATAAAGATTTTTTTGTGGGTTAGGGACAACATATTAAAAGTTAGTATAAAAGTTTAGTTCCTCTTTAAAGATGTAGCAAATTTAACATGTGACTTTTCATAAATTTTATGCAAATGACACCCACACAAGCTCAAGTAAAAAACTGACTTCACTAATTTCCCTCATGATATATATTCTCCCCCTAGGTATCAACACACAGGGTCAGATTTACTAATACTGTCTAATTTTCAGACACAGTCTAAAACTGCTACATGTTTTCTCAAGGTGACTGATGCTGGGTGACAAATCTGGTGCAGCTTTAAAACACCTTGAAGCCGTAAACATTTCCCCCCCCCCCCCCCCCCCCCATCTTTCAAGAGCCATAACTTTGTTACTTTTCCATTCACGTGGTCATACGATGTCTTGTTTTTAGTGGGACAAGTTGTAATTTTTAAATGTACTATTTAATTTACCATATTAAATACATATTACCATATGTATTGAAAAAAGGAGAAACAAATTCTTTGTTGGTAGAAATTGAAAAAATAAACATAGTTCTGCCATTGATTTTAGCCCTAGTTGTTACGGCATTCAGTGTGTGCTAGAAATGTAATTTTATCTTTATTGTGCTGATCAGTATGATTATAGTAATACTTTTAGGGCTCATGCACACGGTAGTGGCCTGGCTGTGTGCACCCTGCATCACGGATGCAGACCCATTCACTTGAATGGGTTCGTAATCCAGAAGGTCCGGTTCGGAACGGAGGCACGGAACCCCACAGTAGCACCACGAAGTGCTTCTGAGGGGTTTCTGTCCGTGCCTCTGCCCCGCAAAAAAGTAGTGCATGCACTACTATTTTGCAGTGCGGATGGACCACAGACCCATTCAAGTTCAATGTGTCTGTATCCGTCTGCGGAATCCACACGGATGTTGCCCGTGCAATCGGGACCGCAAATTGTGGTCCCCAATGCACGAAACGGCCGATCGACGACCATATGCATCAGCCCTTAAAGTAATTTCTCGTTTAGGTGTGTAAATTAGGACTACAGCCTCCTTTCGTCTGGTGTTCAAAATCTACAGAGATAGGCCTCATGCACACGACCATTGTGTGCATCTGCGGCCGTTGTTCCGCTTTCCGTGTTTTTCTGCGGACCCATTGACTTTCAATGGGTCAGTGGAAAAATCGGAAAATGCACCGTTTTTCATCCGCGTCCGTGATCCGTGTTTCCTGTCCGTGAAAAAAATATGACCTGTCCTAGTTTTTCACGGACAACGGTTCGCGGACCCATTCAAGTCAAAGGGTCCGTGAAAAACCACACAAGATTGTCATCCGCGTCCGTGATCCGTGTCCGTTTTTTTCCAAATATGGTTGGGTTGAAGCAAAATAAACTTCTCTGCTCGTGACCCGTATTTTTTTTATAAAAGCATTATCTAAAAATCATTGTATGCATCATAACATGGTAAATTCTTACCACTCATTACAAATAGTAAATACTAATAAGTTTGTTTAATGTGAATATAAAATTTTCAGTTTATAATGTATATCACTGCATGCATACCGTGTTTCTTTTTGTGGATTTGTGCACATTAGATAATCTGTTTACACTGCGTGCAGAATTATTAGGCAAATGAGTATTTTGACCACATCATCCTCTTTATGCATGTTGTCTTACTCCAAGCTGTATAGGCTCGAAAGCCTACTACCAATTAAGCATATTAGGTGATGTGCATCTCTGTAATGAGAAGGGGTGTGGTCTAATGACATCAACACCCTATATCAGGTGTGCATAATTATTAGGCAACTTCCTTTCCTTTTGCAAAATGGGTCAAAAGAAGGACTTGACAGGCTCAGAAAAGTAAAAAATAGTGAGAAATCTTGCAGAGGGATGCAGCACTCTTAAAATTGCAAAGCTTCTGAAGCGTGATCATCGAACAATCAAGCGTTTCATTCAAAATAGTCAACAGGGTCGCAAGAAGCGTGTGGAAAAACCAAGGCGCAAAATAACTGCCCATGAACTGAGAAAAGTCAAGCGTGCAGCTGCCAAGATGCCACTTGCCACCAGTTTGGCCATATTTCAGAGCTGCAACATCACTGGAGTGCCCAAAAGCACAAGGTGTGCAATACTCAGAGACATGGCCAAGGTAAGAAAGGCTGAAAGACGACCACCACTGAACAAGACACACAAGCTGAAACGTCAAGACTGGGCCAAGAAATATCTCAAGACTGATTTTTCTAAGGTTTTATGGACTGATGAAATGAGAGTGAGTCTTAATGGGCCAGATGGATGGGCCCGTGGCTGGATTGGTAAAGGGCAGAGAGCTCCAGTCCGACTCAGACGCCAGCAAGGTGGAGGTGGAGTACTGGTTTGGGCTGGTATCATCAAAGATGAGCTTGTGGGGCCTTTTCGGGTTGAGGATGGAGTCAAGCTCAACTCCCAGTCCTACTGCCAGTTTCTGGAAGACACCTTCTTCAAGCAGTGGTACAGGAAGAAGTCTGCATCCTTCAAGAAAAACATGATTTTCATGCAGGACAATGCTCCATCACACGCGTCCAAGTACTCCACAGCGTGGCTGGCAAGAAAGGGTATAAAAGAAGAAAATCTAATGACATGGCCTCCTTGTTCACCTGATCTGAACCCCATTGAGAACCTGTGGTCCATCATCAAATGTGAGATTTACAAGGAGGGAAAACAGTACACCTCTCTGAACAGTGTCTGGGAGGCTGTGGTTGCTGCTGCACGCAATGTTGATGGTGAACAGATCAAAACACTGACAGAATCCATGGATGGCAGGCTTTTGAGTGTCCTTGCAAAGAAAGATGGCTATATTGGTCACTGATTTGTTTTTGTTTTGTTTTTGAATGTCAGAAATGTATATTTGTGAATGTTGAGATGTTATATTGGTTTCACTGGTAAAAATAAATAATTGAAATGGGTATATATTTGTTTTTTGTTAAGTTGCCTAATAATTATGCACAGTAATAGTCACCTGCACACACAGATATCCCCTAAAATAGCTAAAACTAAAAACTATTCAGCTTTGATATTAATGAGTTTTTTGGGTTCATTGAGAACATGGTTGTTGTTCAATAATAAAATGAATCCTCAAAAATACAACTTGCCTAATAATTCTGCACTCCCTGTATTATTAGAGACCCGGGCATTTGTACCTACAACGGGTCTATATCTAACAACTACTGTATATCCTGCTTATAGCTCCCACCAGTGAATGCCAGGAAGACTGGTCATAGCTGATCCTGTCTATCTTTTTGCTGGACAGAATGCACACAAGTTACCCTCTCTGGTACAATAGAAACACTTCCTAGTTTGAAAATACTATCACAATGACAAATTTATATAGTTTTGTTATGGTTTACTACTTAAAAAAAAAAATTGTGTCATATTAGAGCACACATAACTTTTTTTTATATTTCCATCTAAAGAGTTATATGAGTTTTTATTGGTACTGTTGAGGTTTTCAGGGACGAGGTGACAAAAAAAACTGTGATTCAAGCATTTTGATGGTTTTCCTTTACAATGCTCAACGTGCAGAACTTTTATATTTTTATAGGAAATTTTCAGATGCAGCAAAACTATTTTTTTCTTTCAAACATTTGATTGTTTTATGTTACTCCAAACCATACAAAAGTAAGGCAAAATCAGTAGCAACATTGCATTAAATTTAGGATTGAATAATCCCATTTAGGCTAGGGCTACACGGCAACATGTGTCGCGTGACATATAGGGTACAACTACACTGCAACACGCAGGTCTATGGTGTCGCACTGCCGACATGCTGCAACTGTGACACAACAAACTTGGATGAGTTTTTTGCGAATATCGTGTCGCAGCATGTTGCAGTGCGACACTATAGACTAGTTTTCTAAAAAAAATGTCGCATGACATTACTGTGATAAATAGTCGTGCGACAAATGTGTAGCCCTAGACTTAAACACAACTGTATCAAATACATAATGTGAGGTATATTTATTTATAGGTGCCCTACAAACAAGAACTATTGATCTATAGTACAAAAATAAAACATAATAAATATAAAGAAGAGATAGAAGAAGAGAGAGAAAAAGAGGGTGAGAGGAATAGAGGAAAAAGGGGAAGGTACATAAGACACTGGTTACAAAGCTGCTCATGCGAGAAGCATATAGTGGACAGTTGTGAATAAGCATAGGCAATCTATGGGCCCCCAGGATTGAAGAACTTTGTCTTTGGGCTCATGCACACGACCGTTGTTGTTTTGTGGTCTGTTTTCACGGATCCGTTGTTCTGTATCTGAGTTTTTTTTTCTTCTCTGATTTAAGTCCTGTTCTGTTATTCCACAAAACATATCCATATGGTTTCCGTATGTGATCCGTTTTTTTGTGGATCGGAAACAGTAGCTTATTAATCACCAAACACATGAGCAATATGGGCTGGGCACAGCATTTCTACAGTATGGATGTGTTCCGTGTTTGTTCCGTATTTTTGCGGACCCATTGACTTGAATGGGGCCTCAGACTGTGATTTGCGGACAATAATAGGACATTCACTACTTTTTTGCTGGACAGAAATACGGAAACGGAATGCACATGAATGCACATGGAGACCCATTGAAGTGAATGGTTCCGCATACAGTCTGCAAAAAAACGGAACGGAAGCGGAAAGAAAATACGTTCGTGTGCATGTGCCCTATCTGTGAGTCTACTAGTGAGTTTCTCATTAGTCATAGTTATCCAATCGTGTCAGAAATTACAGCAACGGAGCGAGGCGCAGAGATAGTGGAGTGCGCATTGACTTGGGGGGAAGACCTCAGGCTAGGAAGGGGTTAAGGTTAGGAAGCTTGCTAGGGGGAGGAGTAGCAGTTTCGCGGGCAGTATATAGGGTTTTGTGGGAGGGGTCTGTGAGGCAGTTGCCAGTGCAAGGCAGAGTGTTTCCCGCCCTCCCGCCCTTATTTTGTAGAGTGAGGTAATTGATGGTGGTCGAGTTGGGGGCTGATTGATATGAGATCCTGGGGGAGCAATACAATGGTTTAAGAGATGCAGGACATGTTGGAGCCTGTATCTCATGTGGTTTGTGAATGCCGAGGATGGGGCTCCTGTTTGGGCTAAAAGGCCTACAGGAGGAGATACTTGGATACTTCAAGGATTTGGTGCCCTTGGGTCGGTGAGTGCGGCCAAGGGTAATTTTGAAGTATAAGGAGAGATGGTTAAGGAAGATACCGCTTGTTTGGGTTGCCCTCCAGGATCCTTGTTACGGTACGTACAGTGGCTCATAATGTTGAAGGATGTGTTAAAGTGCCTGTTGTTATTAATATTATTTTGTGTGTATAATAAAGTTGGCCGTAATGGTCATTTTACCAAGCAAGAAGGTGTCAGTGTGGTTATTGAGAAGCGAGTGGGTTTGGTGAGACTAGCCAGAGGAGAATTCTTCCATCCTAGTAAGTCATTAGATGGTTTTTCTAGGTGTGAACAATCATTTGTTTAGTCGCTAAAAAGAGAAAAGTAGGAGTATAGAGCTCAAGGAAGGGTAATTGTGTTTATTTTATTTATTATTTATTTGTAACTTGGGAGATCTGAATGTTAAATTCTTTTGTTTTCGTTGTGTATTAAAGTTTTACTTTTATGATTACAATTTTTTATGATTGCTTATACAATATCCTGCACAATATTAGTATTGCAGACTATGGTGATTGTGATGGTTTTCCATTAAACCCTAGCCTAGGCAGGCCTTAATAGGAAGATTACAATGGTAGGCCTGAGAGCCTTCACAACCAATCGGCAACCTGCAATTTCACAGTAGAGAAGGGTGATCGGGTGTCAAATGGAGCCCTCTCCCTCTGACTAATCGCTCAGGTATATATCTGATCAGACACTGCTACTCCTGAGCTGGCTCTAAATTTAAACTCCCCACGGCATACAGGGGTGTCACCATGGGGGTTAAACATGTCTCGTCAGTTGTAGTTTTCCCCCCATTTGTTCTGTACTCACCAGTTTTCTAAGAAGTACATGGAAAGGATGGAGCCTACACAGCCTGACAAGGAGGCCCGAACTGGGACTAAAATTCAGCTCTGGCATTTTAAAACAGACAGGCCCACTTGTCCACATTTCCGTGTCAGTGACATGTCCGTAAAAAAATAAAATAAAATGTACGCGTTTCATTCGTGAAGATGTCAGTAAAGCATTCGTGGTTGGTCTGTGTGTCCGTTTTTACCATCCGTGTGTCATCCGTAATTCACTGACGTTGCTCAGCTGAAAATAGTTTCCAAAGAATTTCAGTGAAAAACAGACGCACCACAAATGCCATCCATGTTGTGTCAGTGATTTTCACGGACCCATAGACTTCTATGGGCGTGCTTGGTCTCCATCACGGATCAAAGTAGTGCATGTCTCTGTGATTTTTTTACTGACCCACGGTCAGTAAAAAAAATACTGAAATGTGAACAGACACATTTAAATCAATGGGTACGTGTGCTGTCCACATTTTCCACGGACAGCACACGTACCCATTGAAACGGCAAAAGTGAAATGTGGACGAGGCCTTACTGTTTGTCCTCATGCACTCGATCGTATGTATTTTGTGGTCTGCAAAAAACGGATCCTCAAAAAATACGTATGACGTCCGTGTGCATTCCGTATTTTGCGAAACGGAACAGCTGGCCCCTAATAGAAAAGTACTATCCTTGTCTGTAATGCGGACAATAATAGGACATGTTCTATTTTTTTGCGGAACAGAAATACGGACACAGAATGCACACGGAGTAACTTCATTTTTTTTGCGGACCCATTGAAATGAATGGTTCCACATACGGTCCGCAAAAAAATGTAACGGACACGGAAAGAGAATACGTTCGTGTGCATGAGCCCTTTGGGGAATGTGAAATATAGTTATGCACCTCCCCAATCCAATCTCTTCACCGACCCCACCCAAGTGTTAACCCCTTAAACACCAGGCTCATTTTAGTTTTTGTATTTTTCCTCCCAACATTCCAAGACCATAACTTTTTTAGTTTTCCATTCACATAGCAATATGAGGGCTTATTTTTTGCAGGACAAGATGCATTTTTAATGGTATCATTTAATTTACCATGTCTTGTATTGGAAACCGGGAAAAAAAAATACTTTGTGGGGTAAAATTGAAAAAGAAAAAAACTACTCTGCCAAGGTTTTTTGGGTTTTGATATTACAATATTCACTGTGCACTAAAAATAACATGACATCCTTATTCTGCAAGTCAATATGATTATGGCGATACCAAATTTGTATAGTTTTTATTTTGTTTTATTACTTAAAAAAAAATCTTTGAAAACAAAATAACATTTTTTTTTGCTTCACTATTTTCTGACAGCCATAACTTTTTTATATTTCTAAAAAGATAGGATTAGTAATGTAGTGTGGACATTTGTATAGTACATGCATTAGTAGAGTTTTTATATTCTCTTTTAGGATTTATTAGTATTTGTTTCTTGGAAGAAGCAAACATATTATTAAAGAGGTTTTCCAGGACTGCACCTAAATATTCATTTTCAGCTAACTTGTGGACAGAAGACACTTTGAGCAGTACTCACCTTTCCATCGCTCCACTGATTCCATGATCCTGTCTGGACCGCACAACTGGCTATGGGCTCTGCCTATGACTTACACGACTGGATATGTTCCTCTTTCTTCCTGTTCAGCTGCATGATGTAGATGTCACATCAGATGAAGAGCCTGCAGCCAGCTGGGCGGTCCATCAGGGATCCTGGCATCGGCAGAGCGATGGAAAGATGAGTACTGCTAAAATTGCCTTCTTTCCACAGGTTAGCTAAAATAGACCTTTTAGGTACAGGCCCGGAGAACCCTTTTAACAACATTTTACATTATCACTTCAAGGTGGCATATGAGCATTTCCATTCTACAGTAGCCCAGTTCACTAGTTACATGAAAGGTTGTCTCATCATAGACAATGGGGGTGTATCGCTAAGATATGCCCCCATTGTCGTATAGGTGTGGGTCCCAACTATATAGAGAATGGAGCCCCGAAAGTGAAGGAGGGCACACTGCGCATGTGCAGCCGCCCTCCATTCACTTTCTATGGGGCCGGCGAAAATAGCCGAGCGCTGGCTCGGCTATTTCCGTCGAGCCCATAGAAGTGAATGGGAGCGGTGGCCGGTCATGTGCGATGCGCTCCCATTCACTTCTATGGGGAGCCAGCTTGGTGTTGACCGGACCGGAGTCCTCCAGTCACCACCTTGCAGGGCTCCGTTCCCGATATAGGTGCGGATCTCAGCGGTGGGACCCACAGCTATAAGACAATGGGGCCCCCATTGTCTCTGATCAGACAACCCCTTTAATTAGGCAAGGAGCTAATTTGTCTGAATTGGTGAAATCAGTACCATACTTTTTAGTGGGCACGTGAATGTTTGACATTTTCAGTATATAGCATTCTCATGGGATACAACTCTCAAACTGTTGATTGGCGGCATTGGTCATGTGGGTATAGGGGCACATCATCGCTACAGCCAAGTGAAGAGAGATCGACGGGGTATAGGTATACCAAACATAGCCTATAGACAAGAATGGCACTGTACAAACGGAAAATACAAATGTGATAGCACTCTGCATCCAGCATTCTGCCCTGCCTCCATGCTGGATGAGGCATTGGTGTACATTTTGGCCAAAGCGTAATAAGCCACTCACCACGTCAAGGTCGCCTCTATTGAGTGGTCCCTAACACTAGCTCCTACCTGTTTATGGGCCATGACAGCCACACAAAGTCCAGGGAATGCAGGTCAGCATGCACGCCAAGCACACTCTGCTTTTAACCCCGTCCGGTGCCATTACAGCTTTCATCGGATCCAGGGATGCAAGTACCAACGTGCACGCTGAGCCCACCATATACTTCTCCTGGAGCCAAATGGCTACTGGTAGGTTCTATATAAGCAGACTCAGTTTTATACTGACTTTAAAACCAGCCTCCAGGACAGATTGACTGGTCAGGTGTGCATGACTCCAAGGAGATCGCCACGCCTTCAATATATACTACAAAGAATGGCACTGTGTCTGGGTTTATTATGGACAGATATTTGGGAGAACAAACAAAAAAAGGATAAGACACATGGTACAGAATAGAGCAAAAAAAGGCTGTCCTAAACTATGTTGCTGTTGAATGTGGACTTCATAGAAATGGGCCCTGGCTTTTCAGTTATGGTCCTGATACAGACCAAGAATGTGTCCTTTTGGTGTTGAAGACCTAAGGCTTCGTTCACATCACCATTCAGCCTTTCCGTTCTCCTGCTCCGTTTAGGAGCAGGAGAACGGAAAGGATGGAAAAGGCACATAACTGACGCCAAACTGAGTCAAACTGAGCCCTTAGGACCCCATAGACTATAATGGGGTCCGTTATGTTTCCGCTCAGAAGATGATTTTTAAGCGGAGACAAAAGTTGTGCATGCAGGACTTTTGTCTCCGCTTAAAAATCATCTGAGCGGAAACATAACGGACCCCATTATAGTCTATGGGGTCCTAAGGGCTCAGTTTGACTCAGTTTGGCGTCAGTTATGTGCTTTTTCCAACCTTTCCGTTCTCCTGCTCCTAAACGGAGCAGGAGAACGGAAAGGCTGAACGGTGATGTGAATGAAGCCTTAGTGTTATGATCCCTGGAGTTTCTTTTCATTTTATGTAAGACTTTATTCCCATCTGGCACATTGATGGCATATTGCTAGGATATACCATGAATGTCAGATAGGTGCGGGTCCCACCTCTGGAACCTGCTCATCTCCAGGCCATTCTGAAGGAGAATGCATTATCTAAGCACAGCTACCCAGTCCCTTGGTAGTGAATGGAGAGGTGGCCATTCAAGCACGGTGCACTCTCCATTCACTTCTATGGGATTTCTGAAAGTAAGCAATCCCATAGAAACGAATGGAGAGCACACTGCACATGCACAATGTGCTCTTCTTCACTTCGGGGATCCTGTTCCGGAGATAGGAGTGGGTCCCAGAGGTAGGACCCTGCACTTATCCGATATTGATGGCGTATCCTATCGATGGGCCAACATCTTTAAGCATTTAAAGGGCTTTTCCAGAACATATATGACATGGACATACTGAGACATATGGCTGTCCCGGCGACAGTGAGTGGATCAATAGGTGTCTGTGTTGTTTCTGGTAATGGCCACACCCCTTGCCTCCAGGTGTTGCTTATGTGGTCATTTAACCTTCCCTATTTATAGTTGCTTCTCCCACTATGCTGTGCGGTTTATAGCTTCAGTGCTGGGGATTGTTTGTGGTTGGATCTCGGCTGAGTTCCTGGTGCTTCCATAGCCTCTTTGAAGTTAAGTCTTTTCTTTCCCTTTTGTATTTAGTTTGAGTTCTGTGTGTTGCATTTCCCTATTGTTTGTATTAGGCCTGAAGTAGACTCCTGTTCATCCTTCCTTTTGGAGGAACATGTAGTCTCGTCCCTGCCATTAGTACCAGGGTCCTATAGAGCTAGATAGGACTCTAGGTATTCCTGCGTATAAACTCACCTTGGGGTCTGTTCATACTGGTAGTCAGTCAGGATTTTGGTTAGGGTTTTCACTAGGAGGTGTCCATCTTCCTTCCCTAGTTCTCAGGCCTGATTCCCTGTTTCCCCCTTCCCTCCTATGCTCGGTGTGTGGTGTTTCCCTCCCACACCGAAGCGTGAAAATATATTGAATTGTCGTCAGGATAGGCCATTAATATCAGATCGGTGGAGGTTCTACACCCCCACCGATTAGCTGTTTCGGGCAGCCACCGGCGCTGAAAACTATACAGTGGATGAAGTTGGAGGCAGAAGGTGGAATGGGAGCTGAGCTGCAGTCCACTCACTCTGGAAACTACACAGTGGACAAAACTTTCTGCTCCCATCTCTGCCCAAAACAGCTGTTCAGTGGGGGGTAGACCCCCACTGACCTTATACTGATGACCTATCTTGTGGGCAGGTCACCACTTTCTATGTCACTGAAAACTACTTTAAAATAAAATGTTTTTCTCTGCTAAAAAATTAGATTACCCAAATTGTAGTTAAAATTTCTCATTTATGTCTAATAAATGTCATTGGCTTTACCTTACAGCTCTAATTATACTATAATACTAGTTGTGAGGTCCCTAGGCTGTGAGTCTAAAATGGTTAATCCAGAAGGACACAGGAGTAAAATTCTTTCCTGACACTGAGAAAAAGTGATCAGTCCCAGAATCCTGAATTAATAACACTGATGTCTATTATAATTTAACAATTGTAGAAGACAAGCCATGAAGCATACATCCACATGTTACACATCTATTGCTGCTGAGCCAAATCTAGGAACAATGAGGTTCTTAGTATACATTTTCATCAAAATGTACAAGCCCACTTGCCACTTTACGGCGACCTCTTTAAAGTGGGTCCCTCCACTAACCTTGTAATTACCATACTACCATAAGGGTACTTTCACACTAGCGTTAGTGTGATCCAGCAGGCAGTTCCATCGTCGGAGCTGCCTGCCAGATCCGCAGATCAGTGTAACAACTGACAGCATTTGTAGACGGATCCGGGTGCGGATCCGTCTACAAATGCATTGCAAGAACGGATCAGTCTCTCAGCTTGTCATGCGGATGGACGGATCCGTCTTGCATTCCTTTTCACAGTTTTCCGGCACTAATGCAAGTCAATGGGAATTAATGCCGGATCCGGCATTCCGGCGACTGATCAGGCATTTTGGACGGACATAATACTGCAGCATGCTGCGGTATTATGTCCGCCCAAAACGCCTGACAGTGACTTAACTGAAGGCATACTGATGCAAACTGAACGGATTGTTATCCATTCAGAATGCATTGGGATATGCCTGATCAGTTCTTTTCCGGTATAAAACCCTTTTGACGAAACTCTATGCCGGAAAAGAATAACGCTAGAGTGAAAGTACCCTTAACTGTCTATAAGAATCCTATGCTATTATAATTATTACTATTGCTATATGCTATTATCAATATTATAACATTGCTACTTATAAACCTGTTGATCCAGAAGACGGCAAAAACCCCAGGCAAAAATTCCTTCTCAACCCCGGAAAAAGGTGATCAGTCCTATAACCCTGGATCAGACTTAAATGGGTTATCCAATATATATATATATATATATATATATATATATATATATATATATATACACTGCTCAAAAAAATAAAGGGAACACTTAAACAACATAATGTAGCTCCAAGTCAATCACACTTCTGAGAAATCAAACTGTCCACTTAGGAAGCAACACTGAGTGACAATCAATTTCACATGCTGTTGTGCAAATGGGATAGACAACAGGGGGAAATTATAGGCAATTAGCAAGACACCCCCAATAAAGGAGTGGTTCTACAGGTGGTGACCACAGATCACTTCTCAGTTCCTATGCTTCCTGGCTGATGTTTTGGTCACTTTTGAATGCTGGCGGTGCTTTCACTCTAGTGGTAGCATGAGACGGAGTCTACAACCCACACAAGTGGCTCAGGTAGTGCAGCTTATCCAGGATGGCACATCAATGCGAGCTGTGGCAAGAAGGTTTGCTGTGTCTGTCAGCGTAGTGTCCAGAGCATGGAGGCGCTACCAGGAGACAGGCCAGTACATCAGGAGACGTGGAGCAGGCCGTAGGAGGGCAACAACCCAGCAGCAGGACCGCTACCTCCGCCTTTGTGCAAGGAGGAACAGGAGGAGCACTGCCAGAGCCCTGCAAAATGACCTCCAGCAGGCCACAAATGTTCATGTGTCTGCTCAAACGGTAGGAAACAGACTCCATGAGGGTGATATGAGGGCCCGACGTCCACAGGTGGGGGTTGTGCTTACAGCCCAACACCATGCAGGACGTTTTGCATTTGCCAGAGAACACCAAGATTGGCATATTCGCCACTGGCGCCCTGTGCTCTTCACAGATGAAAGCAGGTTCACACTGAGCACATGTGACAGACGTGACAGAGTCTTGAGACGCCGTGGAGAACGTTCTGCTGCCTGCAACATCCTCCAGAATGACCGGTTTGGCATTGGGTCAGTAATGGTGTGGGGTGGCATTTCTTTGGAGGGCCGCACAGCCCTCCATGTGCTCGCCAGAGGTAGCCTGACTGCCATTAGGTACCGAGATGAGATCCTCAGACCCCTTGTGAGACCATATGCTGGTGCGGTTGGCCCTGGGTTCCTCCTAATGCAAGACAATGCTAGACCTCATGTGGCTGGAGTGTGTCAGCAGTTCCTGCAAGACAAAGGCATTGATGCTATGGACTGGCCCGCCCGTTCCCCAGACCTGAATCCAATTGAGCACATCTGGGACATCATGTCTCGCTCTATCCACCAACGTCACGCTGCACAACAGACTGTCCAGGAGTTGGCAGATGCTTTAGTCCAGGTCTGGGAGGAGATCCCTCAGGAGACCTTCCGCCACCTCATCAGGAGCATGCACAGGCGTTGTAGGGAGGTCATACAGGCCCGTGGAGGCCACACACACTACTGAGCCTCATTTTGACTTGTTTTAAGGACATTACATCAAAGTTGGATCAGCCTGTAGTGTGTTTTTCCACTTTCATTTTGAGTGTGACTCCAAATCCAGACCTCCATGGGTTGAAAAATTTGATTTCTATTTTTCATTTTTGTGTGATTTTGTTGTCAGCACATTCAACTATGCAAAGAACAAAGTATTTCAGAATAATATTTAATTAATTCAGATCTAGGATGTGTTATTTTTGTGTTCCCTTAATTTTTTTGAGCAGTGTATATATATATATATAGAAGGGCGTATGCATGTTCCGCGATCACTCAAAAACGCAACCATCGATTTCAACGAAACTAGGTATACACATCCCTGGCTACCTGGAAAGAAATCTTGTGGGGGGGGGGGTCACAGCTCTCTAGGACGTACCGTTCCTGAGATGGATGGATTTTTTGCAACTGTTGTGTTGCAACCGCAGCATGTCACATGTCACAGTGCAACACTATAGCCTATCATTATAAAAATTGTTGAGACAAAATGTCGCGCGACACGTCGTCATGTAGCCCTAGCATTAAAGGGGCAGAGCGCTGTGGAGGTCACTGTTAAAGGGGCGGGCACTGTGGAGGTCACTGTTAAAGAGGTGTTCACTGTGGAGGTCACTGTTAAGGGAGCAGGGTACTGTGAGGTCACTGTTAAGGCAGCGGGGTACTGTGGAAGTCACTGCTAAGGCAGCGGGGTGCTGTGAAACTCACGGTTAAAGGGGCGGGCTGCTGTGAAGGTCAAAGTTAAGGGGATGGGCTGCTGTGGAGGTCTCATTTTAAAGTGGAGGGGCACTGTGGGGGGGTCAGTGTTAAGGGATGGGGGACTGTGGAGTTAACTATTAAAGGGGCGGGGTGCTGTAAAGGTCACTGTTATGGGGGATACTGTCGATTTATTTGAACAACACACACAAACATTAAATGAAATAGATGAAATATACCCGTGCGAAGCTGGGTCCTCCTGCTAGTATTAAAAATATTTTAAAGGGGGTTATCCAACAGTAGAAATACCCCCCACAATACCTGGGCCCCTCCTATAGACGATACTTACCCGGTTCCCAGCACCAGGGCCGGCCTTTGGGGTGTGCGGGCTGTGCGGCCGCACAGGGCGCCATAGCAACAGGGGCGCCGGGCGGCCGACAGCTCGCAATGCAATATGCGGCAGGCGAGGCGGCACTTGTGTTCTCCCTCGGGGCGGGCCCCCCGCCCCCTCCATCTCCCCCTCCCCTGTATTTAGCAGGGGGCGCCCGGCGCCCGTTGCGGTTTAAAAAAAAAAAAGTTGCTTACCGTATATAAGTTCGGGCGGCCGGCGGCGCCCCTCATGCGGCGCCGCCTGAGCGGCTGAGGCTGAGCGCTTGCCGCTCTAAAGAATCCTGCTGTGTGCTGTTAATTTAGCGTGGCCGATCTCTGTTCGATCCGCGGTACAGGAGCTTTTGTTTCCTGTACCCGGCCGGACTGACAGGAAGTGCTCACTTAGTGTGCACTTCCTGTCAGTCCGGCCGGGTACAGGAAACAAATGCTCCTGTACCGCGGATCGAACAGAGCTCGGCCACGCTACACTAGAGGTGGAGGTGGGAGTAGAATGAGAGTGACAAGGGGGGAGGGGGGAGGAAATAATGAGAGTGACAAGGGGGGAGGGGGGGAGGAAATAATGAGAGTGACAAGGGGGGAGGGTGGAATAATGAGTGACAAGGGAGGGGGGGTGGAATAATGAGAGTGACAAGGGAGAGGGGGGGGGGAATAATGAGAGTGACAAGGGAGGGGGGGAATAATGAGAGTGACAAGGGAGGGGGGGTGGAATAATTAGAGTGACAAGGGAGAGGGGGGGGGAATAATGAGAGTGACAAGGGAGGGGGGTGGAATAATGAGAGTGACAAGGGAGGGGGGGTGGAATAATGAGAGTGACAAGGGAGGGGGGGGATAATGAGAGTGACAAGGGAGAGGGGGGGGGAATAATGAGAGTGACAAGGGAGAGGGGGGGGGAATAATGAGAGTGACAAGGGAGGGGGGGGGTGGAATAATGAGAGCGACAAGGGAGAGGGGGGGGAATAATAAGAGTGACAAGGGGGGGGGTGGAATAATGAGAGTGACAAGGGAGAGGGGGGGGGAATAATGAGAGTGACAAGAAAGGGGGGGTGGAATAATGAGAGTGACAAGGGAGGGGGGGGAAGAGAGTGACAAGGGAGGGAGGGAGGGGGGGAGAAGAGAGTGACAAGGGAGTCCCCAGAGCCAGACTGCAGCCAGAGTCCAGATCATCTTATTGTCCTGGTGGTAAGTAGACAATGCAATATGTTTATTATTTAATTGTTTAGTTATTAATACTACATTGGAAACAAATTTTCTCAGCTGGACACCGGTCACCAGCGGATAGGGTAGGGAAAAAGCACTGGCCCGTATGTAATTTTTCCCTTCCCTAACCGCTGGTGAGGCTCCCGGTGCATGCGCAGTGTCGGCCGGTGTTCAGCTGAGAACATCCATCCGATCACTGCGCCTGCGCATTGGCCCATAGTTTTTCCCTACCCTAACCGCCGGCGAGGCTCCTGGCGCTGTCACGGATGGTGTACAGGAAACAAGACAATGCAATATAATCAATGACTCACTGGATCCACAACTAAGGAACAAAAGGGAGAGCCCTGCATGGACCTGACAGACTCTCCCTGACTGCTCAGCCTATGCGAACACCCAAAAGGTGAATGGTCGCATATCCACGTACCTCGACTATCTAACACCTGAAGACCCTACAATAGTGAGGGGACACGACCACCGGCTCCCTACACAGACACGGAGGGAGACAGGGTCACCTGGATCCAGCAAACAGAAAATCACAAATACATATACAGCACTTATCTTGCAGACGACTGGGAACTAGGAACAGCAAGCACACACACTCCAGGAAGTTGTATAAGCCGCACACTACTGCATTATGGGGAGGAATTTAAAGGGAAGCAATCAGTCCAACTGCATGACAGCTGAGATAGGCTAACGAGATGAGGAACTGAAACCAAAATAAGGAAAACTCAAGGAGGAGGTTCTGAACGGTTTCTGTCAGAGCTTCTCAGCTGTCTGGTTGTGACAGTACCCCTCTCTCTACGAGTGGACTCCGGACACTCAGAGCCCACCTTCTCAGGATGGGACCTATGGAAAGCTCTGATGAGACGAGTGGCCTTAATGTCCGTCACTGGGACCCACATCCTCTCCTCAGGACCATAACCTTCCCAATGAACGAGGTACTGGAGAGAACCGCGGACAAGACGAGAATCCACAATCCTAGAGACCTGAAATTCAAGATTCCCATCAACCATAATCGGAGGAGGAGGCAAAGGCGAGGGTACAATGGGTTGAACATAAGGTTTCAATAAGGACTTATGAAAAACATTATGTATCTTCCAAGTCTGAGGAAGATCAAGACGGTAGGCAACAGGATTGATGACAGACAGGATCTTGTAAGGCCCAATAAACCTAGGACCCAACTTCCAGGAGGGAACCTTCAATTTGATATTCTTGGTAGACAACCACACAAGATCACCAACATTCAGGTCCGGACCAGGCACACGTCTCCTATCTGCCACACGCTTATATCTCTCACTCATGCTCTTTAGATTATCCTGAATCTTTTGCCAAATAGATGACAAAGACGAGGAGAATCTGTCCTCATCAGGTAAACCAGAAGACCCCTCTCCCGAGAAAGTCCCAAACTGCGGATAAAACCCATATGCACCAAAAAATGGTGACTTATCAGAGGACTCCTGACGACGGTTATTTAAAGCAAACTCAGCAAGGGACAAAAAAGAACACCAATCCTCCTGATTCTCCGCCACAAAACAGCGCAGATATGTCTCCAGATTCTGATTGACGCGCTCTGTCTGGCCATTCGACTGCGGGTGGAAAGCAGAAGAGAATGACAACCGAACCCCCAAGCGAGAACAGAAAGCCTTCCAGAATCTGGAAACAAACTGCGTGCCCCTATCCGAGACTATGTCTGAAGGAATACCATGCAATTTGACAATGTGGTCAATAAATGCCTGCGCCAGCGTCTTAGCATTGGGCAAACCAGGAAAAGGGATGAAATGCACCATTTTGCTAAAACGGTCCACCACCACCAGAATCACAGTCTTCCCCGAGGAATGAGGCAGGTCCGTTATAAAGTCCATGGACAGATGTGTCCAAGGATGGGAAGGAATGGGTAAGGGAAGGAGAGGACCTGATGGCCGTGAATGAGGGACTTTGGCACGAGCGCAAGTCTCGCAGGCTGCCACAAAACCCTCAACCGACTTACGAAGCGCAGGCCACCAGAATCTCCGAGCGATGAGATCCAGTGTGGCTCTTGCCCCCGGGTGCCCAGCAAGGACCGTATCGTGGTGTTCCTTAAAAATCTTGTGTCTCAAAGCGAGAGGCACAAACAACCTCCCAGGAGGACAAAGATCAGGAGCCTCTGACTGGGCTGCCTGCACCTCTGCCTCCAATTCAGGAAAAAGAGCAGAGACCACCACACCTTCAGCCAAAATGGGACACGGGTCTTCAAAATTCCCACCTCCCGGAAAACAACATGACAGGGCATCTGCCTTCACATTCTTAACCCCAGGGCGGAACGTGACAACAAAATTAAACCTTGAAAAGAACAAAGACCATCTGGCCTGTCTCGGGTTCAGACGCTTGGCTGACTCCAAGTAGGCCAGATTTTTATGGTCAGTAAACACGGTAATAGGGTGTCTGGCTCCCTCTAGCCAATGGCGCCATTCCTCAAAAGCCAACTTGATGGCCAACAATTCCCTATCTCCCACATCATAATTTCTCTCTGCGGAGGAGAGTTTCTTCGAGAAAAAGGCACACGGTTGCCATTTGGCAGGAGAGGAACCCTGAGACAAGACCGCACCCACCCCTGCCTCAGAAGCATCAACCTCAACTATGAAGGGTAAAGAAATATCAGGTTGTACCAGGATGGGAGCGGAAGCAAAACTCTCCTTGATATTAGAAAAGGCCTTACGCGCCTCTACCGACCAGGAAGAAAAATCTACCCCCTTTCTGGTCATATCAGTGAGTGGTTTAACAACAGAGGAATAATTCAAAATAAACTTCCTGTAATAATTGGCAAAGCCCAAAAAACGCATCAGCACCTTCTGATTCTCAGGAAGCTCCCACTCAAGCACAGCGCGGACCTTCTCGGGGTCCATGCGAAAACCAGAAGCGGAGAGAAGAAACCCCAGAAATTGAATTTCTGGAACCGCAAACACACATTTTTCCAGTTTCGCGTATAATTTATTCTCCCGCAGGATGAGCAAGACCTGACGTAGGTGTTCCTTATGAGTTTTGAAATCAGGAGAAAAAATCAAAATGTCATCCAAATACACTAATACAAATTTTCCCATTAAATGATAAAAAATGCTGTTCACGAAATGCTGAAAAACAGCTGGGGCATTCATCAAACCAAAAGGCATAACCAAATTCTCAAAATGGCCCTCAGGGGTATTAAAGGCCGTCTTCCATTCGTCTCCTTCTCTGACCCTGACCAGGTTGTATGCCCCTCTTAGATCTAATTTGGAAAATACTTTAGCCCCAACAACCTGGTTAAACAGGTCCGGGATCAGAGGAAGTGGATAAGGGTCACGAATAGTGATACTGTTCAGCTCCCTGAAATCCAGACAAGGTCTTAAAGAACCATCTTTTTTCTTAACAAAGAAAAAACCAGCGGCAACAGGTGACTTCGAGGGTCGTATGTGTCCTTTTCTCAGACTCTCAGAGATATAAGCACGCATAGCGACCCTCTCAGGTTGGGAAAGATTGTATAAACAAGATTTAGGCAGCTTGGCACCTGGGATGAGATTAATAGGGCAATCGTACTCCCTGTGCGGGGGCAAATCCTGAACTCCACTCTCAGATAAGACATCCGAAAATTCAGAGAGGAAAGGTGGTACAGTCTTAGTAGAAACCTCTGAAACAGATGTCGTGAGGCAATTCTCTCTGCAAAAGTCACTCCAACCATTTATTTGCCTCGCTTGCCAATCAATGGTGGGGTTATGTTTAGTGAGCCAGGGTAGCCCCAACACTAGAGGAGTAGGCAAACCGCTAAGGACGAAACATGACACATCCTCAACATGAGCATCACTCACAATTAAACGGATATTGTGAACTATGCCCTTTAATGATTTCTGAGAAAGTGGAGCGGAATCAATAGCAAAAACAGGAATATCCTTTCCCAAAGTGCATACCTGGAAACCATGAGTTATTGCAAATTGATTATCAATGAGATTGACAGCTGCTCCACTATCCACAAAAATCTCACAAAAAATGCTCTTGCTCTCTAGCGCCACCCTAGCAGGCAGGACAAAACGGGAACTACAAGCAAACGGAAAACCTTCAATTTCCGCCTCAACCCTGCCAATAGTAACAGACGGAACATTTTTAAAAGATTTTTTCCTTTTTGTTTCTTTTTTACTCCCAGAAAACTGCCTGTATCTCCTAGAGGGACAAACATTTGCCAAATGATTTATACCTCCACAACAAAAACAAACCCTCCCATGCGAGCTCAATCTTCAATTGTCAGAGGCAATCAACCCCAGCTGCATGGGCTCCTGCTCAGAAGGGGCTGACAGCGACTGAGACCCCTGCGCACAGAATAAGACCGCTGCACTGTCCCGGGACTGAGTATGACAGGAAGGAGAGATCTCTCCTCTCTCTCTAAGATGCCTATCAATACGAACGGACTGAGACATAGCAGAGTCCAAGGAGATAGGCCTCTCATGAAAGGAAAATGCATCTTTCAATCCCTCTGAAAGACCATGGCAAAATTGACTTCGGAGTGCAGCATCATTCCAACCAGTATCAGCTGCCCATCTCCGAAATTCTGAGCAGTATATCTCTGCGGATTGTTTACCCTGGCATAACAGACGTATTCTAGACTCAGCCAGAGCAATACGATCCAGATCATCATATATCTGACCCAGGGCTAAAAAGAATTCATCCACTGAACGGAGGGGCCGTGCCCCCTCCGGCAGCGAAAAGGCCCAGGACTGAGCGTTACCCCTGAGCAGCGATATAATGATCCCCACCCTCCGTTCCTCATCACCAGAGGAATGGGGAAGAAGGCGAAAATGGAGTTTGCAAGCCTCTCTAAAACGCACAAAATTCTCACTACCCCCGGAGAGCGTATCCGGGAGCGAGATCTTAGGCTCAGAACAAATTCCATGAACGCAAGCTGAACTGGTCACTTGAAACTGAGAAAAAGTCTTACGGAGATCAGCTACCTCCAATAAAAGACCCTGTAAGCGTTCAGCCAAAAGTGAAACCGGATCCATGCTTGAGACGGTTTTGGCGGCTTATAATGTCACGGATGGTGTACAGGAAACAAGACAATGCAATATAATCAATGACTCACTGGATCCACAACTAAGGAACAAAAGGGAGAGCCCTGCATGGACCTGACAGACTCTCCCTGACTGCTCAGCCTATGCGAACACCCCAAAGGTGAATGGTCGCATATCCACGTACCTCGACTATCTAACACCTGAAGACCCTACAATAGTGAGGGGACACGACCACCGGCTCCCTACACAGACACGGAGGGAGACAGGGTCACCTGGATCCAGCAAACAGAAAATCACAAATACATATACAGCACTTATCTTGCAGACGACTGGGAACTAGGAACAGCAAGCACACACACTCCAGGAAGTTGTATAAGCCGCACACTACTGCATTATGGGGAGGAATTTAAAGGGAAGCAATCAGTCCAACTGCATGACAGCTGAGATAGGCTAACGAGATGAGGAACTGAAACCAAAATAAGGAAAACTCAAGGAGGAGGTTCTGAACGGTTTCTGTCAGAGCTTCTCAGCTGTCTGGTTGTGACAGGCGCATGCGCACTCTGCTGTGAAATTTCCCTAACCTGTCGTTGTGCGCCTGTCGTTGTCTGGTGCGACCGGAAGTGACGAGGGTAGGGAAATCTCACGAAGTAGGGAAGTATAACATTACACCGGCATTTGGGGTGTGTGGGCTGGTAACTACTTGGTTGGATAGTCAGCCAGCCTATGCCATGATGCCAGCAACAAGCAGTGTTTTTTTTTTTTTTGGGGGGGCACCACAAGGTTAGCTCGCACAGGGCGCCTGAACACCTAAGGCCGGCCCTGCCCAGCACTTGAGTTAATCAAAACATCTGACGACGGGGACAGCAGCCAATAGCAGGCCGTGAATGTGACCAGCCTCCCAAACGTCACCTGAGAGATGAGCGAATCGAAGCTGACGAAGTGGAATTCGATCCGAATTTCAGGAAAAATTCAATTTGCACAGAAGCCGAATTTTCTCAAGCTTCGTGGTAACGAATCACATTTTTTTCCTAAAATGGCTGCTGGACGTTTAATAGAACAGGTTCTGTAGACATCTATGTGGAATCAGCTGACAACGATGTAAAAGGAGTGCGCTTCTTCTTGGCGCTAACATCGACCTGGAAGGCTGAGTTCACACTTGAGTTATTTGGTCAGTTTTGGCCCTGTGACTGCCCAAATAAGTGAAGTGTACAGTGATTCTAGAAGCGACACCTGTCATCTGCATGTCATACTGACTCACATTATTATTTCATTACCATAGCAGACTCCCTATGCGTGTTACTGCAAGGCACAGTGTTCTACACCACTATAAAGGCTCTCTGCAGCCAGGAAATATAATTTTTTTTAACTAAATTCGCTGCAAATATATGCAGATTGAACAGAATTTTTCCCCAAAAAATTGGCGAACCGGCGATTCGAATTTTTGAAAAATTCACTCATCTCTAGTCACCTGCAATGCAAGGGAGGCAGGTCACCATTGCGGCCTGCTATTGGCTTCTCCACCCGTCGTCGGATATTTTGATTGTTCTGGGCGACGGGGAGATGCACCGGCGGCCGTGCAGTGATCTGGAGGGATGCGGGTGCCGCGGACTGGTAAGTATCATCTATAGGAGGGGCCCGTGCATTGTGGGGGGTATTTCTACTATTGGATAACCCCTTTAACTGCTAATACTATTGAAATGATATTTTTCCTTTCAATAATATTAGAACCCCAATAGTAACATTTTATTATTATAACATTATTACTATTATAACTGTTAAGCTACCCTTATTATTATTCTGCATTTGGTATGAATAGGATCCATATATCTAAACTTGTGGATACAGGAGAAGGCAAAAAAGCCCTGGACACAATCAGCCAATCTGTGACTCAGGGAAACATAATAATAATTAATAACTTATTAACAGTCGTCTAATATTAGAGTACACATTTAATTACTACCACTAATTCACAATATGTATTAGTATTTAGTTTTTTGTCCTTTTTCACTGTTTTTATTGTATTATAACTATTTTATCACTGCACCTATTATAGGAATTATACTGTTACAATACTATAGTTACTTTTAAGCTCTAACTTTTAATACTGTACTATACCTACGGTGTTTATCCAGAAGAAGGAGAAAAACCCTGAATACATTAAGCCTATTTGTATCACAGGGTAAAAAACTCCTTCTTGACCCCGGAAAAAGCCGATCAGTCCTAAAAACCTGAATAAAACTAAATTATGGTATTAAAAGTCATCTAATATTAGTGTTGACATTTAATTACTGCTACAGTAATTCTAAATATTTATCAAGATTTAGATTTTTGTCTTTTTTTTTTTTTTACTATATTTATAACTATTCCACCACTGCAACTATTATAGCTATCATTAGAGATGACTGAAGTTATCAAAAATTCGATTCGGCTGCGTCACTGAAATTCACAAAGAAATTCGATCACGAATTACTTTGTTACGTATCACATTACACTGTATGTAGTGTGCAAAATGACCCGTCATTGAACCACTCAGATGCCATGTTCCTCGCTGATCGCGGCATCTGACATTAAAATTAAAGCCTTTCGGGGGTTAATCAGGGTTAAAAAAAATATAAAATACTCACTTTATCCATTTGCTCACAGAGAGGCTGTCACGGCCATTTTGATTGAAGAAACCACGCCTGGCTTGTGGAACCACAATCAGAGTAGAACCACAATCTGTCTCAATAACAATCCTCAATGATAAGCAATAAATGCGTTTATAAACTATGGCACCATCACTACGGGATTATTTCCCCCTATCTATTCATACTAAAGTTAACATATTCATAACTCAAACCACCTGTTCATGTAGCTAAATTCCAGCTTACACCAGGGTTGTGGAAGTTATATGTAACAATAATGTCAAAGAAAAATGCCATACCGAGTAGATACAGTATTAGTGGTCCCAGTGGTGTATCTTCGTTTTGTGCTGCCCTAGGCGAGACTAAACTCGGGCACCCCCTTATATGAATTTGACCCACCCCTTCCTGTCAAGACCACACCCCTTCCTCTGTAAACCACACCTCTTCCTCTTTAGGCTCCACCCTTTCCTGTTAGAGCTTTACATCTTCCTTTCTGTATTTAAAAGTGAATAACAAAGGCCAATATTTAGTGTTTTCTGTACCAAATGTTGCATCTATTATTTTAAGAGAATCTTTACATATAATAATATAAAGTGTAAATTCAACCACTTTACAAAGATCAGTCATCCAGGTCAACTATACTATATTGATCACAGACACTCAAATTGTTTGAATTAGCACGTGGTCAGTCCATATGAGCAGTAACAGCACCAAGGCTTCAACAGCTGTTACTGGACATGCATACACAATTTGTGTCATTCATACAAGACAATGCCACTGTACATATCAACACATCCAGTCCATTACATTACTTTAGCCATAGCACAGACTTTCACACACCATCTACTTACATAAATTAATTCATCCTGAAACTGACACGATGAGGTTTTTAATAACTTAGATAACTTTATGTTTCAAAAGGTGTTTATTGAGTTTAAGCATAGGTAGGTATGCATGTACATAAGTAAATAATAGAATAAAAACAAAATATAAACATTAACAATTCTTGGAGTAATGTATATTACATTGTACGTAATTTTATCATACTATGGTGTACAATAGGGGTTTTGACATAAGGAGAATGTATCAAAGTTCAGAGGCGTAATTCTGACAAGCATAGACAATAATATCAAAGAGAAATACTGTACTGTAAGTCTGGGGCAAGGGAGGAAGCTAGCCATGGTTCCCAAACCTTCTCGAAAGTGGTGAATGTGTCAGCTCGGATAGCTGAAAGTTTCTCAAAAACCATTATTCTATTGATCCTATCAACAACACACTGGAAGGAGAGTGAATCAGTTCGCCATTTGAAGGCTATATGGATTCTCGCCGCCAGTAATATATATTGGGAGAGTTTAAATCTCGCATAGGTCATCCAATGAGGTCTATCTCCCAGTATACATAGAGGTAATGTTAGTGGATAGTTACAATCTAGTACAGAAGAAATCAAACTTGCTATTTTGACCCAAAAGCTTTTAACCACAGGACAAGACCACCATGTATGAAGCATGGATCCCTCCTCATTACATCCTCTAAAACATAGGGGGGATACCTCAGGGTATATAGCATGAAGTCTCGTTGGCACCATATAAGTTCTATGTAGAACCTTTATGGAAGTTTCCGCCAGGGTAACCTGCCATGAACCTTTCGTGAGGGTTAACTTAGATAACTTTAATTAAATATATAAATATATTAAACTGAAATGCAACTTGTTGAATATAACAAATAAAACTGTAAACATTTCTGACTTAAGTGCAAACTGTTGAATATTAGACTATTAGATCTAAATCATACTTGGAAACTAAAGTGGCTTTCGCTGAACTCTCTGTGTGGCAAAGCTGTTGATGAGCTCTTCATAGTCCAAAGATTTTGTGAGTTCAGACTCTATTGCCAACACTGCCAGGGAGTTCAATCTTTCCTCTCCCATTCTGGATCGCAAGTAGTTCTTCACTCGCTTCAAAGTCGAGAAAGAACGCTCAGCTGAGCAGTTTGTTGCTGCAGTACACAAAAACATTCTGAGAGCAATGTCCACATTTAAATAAATACTTTGCAATCCTCTCTCTCTTATCATTTGGGACATCACCAGAACAGAGGTATCTTCTGCAGAAGAACTTATTAAGTATGAACGAAAGTGGAGGCACTCATCAACAAAACACTCCTGTTCCAAGTCTTTGCTGTAAGAAGAACAAAGGTTATTTGCATGCTGTGAAATTGCTGATGGCTCAGTTTTTGATAGATCAGTAATGAATTTTAACTTTCCAAAAAAAGAGTCATATGCCGTTTTTCTTCTCATAAGTTCAGCAACTAAGTTGTCACAAATAACATAAAAGGTGTTAATGCGAAAGTTTTCTTGGGCTACCTCTGCCTGTGTCTTGCTGGACCTTTCCTTGCTTGTACACCTTTCCTCTTAGCCTCATAATTCTTCACAACTGATTGTTCCATTGCAGCAGCTTCGAAAGTCGGGAATATGCCTTTGGTTTCTCGAACAAACTGGATCAGTGACTCATACAGCTCCCCTACAATTCCAACATCAATGCCAATGCTTTGGAGTTTTTTGCTAACTGCACCAATTCTATCCAGGATACTACCCCACAAACCACTCATAAGTGCAGTCTCCAGACGTATTTTATTCAGAAGACCTTCAGCTTCCTTGCATGTTCCTGGTGCCTCTGCGGTATTTTCCTTAATTTTTGTTAAGTCTTCGATGACTTGAGTCCAATTTCGATTTAAGCTTCGACAGGCATCTTCCCTGGCTGACCACCATGTGTCAGATAATCTCTTTACCGCTAGAGTGTTTGGCACAGATGATAAATGTTCTTGTAAAATCTCCCATCTGTGAGTGGAAGCAGTAATTGTAGGAGACCAAAGAATGAACAGGCTTCAGGACAACTTTCAGCAGCATGCTTCCCTACTAGAGCGTGCAGAGCATGGAATATACACAGCAAGTGGGTTTTTTTTCCAGAATTCTGGCTTGCAATCCTCTATAATGGCCAGACATATTGCTTTGTCATATGATTGACCACGACAGTTGGCAATATCAAGATCATATGACTTAAGAATGGTGAGGACCACTTGAGCCAGTTGTTCTGATTTATGTCCAGGATTTGGAATAAAACGTAGAAAGCGCTCAACCGGTAAGCCATCTTCCTTGACATACCTTAATATGAAGGCCAGCTGATCCGTGTGGGAGCTATCAGTGTTGAATCAACACTGATAGAGTAATATTTAGCAGCATTTGCCTCCTTAACTATCTGCTTTGTAACAGAATCTGCCATAAGCTGAATAAACTGCTCACAGGTAGTGAATGAGAGGTAAGATGTGACTCCTTTTCCTGCATTGCCGTAACGGGCAATGTGTTCTGCTATAAATGGGTCAAATTCTGACAGAAATTTGAACATCATCATATAGTTTCCGTTGTGTGTGGAACCAAAACGGTCATCTTTCCCTCTGAAAGCAAGTCCTCGAGTGCCAAGTGCCTTATAACTGCAGCAACAACTCCTTTTAAAACATTTCTCCAATATTGAATTTCATCAGAACGCTGCTTGGTAAGACTTTCATCAATTCTCCCCAGTGTACATGCTCTTGATTTTAAAGATAGAACGCAGGATTTGTGTTCAGCTGAACGCTCGTGTTCATTTAATCGAGCCGTGCCATTTTTACAGTCATTGAAGCCACTTTCTGCCAACTGGGATTTGCCACCAAACAAACGACATGGAGCACACAACACTACTCCTTTGCTTTTGGAGTAAACCAAATAGCTCCTTTTTTGTTTCTCTCCATTAAAGTTTTCTTTTTCAAAAAGGTGTTTAGTTAGCAACCTAAAATGGTCAGCATACAGCCTTCTCGACTGTGTAAAGTCTAGATTCTAATTTTGAATTATTCCATGTTTAGCCACATGGTCTCTGGTGCAATCATTTAAAACCCATTCAGCAGGGTCAGAGCTCACTCCTATTTGTACAACAGGATCATCAAATTCTACTGAACTCGAAGGACCTGATTCAGAAGTCTCAGTTTCTCAGGCAATACTAGTACTACTGGTAGATACTTGAAGTATCATAACTGCATGTAGCAAGATCAGTTTCACAGATGTCAGCAGTTAAATCTTCAACTACCTCCTCACCCTGCTCAGTATTAGAAGAAGCCACAGCTTTCGCGAAAAATATTTCAATTTTTCCTGTCTGTTCAGGCTCCCTGGCCTAATTTTTTAATTTTTTCGGTAACCTGCTCCACTTAGCCTTTTTTGCCCGTCACTCATGGCTGCTAAGAATAGTACCAATGCTGTGAAAATCAACCGACAGAGGATCAGTGAATATCAACCGACATAGCGTCAATAAAAAATTAACAGGCATAGCGTCAGTTAAAATCAACAGGCATAGCATTAGTGAAAAATCAACAGGCATAGCATCAATAAAAATCAACAGGCATAGCGTCAGTGAAAATCAACAGGCATAGCGTCATTGAAAATCAACAGACGTAGCTCGTGCTGCCCGGCTATAATGGAAGGAGACTCTGAAGGAGCATGCTGCTTCTCGTGGGAGGTCGGCTTGCTGTCTGCTGTCCATGGCAAAAGTCAGACATTAATCAAGAAGCAGGAACATAGCAGAGAGAGAGCTGCAAGTGTGAGGGGCAGGGCCGTCTTTAATATTGATTGAACCCTGGGCAAGAATTTACTTAGGCCCCCTGGATCCCGCCTTCCCACACAAAAATGTGCAGTGTCTGAGTATATATCAGCCTAGGAAAGCATTGGGAGGCTATTGCGCATGCGTGGCAAAACACTGCACTGCACCAATCAGCATCTCCTCAATGCATTTCTATGAGGAGTGTTCAGCGTGAATGCCAGTGCTGCACGTTGTGCAACACTGGACTAGGAAGCACCTCTGATGAGTGGCCACTAGAGGTATTCATAGACAGTAATGTAAATACTGCCTTTTTTCTGAAAAAGTAGTGTATACATTAAAAAGTCAGCAGAGACGTGATATAGACACCAGAACTACTACGTTTAGCTGTTGTGGTTCTGGTGATTATAGTGTACCTTGAATATAGAGAAGAAAAAGAATCATCACAAATGTATGTATGAAATAAACTAAAATGTCTATCATCTAAAAGTTATTTAAAAAAAATAAACTATGCACATTCCTAGTTTGACACAAATATTTTGTATTTTGCAGATGTATAAAAAATATATAAAAATCTGTAAAATACAAAGTATGTGTGTCAGAAGTTGCGCTTTTTAAATTTTTAGAATAATGATACAGGCAGCCATTTTATTTAATAAATTTGTGCTAATTTCTGTGTTGGTTGGGGGGGGGGGGTGAGGGGCAGTATTACACTATCTGTATATGTATAAAAAAAATATATAAAGATTGTGTAATACTGCCCCTCATCCCTCCTCCAACAGCACAGAAATTAGCACAAATACATTAAATAAAATGGCTGTATCATTATTCTAAAAATTAAAAAAGCACAACTTCTAACAAATGTATTTTACAGATTACTTTTTTTTTTTTTTTTAAACAATGTGCAGCTAGAGATAGTACAGTATTAACCCCTCCCTAATTCTCCCCCCTCTAACCACACAACGGGTCCCAACCCCCTTACCCCATAAAACAACTAAGTAATAGATTTTTTGTGAATTACTGTAATTTAAGTACTTACAGTTTTTGAAGACAGCAGGCTCAGGGATCAGTGCATTGGTGGCCGGGGCCTGGCCTCAGTGTTCACGGTGACCATGTGCAGGATCCGTTCTGCACTTGGAGGAGATAAGGCTCACCTTAGCGTTGCTGGCCCGTGACTCCACCTCCGTGTGACATCACGACGCGACGGACGCAAAAGGCAGGGGAGGTCGGGAGGAAGTCAGGAGGAGGAGGAAGTAAGTCTTTCAACTCCTTCACTATGCGGCGCCGGCGATGCCGCTTGCATAGTGAAGGATCGGATCGGACAAGGGGCAAAAAAAATATTTAGCATATTGTGTTACTATCACTAAGCAAACAAGGCATTTTGCCGCCCCATTGGCAAGTGCTGCCCTAGGCAAATGCCTTGTTTGCCTCGTGATAGATACACCCCTGAGTGGTCCTGCCCCAGTACCTCGATGCGCATTTCACGTATTATCGCTTCGTCAGGAGGAAGGGGCTAGACTTCAAGCTGCTCTTAAAAAGGGGAAGTTGGCCAATCCACATTGTATATTAAAGTCATGTGATAGTAACAGATTATACCTGGATCACAATGGTGGCGCATGGCCAATCCACCCATGCCACGTAATGGACTCTCCTCGCTTTAGCTGGTCCGCCCCGCTGACGAGGAAGGCACATGATCCCCGCCCATGTGCCCCCGTCATCGCGACGCTGGAAATAGCTCTCGCGCTGAGACTCCCGTGGCCATGTGACCAGCCATGCGCACTACAAACCAGGTATCCACTACTGGAAAGGGCAACTAACTTAATAGAGAATAATAATAGATAAGAAAGAGTATCCTTTTCTGTAAAATGACCTGGTGGGAACAATTAAAATACAATACTAATGTGATTACCGTCAAGTGACGCAACAACTAATACATGCTATATTCACCGTGCAAAAAAGTGCTTTGCATAAAAAATGTGACTGAATGGATGGGATATCATATTCAAATCCTAAAACAATTGTGAAAAAACTACTGCAAAAAATTGCCGACATTGTGAAAAATACTTAATAGAGCAATTACTAATAAAGTGCAATAGTGCTATAAATATACTACATCTAAAAACGTGAATTCATTTTTCGATGAAATGATTTAACGTTTTTAGATAATATATTATTTTTATAGCACTATTGCACTTTATTAGGAATTGC
Source organism: Bufo bufo (assembly GCF_905171765.1). NCBI lineage: Eukaryota > Metazoa > Chordata > Amphibia > Anura > Bufonidae > Bufo > Bufo bufo. The sequence continues at coordinate 182,181,651 of NC_053392.1, forward strand.
TTTATTAAGTGTGTCTGCAATTTATTGCAGTAGTTTTTTCACAATTGTTTTAGGATTTGAATATGATATCCCATCCATTCATCCATTTCTGGAGAGGTTCTGGCAGGATTGTCCAAATGTTTTTCTTCCCTCTCAAATACTGATTGACATAATGGCTAATGTTATGCTGCCTGGTCCTGCTTCTTCTTGTGTTGGCCTTAATTTGCATTCTTCTTTTGTTTAATTATCATTTTGGTCTTCTCTGTCACCTTTTTTCTTCTTTCATGCCTTCTTCATCCAGGTCTTTACACAGTTCTTCTACTAGCATAGCTCTTGCTTTCTGTTTCACTTCTTCCATGGATGGTTGAGGTTGCCTAGGCTGCTCAGACAAATCTTGTTAAATATGGTTGCTGAGCTCTTGGATTGGTGAGCATGAGGCGCTAAGAGGTCCAGAGATTAAAGGGAACCTGTCACCGGGATTTTGTGTATAGAGCTGAGGACTGGGGTGCTAGATGGCCTCTAGCACATCTGCAATACCCAGTCCCCATAGCTCTGTGTGCTTTTATTGTGTAAAAAAAACCTGATTTGATACATATGCAAATTAATCTGAGACGAGTCCTGTCCCTGACTCATCTCACGTACAGGACTCATCTCAGGTTAATTTGCATGTGTATAAAATCGTTTTTTTTACACAATAAAAGAACGCAGAGCTATGGGGACTGGGTATTGCGGATGTGCTAGCGTCCATCTAGCAACCCATGTCCTCAGCTCTATACACAAAATCCCGGTGACAGGTTCCCTTTAAGTTATTAGCATTTTTAGACATTCACATAAATCCTTGTATGGATATAACTCTTTAAAAAGACAGTAGAATAAGGAACATGCTCTCTAACCTGCATCTTGTAGAGGGGTGAAGGGAGAAGTTTTGCATAATAATCTAGTCTTCTCAGTTGTTCCTCCAGCGTGACGTAAACTGAAGAGAATACAACCATATAATGGCATCAGTTATATAAAAACCTTATAAAGCCTGACAACGCAGCAGTCAGAAGCAACCAGAGCAGCGCTGTCTCTGAACTGGTGGCAGATTAAATGGGTATCAGTTATTCCATTATTTTTCAGCATGCCCAACCTTTGTGGAAAAACAAAATATATAAATTGGACAAGCCCTTTAAGCAGTCTGTAGTGTTGATGGACTTTAGCGAAAATGCAATACATTTCATTTCTCTTCCTATAGACCAAGCTTAGGCTGTGTTCACACTGGTTCTGTGGGGTTCTGTCAAGCTAACTGGTATTTTGGATGGCCAGAAAACTATAGTCCCTAGTGCAAACCTGACAGAACCCATTAAAGCCAAGTTCAAGTACAGCCATAGAGCACAGTGTGAGAAATAATACCTGATCTAACGCTGGCCAAACGCTCCACATGGTCTCACTGCAGTCATCACTGAATATGACAAAATGTATCCAAATCCTATAAAACAATCAGCAGGAACAGCTCAGCAGAGGTTTTGGCCAGTTGGTTCAAATGACTTTAGCTAGGATGTACTGTTCACAGAAAAATTGGGAAACACTGGCCTATATACTCAGGGGCATAATGTCACGGCGGACGTGCACTTAGACTAACAGTTAAACCACCAACCAGGCTCTAGGCGAGAGGCAGGGCAGGGGAAGGGTCACCTCCTAACTTATCCCTGGCCTCTCTCCCTGCACTGCTCAGCCCACATGCATACCTTTGTGGTAGGTATGAAGTGTCCCCGTGCGTGGACTGAAACACCCTAAATTCCCTAAGATGGTGAAGAGGGGAAATAGGAGCAGCCTGCTCGCACAGAACCTGGATGGGGAAGGTGACACCAAACAATCAAACAAGAAACCACACTTATCTCTCTGCGCTGGAACAGACAACCTTCCTTTCCAGTTTCCAAGACCAAAGTGAATAATATAATCCGCTCAGAGCACTGGGGTGGAGTGCTATTTAAACACATAACCCCACCCAGTGCACCTGATGAGAGGCGGATCCAGCACGGCTCCAAAACAAACACTAAACTCGTGCTGCTATCCTGGCCGACCTCCGCACATCATCAGAGCGGGGCATGACACATGGACAAAGTTGGGAAACCTTATAGGATATTGACTGTAAGGCTAGTGTCAAATATGCGTTATAGTATCCAACAGGCTGTTCCTGGCAGAGTTTCCATTATCCGGTATAGCCAGAAAAAATAAAATTGAAAGACATGTTGCAAAAATCATATTGTTAGCGCAACTGATAAAACATTTATAGTCAGTAAACAGACACGTGTGAAGAACGGCTAAGGCTGTGTTCACATGATGTTTTTGTCCCATGTTTGACATATACACTTGACATATATGTTAAATGGATGCCTCAGACGGATGCCAGATAGTGTCATCCATCTCAATAAGGTTCTATTGGAAAAACAACACACAAAAAAAGTCTCCATATAACATATACCGTGTTTCTTTTGCTAGACTCTGCAGGATGGAAAGGTATAATGATAATGAACTGCAATCTCTTTGCATTCTTCCCCCCCACCATGCATATGTTAAAGGTGTGGCAAAAACATGATGTGAACAGCCCCTAATATGTGTCTGGTAATGAAAACCAAAATGACCCAGGTCCAAGTAATTGGTTCCCATCATTGGATTCATGTGACAAATGCATTATGATTTAAAGTTGGCCATACACAGTAGATAGATGTTAGTTGATGGTTGAACAGCAGTTGAACAGACGATCATCTGGTGAACGTTCCTTTCTCAGACACGGCCACATACATTTTAGTCCATATTAGTTGTTCATTCTGCCCATACACATTCAGTGAGACCAGACAATGGATGAAAGATCTTTTTGAGAACCTTCTTTCGAAGAAATATCTTTCGTTCATGATCGCTCTTTCGATGAACTAAAGATCTTTCATCTGGCTATCAGACAAAAATATTAAACATGGCCGACTTCTTTTCAAACAATAATGCTCATCGATTGGCTAAAAACGATAATTCGTTGTTGAATTTCAACCAATGAACGTTTATTTTGGTTGAAATTGTCCATTCTGATCCACTTTAGACTAATTTGCATGGCCACCTTAAGACCTCTTTTGAACTCAGAATCTGACAGAGTAGCTGAGTATATGGAAATTTGGATGTAGCTTTTAACTTTTGGTCTATTTACACCTCTTTCCCAAGTCTGGCTACATTCGCAAGTATTCCAGCTCTTCTGATGTTTAAGGATTACGACTATTTCACTGAAAACAAAAGGATTAGGCAGTTGAAATCCAACATGCCTGATGAGATTAGCTGAAATTTTCTGGTTTGGCCAACTATGTATCTAAAGTGTATGGACAGTTTAAGAGAAAGATGTAGAGTGCATTTGTTACAAAACTATACATTGCACACGTGGCAGCGCCATATGGGGAGTAAAAGTACAACATAAACAGAGCCATATTGAAAATAGTCAAACAGGGCGATAGTGGAAACAAATACCAGGACCTTTTAGAGCACAAATGACAGGGACGTACAGATAGTACATAAAAGAGAGAGCCATACATTACACAAATAACAAACCATAAAAAGTGCAATTAACCCTTTCAGTACCGGAGGTTTTTGCATTTTCATTTTTCTTCCCTATCTTACTCGAGCCATAACTTTTTTAAATTTCCGTTCATATAGCTGTATGAGGGCTTATTTTTTGCGGGACAAGTTGTACTTTTTAATGCCACCATTAATTATGGCATAAAATGTAGTGGGAAGCGGTAACAAAAAATCCAAGTGGGGTGGAATTGGAAAAAAACTGCAATTCCTCCACCGTTTTATTTTTTTCCCACGGCGTTTCGTTTGCGACAAAACTGTCCCATGCCCTTCATTCTCTGGGTCAGTACGATTACAACAATACCCCATATGTATAGGTTTTATATGTCTAAATAGTGTAAAAATCAATTTAAACTTTGATACTTTTTTTTTTACATCACCATATTCTAACCCCCATAACGTTTTTATACTTATGTCTTCTATCTTCATTCAGCAGGACCTGCGCTGACGTCACCGCGCTCACCACGTCATTACGTCATCAAAGGTCCTTTTGCAGGTCCTGAAAGATGAAGAAAGAAGACTATGCCGGCTGCGCGAACAAGAGGATGAGGTGAGTTAATTTTTATTTCTTTTTTTAACCCCTCAAGCAACATTTTAGTAAGCATTCTGTATTAAGAATGCTATTATTTTCCTTTATAATCATGTTATAAGGGAAAATAATAAAATGAATAGAACACATAACCCAAATCCGAACTTCAGTGAAGAAGTCTGGGTTCGGGTCTGGGTACCACGTTGCACTCGCGCGGAAAAAACTGAACATCGGAACGCAATTCCAGTCAAGTCTGATTGCAATTGCGTGCCTACTTGCGCAGTTTTCCCGCAATGCACACGCGACGCATCCGGAGCAAATCTGGGACTCCCGTGTGAAAGAGGCCTTAGACCTTTTGCCGCCCTTTCACCTGCACCTCACACAAATGCCATCGGTGGAAAGTGGCTAACTTTTCAGTTCTGTTACAGTAGAGAGAACAGTTTTTCAAAGCTGAACCCAAGAATCCTGGTAGGGTGAGAAAAATCTTGGCTGCTGATAAGCTTATACTTGGCTGACAGATAGCGATCTCTTCTCAAAGATCCTCCCAAATGCCCTTTTCTTTTTTTCTTTTTTTAAAGGCTTTATTTTTCCATTTTCACAGAAAAGTAAACAATACATTGAATAGGGGAACAACCCCCTCAACACAATGTAACCTCAAACATCACATTCAATTGACAGGCAAAATGATAGGATTACATATAGACGATGCAACTTCATTTATAGAGGACATTAACATAATTCACATCCATCATAAAACATATATGTTGTCATAAAGCAGAGTTATCTCATCAGAACCTGTCCCCATTCACACACCCATTCATAACGGCAGTGAGCTAGACCTCTCTTAACTCCTCCAGCCCAATTACACTGTAACCAAATTTGCACTCAACCAAATATCCTAAATCTTCTCTAATTTTTCCAGTACACCCCTAGCTTCATAAGTTAGCTTATATACTGAAAGCATAGCGTTAATAAGCTTATTCCAATGAGACAGTGTTGGTTTTTTAGGGGGCTTCCAATTCAGCAGGATTGACTTCCTCGCATAAAACATTAGTAACCTATGGAGAATTTTAGCATGTTTAGATGGAACAATATCGTTGACAAGACCCAACAGGCTAACCTCAGGTGTCACCACTGCTGGGAGCCCCAGACGAGCATTAAGATACCCATGCACCTCCTCCCAGAATCCAGAAATGACCGGACACTCCCATACCATGTGCAGAAAAGTCCCCTTGTCATTATTACACCTTGTACATACAGTAAATCTGAAGTAAATTTATGCATGCAAACCAATCTCACTGGGGTATAGTAGACTCTGTGTAACCATTTAGTCTGAATCAGCTGATCCCGTGCACAAATCACCGTCCCCTTCCAGGAGGCCGACAACTCTTTCTCATGATAATCTTCCGAAGTGGGAATATCAGCCTTCCACTTAAGAAAGGCCCTTGCCATCGGCGAGGGTCGGGAGGATAGAAGGAAACCGTAAAAAGATGACACCATTTTGGTATGGACTCCCCGTCTGGCAATTTTCTCTACTGCACTGTATTCTAGCCTCAAAGGGCCTGACCCAAACTGGGATTCGCAAGCATGTCTCAGTTGAAAAAATCTAAAGAGAGACGCTTGTGGTAAGTTGTATTCCGCCTGTAGGGCTGAGAACGTTTTTAAAAAAAAACCCTCGTAGACTTGAGTGAGATACTTAATTCCTCTCCGCGGCCAGAATTCAAAGTCAAGCAGAGTTCCGCCAGTTTGTGATTACCCCACAAAGGTATCACTGGGGATAGTATATTACTTTCCTCTCCATCCTCCTTCACCACCGCAAAGGCATTCTATGCATTGATCACCCCCACCATTAGTATAGTGAGATGCTTCACCGGATATTACCCTGCTCTATACACTAAGTTTGTTATAGCCTCATAAGAGCCCATGAGGGCCGCCTCCAATACCACCGCCGGGTTATAAGGGTCTGCCTTAATCCACCAGGCCGCATAGTTTAGTTGTGTCGCCACGTAATATAAATACATATCCGGAAGTGCCAGGCCACCTCTCTCATTCGTCGCTTTCAGAGTATCCCTAGCTATGCGGGGAATGGACTTATTCCATAAAAAGGGAGTTAGTAAGCGATCTAGGGTTTGAAAATGCGATTTCAGCAGAGGCAAGGGGGCCGCCCTATATATGTATAATAACTTAGGAAGAAGGATCATTTTAAATATATTGATGCGTCCTATTAGAGATAGCGGTAACATCTCCCAAGCTTTCAGTTTTTGCGAGATGTATTTAACTACCGGATCTACCGTATATTCAAAGCAACATATTGAGTGACATCATTATGTATCACTATCCCCAGGTACGTGAAGTTATTCACCTCCTGAAGTGATGACCTGGATGAAACACTCTGAGGGGGAAACTCATCAACCAAATACAGTACCGATTTGGCCCAATTGACCCGTAATCCCGAAAACGTTCCATACAGGTCCACAATTTCTAGCAAAGCATCCAGGGAATGGCCTACATCTCCTAAGTATATCAGCATGTCGTCTGCATAAAGCGAGATCTTTTCGGTTATACCTGCAACATCCCACCCTTGTATTCTATTATTACCTGCTATATACAGTTGCAAGAAAAAGTATGTGAACCCTTTGGAATTATATGGATTTCTGCACAAATTGGTCATAAAATGTGATCTGATCTTCATCTAAGTCACAACAATAGACAATCACAGTCTGCTTAAACTAATAACACAACGAATTAAATGTTACCATGTTTTTATTGAACACACCATGTAAGCATTCACAGTGTAGGTGGAAAAAGTATGTGAACCCTTGGATTTAATAACTAGTTGAACCTCCTTTGGCAGCAATAACTTCAAACAAACGTTTCCTGTAGTTGCAGATCAGACGTGCACAACGGTCAGGAGTAATTCTTGACCATTCCTCTTTACACAACTGTTTCAGTTCAGCAATATTCTTGGGATGTCTGGTGTGAATCGCTTTCTTGAGGTCATGCCACAGCATCTCAATCGGGTTGAGGTCAGTACTCTGACTGGGCCACTCCAGAAGGCGTATTTTCTTCTGTTTAAGCCATTCTGTTGTTGATTTACTTCTATGCTTTGGGTCGTTGTCCTGTTGCAACACCCATCTTCTGTTGAGCTTCAGCTGGTGGACAGATGGCCTTAAGTTCTTCTGCAAAATGTCTTGATGAACTTGGGAATTCATTTTTCCTTCGATGATAGCAATCCGTCCAGGCCCTGACGCAGCAAAGCAGCCCCAAACCATGATGCCCCCACCACCATACTTCACAGTTGGGATGAGGTTTTGATGTTGGTGTGCTGTGCATCTTTTTCTCCACACATAGTGTTTTGTGTTTCTTCCAAACAACTCAACTTTGGTTTCATCTGTCCACATAATATTTTGCCAGTACTGCTGTGAAACATCCAGGTGCTCTTGTGCAAACTGTAAACATGCAGCAGTGTTTTTTTGGACAGCATTGGCTTCCTCTGTGGTATTCCCCCATGAAATCCATTCTTGTTTAGTATTTTACATATCGTATTTTCGCTAACATGGATGTTAGAATCTGCCAGAGACTTTTGTAAGTCTTTAGCTGACATTTTAGGATTCTTCTTCACCTCATTGAGCAGTCTGCGCTGTTCTCTTGCAGTCATCTTTACAGGACGGCCACTCCTAGGGAGAGTAGCAGCAGTGCTGAACTTTCTCAATTTATAGACAATTTGTCTTACCGTGGACTAATGAACAGCAAGGCTTTTGGAGATACTTTTATAACCCTTTCCAGCTTTATGCAAGTCAGCAATTCTTAATCGTAGGTCTTCTGAGAGCTCTTTTGTGCAAGGCATCATTCACATCAGGCAATGCTTCTTGTGAAAAGCAAACCCAGAACTGGTGTGTGTTTTTTATAGGGCAGGGCAGCTGTAACCAACACCTCCAATCTCATCTCATCGATTGGACTCCAGTTGGCTGACACCTCACTCCAATTAGTTCTTGGAGATGTCATTAGTCTAGGGGTTCACATACTTTTTCCACCTGCACTGCGAATGTTTACATGGTGTGTTCAGTAAAAACATGGTAACATTTAATTCTTTGTGTGTTATTAGTTTAAGCAGACTGTGATTGTCTATTGTTGTGACTTAGATGAAGATCAGATCACATTTTATGACCAATTTGTGCAGAAATCCATATCCTTCCAAAGGGTTCACATACTTTTTCTTGCAACTGTACATCGATAGTGGTTCCATCACTAAAGCAAACAGAAGGAGTGACAGAGGACACCCCTGTCTGGTGCCTCTTTTCAGCGTGAACGACTTGGACAAATACCCATTGACTCTTACCCTAGCCGTCGGTTGTAAATATAGCAGATGTATCCACTGGAGGAAGTTTTCAGGAATCCCTATTTTTTTTAGGACTTCCCACATAAACCCCCACTCCACCGAATCAAAAGCCTTCTCGTTGTCCAGCGAGGCAATTGCTCTGTTACCAGCATTGTCATGCGTGATTTGTAAGTTTGTAAAAAGACATCTCAGATTTATCTCCGTCGTTTTCCCAGGCATGAAGCCGGATTGATCCATGCCCACTACAGATGAAATGACGGATGACAATCTGCTAGCTAGCACTTTAGCCAATAACTTAGCGTCTGAGTTTATCAACGATATGGGCCTATATGAGCCACATTGATCCGGAGGCTTCCCCGCTTTCTGTATGACCACTATAGTAGCTTCATGAAAGGATGCTGGCAGGGCCCCACCCTCCAGAGCATACATAAACAGTTTGCTGAGCCTCTGACTCACTTCCTCAATCTGAAAGTTGTACCACTCCACAGGGAAACCATCCGGACCAGGAGTCTTTCCTTTTGCCATCCTGAATCTCCTGTGGGACTATGGGGCTATCCAGTAATTGCTTCTCCGAATTTGCTAGCTTAGTCACAGGGATTGCATCCAGAAAAAGCGCTATTTCCTCTGCAGAGTTGGGAGCTTTAGAAGAATATAAGGAGGAGTAGTAACAAGCAAACTGATCACAAATCTCCTCTGGCACAGTGTAAAGTACACCCTGTTCGTCCCTAATGACTGGTACTACTGTTTGTGGGGCTTCTATTTTAGCTAGATACGCCAAAGTTCTCCCACTCCTATCCCCCTCAGCAAATATGCTCTGCTTCTGAACCAGGGGACGTTTCTGCGTGAATTCTGTCAAATACAGAGTGTATTGCCTTTGAGCTGCAAGCCAAAGTGATTGATGCTCCGGTGTGGGGTCATCTATATATACTCTTTCCGCAAGATCTAGCTTTCCCTCTAACTTCACCCGTGAGGAGAGCAGTTCCGCTCTATGTGTTGCTATTGCCGCTATTAGTACACCTCTTAAGACAGCCTTACTTGCGTCCCATACCACCAGTGGATTGGAGGAGCCCTCATTAACTTCCCAATATGCTGAGGTAGCTTCCTTACACGCCACCCCCACAGGAAGAGCAGCCAACCATTTCGGGTTCAACCGCCAAGTGGAGCGCGGCCTATCGCTTGGTACCGTAAGGATTATCTGCAGAGGGGCATGATCTGAGATACCCCTCGGCAGATACTCAGCAGCTTTTACCCACATAAGCCCCGCCTGATTTGTAAAGGCCAAATCAATACGGGACAATGAGGCCGAGTGACACGAGTATTGCTTGGTATTAGGGTGCAAATCCCTCCATATCTCTGTCAACAGATGTGCTTGCGCCCACTGTAATAGTGCGGGATTATGCCTGGGAGAAGGCCTACGTCTATCAAGAGTACTATCTAGCGTGGCATTAAAATCTCCCAGTATAAACAAGGGAGCCGCAGGAAGAATTACCACTCTAGCCATAATTTGGTCAACTACTTCCCTCTCAAATGGCGGGGGCACATAAATACCTACTATTAGGACCTCACAGCCTCTAATATTGGCCTGCAGGAGTACATATTTCCCCGCCGGATCAATGTGCACAGACATCAGCTGAAACGGAAGAGTCTTACTGACCAGTATAGAAACTCCTCTAGCGTAGTTAGAGTAGGTCGCATGATACACATATCCCACCCACGGTCTTCTAACCGCCAGCACCTTTTGGCCCCTAAGATGAGTTTCCGGAAAAATAAGAACATCCGGGTTAAATTTCTTAATGTAATTAAACACTAATGCTCTTTTGACTTTGTCATTCAGCCTCCGGACATTCCAGGAAATTAACTTGCATACAGCCATTGTTGGTCAAGAGATATAACCTTTCCTCCTCCGGCTCCTTCAGCGCCACTGCCCCATTCACACACACATTCCAACCTGTAATTAGAGTAGAACTTTCCCGATCTCTGTAGTTTAATATCTTCATTATGAAAGGCCTGGGAGCCGCTCCCGCTGGTAGTGGTCTCGTAGGAATCCTGTGGGCTCTCTCCACTACAAAACTAGATGACAGTTCAACCGGACATTATATAGTGCGAATCAAGTGCTCAGCATATGCCTCTGGAGCGGAACCTTCCACCCTTTCGGGTAGTCCCAGGATTCTGACATTATTTCTCCTATTACTGTTTTCAGCATCCTCTACTCTGGCGAGCAAGATCTTCACCTGTTGTTGCAGGTTTCTGGTTGTCTCCGACGTAGTATGAGCAGAGTCCTCCACATCTCCCAAACGACGTTCCACCTCTTTAGTGCGGTCTCTCATTTTATCCATATCATGGCGTAAACAATTAATGTCACTCTGTAAGTGATCAATCTTAGTTGTCAGAGCTGCCTGACATGCAGCAATGGCAGTCATTATCTTGTCAGTTTGAAGCTCAGCACTCGCAGCACCACTCTGGTTCAGATCCATCTCAGTCTGGCTCATGTTGTCTACCACTCCTTTCGCTGGTGTAGAACACACAGATGCCACAGTTTTGCGGCCCATAAGTGAGGATAATAAGCAACTTCTGGGGTCCGCAGTTGCAGGAGAGGGGATATATACTGTAACCCTTAAAACTTCAGATGAAGTATTGCAGCAGTCACTAGTGGCAATCACACCACAGAAGGGGGTATGGGCAACAATGTAGAGCGTCCTCACAGATGGACGACTGTTGCGGCTTCTCAGCCTGTTACAGAGCCCAATATGCTGGCTGGGCTCCAAGCCCTTCACTGCACCAGCCTCAACCAGTAATTATGTCGAGCCTCCTCTCCCTCGTACCTCTTCAGGGGTTAATTTCCGCCCCCCCTCCGTGTATGCCGCCACTTGCTATGCCGCGGTTCAGGGAGAGATATGTCTTCCCCCACAGGTGACTCTCCTGATCTGCAGCAGAAGCGTTTGCCTCCTGCCACCGCCGAGTGCCTCCGGCTCCAGCACCTGTGATTTACTCCACCGCTGGTAAGATGTCGGCTCCCCGTGTCAGCGCCGGCAGCTGCGCTTCTCAGGCTGCCCTCTCTCTTTCCAAGATGGCCACCCTCCGCACAAGGTAAGTGGCTGTCATCCTCCCCTCAGGACACTACACTTCGGGACCACCACCACACGGCCGGATTACCGCACCGGATTATTCTTCAGTGCCCCACACCTCTAATACACCCTTTCAGGGTTCTCCAAGGCCAGTTAAACTGCAGGATTCTGTCAGGATGGCAGGGGAGCTCAAGCAGCGAGCGTCTTCACTCCATGCCGGCAGACCACGCCCCCCCAAATGCCCTTTTCAGCTATATGCGGCACACGGTATATAGCAGTGATGGTGAAGCTTTAGAGACCGAGTGCCCAAATACTTTATCATTTATCTATAACAGCCTGCCTAAATTCAGTGCACTGCCTGTGCCGTTCATAGTGCGCACTGCGCTGATGAATGGCAGGAGAAGTCTAAGGATACATGCACACAACAGTGAAAAATTGCTGTGTGATGGCCGTCTAAGTAACGGCCATCACACGACCATTTTTAGCACCAGTGAAAGTCTATGGGGCTATTCACACGGCCAGTGAATAGCCTCCGTCCAAAAATAGGACATTTTCACAGACGGACCCTATTGAAATCAATGGGACAGTTTTTAACTTCCGATTGACAGGAGTGCACCTGTCTAACGGCCGTTAAAAACGGGTACACAGGCCATTTAGGGGTTAAAAAAACCCTCACCTCATCTCTTCATTGAGCAGGACCCGCCGAAGGATCTGCGTGGTGACGTAACCATGTGGGAGCGCGCAGGTCCCGTTCTGTAAAGAGAGAAGAGACTGCTGCAGCACAAGCAAGTGGATAAGGTGAGTTTTTTTTTTTTGGGACTCTATGGGGGCATTATAAACACACACTATGGGGGACATTATTTAAGATGGGGCCCTACATTGGGGGCATTATTAAAGCTAGGGGTGGTTAAAAACATTATATACACCGTGGGGGACATTTATTTAGCTGGGGACCTACATGGGGGACATTATTTTAGCTGGGGGCCCACCATCCTGTGGGTGTTCTCAGAAGGGTGGGTCTAGAAATAGCTGCCAATCAAATTCATCCACTTTTCATGTCCGTTTTTATGGGACATGAAAAACTGATCCAAAACGGACATTAAAAACGGACACACGGCCAGAAAATGGATGCACACACTGATGCAAAATGGCCATGAAAAACTGACAGTGTGTCCGTTTTTAACGGATGTTTTTTTTCACTGTCGTGTGCATGAGGCCTAGGGCAAATTGGTACACCAGAGACTTTATCCAGGGTGCGGGTGCCCACAGAGAGGCCATAGGTTCGCCACCACTGGTATATAGCATACCTCAAACCTAGTAGATGTTTAAGGGCCCTCTGTGCACCCACTAGTCCAGTCCAACATGAGCATCTTATATGAGCCCTTGTTTGAAATATATCATTTTTACAATTCTGGTGCTTTGACCTGACCAAAGAATAGTCCAGCCACATGAGGCGGACATGCTGCAGATCTTCCACAATGGAATTGCATTCAGAAATGCTGCAACTTATTAAAGTAGCAGCAAAGTGGATGAGAGTTGAAAAAAAAAACCTCCATGCTGATGAAAACTTCTGCAATGCTACCCATAAAAGGCTTGACCTGATTTTTTTAACCTTTGCAATGCTTAACTCATGCCGAGGATCCAGGGAAAAATCCACAGCGCAGTTCTGCATTCAAATGCATCCGGTGTAGATGTAGACTTATGGCTTGGCTACATGGTCACAGATGAAAGAGCGTAGTGTCTTCTTGTCTCTGCAGATTGAAGCGGACTGCGTTTGATCTATTATTTTCGAGTGTCGTATGATACATTATGTAAAAGATATGTAACGTGGTATGTCCAATACAGTTTGTCTAGAGATGTGTGACGTCAATGATTGTCCAGAATCACTGGTCACCCTGGCGTTTAGATTGCCACTTGAAATGAGTCTGGTATTACTGCCTGTACAGGATGAAGAGAAGAGGGCTGCTTAATATGTAAGGCAGAATGTTCATTAGTCGCTGAAGATAGGAAATGGAAACGGGTAAAGGACACGAGGGAAGTTCTGTAAGTCATAAATCTTCACTGTACACTGAAGAAAAGCTGACAGGAGTTTTCCAGTAGGTGGAAAGGACGTATACTCATGAATATTTGATAGCCGCACAGGAAGACTTTTTTCTAACCTAATGATTTTTTACTAAAGTTGCGTCTCTCAAACGGAGCTACAGAATACACGATGCAGCTGCTACTGAATGCATCACTAAGAAGCTAAGACTACTTACCTGCTGGTAAATGATATAGGGCCAGATGTATCATTACACTTACATCTCACTCCACTTTCACATATGTCCAAAGTCACTTTTGGCTAAGTCAGATTTATTAATGGTCTTTTATTACTGTGATAAATGTGGTTTGACGGTAGCAGTTTATCCTTCAGTCAGCGGCTTTACAAAAGTCGCATGTTCTATTAAAAAGTCGCATAAGATAAGCATGGTCCTCACTGGAGTGGACTTTTTAAATTGTCGCAATAGTAAATCTGTCTAGAGATTCATTTACATAAGAAAACTGACGAGCATAGCGCTGAGCCAATAAAAGTCGCAAATTTTTAGTTTTAGCGATTGCGCAAAAATTTGCAACTTTTTCACTCCATTATTTTGACTTGAGCTAATGATAAATCTGGCCCATGCGTATGTGACCATTTCATTAAAACGGGGATCACAGGACACCCATTCTCGTGATGGGCAGGGGCCCCAGTGGTCGGACCCGCCGATCAGATATTCTTTAAAGGATAACTGTCATGTTTTCATCCAAAAAAAAAATCAATTTTAGCATATGTTACTGCTGCAGCAGCATTATGCATAAAGCCATCTTTAGTTTCTTCACATACCACTGTTTTTCTTCAGTTTTTCTTAGTTACGGCTGATCACTTTTTATAAAAAAAAAATTGGGGAGCTGAAGTGACAAAAAATGGTGAATTGTGCATTTTAATTTTTTTTTTCCACTACGCCATTTGCCGTATGGGATTAATATTGTTATATTTTAATATTAAAGGCGTTCACATGTGGCGATGGCTATGATGTATTTTTTTTATTGGTTATGTACTTTTATTTTGATTTTGGGGAAATGGGGTGATTTGAACTTTTAAAAACTTTTTTTTAAAGTCACCCTAGGTGACTATAACTAGCAATCATTAGATTGCCCATTGTATTCTGTGATGGCTATATAGAAGAAACGTCCTGTGCATGGCTGGGGTCAGTGATTGGCTGCAGCGGTGACCTGTGCACGGAATGTTACTGTGGCAGCCAAGAAGATAATGTCAGCAGTGGGAGGACCAGAGCGCAGCACTTAAAGAAACAGGGAAGAAAACAGGTGAGTATCCATTAATTTGTAATTTTAGGCCTGAGTTTTGGTATAACTTTTTTTTTTATTCTGACACTCATAACTTTTTAATGTTTTAATCTACTGACCTGTGTACATAAGACTTTTTGATCACTTTTTATTCAATTCATTTGGGCAGGCAAGGTGACAAAAACGACAAATCTCTTATTATTGTTTTCTGTTTCGGCATTCACTGCGCAGGGAAAATATTTTTAGATTGTAATAGTTCAGGCATCCTCGAACGGGGTAACACCATTTATTTTTACTTTTTTATTGTTTATATGCATGTATTTTTATATATAGTATATACAGCACGCGCTCCTTGAGGCCTCTTTCACACGAGCAAGTTTTCCGTCGGGGTGGGATGTGTGAAGCAAACGCGTAGCATTCAGACTGAATCCTGACCCATTCATTTCAAAGAGTCTGTGCACATGGGCGTCGTTTTTCACGTATCATTTCTGCATTCGGGAAAAATAGCTGCATGTTTTAATATTCTGTGTTTTTCCCGCAGCTCTAGTTCCATAGAAGTGAATGAGGCATGCGGAATTTGGCACACCAGCACAGCGCCTGATTGAGGGCTTCAGTGCTTCACGTCTGTGTGCTGTCTGGATCAACCATGATGAAACACGGATACATTTGCGGTTTCGAAACAGTAAGAGTTTTTGCACCCGGAAAATGGACATGGATGTGTGACTATGGCGTAAATGATTGCAACATCCACTGCACACAGCATTGTTAAGACATTTCTGTCTGACAAGTGTAATGCAGTCAGGAAGAAGGTCTAAATTAGATACAGACGGGATTACAATGCTGAGGACACGTAAGCACATATCTGTTTGCACTGCATTGGATTGAGTGGTATTCTGTTACCATGGACAGCAGCCAGCCATGCAGAAACAGGCACAATGTTTCTCCTTCTCCTCATTACTTTTCAAAGACATTAACTTGACATTTGGCCTTGTTAAACATCCGTTGTCGTAACAATGATGAAAGCAACAGTAATTAATTTATTGCAAAACTGTGTTGATCACCGATGAGAACAGCATCAGTTCTGCCCTCTGATTAGTCAAGGACTTTATGGGACACAGCCTGTAACTTGAAGTTAACCCATTATCTGAATTGTGCTCCCCGTATCTACTACACAAAAAAGTACCAAAGTTTTATCTCGATTCTATTTTCTGATGGTTTCGTGGTTTGACACTTTGCAGAGGCTGAACTTCGAGTTCAAGTTGTATATGCAAAGTCTGTATACTGGTACTAAGTGACCATTGCAATTTTACAAAGCAAGTACAAGACAGTACTGAGATTTTAGTATTCCCTTACGTCCTACCAGCAGCACAGATGGGGTTAACTGCCCTCCGTGGACTGGTAGGACCGGCGGAATTTTTAATGAGCCCAAAGAATAACCAATAGAAGAACTCCAGCTCCCTTAAAGGTTGGGGTTCGCCCCCCAGCCCACCGTGTTTTTTTCTGTCCTTTGGACATTCGGCCTTTGGGCAGACAGTTCTTACTTCTGCCGGGCATGAGGACCCTCCCTAGGGGATTCTTCTTGCTATCTCCCTATCTGTGCTGCTGGTAGGACTTAAGAAAATCGTTAATTTCTAACGTTTTCCCTTAGTCCTAACAGCAGCACACAAATTTTCCCGCCCTAAAGTACTTTCTTGTTATAGACACGGTGGGCTGGGGGCGAACCCCTCTCTTTAAGGGAGCTGGAGTTCTTCTATTGGTTATTCTTTGGGCTCATTAAAAATTCCGCCGGTCCTACCAGTCCACGGGGGGCAGTTAACCCCATCTGTGCTGCTGTTAGGACTAAGGGAAAACAAATTATCATTAGAAATCAACGAGTGTGTATTTCCTCATTGACTTCTATAGTAAAAATACAAGCCAGGAAAACAAATGTATATCATGTCATTTTTATCACATAGAAGTGGAAAATGATATACAAGTAGCTACAACAGGAAAAAAAAGTGGTACCAGATACAGCAACAGAACATGCATGTGTTATTAAATGGGGAGGGCAAAACGACCCTTTTCATACTGCATGTCCTATAGAGAAAATGGTGTCGGAGAAGCAGATCCCACTCTAAGAGTCAGAGCTGCACATCCATTTATTGCAGCCATCAATATATGACTGGTGCAGTTTCCCTCTGAAATGGGTATGTTCTGATGAGACAACTCATTTAAAAGGGTTCTCCTGGAATGGTTTAAAATGGCCACCAGCACTGGCACTTGCATGTACTACATATTGGTGAGTTTTCCTGTCAGGCTGCTCAGCCATGATGGCATATTGTAGGTAAGATGACATCATTACCATCTATTGTAGAGCAGTGTAGTGAGGTCCCGCCACCTCACCTTTCTAGACAGTTCTGCAAGTGGTGGCAACCAGTCATGCTCACATTCTAGGACAGGTGGTTGCTGGCATCATTTTAAGGCCTTAAAGGGATTCTGTCACCAGGATTTACCCTACAGAGATATTCATATGTGCCCATCAGTCTCCTTGTTTTGTATTAAATGATCCCACTCTTACTGCTCTATGTGTCTTTTTTTCGTCAAAAAATCGATTTTATTGCTATGTAAATTACCTTGATAAGGAGCCCAAGGGGTTGTACCACGATCCGTTGGAGCCTGGCCGCGCCCATGGTTCCGGAGCCCAGCACCGCCTAACAGTTAATTTATTCACTGCACTTGCCCTGACGTCATTCCTTCCAAGCGCCGTAATCTCGCGCAGGCGCAGTGTACACAGTAGTCTGCGCCGGTGCGGACTACTGGCACAGGCTTCGTCGATCCAACTGCGCATGTCGCTCCCTGCGCATGTCGCTGGCACCGGAAAAGACCTTAGGATTCGGCGCAAATCGGTCAGAGGAGGAGGAACCTTCTGTCTGTAAGTAGTCCCACTTTTCTTCAAACTGTCAGCCCTTTTTGCCTTCTCAGTATTTAACAAGGTATATTATAATGACTTCTACACATTCAAGGGCAGCAATTATTGGTTCCATGGCATAAATATAAGCCATGAAGGGGGTTCAGTGAAAAAAACTACTGTGTACATTGCGCCTGCGCAAGATTACGGCGCTTGGAAGGAATGACGTCAGGGCAAGTGCAGTAAATAAATTAACTGTTAGGCGGTGCTGGGCTCTGGAATGATGGGCGCGGCCGGGCTCCAACGGATTGTGGTACAACCCCTTGGGCTCCTTATCAAGGTAATTTACATAGCAATAAAATCACTTTTTTGACGAATAAAAGACACATAGAGCAGTAAGAGTGGGATCATTTAATACAAAACAAGGAGACTGATGGGCACATATGAATATCTCTGTAGGGTAAATCCTGGTGACAGAATCCCTTTAAGTAGAATCATTGTTTCTGGGCAGCAGATCCCTTTTTACACAGACGATTTGCTCCCCAGAAATGATGACTTAGGTGTTCGCATCATTGATGTTTTCGCCACATGAATGAGCATTTGCTCATTCATTGGGTGATGGGCTGCACTGTTATATTGGCAGTTTATCAGCAATAAGCATTTGTATGAATGTTTGTTCAGTGCCCCAGACCTGTGGGTATCTGCAAGTTTATTGTATGTATTTATGTACCATAATATTGTTGTTATTTGGCAGCATCTACAAGTGAGGTTAACCACCCTGTTCCTCTCCTCTTGGTAGGTGTGGGATGGTCCTGCTTCTTGCCAGGAGAGGGAGTTCCTGTCCAGAGGCAGAGAGGAGTGGAAGAGAACTGCAGGTTCTCCAGAGAGATCAACTTGATTGTGCCTCAAGTACATCTTTGAAAAGACAGATAGCAGAGTGAACAGCTACAACCAGCATTAAAGACACTGCTGCGATGTGAGGGACTACAGCTAAGACACCTATCACCCAGAAAACTGCTAGGCCAGTACAATACAAGTGCTAAAGTCCATCTAATCAACCTGCCTCCATACTTCCTTACTGGTGCCTGAGAGTACACTGTGACAAAACATCTGATCAGGGGCACTACCACTCCCATCCTCTGCACTGGTTCCTCAGGGGCTTGTTGCATTAGTTCTGGATAACTGACATGTGTAAAGGGACCTGCATGTTGCTTGTAATGTCTTGCAGGTTTAAGGTCCTTTATGACAATCATTGACACTATGACACATTGAGACATCTTCCTATCCTCAGACCATTCCGCATTAGGAGATTAAATTCATATTCATATAATAGAAATGGTTCTTCATGCCCCCCCCCCCTTTATGGCAAGATTTAAAGGGGTTTTCCAAGATTTTGATAGTGATGACCTATCCTCAGGATAGCTTATCATTATCTGATCGGTGGGGGTCAGACACCTGGAACCACTGCCGATCAGCTGTTCGAGAAAGCAGTGGCACTTGCAGTAGTGCTGTGGCTTTCTTGCAGTTTTCCTTAGGCCATGTGAAATCACGTTCATCTGTCACGTGGCCTAGGCTCTCACAAGCGGCCCAAAAAGAATCAGTTCAGCCCTAATGCATTCTGAATGGATAAGGATCCGTTCAGAATGCATCAGTTTGGCTGCGTTGGTCTCCGATGCGTTTTTTAGGCGGTCACTAAAACGCAGCTTTTAGCTTTTTGGTGTCCGGCTGACTATGCGGAGCCAAACGGATCTGTCCTGACTTACAATGTAAGTCAATGGGGACGGATCCGTTTTTCACTGACACAATATGGTGTCAGTGAAAACGGATCCGTCCCCCATTGACTTCCAATGTAAGTCAAGACGGATCCGTTTTGACTTAGACTTTTTTTTGAATGAATAATGCAAATGGATCCGTTATGAACGGATACAAGTGTTTGCATTATCCGTGCGGATCCGTCTGTGCAGATACCAGACGGATCCGCACCAAACGCAGGTGTGAAAGTAGCGTTAGTCGATCAGCACTTGTTTTAAAGACCTTTAAACAGGAAGAGCAATTGTGCATGGGGGATGAATGAACGTTACTACTTTTTACATTATGTTGGCAGCACATCCACTGGGTGATTTTAATGTTATTATAACAGTTTTTAGGAATAACTATCCGTACGAACATCCATTCTCGATCTGTTCCAACAAATGCCAACTCTATGCTCTGAATAATTCCCTTATTTGTCTTTATTAACTATGATAATGTCCAACGTTCTGAGAGAACGGCACCTATTATTTTAGTAGTATCTTGTTATTTAAATGCCAAGGTTGGCAAGATGAAGTGATAGCTTGTGTCCAACAGGAAAGCTGATGGTATAATCACACTGTATCATTTAGTCTACAGATATGTATAGTGGTGAATGGTGACATTTCCATATCTGCTGAGCATGGAAAAAGTTTGGTCACCGATCAAATGGCAGTACTGAGAAAAATGATGATAGCTATCTATTGCAAATAGTTGGAGACAACGTGGCTATTGTGTGCACCGTGATTAGCCCCATTACTGCTTGTAAGACGTAAGCTCCTGCCAACACTTTTGGACATTTAGAGATTGGATGTTCATACAGGCATTTGTCCAAGAGGTACATTTTATATCTTTCTTTTACACCATGTGATCCAGGAAAAACACATTTCACTTGAAATCAATGCCTGCAGATGCAATAAGACACATCTTGGATTTCAACTCCGAACCTGTACAAGGCACCTGTAGAAAACTAGTCATACATGTGTAATGTAATGTAATTTGAAGTGTGAGCTGGATTTAAACCCTCTAAACTATAGGGGAAATCTGCAATATAGTTCAATACTATCTGTATTACCTTTCTGATCTCGGCGGCCTTTCGCTTGTATGGCTGCTGCCCCTATAATATGAGAACATGCACTGATTTTTATCATTTAAAGGGGGTTTCCCACTATACACTTTTATCAAACTGTGGGGATCATCATAATTAAAAAAAGCAAAAGGGTTCTAGTGCTCATCCGAGTAATCCGCTTCTTCTGCCAGCCATGCTCGGAAGACAAAAGGTTGACAGGTTGCCTGTGAACAAAAAACCTCATGTCTCCTCAGTATGTAACACAGTGGAAATAAAAAAAAGGCACAGTGATACTGCACAATATCATGAACTGCACCGTTGGCGCTGCTGCAGACCTCTCCACTTCTGGCGAGATACCATTAGACCCAGGAGGTCTATTCAAGTCTGCTCCTACTCTGCTATTCTGGTTATAAGGTTCTGATAGGATGTCACAGGTATCTGGAGTTGTGCTGACTGCTGGAGGGTATAAGGGGGAGGATCCATAGAGCGAATACAATGATCGAGGTGGTCTCACAGATGCTCAATAGGCTCCAAGTCTGGGGAATTAGGGTGCCAGAGTAGCACTTGGAAGTCTTAGGCCTCTTTCACACGGGCGTCATGGTTTTGGGCTGGATAAGATGCGGGTGCATCGCGGGAAAATGCGCGATTTTTCCGCTCGAGTGCAAAACATTTTAATGCGTTTTGCACGCGCGTGAGAAAAATCGCCATTTTTGGTACCCAGACCCGAACTTCTTCACAGAAGTTCGGGTTTGGGTTAGGTGTTGTGTAGATTGTATTATTTTCCCTTATAACATGGTTGTAAGGGAAAATAATAGCATTCTTCATACAGAATGCTTAGTAAAATAGGGCTGGAGGGGTTAAAAAAAATAAAAAAAATAATTTAACTCACCTTAATCCACTTGTTCGAGCAGCCCGGCTTCTCTTCCTTCTTCAGGACCAGGGTAAAGGACCTTTGAAGACATCACTGCGCTCATCACATGGTCCATCACCACGGTGCTAGATCATGTGACGGACCATGTGATGAGCACAGTGACATCACCACAGGTCCTTTTCCTACTGCACAGCAAAGATGAAGACAGAAGAGAAGCCGGGCTGCGCGAACAAGTGGATTAAGGCGAGTTAAATTATTATTTTTATTTTTTTTAACCCCTCCAGCCCTATTTTACTAAGCATTCTGTATTAAGAATGCTCTTATTTTCCCTTATAACCATGTTATAAGGGAAAATAATAATGATCGGGTCTCCATCCCGATCGTCTCCTAGCAACCGTGCGTGAAAATCGCACCGCATCCACACTTGCTTGCGGATGCTTGCGATTTTCACGCCGCCACAATCACTTCTATGGGGCTTGCGTTGCGTTAAAAAACGCACAAAGTAGAGCATGCTGCGATTTTCACGCAAAGCACAAGTGATGCGTGAAAATCACCGCTCATGTGCACAGCCCCATAGAAATGAATGGGTCCGGATTCAGTGCGGGTGCAATGCGTTCACCTCACGCATTGCACCCGCGTGGAAATCTCGCCCGTGTAAAAGAGGCCTTAGTCCTCCATGCAGATGTTGTCCTTGGTCATATTTGAACCTAGGACCCCAGCACTGTGAGGCACTAATACTAACCACAGAGCCTGTGTTCGCTACACATTTCTGTTTGTTTCATCACTGCTGCATCCACCATAGGATCCACATAGTAGCACAAGCCCCAGTAATAAATAACAATAAATATGATAAAAAATAATCAGGAGATGCCTAGGTAAGGCTAGTTTCACACTAGTGTTTTGAGATCCAGCAGGCTGTTCTGGCAGGGAACAGCCTTCCAGATCTCTCTGCATTCTGGCATTGCCGGAAGCAATTGCATCATCGTCTGGCCCCTTTCGCTAAAATGAGGATCGGCAGTGATCAGGATGCAACCCAGCAAATATGCAGAGAATCGGCTGGACAAATACCACGCAGCGGTTTTTGTCTGGTCCTTTTCTCGCTATGTTTGCCGGATTGTGGCCAGATCTCCGCCGGTCCCCATTATAGTGAATGGAGCTGGCGGGTGTCAGTTAATGTCCAGCAGTGACGGATCCGGACATCTCTGGCAGGCTGCTCCCTGCCGGAGATGCCTGACGCTAGTGTGAAACTAAGTCTACTTAGTGACTGAAGCTTCTAGAATCGGCTGGTACCGAAGGCTAGCTTACCACAGGGGACACCTTTACCAGACAGGGACCACTGAAACCAGACTTTCTTGGAGAATCTGGAGTCCACAGAAGTTCTAGTTTTATCAATTTCTTAAATATCTCTATTAACAAAGTTACTGTCACTGCATTATTCTTAAAAGAGACCTGTCAGAAGATATTGACTAGCTTTCTCTTTACTAGTGATGAGCGGCATGGGCAATATTCGAATTTGCAATATTTTGCAAATATTTGGGTGAATATTCGTCATAAATTCGCGAATTTGAGAATTCGCCATTATTTTCTTGATTGCGAAAATCGGCAATGTAATATGAGTGTATTGCGCGCGCAGTACAGGCGTAGGTCACTGTTGCTACATTTTCCAAGCTTCTAGAAGTTTCCTGAGACTGGAGAAAATGGTTG
The DNA here is from genome assembly GCF_905171765.1 of Bufo bufo. Classification (NCBI taxonomy): domain Eukaryota; kingdom Metazoa; phylum Chordata; class Amphibia; order Anura; family Bufonidae; genus Bufo; species Bufo bufo. Next base: position 182,204,800 of record NC_053392.1, read on the forward strand.
GCACGGCAGAACATTACTATAGCTTTATATACAGATAGCGTGCTCCAATATATTCGCGATTGTGCAAATCGGCAATTAATGATGCGCATATTTTGGCGCAATACGTGCAACGTCACATTTTAGCAGGTCTGACTACATATTACTGATTGGTGCATTATGTATTGTTGTGACATCACAGCACTAAGTCTGTAGCATGTATGTATGGACAGCAGAACCTATCACACTACCTAACACCCTGCACTGGAACCTATCAGCTACACTATATCAGGATCTAACCTACACGGACTATCTCCCACTAACTATCTGTATTATATATAAGCTATCTAACTATCTATCTAATGTAATGTAGTGTGGAAAGCACAGAGCACAGCAATGACACTGCTCTCTCTCTCAGAACTGCAGAAAATGGCTGCTGGGGAGGTTCTTATATAGTAAGGGGTAGGCAACTTTCCTATTGGTTGCTAGGGATGTTGCTAAGCTCAGACAAAGACATTGCAGCCTTCTCATTGGCCCACAAGCAAGAAGCAGGGAGGGATCATGGGTTCAGATGAAAACAAAATCTAGAATATTTGCGAATACGAATATATAGCACTATATTCTAAATCTTCGCAAATTCTCGAAGTGGCGATATTCGCGATTAAAATTAGCGATTCGAATATTGGCGCCCAACACTACTCTTTACAAAGAACTATGCAACGGCAGAGAAAACATAGTTGACAGCTGGGTACTGTGTCCACTGGGCGGTTCCTCTCTGGCTTCTCCAGGCCTAGCTCCCTATACAGAGTCAGCCTAGTTCTTTGTAATAAAGGAGCCTGTCGCTATTTCGTGCTGCCCATGTTTAGGGCAATGTTAATCCAGCCTATCGAAATACACTTTTTGATAGCTAAAACCACAAGACAGACTGTAGGTTCCCCTGAGACCCTCTGATCACCCTACTAGAAACCAGTGTAACCAGTGATCATGCTTGATATTTAACTAGGTAATCCAGTAAATAGGCTTCCTGACATATTGCCAAGTTTGACTGTTCTCAGAAGCAATGAATAATGTTTGCTTTAGATTGTCCCACGAAAAATATTCTACCTTTATCAAACCAGCGCCTGGATATGAATACTTTTGTAATAAACAATTTAGTATAGCATAGTCAGGCCTCTTGCACACGAAAGGTTTTTTTTCCATTCCATTTGCGGCCTGTTCATTTCAATGGTTCCGGAAAAAACAAAACGGAATGTACTCCGTATGCATTCCTTTTCCGTATATCCGTTGGGCTAAAAGATAGAACTTGTCCTATTATTGCCCGCAAATAACGATCAATGGCTCCATTCAAGTCAATGGGTCAGCAAAAAATACTGAACATTCCGTATTTTTTTGGGCGGATCCATGCCCACTTTGCACATGTGTTTACTGTTTACAAACATTACTGTACATTACAGTAATGATTACAAATTTTATGTTTCCGTTTGCGATCCGCAAACAACGGATCCCATACGGAAACCATACGGAGATTTTACGGAATGGAAACGGAAACAAAAAACTGAACAACGGATCTGTGAAAAACGGATCAAAATACAGAAAAAGACATATGGTCCTGTGCAAGAGGCCTCATTCGATAAAATGTATCTGTATAGCGCCACCTGCAGTTTGTTCTTTTCCAAATTTCTCTCAACTGTAACCAGCTATATCTACTGTTAGAAATTCAGACTGTTACAGGGAGAGAGCTGCGGCAGAAAGGACATGCCACTTAAGAAAGGATGCGCCCCCCCCTGAGAAAGGACACATCCCCTGGGCTACCAGCTTGAAATAAATCTTACAAAGCGCTTTCAGAGGTCTGGTTCCATGTGCTTGTTAGAGAGAGAATGTCATGTCCTATATTATTTCTGATTTTTAATTTTTTCCATTAATCATGAGATAACCCATTTAACAACAAACTATGCCCTATTGGCGTACTATTAAGCATGCAAGCAATTTCTCTTCATTATTCTTCAGACCTTAGAAATGACTAGGGCAGACATCTGTAAGTCCGAACGTATATCGTATATCTCACTGTACAGTATTTCAATGAAGGAGACTGCATGATGTGTTTAGTCCAGGGCCGTCTTTAATATTGATTGGACCCTGGGCAAAAATTTACTTGGGCCCCCTGGATCACACCTTAGCAGGCAATCACGCCCTCCACCACAACACACAAAAAATCCACACATCTGGTAGAGTACAGTGAATGACTGTAAATACTTCCAGTTCTGAAGACTCCAGCAGCTCAGGATCAGTGCTCTGGGCAGCTGGGCTCAGGCTGGAAGTGGGCACCGCTCTGCAGGAAGGAGACCGGGGCTCGGCTCACCCTAGTGTTACAGTGCACCCCAGCACCCCACAGTATGCAGTATAGCACGCTATAGTATACAGCAACCCACAGTATGCAGTATAGCACCCTATAGTATACAGCACCACACAGTATACAGTATAGCACCCCACACTATACAGTACCCCATAGTATATAGTAGAGCAGTATAGCAGCCCACAGTATACAGCACCCCACAGTATACAACACCTCACAGTATACAGTAGAGCAGTATAGCACCACAAACTATACACGATACAGCACCCCACACTATACAGCCCCCCACACTATACAGTACAGCAGTATAGCACTCCACAATATACAGCACCCACAGTATACAGCCCCCCACAGTATACAGTACAGCAGTATAGCACTCCACAATATACAGCACCCACAGTATACAGCCCCCCACAGTATGCAGTATAGCGCTCCACAATATACAGCACCCACAGTATACAGCCCTCCACACTATACAGTACAGCAGTATAGCACTCCACAATATACAGCACCCACAGTATACAGCCCCCCACAGTATACAGGCCCCCACTATACAGTAGTTTACAGTATATTAGCATAACAGCCCCTGTCACCTTTTTCTGATGTAATCTTCACACAAAAAAGCTCCACAGTTAAGGCAAACTTCTACAGCAACACTCCTGGTAGGACCTTGATGACCTCATAGCCATGTGACCAGTAATATTGCTAGGTTACTGGTCACATGGTGATGATGTCATCTAAGGTCCTAGAGAATTACAGCTCTCACAGTACGCTGCCTGGAGTGCCGGCAGGCATGGCAGCACCCCCTGTGTAGCTGACAGCCTGACACCCAGGGCAGTGGCTAGCAGGGCTCAAGAGGCAGCTGCCTTGGGCCCCCCAGAAGCAACTGGGCCCGGGGCAGATGCCCCTTTTGCCCCTTGTTAAAGACGGTCCTGTTTAGTCACATGCCCCTTCATTTGCAGCCGTCTTATGGACACTATCACAGTGTGGACTGGAGGAAGTGTGGCCAACTATTTTAAGTTGGGTGAGGATACAGTTCCTGGGTTCAAGGAACAGCAGTACCCATTCTGTACCTCTGATAAGGGTGATCCCACTCAGGAAACTAACTAGCTGACCCTGGGTGGTCCGTGCAGGTTGTAAGAAATGCTAACTTGCGTTCACCAGGTAGCTGCTGGCCCGTGTACAGGTGAAATAGATTTACTATCATGCCAAGCTCTTTCTGCACCATGCTGTACAACAGGTGAACACATCAGGGTACACCCTCTCCTACCTCTTTGCCTGGCTTCTGGAGCAGAGATTGTTACATTGTGTTTGAACCATCAACAGTTGAATATGACATTTAACATTATACCTGTTATGAGAGTCACATGTTGATAACATGAGTGTCTTCTCTAGTGAAAAGCAAAGTAGCACTGACAGAGCAGACTGCTTAGGCTACATTCACACTAGCGTTTCTATTTTCCAGTATTGAGATCCGTCATAGGGTCTCAATACCGGAAAAAAACGCTTCAGTTTTGTTCCCATTCATTGTCAATGGGAACAAAACATAACTAAACAGAACGGAATGCTCCAAAATGCATTCCATTCTGTTTGTTTGAGTTCCCGTACCGGAAAGCAAACCGCAGCATGCTGCGGTTTTCTTTCTGTCATGGGATGCGGAGCAAGACGGATCCGTCATGACCTACAATGCAAGTCAATGGGGACGGATCTGTTTAACTCTGACACTGTCTGACCCGATAGAAAACGGATCCGTCCTCCATTGACTTTCAATGGAGTTCATGACGGATCCGTCTTGGCAATGTTAAAGATAATACAACCAGATCCGTATATAACAGATGCAGATGGTTGTATTATCAGTAACGGAAGTGTGAAAGTACCTTAGGCAGCAAGTCTATTTTAAAGGGATGTGGCATCAGAAAATGAGCTATTTTTTAAATCAAAGGGCACATTTATTAAGACCGGCATTCTAGACGCCAGTCTTAGGAAGCCCTATACCTGGCGGTGGATCCACCGAAGATATCTACACAACTTTGGTGGATCCACCGCAGTTTCTAAATTATCTCAATGAGTCTGTGTACATGAACATTGTTTACCACTGACCATCTCAGAATTCAGGAAAAATTGCAGCATGTTCCATATTCTGGGTTTTTCACGCAGCTCTTGTTCCATAGAAGTGAATGGGGCTTGTATGAAAAATGGAAGGCATCCAGATGCAGTTGTTTTTCAATGATAGTTGCCAGGAGATGTAGATTGTATTCAGTTTTTCTTCATGCGTGTGAATAACGCAACAAAACTGATTGCATCCCCATGGGAAACAAATGAAGCATTGAACACAATAAAAGAAATAAAACTTATTTAACTTGTGTGCAAAACCATCAGTTTTTTCCTTAACAGATCCTGTCACAATCCATGTCATTCGTGTGAAAGAGGCCTTAGGGTCAATTTACCAGGGCTGATATAAAAGGCAAATATCAGGAACAAAGTGTTTGTTGCCGATCATTGCCTGCTCATTCAGCTGTATTTGTGTATGCAACAATCCAGGGCCGTTTCTTGGACCGGGCGGGCCGGGTGGCGCCCGGGGTGCTGTCAGAAGGAAGGGGGGGGCGGCATGGCACAGCAGGAGATAAGCGCAGGCACAATACTGGCACATAAGGGGGGCTGCTGCCGCAGACATAAGGGGGCTGCTGGCACATAAGGGGGACTACTGGCACATAAGGGGGGGCTACTGGCACATGATAGGGGGGCTACTGGCACATAAGGGGAAGGGGGACTACTGGCACATAAGGAAGGCTACTGGCACATAAGGGGGACTACTGGCACATAAGGGGGACTACTGGCACATAAGGGGGGCTACTGGCACATGATAGGAGGCTACTGGCACATAAGGGGGGCTACTGGCACTTGATAGGGGGGCTACTGGCACATGATAGGGGAGGCGACTGGCACATAAGGGGGCTACTGGCACATGATAGGGGGGCACTCTGGCTACTGGCACATGATGGTGGGGGGGCTCTTATTACTGGCACATGATTGGGGGGCATCTACGGGGGCTCTTATTACTGGTACATGATTAGGGGGCATCTATGGGGCACATCTTACTGGCACATGATTGGGGGCATCTATTGGGGCACTTATTACTGGCACATTATTGGGTGGCACTATAGGGGCATCTACTGAGGCTAAAAAGAAGGGGTATTTTATATGGGGTGCTCTGTATAAGGGCATTTTATACTGGGACACATTATAGTGGGTACTATGGAGAAGGGGGAGAGTAGCACTATGGGGTCATCTACGGGGGCACTGAGAAGGGGTATTTTATATTGGCACATTATGGGAACATTAGTTCAACTGGGGGCATTACAAGGGGGTATGTTTTGCACATTATAAGGAGAATTATTTCTACTGGGGGTGGGCATTATGGTGGGTTTTATTACTCCCTCATGGTATGACCCCCCTAGTGGCAGCACCAGCCTCTCCCTGCTCTGCTATCCCTCTGCCCCTTCCCCAAATCCTTATTATGAAATCTTTCTCATTAGGATAAAGCACAACATCAGCTCCACCGAGCCCCCGGCCAAGTGTTGAAGTGGCGTCCGAGATCCCCAAGGGCCAAGCCAAGTAACTGTAAGTTTTCATGTGGAGTATGTTTATGTTATACACATATAGCATACACTGTGCCACACAATATACAGTATACCTCTACACCAGAGGTGCACAACCTTTTTTGGTCTGGGGGCCGCATTGTCACATCGCTCTATTTCAAGGGGCCGCAAATAAAAAAATGTTGATCAGCGCTCATCTGCCTATTACACAAGCCAGTGCAAAGTGACTGGGGAGGAGTGATCACTGCCAGTCGTGCTGCAGATAATCGGACATCTTTCATCCTGATAAAATATGCAAATCAGCCGACAAATGAGCAATTCCTTGTTTATCGACTGATCAGCTGCACGATTATACTGGCCAGATATAAGCGCTCCTATGAACACTTGTTCCCAGTAATTGTCCCTAATATCGTGCTGCAGCATAGCCCCTGAAACCGAAGAGTTATACTTACCTGCTCCCCGCCTCTCCGGTTCTTCGAACTGCCCCCGCTGTTTACACCTGGCAGTGCATTGACATGGTCATACACCACTCCAGACAATGACTGGCTTAGGCGGTGATGTGGCCACAAGCAACGTGTCACTGCTGAAGCCAGTCATTGACTGGAGCCGTGCAAGTGACCATGGCCATGCACTGCCAGGTGTAAACAGAGCAGGAACCGGAAGATGGAGGCAGCGCAGAGGACCAGAGCGGAGTGGAGCAGGTAATTATGAATTTTCTATTTCAGAGGCCATGCTCCAGGCCTCATTTTTACCAGAAAAGTGATGACATTTCCTTCCATCCTGCCTCCTATTTATAAATCAGCGTTTTCCTTCACTGCAGAGGACGGAGCTTACTGGTTATCACATCTCCTGCCAATCCAGTTATAGGCGTCCTGCAGTAACCAGTAACCACATTACCTTGCTAGAGGGGAAGGCGCCTATTGGTTAACGCTTGAATGACCAGGCCCGAAAAGGCCTTAATGACCAGACACTTTTTTGTGATTTAGCACGCGTGGTGGTTCAAATGGTTGCAACTATCATATTTGTTGGACTACCAAGATAATTTTTGCAACAATTGTTATTTGGGGGAAACTATACAAAACGTTTTTAAAAAGTATATATTTTTTCAAACTATGGCTCCTTATTCTTTAAATGCAAACTGCAAACTGACACCAAAATAAATTATTATAATTAGTTCTCTATTTTGTGTATTTTGCGATATAATATGAAAAGTTTCACGTGAATGGGGCGGTAATGGTGACGGTTTTGATTGGTGTGGGTGTCTTTTCTTTTATGTATGATTTTTTTTTTTTTACTTAATATATTTATGCTACATAATATGTCCCCCAAGAGGTCATAAAAAGACCTTGGGGGACACTCACTTTTTTAAATTTTGCACTTTTTCATAAAAAGACTGTGGTGGGACAGTGAACACTCTTTTATTAAGCACTTTTTCCTTTTTATTTTATTTTTTAATTTATTTAGTTTTCAGATTTTTTTTGTCATTTTTTTACTTTTTTTTTAAATATATTTTTACCACATATTTTGTCCCCAAGAGGTCACTGAAAGACCTTTGGGAGACAATAAGTGACTTTTTTTTGTACTATTTCCACTGTAACTGGAGCATCCAAAGGAGCCCCAGTTACAGGGAAACCAGCCTGCTGCGGAGGCTTTGTACCAGGGCAGCGCTCCTCTGTTCCCGAGACACCCAGAGATCACGTGATCGCTGGGTCTACACTACAGAGCGCTCATAGAGGAGAAGGCAGAAGCGCTAATAAAGCGCTTCTGTCTTCTCCTCGGCTTCCCTGCTCTCACTAATAGCCGGGGACCCTTTTCGCTCCTGCTACAGTGCACGAGCAAAACCTGTGATCCATCCGCTGTGCGGCGCTCCGGGCAGAAACACAGCTGATTGCAGGATCAGCTGTGTTTCTGCCCAGCAGGGCGGGGGCCGCAAACCATGGCTCTGGGGGCCGCATGCGGCCCGCGGGCCGCAGGTTGTGCACCCCTGCTCTACACTGTGTAGGAGTTATACTGTTTATTGTACAGCATGGCACAGAGGTTATATTGTCCGGCATGGTGGAACCTCCATACATTTTATGTTCAGTATACAGTAATCCGCCTTGCCATCTATGCTTTGAATCTGGTTTTATATGTTACTTGGTTTTTGTACATTTACTTGCGTGTGCTAGTTGAGACCTGCTGTGATTGGGTTTTAGTTAGTTATTAAATGCTAACATGACAATTTTTTGGTTTTGCACATTATTGATGATTGTATTTCATGACTACTCTTTTAAGGGTATTGCCTTCCTTTATAGTGTAGTTCTCCTGTACCACTCTGCCTGCGACTTTTAGCCGTTTAAGCAGTAATTTACGATTTTCTTTTGCTCAAAATAAATCTTGTGTTAAGCATAAAAAAAAAATATATATATATACACTGCTCAAAAAAATAAAGGGAACACTTTAAAAACACATTGTAACTCCAAGTCAATCACACTTCTGTGAAATCAAACTGTCCACTTAGGAAGCAACACTGAGTGACAATCAATTTCACATGCTGTTGTGCAAATGGGATGGACAACAGGTGGAAATTATAGGCTATTAGCAAGACACCCCCAATAAAGGAGTGGTTCTGCAGGTGGTGACCACCTCAGTTCCAATGCTTCCTGGCTGATGTTTTGGTCACTTTTGAATGCTGGCGGTGCTTTCACTCTAGTGGTAGCATGAGACGGAGTCTACAACCCACACAAGTGGCTCAGGTAGTGCAGCTTATCCAGGATGGCACATCAATGCGAGCTGTGGCAAGAAGGTTTGCTGTGTCTGTCAGCGTAGTGTCCAGAGCATGGAGGCGCTACCAAGAGACAGGCCAGTACATCAGGAGACGTGGAGGAGGCCAACAACCCAGCAGCTGGACCGCTACCTCCGCCTTTGTGCAAGGAGGAACAGGAGGAGCACTGCCAGAGCCCTGCAAAATGACCTCCAGCAGGCCACAAATGTGCATGTGTCTGCTCAAACGGTCAGAAACAGACTCCATGAGGGCCCGACGTCCACAGGTGGGGGTTGTGCTTACAGCCCAACACCGTGCAGGACGTTTGGCATTTGCCAGAGAACACCAAGATTGGCAAATTCGCCACTGGCACCCTGTGCTCTTCACAGATGAAAGCAGGTTCACACTGAGCACATGTGACAGACGTGACAGAGTCTGGAGACTCCGTGGAGAACGTTCTGCTGCCTGCAACATCCTCCAGCATGACCGGTTTGGCATTGGGTCAGTAATGGTGTGGGGTGGCATTTCTTTGGAGGGCCGCACAGCCCTCCATGTGCTCGCCAGAGGTAGCTTGACTGCCATTAGGTACCGAGATGAGATCCTCAGACCCCTTGTGAGACCATATGCTGGTGTGGTTGGCCCTGGGTTCCTCCTAATGCAAGACAATGCTAGACCTCATGTGGCTGGAGTGTGTCAGCAGTTCCTGCAAGACGAAGGCATTGATGCTATGGACTGGCCCGCCTGTTCCCCAGACCTGAATCCAATTGAGCACATCTGGGACATCATGTCTCGCTCTATCCACCAACGTCATGTTGCACCACAGACTGTCCAGGAGTTGGCAGATGCTTTAGTCCAGGTCTGGGAGGAGATCCCTCAGGAGACCGTCCGCCACCTCATCAGGAGCATGCACAGGCGTTGTAGGGAGGTCATACAGGCACGTGGAGGCCACACACACTACTGAGCCTCATTTTGACTTGTTTTAAGGACATCAAAGTTGGATCAGCCTGTAGTGTTTTTTTCCACTTTAATTTTGAGTGTGACTCCAAATCCAGACCTCCATGGGTTGAAAAATTTGATTTCCATTTTTTTTATTTTTGTGTGATTTTGTTGTCAGCACATTCAACTATGTAAAGAACAAAGTATTTCAGAAGAATATTTAATTAACTCAGATCTAGGATGTGTTATTTTTGTGTTCCCTTTATTTTTTTGAGCAGTGTATATATATATATATATATATATATATATATATATATATGGTGAGACGGTTGCAAGTACTCTTCTGATATGATTACATCGAGCAGTTTTGATGGGGAGGGGGGGAGTTTTTTTGACACTCGCCCTGAGAGAAATTTTACCTAGAAACTGCACTGCAGCAATCATTCCCTCTGTATAAGGATGAGTGATCGCCACTATGATCATTCATTCCCATACATTTTTCTAGTTTGTTGGGTACACAGGGAAAGGAGCTGCCGAGTCACTGGGGAAGATTTACCAAAACTGGTGCAAAAGAAAACTGGCTCAGTTGCTCATAGCAACCAGTCCGGACCAGTCTTTTGTTTTCTACAGGAGGTCTGAAAAATGAAAGGTGGAATCCGATTGGTTGCTATGTTCAACTAAGCCAGTTTTCCTTTGCACCAGTTTTGATAGCCCCTCCCCCACCTATGATTTTCTATGTAATATCAAAAAAATTATCAGTTGCTTCTCAGGTTGTCGGTGACACATTTACATGAGCATGCAATAATTTGGCTATGTAAATGCCACCTTTTACATGGGCCGAGGATCAGGAGAATTATTGAGAATGCTTGTTCTCGATAATTTCGCCATGTAAAAGTGCTGTTGACCATCTGACGAACAAGCTAATGCGGCACCTGAAATCGCTTCTGGGCAGCAGGACTGTGTTACCAGGGTAGTGCTGCTGACAATGAATCTGTGTGGGGATGAAAGACTGCAGTTCATTCCCTAACATTGGAATGAGTTCAGGGGTTTTCTGGGCTGAAGATATTGATGACTTAGACCTCATCCACACGACCGTGGTTTGGGTCCGCATCCGAGCCGCGTTTTTGCGGTCGGATGCGGGCCCATTCACGTCATTGGGCCGCAAAAGATGTCCGCATCTGCAAGTCCGTTCCCCGATGCAAATAGAACATGTCCTATGCTTGTCCGTATCATGAACAAGGATAGGACTGCTCGATTGAGGGCTGGACGATCCGTTCCGCAAAATGCGCAATGCACCTGGCGGGTATCTGCAATTTGTGGACCGTAAAATGGACATGGTAGGGTGCATGAGACCTTATCCTCAGGATATGTCATTGATATCAGATCGGTGGGGATCTGACTCCTGACACCCCCGCAGGTGAAGATTTACTTGCATGCAGTGTAGTTGCAGTGCAGTGTAATTACAGCTTCCTCTCATTCATTTGAATGGGACAAACAGCTGTAATTACAGGTAAATACTGGAAAGGATGCAGTGCTCGCACACCACAGCGGCCCCTTCAAACAGCTGATCTGTGGGGGTGCCAAGAGTCAGACCCCTGCCGATCTGATATTGACTACCTTTAGGCTCCATTCACACGTCCGCAAAATGGGTCCGCATCCGTTCCGCAATTTTGCGGAACGGGTGTGGACCCATTCATTCTCTATGGGGACGGAATGGATGCGGACAGCACAGTGTGCTGTCCGCATCCGCATTTGCGGTGCGCAGCCCCGATTTTTGGTCCGCAGCTCCGCAAAAAGATAGAGCACGTCCTATTCTTGTCCGCAGCTTGCGGACAAGAATAGGCATTTAAATGGGGGTGCCGGGCTGGTGTGTTGCGGACCCGCAATTTGCGGGTCCGCAACACACCACGGACGTGTGAATGGAGCCTTAATGGGGTTGTCCAGCCTTTATTAAGTAATAACCTATCCTCAGGATTGGCCTCCTCTAGCTAATCAGCAGGGGTCCAAAACGACACTGATCAGAAGCCCCATCAGCCTCCTAGTGGAGGGAGCTGGTTACTACAGCACTGCTCCCACTGCAGTGGTAATCTCTGTCCACTACACAGGTCCAAAGAAAATAACTGGATGGAGACAGCAAGTCCCTTAGAACAAAACCTACAATGCAACAGCTCTCTGCAAACCAAATAAAGTACAAAAATGCATTATAATTGCTAATGCTATGCTTATAAATTAGAGATGCTTGGCAAACACATTTTGTACAAAATTATTTGAGCCCGTCTGCCACACGTCAAGGCGATCTCTGTAAGACGGGTTCCTAACACTAAATTCTACCTGTTATGTGCCATGACGGCTACCATGCAATTCAGGGAGCGGTGGCCATTTGGCACCAGGTAAGGTGTGGAGTGGGCCCGGCATGCATGTTGGTACCTGCATTCCTTGGATATAATGGAGGCCATTTTGGCACCAAAGATGATAAATATTTAAGTGGGCCCAGCATGCATGTGGAACCTACACTCCCTGAATTATATGGTAGCCGTCATGGCGCATAACAGGTAGAATTTTGTGTTAGGAACCCGTCTTACAGAGATCGCCTTGACGTGTGGCAGACGGGCTCAAATAATTTTGTACAAAATGTATTTGCCAAGCATCTCTAATTTATAAGCATAGCATTAGTAATTATAATGCATTTTTGCACTTTATTTGATTTGCAGAGTGCTGTTGCATTGTAGGTTTTGTTCTATGTTGTGTTTTCAGCCATAGCAACGTGCACCTGCGCACTGGGATGTGCTGACTGACCCCCTTGTACAGCAAGTCCCTTAGTATTGTTTTTTTCATTACAGGTGTGACTTTTGGGCTAAAAATCCTTTATCAAACATGTTTTAGGCTACTTTCACACTAGCATTAAAGTTTTCCGGTATTGAGGTCCGTCATAGGAGCTCAATACCGAAAAAAAAACGCTTCAGTTTTGTCCCCATTCATTGTCAATAGGGACAAAACTGAACTGAACAGAACGGAGTGCTCCAAAATGCATTCCGTTTAGTTGCGTTCCCAGACCGGAGAGCAAACCACAACATGCTGTATTTTGCTTTCCATCCAGGCATGCGGATGCAAGACGGATCCGCCTTTATCCCAATGCAAGTCAATGGGGACGGATCCGTTTTCTCTGCCACAATACAAAACGGATCCGTCCCCCATTGACTTTCAATGGAGTTCATGACGGATCCGTCTTGGCAATGTTAAAGATAATACAACCGGATCCGTTCATAACAGGTGCAGATTGTTGTATTATCAGTAACGGAAGCGTTTTTGCTGAACCCTGCCGGATCCAGTAAAAACACTAGTGTGAAAGTAGCCTTACTTTTTTCCACTACACAGCTTATCGGCCTGTAAAATTCTGGCACCAACAACAGCTGATTGGCATTGCAGGGTGTCGGACCCTGACAGCTAGCTCCTGAGAATAGGCCATCACTTAGTAAAAGCTGCACAACCTCTTTAAAGATTTTATGTGTTAGGGTGATCATTGGCACATTAAAATGGGGCAATTAAGGGTCCAGCAAAAAACGCTTCCGTTACTGATAATACAACCGTCTGCATCTGTTATTAACAGACCCGGTTGTATTATCTGTAACATTGCCAAGACGGATCCGTCATGAACTCCATTGAAAGTCAATAGAGGACGGATCCATTTTCTATTGTGGCCGTCTTGCTCCGCATTTCAGGACGGAAAGCAAACTGCAGCATGCTGCGGTTTGCTCTCCGGTATGAGAACGGAACACATTTTGGAGCACTCAGTTCTGTTCAGTTTTGTCCCCATTGACAATGAATGGGGACAAAACAGAAGCGTTTGTTTCTGGTATTGAGCCCCTATGATGGATCTCAATACCGGGAAACTTAAAGGGAACCTGTCACCCATAGCTCTGTGTGCTTTTATTGTGTTAAAAAAACGATTTTATAGATTTGTAAATGAACCTAAGATGAGTCCTGTCTCCTCCATGCTTCAGAGATGAGTCCAGCGTTCTCTGACTCTGGGCCCAGCCACACTCACTGTGAAGGAGCCCAGCACCGCCCCGCATCCTCCGATTCTCCTCCTTGCTCCCCGACGTCACAAAGCTAGAGAGCCATAATCTCGCAATGCACGAGCTAGCGCATGCGCAGTTCGCTACCTGAGGCTGATGCCAGCACAGGGAAGGAACACTATGCCAACACTGCGCATGTGCATCTCAAAATTACGGCGCTCTAGCTTTGTGGCGTTGGGGAGCAAGGAGATTCGGAGGATGCGGGGCGGTGCTGGGCTCCTTCACAGTGGGCGTGGCTGGGCTCCGGAAATGTTAGTAACAGCTCCTTGGGCTTCTTACTTGCCCCATTTACAAATATCTAAAATAGTTTTTTTACACAATAAAAGCACACAGAGCTATGGGGACTGGGTATTGCGGATGTGCTGGAGGCCATCTAGCAACCCATGTCCTCAGCTCTATACACACAATCCAAGTGACCGATTCCCTTTAAATGCTAGTGTGAAAGTAGCCTAAAGGGAACAAGTGTTCACATAAACATTTATGGTTCCCTCTCCTCAGCCCTGTAAAAGGGCCCGAAAGGAAGACTCTAGATGAGCGAGTTTCCGCTTATGAAATTCGTTCACACTTTAGGCTATGTTCACATCAGCGTTCAGCCTTTCCGTTCTCCTGCTCCGTTATAGGAGCAGGAGAACGGAAAGGACGGATTCGGCTCATAACTGAGCCGAGCGGAGCCTACGGACCTAATAGACCTCCATAGACTATAATGGGGTCCGTTAGGTTTCCGCTCAGAAGATGATTTTGGAGCGGAGACAAAAGTTGTGCATGCAGGACTTTTGTCTCCGCTCCAAAATCATCTTCTGAGCGGAAACCTAACGGACCCCATTATAGTCTATGGGGGTCTATTAGGTCCGTAGGCTCCGCTCAGTTATGAGCCGAATCCGTCCTTTCCGTTCTCCTGCTCCTATAACGGAGCAGGAGAACGGAAAGGCTGAACGCTGATGTGAACAAGGCCAAAGGTGAATTGCGTTATGGATTCCATTACCACGGACCATAACGCAATTCTATGACGGAATGCCTTTAGAGGCATTCCGTTATTCATTCCGTCATAATAGAAGTCTATGGGCTGCAAAACGGATCCGTCCCATTTCCGTTATGTGTGGAGAATCCATAACACAATTCACCTTTTACCAACAAACGAATTGTGAACGAATTTCTAAATCTGAAATTGGCTCATCTCTAGAAGCCTCATTCACACTGCCAGGATGCGGCTGTATTTCCGCTGACACGGACTGTAGGGTTCAATGATCTATGAAGGTGCCAGGACGCGGAAAGCCTCCCCCTACAGCAGCGCTCTTTCCGTCACCTACGTAAGCTTACGTGTAGTCACGTGGGATGCCGTCAGGTGACCGCAACAACTCCTCCATCACGTGACTGGAGTGGAGGGGAACATGGCGGTGGAAGACGAGCAGGAAGCTTTGCTCCCCGAGAGTGATGATGGCTCCTCCAGCAGTGTACCCCGGCGGCGGATGCCGGCCATCTGTGACCCCAGCAGGTTCGCTCACCGGATCGTGGTGCTGATGCTGATGTGTTTCCTGGGCTTCGGTGAGTGAGCAGCCTGCGGAAGTGTGTACTGCTGGAAGGCGCTGGGCTCAGTGCTTGTCCTAGGACTGACTTATGGACATATCATGTGTCTGCCAGCTGGAGCCCCGCTGACCCTGAGAATGGGGGGTGTCTGCCAGCTGGAGCCCCACTGATCCTGAGAATGGGGGGTGTCTGCCAGCTGGAGCCCCACTGATCCTGAGAATGGGGGTGTCTGCCAGCTGGAGCCCCACTGACCCTGAGAATGAGGGGTGTCTGCCAGCTGGAGCCCCGCTGACCCTGAGAATGGGGGTGTCTGCCAGCTGGAGCCCCACTGACCCTGAGAATGAGGGGTGTCTGCCAGCTGGAGCCCCGCTGACCCTGAGAATGGGGGTGTCTGCCAGCTGGAGCCCCACTGACCGTGAGAATGGGGGTGTCTGCCAGCTGGAGCCCCGCTGACCGTGAGAATGGGGGTGTCTGCCAGCTGGAGCCCCGCTGACCCTGAGAATGGGGGTGTCTGCCAGCTGGAGCCCCACTGACCCTGAGAATGAGGGGTGTCTGCCAGCTGGAGCCCCGCTGACCCTGAGAATGGGGGTGTCTGCCAGCTGGAGCCCCACTGACCCTGAGAATGAGGGGTGTCTGCCAGCTGGAGCCCCACTGACCGTGAGAATGGGGGTGTCTGCCAGCTGGAGCCCCGCTGACCGTGAGAATGGGGGTGTCTGCCAGCTGGAGCCCCGCTGACCCTGAGAATGGGGGTGTCTGCCAGCTGGAGCCCCGCTGACCCTGAGAATGGGGGTGTCTGCCAGCTGGAGCCCCGCTGACCGTGAGAATGGGGGTGTCTGCCAGCTGGAGCCCCGCTGACCCTGAGAATGGGGGTGTCTGCCAGCTGGAGCCCCGCTGACCCTGAGACTGGGGGTGTCTGCCAGCTGGAGCCCCGCTGACCCTGAGACTGGGGGTGTCTGCCAGCTGGAGCCCCGCTGACCCTGAGACTGGGGGTGTCTGCCAGCTGGAGCCCCGCTGACCCTGAGACTGGGGGTGTCTGCCAGCTGGAGCCCCGCTGACCCTGAGACTGGGGGTGTCTGCCAGCTGGAGCCCCGCTGACCCTGAGACTGGGGGTGTCTGCCAGCTGGAGCCCCGCTGACCCTGAGACTGGGGGTGTCTGCCAGCTGGAGCCCCGCTGACCCTGAGACTGGGGGTGTCTGCCAGCTGGAGCCCCGCTGACCCTGAGACTGGGGGTGTCTGCCAGCTGGAGCCCCGCTGACCCTGAGACTGGGGGTGTCTGCCAGCTGGAGCCCCGCTGACCCTGAGACTGGGGGTGTCTGCCAGCTGGAGCCCCGCTGACCCTGAGACTGGGGGTGTCTGCCAGCTGGAGCCCCGCTGACCCTGAGACTGGGGGTGTCTGCCAGCTGGAGCCCCGCTGACCCTGAGAATGGGGGTGTCTGCCAGCTGGAGCCCCGCTGACCCTGAGAATGGGGGTGTCTGCCAGCTGGAGCCCCGCTGACCCTGAGAATGGGGGTGTCTGCCAGGCCCTCACTGATCCTGAGAATGGGGGTGTTCCCAGCAGAGTGCAGTCACTTTCCATAACAGCCAGGCACTTGCTTATTACTGTAACCTCCGACATGCATGGCCACGTGGTCAGTGAGGGGCACTGCTGTCGTGCCCCCCACATCACACTTATATGGCACATCCAGTTTACAGCAACCAGTCCTGTTATTTGCTGCAGTGTGTCATGGAGTGTGATCAGGGTGCTCAGCGCGTTCTTCTCTTCTAACCACCGCCACAAACTCAATGTTAAGTGGTCTCCCCACAATGGACGTTTATCACCCATCTACAATAATGGCGGTATGTCTGATCGGACATTGATCTCTAGAATGGGGGTCCTAAGCCTCCTATTCCATCGCTGTGTGACTGTAGTGAGGAAGAGCTTGGTTGGAGCATCCAATGTCTATGGGCCCCACAGACGGCCCCACAGACACTGGATGTAGTGGCAGGGTGCGTATTAGAGCTCCTCTCACTGCACTGAAAGGGCCAGCCAGTGAACATGTCCTAATGCTTGGACCTGTCAATCAAAGTGCAGAGGGCTGTGTCATTCCAAGCTCCTTCAGTAGTGTAAATATGCGGCACACGGAATATTCTTTGCAATTTCAAGGTAATTTTATTTAGTGGTTTTCACAATAAAAGGTTCATGATCCAGTTTATAGGAAATTAAATGTTGCGTAACCAATATCCATATGTGAGCCGGACGTTTCGGTCCATAGGGACCTTCTTCAGCGGCTTGGAGTTTCTATGGTCAGAGATGAAGGGATCCAGATATCCTCAGCCACCCCCGCCCATCAGCTGGTTGAAGAGAAGGGGGCCCTCTTGCCAGCGCAGCCTTCCCTTCATTGTTTGCTCGCCGTCGATATCGCAGCGTCAAGCAGGTGTAATTACAGGAAGCGTCCCATTCACGTCTACGGGACAGCTTGTTTCCATTCATGCCTATAGGACGGCTTGTAACTACACCTGCTCTGTGATGTCGGCGACGGGCAGGTAAACAATGAAGAAAAGGCTGCTCGGCAGGGGTGCCGCGTGTCAGACCCCCACGATCAGGTATTGATGAGGTCAACAATATTAAAATCCTGGAAAAACCCTTTAATACACAGAAATAGACCCTAGTGGCTCGTGATTGGCTCCAAAGGCAGGGTTTGTCTCCTGGATCTTTGGGGCCCATTATGGTCTCAGAACCTGGGCTCTCTGGTGGGCTCTCTGGTGGGCTAGTCTGGCTGCTAGGATTTTCCCTGTCGGGAGCCACGGTAAATGGGAAGTCTGGCCGCTTTCTGGGTGTAGTCATTTGGTAATTTTATTTTTTTTACTTTCTGAAGAAATCTTTTTTTATTTAGCAGGATTTCCCAGGAGTTAGGAATGTCTTTATGTTCTCAGGGACATCAGACTGGATTACCCGGGAGCAAGCTGATGCAAGTTACTAATGCTGTTAGCGGGATTAGCCGCGTGCTTTCTTTATGGAGATGTACGCGTCACCCCAGAGTACTTTCAGGCCGCACACACTTTATTATAATTTTTTAGTTTGTTTTTACATATAATATGGTTTGTGTAATCCAGCTGCGTATCATCCGTGCATGTAGCTCATTGATGTTCCCCAATTATACACACTATAACTTAAACATATTTTTTATTAATTATCCATTAAAATATAGAAAAGTGAACCAAAAAATAGAGTAGAAATATAAACCCCTTCCCCCTTTTTATTAACCGGTGGTGTGCACGAGGCCTTATCTGTATATGGATGTTGCCTCTGGCAGTGTTTGCCTCGTCCAGAATGGATGTTCTGCTTTTACTGTTCTGTTCTGCTTTTACTGTTCTGCTCTAAGAGTTTTCTGTTTCTTTTCTTTAGGGAGTTACTTTTGCTATGACAACCCGGCGGCTCTGCAGACTCAGGTTCAGCTGGTAAGTGCTCGCTTTCTACAAGAGGGAAGTGAAACAAGTTGAGGACATGCTGGTTATCTTCTTCTCATTTGAGACGTCTTCTATGTGGCATTTGGAGCAAGTCCTGCTGACAGAACAGACATGCTTATTCGGGAGACTTCCTTCCCCCTGCGTGTTCTTAATTACCAGAAATTGAACCCAGATTTGGGGAAAAAAGGAATCGATTCCAAAACAAATCTTCTCAACTTGTTTCATTTCCCACTAAAGTGCGGTTCCAATGCTTTTTTGGGCAATTAGAGAGGAGCTGTCACCTCTCCTGACATAAATACAACAATCCTGCAGCCTGTGCGCCATTACTTTATTATTCCTGCTAGAAGTTAGGAATAAATTGCTGACAATTTGCAGTGAAGATCCAAATGGTGAAACCAATTAGTTACTGACATCATTGATTGGATAATGTCGACCTGTGCTGGGACCCCCCCCCCCCCCCCCCCCAAACTGGTACTTCATTGTTAATTCCCAGTAGGAATAATAAAGGGATGGCACATCATAGTCATAAGAATAGATGCTCCAGAACTGTTATTAAATGGGGAATGCAAGTAGTTACAAAAACAGACATGTCGGGAGAGGCGACAGGTCCTCTTTAACCCCTTCAGGGCAGTCGTTGTACTTGTATGGCAGATGCCTGGACTTTAAAGATGACACACAAGACAGATAACGAGATGTTTAACCCTTCAGATGCCGGGGTCAGTTTCGACATGGCATCTGAGAGATTTTTTTCCAGGAGCGCTGTGCTCCTGGGGTCCGAACGGCTTCCCCGTGCTGAGTTTGGTTGGTATGACCGCTTTGGGCCTTCTGAAGGCTCCGTGGCTTTTAATAGCACACTTCCTATGGCGCACAACATCATATGCAATATTAAATGGTGCCGTTAGAAAGTACAACCTGTCCCGCACAGCCTCATATGCTATATGAACAGGAGAATAAATATCAAGTTATGGCTCCAGGAAGGCAGGGATTTAAAAATGGAACCAAAAAGGAAAATTGCTGCGTCTCAAGGGGTTACAGAGGACCTGTCCCCGCGCCTGATGGGTCTGTGTTACTACTGAATTCTATTCCTCATGCATTAATGATTCCGCATCCTCTTTTCTTCTAACTCTATATTGTGTTGATCCTCTGCTATTGCTACTAGACGTTTCTGAATAGTATTCTACTGGGTGTTACCAAGTGAGTGTGTGCTCCTGCCCATCAGTGCTGCCAGTGTGAGACCGTAAAAGGGAAGCCATAACGCCCAGGAGCAATAGCTGGGGAACGGAACCACATAGAGCTTTATGTAAAGATGCTACAGTATCGTTATTCCATGGGCAATAAATCAACAGTTTGCTATATTTACCATGTTTGCTTTTACAATTTTTGAAATGTATTTTCTTTTCTTTCCGTAGGACATGAAGGTGAACACAGCGAATTTCATGCAGTTGTATGCCTTTTATTCCTGGCCCAATGTCGTACTTTGCTTCTTTGGAGGGTTTCTCATTGACCGAGTGTTTGGAATTCGGTATGTTATTTTTAAGAACTCTTACACAATGTTTCTTCTTTTCTTATTCTTTGGTATTGTACTTAAGGAGGTGAGGTTTAGCTTCTTAAATGGGATTTAGAAGCAATACATCGGAGTTAATACTTTATTCCATCCATCCTCAAGAAGCTACATGGTATGCATGTTTATGGTGACTGTAACTCCTATTCCTAGAGTGCACATTCATTTTAAAGGGGTTTTCTGGGAGTTTTTTTTTTACTGATGACCTATATTCTGGATAGTGCCACGTGTCTGATCGGTGGGGGTCTGACAAATGGGGACCCCGCTGATCAGCTGTTTCAGGAGGCATCGGCACGCGCAGTATCGTGCGGCCATCTTCAGCTTTCCCTAGACCAAGTGATGCCAAGTTCATTGGTCTAGGTCAGGGATGCTCAACCTGCGGCCCTCCCACCATGCCCTGCCATAGGCTAATAGCTGTAAGCTGTCCAGGCATGCTGGGAGTTGTAGTTTTGTAACATCTAGAGGGCCGCAGGTTGAGCATCTCTGGTCTATGTGCAGCCCAGCCCCATTGAGGTGAATGCAGCTGAGATGCAATACCAAAAACAGCTGCTGGTCAGTGTACAGCGCTGTGCTTGGTGAGCTGATAGAAGGCAGCGGCGTTACTGCAAGCACCGATGCCTTCTCAAACAGCTGATCTGTGGGGTTGCCGGGTGTCGGACCCCCACTGGTCAGATACTGATCTATCCTGAGGATACATCATCAGTATAAAAAAAAACTCTCGGAAAACCCCTTTAACTGACTCTTAGAAACACTCACAGATAGGTAATATTGAAGCATTATGGGGTCATTTATCAAACTGGTGTAAAGTAGAACTGGCTTAGTTGCCCATAGCAACCAGTCGGATTCATTTTGGACAGCTCCTTTGGAAAATGTAAGGAGGAATCTGATTGCTATGGGTAACTAAGCCAGTTCCACTTTACCCCAGTTTGATAAATGACCCCCTATATATTTAAATATGCAGAAATGATCATTTGAAATATTTTGTTTTCTATTTACAGGTTAGGAACTATTATATTCAGCCTGTTTGTCTGTGCAGGGCAGGTAAGTAGTAGTAGTAATAATAATAATAATAATGTTTTCCCTCACGGATCATGAGAACGGGAGTCCTGCATCCCCTATTTTGAATGATGTGTCAGTCACTCATGTACACTGCTGCTCCTTGCAGCCTCTATGGTACGCATAGCGATGGCTACACGCATATGGCTGATGTCGGTTCTTTAAATGTGTTCCCCAGGAATTAAAAAAATTAAGAAATTTCTGAAAATACTTAAATATTACGTTATTATAAATATATTGCCAAATACTTTTTATTAGTTATAATGGCTTGTTGTGTCTGGGGAGCAATCATAAGAAGAAATAAAATGGCCGCTGTCCTATTAGTACACACAAAACCTGTCCTAATCGCACATGATGACAAGTTACTTCACAGCACTAAGGTAAAGAGCTGCCTCTTCTCCTCTCTGCTCTACTTGTCAGGGATTATGATACGGAATACAGCTGATAAGATCTTCAGCTGAATCTCTGTAGGAATGGAGTTTATGAGGAGGTGAGCTTGTGACTAATGGGCAGCAGCACTTGTCTGCAGTCCTCTCTGTACTTCATGTCTCCTCATGAACTAAATTCCCCAGAGATTCAGCTGTATTCAGTATCATATGGATATGTAAAAAAATTTCTAGTATTAAAACACAAGAAAAACTATGAAAATGTGGTATTGCTGTAATCATATTGACCCAGAGCGTGAAGGTCACAGATCAGTTTTACCACAAAGGGAATGCCATAAAAACGAAACCCATAAAACTAAGTTGGAATCAAATTTTTATTTCCA
This sequence comes from Bufo bufo, assembly GCF_905171765.1. Classification (NCBI taxonomy): domain Eukaryota; kingdom Metazoa; phylum Chordata; class Amphibia; order Anura; family Bufonidae; genus Bufo; species Bufo bufo. The sequence goes on from NC_053392.1 coordinate 182,226,840, forward strand.
ATTCCACACCACTTGCCACTACATTGTTTGCAATATTACAGGGTTCCTTTAGAAAGTACGACTTTCTAATATAATCCCACATAAAACAATCCCTTATACGGCTATGTGAACAGAAAATGAAAATAGAGAATTGCTTCATCAGGCCAGAGTCAAACATGGCTCCATTGAAGAACATCACAAAAATCCAGACTCCGTATACCGTATAAGCATGAGCCTCTGTGCCGTATATGGTACACAGGATTTTCTACAATGCAGTTCGCTGCCATGTAACAGCTGGCTTCTGACCATGTACAGTCACGCCACGTGACATATGAGACAAATTATAATCTTAATATCCTTTATATTTAAGCAGTCAGAAAAGGATGCTCACTGTTTCTTTAAAAGGGTTCTGCAGTTTGTTTAAACTGATGATCTATCCTCTGGATAGATCATCAGCATCTGATCGATGGGGATCTGACATCTGGGACTCCCGCCGATCAGCTGTTTGAGAAGCCAGCGGCGCTCTAGCAGCGCCGCGGCCTTCTCGCTGTTTACTGCTGGCCCAGTGACGTCACGACTAGTATCACTGGCCTGGGCGGGGCTTAGCTCCGTTCACTTGAATGGAGCTTAGCCCCGCCCAGGCCAGTTAATACAAGTCGTGACGTCACTGGGCCAGCGGTAAACAGTGGGAAGCTAGAGCGCCGCTGCCTTCTCAAACAGCTGATCGGCGGGGGTCCCAGATGTCGGATCCCCATCGATCAGATGCTGATGATCTATCCAGAGGATAGATCATCAGTTTAAACAAACTGCAGAATCCCTTTAATACTGTATGTATACATCTTCATAGCACTTCTGAATTCTACCTTTCAGGTCATATTTGCGGCAGGTGCCCTCTTCAATGCTTTCTGGCTAATGGAAGCTGGTCGACTAGTATTTGGGTGAGCAGATATCAATTTCAAAATTGTGTGTTTTTAGCACAACCCATTGGGGCAGATTTATTGATGAACAGGTGTGGTTTAGTGTTAAAGGGTGTAGCTTACTGGAAAGGGGCATCTGTCCCCCCGATGTTGGACTGTTATCTGCAGTAATACATGAGTACTGCAGATAAGGACTCCAGATCACAATTTTTTATTTTCCTACCACTTTCAACACTCAACCGCTACACTGAATTACAGGACTGCTGTGCTATGCTAACACAATGGAGAGCACTCATGTGCGCATGCACAGCAGTCCTGACGGTGTGTTTCAGTACAGCTTAGAGCACTGATGGACACTGGGTAACCAGGGGCGGTAGGGAAATAAAACAATAGTGATCTGCAGTATGTTGTATTACTGTAGATAATGGTCTAATATCGGGGTGATAGATTCCCTTTAAGATGCTACAATGTGTGCCACAATTCCAAAGCAAAGTAAACTAACTAATAGGTGATATAGGTTCGCACTAGACCGTCTTGGGGCCCATGTGTTGTCAGCCTCCCATTGTTTATAAAGGAAGTAGGGCTCATCTCAGGCCATTTACATATAGGGTAGGCAGATTTTGGCAATGAATTACACAGTAAGGGGGCAACTGGCAAGGTCAATTTGAGGCTCACCAAGTAGATAATAAGTATAAGCAGAATTGGCTTTTGGTTGTGGGGAGTTAAAGTGGGTGACGGGTTCCCTTTAACAACTCCCGGACCACTCATTTAATGGGCTAATTGTCGTAATGGGACCCTACCTCTTTGAGTTAGATTTGAGAGCAGCGGACAGCAGCGGCCACGTGTTACACGGATTCACACTGCATTGCCGCTGCAGCATAAAAAGTGTTGTAAAGTAGGAACGGTTTAATGGTATAAATTCTAGTAATATGTTTTCTCCATCGTATGTTGGAATCGTAATGTAGTGGAATTTATTTCAGTTTTTTGAGTGAAAGGCATAAGAAGATACAAAAGAGAAGTGTCGATCTCTCCTGTATACTTCTTCTTAGTTTTGGATCCATACCTGGCTTTGGCTCACAATCTGCCTGTGTGATTCCAGCTGTACTATACCTGCACTGGGTAGAAGAAGAATATTCCTCTTTAGGCTCCATTCACACGTCCGCAAAATGGGTCCGCATCCGAGCCGCAATTCTGTGGAAAGGTTGCGGACCCATTCATTCTCTATGGGGACGGAATGGATGCGGACAGCACACAGTGTACTGTCCGCATTTGCGGTGCGCGGCCCCGATCTTTGGGTCCGCAGCTCCGCAAAAAGATAGAGCATGTCCTATTCTTGTCCGCAGCTTGCGGACAAGAATAGGCATTTCTATGGAGGTGCCGGGCTGGTGTGTTGCGGACCCGCAATTTGCGGGTCCGCAGCACACCACGGACGTGTGAATGCAGCCTTAGTATGAAAAGCTCCACAACTGTAGTGTTCACGTCCAATGTTTCTTTCAGGATTGGTGGGGAATCGCTTGCTGTTGCGCAGAATACATATGCTGTAAGCTGGTTCAAAGGAAAGGAGCTGAACCTGGTGTTCGGATTGCAGCTCAGCATGGCCCGAGTGGTGAGTTCAGTGAATCAGACCATCACTAGCTTATTGATCAGCGTACACACTATAATCAGTATACCTGTGATTAAAGGGGTCGTCCCGCTTATCAGGTAGAGAAACTGAATACAAGCCACTTACTAATGTACTGTGATTGTCCATATTGCCTCCTTTGCTGGCTGGATTCATTTTTCATCACATTATACACTGCTCGTTTCCATGGTTACAGACCACCCTGCAATCCAGGAACGGTGGCCGTACTTGCACAATATAGGTAAAAGCGTTGGCTGAGACAATGGGAGAGCACATAGGGATGCATATGCAGCAGCTTCCATCCCAACCACCTCGTATCTGCTCTACAGCAGTGGTCATGCAGGACAGCCACCATTCTGTCTGGTGGTTCTTCTGAATATGACTGCCCAAAGCATTATATTGGTCAGCACAGCAACATATAATACCTAAGAAATTCCCTTATTAATGTTACAGCAATTGCAACTACTTGAAAGTACATTTCTAGACCTTTACTAATGCAGGTACCTCAATTACCCTGAGCGCCTATTCATTAAAGGCCAGCAGCAAGAGCTCTCAGCAAATTACCATCTTAGACCACCATACAATGGGATCAACCATTTGACTTCAGTCTCATTTAGGCTACTTTCACACTCGTTTGTAATATCTTTAACATAGCCAAACGGATCAGTCTTGAACGCCATTGAAAGTCAATGGGGGACGGATCCGTTTTCTCTTGTGCCATATTGTGTCAGTGAAAGCATTGTCAGGCGGACACCAAAACGCTGCAAGCAGCGTTTTGGTGTCCGCCTCCAGAGCGGAATGGAGACGGAACAGAGACAAACTGATGCATTCTGAACGGATCCTTTTCCATTCAGAATGCATTAGGGCAAAACTGATCCGTTTTGGACGCTTGTGAGAGCCCTGAATGGAGCTTACAAACGGAAAGCCAAAACGCCAGTGTGAAAGTAGCCTTACCCGAAGGCCAGTGCTGCAAGCAGAATTCTTCTTTTTTATATGGAACACTGAAGTCTTCAGTTGTCACTGCCACTTTACACACACAAATATCTTTTGTAAAGGCTCATGCACACGACAGTATTTTGCGTTCAGTATACTGTCCGTTTTTTGAGTTCAGTATGCGGTACATATACTGAACCATTCATTTCAATGGTTCAGCAAAAAAAACTGAAGTGTCTCCGTGTGCATTCCGTTTCAGTATTTCCGTACCGTGAAAAGATAGAACATGTCCTATTCTTGTCTGCAAATCACGGTGCTTGGCTCTTTTCAAGTCAATGGGTCCGCAAAACGGAACACATACGGAAATGCATCCGTATGTCTTCCGTATCCGTTCCGTTTTTGCGGAACCATCTATTGAAAATGTTATGCCCAGCCCAATTTTTTCTATGTAATTACTGTATACTGTATATGGCATACGGAAAAGAAATGGAAACACAACGAAAACAAAAAATGAAACAACGGATCCATAGAAAAAGGACCGCAAAACACTGAAAAAGCTATACTGTCGTGTGCATGAGCCCTTAAAGGAACTTTGCTTTCTAGTTGCGAATATGGTATATATGAAGGAGTTGGCCAGAAATTGAAACTTATCACCTATCTTGCAGATAGGTAATAAGTGTCTGATCAATGAGGACCCCACTGCTGGAATCCACACCAGAGTGCTGGTCTAGCACACCGTCACTCCAGTCACACTCTATGGGGCTGATCTGCGATACAAAGCACAGCCGCTATACAATGTACAGAGCTGTGCTTGTTAAGCTGTGAGGAGCTCCGGTGAGTGCAGCGGCTTCCTCAAACGGCTGATCGGCAGGACCCCAACCAATCTATCTGTGATGATAAAGAGATAACTGCAGTAAAGTGATCTGTACAGTTCAAGACGTGGCCACTGTAAAAACTGCAGGATTTAAAGGGATTCTGTCACCAGATTTAACCCTATTAAGCTAGCTGACATTAGTGATGTGCTAATGTCAGCTAAACCTAACTAGCCTATTCCTACTTTCATCTATGCCCCCGTTACGCCAGAAATCTAACTTTTATAATATGCTAATTAGCCTATAGGAGCAGGGGGGCGTTGTTCCTGCTCCTAGAGGCTCCGTTCTCCCACCCTTGTCACCTCCCTCCAAGTCCTGATTGACAGGACCAGGCAGCGCTCGCATCTGTCTGTCAGCCCTCTGCTCTGGTGAAATCTCGCGCCGTTCAGTTTTCGGCGCAGGCGCGGTGAGGAAGCTGGCAGCCTGCTCCTAGAGGCTAATTAGCATATTATAAAAGTTAGATTTCTGGCGTAAAGGGGGCATAGATAAAAGTAGGAATAGGCTAGTTAGGTTTAGCTGATATTAGCACATCACTGTCAGCCAGCTAAATAGGGTTAAAGGGATATTCCCATCTTGCTAAATCAGCCTGAGCTGCAGTTACAGCAGAATTCACTTCCTGGTTTCCTGCAGCTAAGGCTGGGCGGGCTTAGGCAGCTAGAGTGAAGGCCGGCCACACCTCCTTATGACATCACTCTGAGAGCTGAGTCCTGCTGCTAGTTCATGTGAAGAGTATGACTCATCAGTCTGGCAGCCTGCAGTGTGTATGAGGGGAATGATCAACAGAGAGCCATGTGAAGTGAGCTCAGTGTACAGTAACACGTGGCTGTTCTGCAGTTTTACACACAAAATCTAAGTCTGATCTTTTACAAACCCATTCTGTGCATCAAAAACTATAATTCCATATTATACATTAGCTCAAAAGCTTGACCAACCCCCACCCCCCAGCACTGATGCAGATTTGTTTCCCTTACTGCTGTACTCCAGTTGTGTATAAACCTTACACTATGTATCTTTATAGATGCATATACAGCTCAGCTACATGTGTCTTCTCCAGTCCCCTAACATCACTTAGGCTGAATGGCTTCCTATACAGCCCTGCTACATCTTTATTCTACTCCTCCGCTAGCACTGGGTCTGAAAAGTTACATATACAGCTCTGCTACATCTTTCTGTTTATCTCTCCAACCAGCACTGTGTCAGAACAGCCGCATATTAAGCTTTGCTACATGTTTCTTTCTTCCACCAGCATTGATGCTGACCCGCAACATATACAGCTCTGCTACATCAGTTTCTCGCTTCCACCTGCATTGATGCTGACCCGCAACATATACAGCTCTGCTACATCTGTCTATTCCCTTCCCCACTAGAACTATGGCTGAACAGCAGCATATTCAGCTCTGCCACATCCATCAGCCCCCATATGCCTCAAACAGCCCCACCCATATGCCTCAAACAGCCCCACCCATATGCCTCAAACAGCCCCGATCAGCCCCCAATATGCATCAAACAGCCCCCAATATGCATCAAACAGCCCCCAATATGCATCAAACCGCCTCATACAGCCCCCATATGCCTCAAATAGCCCCCCATCAGCCCCCATATGCCTCAAATAGCCCCCCATATGCCTCAAATAGCCCCCCCATCAGCCCCCATATGCCTCAAATAGCCCCCCATCAGCCCCCATATGCCTCAAATAGCCCCCCATCAGCCCCCATATGCCTCAAATAGCCCCCCATCAGCCCCCATATGCCTCAAATAGCCCCCCATCAGCCCCCATATGCCTCAAATAGCCCCCCATCAGCCCCCATATGCCTCAAATAGCCCCCCATATGCCTCAAATAGCCCCCCCATCAGCCCCCATATGCCTCAAATAGCCCCCCATCAGCCCCCATATGCCTCAAATAGCCCCCATATGCCTCAAATAGCCCCCATCAGCCTCAAATAGCCCCCATCAGCCTCAAATATTCCCCCCCATCAGCCTCAAATATTCCCCCGCATCAGCCTCAAATATTCCCCCGCATCAGCCTCAAATATTCCCCCCCATCAGCCTCAAATATTCCCCCCCATCAGCCTCAAATATTCCCCCCCATCAGCCTCAAATATTCCCCCCCATCAGCCTCAAATATTCCCCCCCATCAGCCTCAAATATCCCCCCCCCCCCATCAGCCTCAAATACCCCCCCCCATCAGCCTCAAATATCCCCCCCCCATCAGCCTCAAATATTCCCCCCATCAGCCTGAAATAGCCCCCCATCAGCCTGAAATAGCCCCCCCATCAGCCTGAAATAGCCCCCCCCCCATCAGCCTGAAATAGCCCCCCCCCCATCAGCCTGAAATAGCCCCCCCCCATCAGCCTGAAAAAGCCCCCCCCCATCAGCCTGAAATAGCCCCCCCCCATCAGCCTGAAATAGCCCCCCCCCCATCAGCCTGAAATAGCCCCCCCCCCATCAGCCTGAAATAGCCCCCCCCCCATCAGCCTGAAATAGCCCCCCCCCCATCAGCCTGAAATAGCCCCCCCCATCAGCCTGAAATAGCCCCCCCCCATCAGCCTGAAATAGCCCCCCCCATCAGCCTGAAATAGCCCCCCCCATCAGCCTGAAATACCCCCCCCCCCATCAGCCTGAAATAGCCCCCCCCCATCAGCCTGAAATAGCCCCCCCCCATCAGCCTGAAATAGCCCCCCCCCATCAGCCTGAAATAGCCCCCCCCATCAGCCTGAAATAGCCCCCCCCATCAGCCTGAAATAGCCCCCCCCCCACCAGCCTGAAATAGCCCCCCCCCATCAGCCTGAAATAGCCCCCCCCCATCAGCCTGAAATAGCCCCCCCCCCCATCAGCCTGAAATAGCCCCCCCCCATCAGCCTGAAATAGCCCCCCCCATCAGCCTGAAATAGCCCCCCCCCCATCAGCCTGAAATAGCCCCCCCCCCCATCAGCCTGAAATAGCCCCCCCCCCCATCAGCCTGAAATAGCCCCCCCCCCCCATCAGCCTGAAATAGCCCCCCCCCCATCAGCCTGAAATAGCCCCCCCCCCCCATCAGCCTGAAATAGCCCCCCCCCCCCATCAGCCTGAAATAGCCCCCCCCCCCCATCAGCCTGAAATAGCCCCCCCCCCCCATCAGCCTGAAATAGCTGCCCCCCCCCCCATCAGCCTGAAATAGCTGCCCCCCCCCCCCATCAGCCTGAAATAGCTGCCCCCCCCCCCCCCCCCCATCAGCCTGAAATAGTTTTTTTTTTTTTTTTATTATATATATTTAGTAAAAATTTATTGGGGGACATTTAATAGAATAAATTGATTAAACAAATGGGAATACCCCTTTAAATCTGGTGACAGAATCCCTTTAATAGTTTTTGTTTAAATATAGATATTGACATGGAAAATTAAAAATAACCACCAAAAATTCTTTAAAATGTATTTACCATAAACAACATGATTTAAACAATAGGTCATTTTCTGATGACACATTCCCTTTAAGCTTTCTGCTACTTTCCTGTTGAGACACATTCCAGGTCTTCCGTAGCATTGACTGTATTCTCCAATAGGTATGTACTTAGTGGAGATACGTAAAGCACACTACTCGGTGTTCTTCCAGTCTTAATAAATCAACCTTTTAAATGGTGTCCTTTTTGTTTCAGGGCAGTACTGTAAACATGAACATCATGGGACTGGTGTATGAGCGGATAAAGGATGCTATGGGCTCTGCTGGTCATACAACACTTGGCATAACCCTCATGATTGGTAAATCTTTTCTTTTATAAAATACACAGCATATGGTCGTCTTTGTTTGGGACTTAAGGGGAACCTGTCATCAACTTTCTGCTGACCGTACTGAGGGCAGTATGAAGTAGTGACAGAAATGCTGATTTCAGCGTGTGTCACTCATGAGCTAATAGTAAGTGGTTGCTGAGAACCAGCATCATAATGATTGCAGCCCAGGCCTTGAAAAGAGTCAAATCTACCTGAGAAGAGTCCTGGTTATTATAGTCTCCTGCTCTCTCACCCATCTGCTGATGATTGGCAGTTCTCTTCTAGAGAGAAAGGGAGAAAACTAGGTAGAAGTCAGGCATCAGCAGGTGAGCAAGAAGTCATGAATAACCAGGACTCTTCTCAGGTGGCCGGGACTCTTTTCCAGGCCCAGTCTGCAATGATTGTGATGTTGGTTCTTGGCAACCACTTACTTTTAACTTATAAATGACAGAATGCTGAAATCAACTCACCTGTCTCTACTTTATTCTGCCATTAGTATGGGCAGCATAAAGGTGATGACAGGTTCACTTTAAAGGGGTTCTCCAAGAGTATAAAATGTCCCATCATGTGCCGGGCACCCCACATGGAATATACTTACCCCGGTCCCAGCGCCGCCGCTGCTCCCTGCACACTTGTCGCCGCCTGCCATTGGCTGCTCTCCCCGACACCGGATGTTTTCATCCGTGCACAGGGAGAAGCAGCAGCGGCTCTGGCCTCTACATACCTTTGGCGGATCCACCACCGCTTCGAAGGCCTCATGCACACGGCCGTTGTGCGGCCGTTCCGTGCATTGGGGACCGCAATTGCGGCCCCCAATTCACGGGCAGCATCCGTGCAGCGGGCTGGACCCATTCAACTTGAATGGGTCCGTGGTCAGTCCGCACCGCAAAAAAAATATGACATGTCACTTTTTTATACCTGGCGTGAGCAGGGAAAAATCGCAGATTGCGGCACAAAAGACCTTTGCTCCACAATCTGCACCATAAATATGCCTGATACCCCCAAGCTCTCACTGCTGAACTAGGGAGCCTACATCTTGCTTTGTGCTGAGCAATGTGGTTATCAAAGTAAGAACACCGGCCTCACCAAGTCTAAGATATCTGTCTAATATTGTATTCAGTTTGAAATGTGAAATATGGTGATAATTTGAGAAGTATTGTGCTATTCATTTTTTTTTTTTTTTTTTTTTTTTTTTTTTAATAATGGATATATTCTTTATTGAGTAATAATTTTTAAACAAGCAGTCTGGGCAAAAGTTAGACTCTGCAGTGCAAAGGTTAAAAGCAGCAGCAGACCTGCGGCAATCCCAGCAGCAATGTTGGTTTATGCAGCAGCGGTTTTCGTCCTGAGCTGCTGTGGATAGCATTCTGGCAGAAGTCTACAAAAAACTGGTGTGGATGCCCTCTAAGAGTGAGCCCAAAAAATGCAGTCTCAAATATAATTCTAAACCTGTGACTGATGGGATTTTTACTCAGTTTTCTGCTTCTGGTCTTCCGAAATCTACGCTCATTATGTAGTTTTCTCCTGGAAGCTAGTTATCAGATTGACCACATTTCTGGATTCTGAAATGTCAGAAGTTTTTCAGGATCACGGTGGATCATTTGTAAGCAGCATTACACATGAAGCGCTTGTGTGATGTTAGGTTTGAACTGGGGTCCTTACATTTTGTGTTTCTGTTGCAGGCGGACTAACGTGTTTTTTTTCACTGATGTGCGCATTAATACTTGGTTATCTGGATAGGCGAGCAGAAAGAATACTCAACAAAGAACAAGGAGAAACTGGTAAGTCATGTTTTGCCATATTTGCAAATTTTTCAGTTTCTCAACACTTTTCCAAAAGGGCTTAGTGGGAGGGGGATGAGCCTCCAGCTGCCCACCAGATTTCCTATAATAATGCCAGAAACTGCAAAGTTTTAGGCTCCATTCACACGACCGCAAAATGGGTCCGCATCCGTTCCGCAATTTTGCGGAACGAGTACGGACCCATTCATTCTCTATGAGGACGGAATGGATGCGGACAGCACACAGTGTGCTGTCCGCATCCGCATTTTGCGGTGCGCGTCCCCGATTTTGGGTCCGCAGCTCCGCAAAAAGATAGAGCATGTCCTATTCTTAAAAAAAACGTGAAGCGTACAGCGGCTCACCCCCGTTGCGTATGGATAGGTGCTCACCCTCCGGTCCTACCCTCAGGACCCAAGAGAGAAAATGGAAAAATAGAGAAATGAGGGGGCACTCTCAAAAGGGATCACTAGATATAATGCAGATATTTATTAATATTTTAAGAACATACCCTTAAAAATCATTAAAACATACATAAAACAATATGTGAACCGTCACTGGTGATGATCCTGACACCAACTCTAAATGTAAATAAGGGAATGCCAACAATATAAAACAATATAGTAGCAAGATGGATATCCCAATAAGAGTTCTGTTCCACAGAAGGGTAGGAATGGCACTAAAGCCAATGACGTTCAAGCAGTAGTGATACAGTCAGTACCGGCCCTGTGGCGCAGTCCTAATAGAGCGATGATAGTGTCAATGTCCCTTTATCCGATATTCTGGACATACAGAGGTGTGTGATAAGTTGGAGACTGAACTCCAGTACTTACAGTCTCTTGTCGCTTGCGATGTTCCGGTCTTACCCTTCCTGGCTGACTCTCCGCAGCGCTGATTTTCCAGGCGGCCGTACACTCACAGCGTCCCGCGTAGTGTGCTCGGCCAAGACGTGGCGTCCCACGTGACCTGGTAGTCTAGGGTGCCGGCTGGACGCTGAGCTGACGTCACTGGTATGCGACTTGAGCTCCGGTTCAGTGCCGGAGAAGAATCTCGTATGTCAATATCTTTAGAGTGAAGAGCTTTCTTATTCTTTTCCGGAATCCACGCTCACTCTGTCTTTGCCAGACGCTTTTCAGGGTCATACACCCCTTCCTCAGTGGCCAACTGAGTGAGTGGATTCTCACTCCTTATATATGAGTTTTTACCTTTCCCACAATCCCACTTTTCTGGGCTTCTCCTAATAAGTGGGATGGATTACATTGTTGCTTGCTTGTATCACTATTCGTAGCATAAAACATATTTAAATGAAGGTTATAACCATAAATAACATCCCATACATTTATTAACAATAAAAACAGGTTCATGGAGAAGACTCACGGTCAGAATGACATTTTGGAGAAAACCGCATCAAAAACGCATCTAAAACGCAATCAGTGTGAACTGCGTTTTATGTGCGGTTCCAATATTTTGATGCTATACAGGGTCTTAAGATGAAGCCTATCCATGTGTATTATTTTGGCATGTATCAATTAGTGGTTTTCTTGCCATATTCATTGATTGTATTTGGGAGGAGCCTTCCAGTGGGGAGGGGAGATCACAGCGCCGATAGTCGGCAAACTGCGATGTCCCATCCCCACCGGACGACCCCCCAATATTCACAGAAACCCAAACACCTCCATCTCGGCATTGAGGCCTCTGGGAACAATAGTGTCATATTCGAAGATTCTGCGGGATTCTTGTCTAGACATGTGTGCAGAATTCCCGCAGAATCTTCGAATATGACACTATTGTTCCCAGAGGCCTCAATGCCGAGATGGAGGTGTTTGGGTTTCTGTGAATATTGGGGGGTCGTCCGGTGGGGATGGGACATCGCAGTTTGCCGACTATCGGCGCTGTGATCTCCCCTCCCCACTGGAAGGCTCCTCCCAAATACAATCAATGAATATGGCAAGAAAACCACCAATTGATACATGCCAAAATAATACACATGGATAGGCTTCATCTTAAGACCCTGTATAGCATCAAAATATTGGAACCGCACATAAAACGCAGTTCACACTGATTGCGTTTTAGATGCGTTTTTTATGCGGTTTTCTCCAAAATGTCATTCTGACCGTGAGTCTTCTCCATGAACCTGTTTTTATTGTTAATAAATGTATGGGATGTTATTTATGGTTATAACCTTCATTTAAATATGTTTTATGCTACGAATAGTGATACAAGCAAGCAACAATGTAATCCATCCCACTTATTAGGAGAAGCCCAGAAAAGTGGGATTGTGGGAAAGGTAAAAACTCATATATAAGGAGTGAGAATCCACTCACTCAGTTGGCCACTGAGGAAGGGGTGTATGACCCTGAAACGCGTCTGGCAAAGACAGAGTGAGCGTGGATTCCGGAAAAGAATAAGAAAGCTCTTCACTCTAAAGATATTGACATACGAGATTCTTCTCCGGCACTGAACCGGAGCTCAAGTCGCATACCAGTGACGTCAGCTCAGCGTCCAGCCGGCACCCTAGACTACCAGGTCACGTGGGACGCCACGTCTTGGCCGAGCACACTACGCGGGACGCTGTGAGTGTACGGCCACCTGGAAAATCAGCGCTGCGGAGAGTCAGCCAGGAAGGGTAAGACCGGAACATCGCAAGCGACAAGAGACTGTAAGTACTGGAGTTCAGTCTCCAACTTATCACACACCTCTGTATGTCGAGAATATCGGATAAAGGGACATTGACACTATCATCGCTCCATTAGGACTGCGCCACAGGGCCGGTACTGACTGTATCACTACTGCTTGAACGTCATTGGCTTTAGTGCCATTCCTACACTTCTGTGGAACAGAACTCTTATTGGGATATCCATCTTGCTACTATATTGTTTTATATTGTTGGCATTCCCTTATTTACATTTAGAGTTGGTGTCAGGATCATCACCAGTGACGGTTCACATATTGTTTTATGTATGTTTTAATGATTTTTAAGGGTATGTTCTTAAAATATTAATAAATATCTGCATTATATCTAGTGATCCCTTTTGAGAGTGCCCCCTCATTTCTCTATTTTTCCATGTCCTATTCTTCTTCGCAGCTTGCGGACAAGAATAGGCATTTCAATGGGGGTGCCGGGCTGGTGTGTTGCGGACCCGCAATTTGCGGACCGCAAAACACATACGGTCGTGTGAATGTAGCCTTATAGTTCAAGGGCCAGAGCTGTGCCTGATTTATTAAATCAATTGCACCTGGCAACATGATCAGGGTTGATCCTGCTGATCAAAAAGGGGCCTATTTTATGAAAATAGTTTGTGGAATTCCTGAGAGAATTTTTTTTATGCAAATGAAGGCTTCAATGCACTTGGGAGCAGGGCCTGGCTCCTTGGTGCACCCCAAGTCCTCAGCTTCTCGGTGCGGGCCATAAAAAAAATTATTCATTATTTTATTTTTTTTTCTCATTAATGCCGCAACAGATTTTCACAAGGCATGTGTCATGTAATCAGCAGGATCAACTCTGCCAGCTAGTATGTCTGGTTTAATACTGTTGAACCTGCTGACATGTACTCTTTAGGAGCCACCTGCCTCTTAATAACTCAGGTGCAATTCACTCCAGGACACAATAGATCAAGACTGGCGTAAGAAATGCCAGTCTTCATAAGTCTCCCCCTAACTTTTTCTGTTAAATTATATGGAACCTTTACAGTGTCGCTCTAAGTTGCAGCGCCCCTCTGCCGTCGCTCTAAGTTGCAGCGCCCCTCTGCCGTCGCTCTAAGTTGCAGCGCCCCTCTGCCGTCGCTCTAAGTTGCAGCGCCCCTCTGCCGTCGCTCTAAGTTGCAGCGCCCCTCTGCCATCGCTCTAAGTTGCAGCGCCCCTCTGCCGTCGCTCTAAGTTGCAGCGCCCCTCTGCCGTCGCTCTAAGTTGCAGCGCCCCTCTGCCGTCGCTCTAAGTTGCAGCGCCCCTCTGCCGTCGCTCTAAGTTGCAGCGCCCCTCTGCCGTCGCTCTAAGTTGCAGCGCCCCTCTGCCGTCAAAGCCCGGTCTAAACTTTTGAGTATTGCAGCCCAGACATGACTGGGAAGCTAAGTGTAGTTCTACTATGGCTGTCAGTCTTATAGGATATCTCCGGTGAAGGACAGATGATATATGATCCTGAAGTCCTCACTATTTTATTAGCACTTTCTAAAGATGTTGTTTCTTTTTCCCAGGGGAAGTCATTAAGCTGACTGATGTCAAGGACTTTTCTCTCAGCCTTTGGTTGATATTTTTAGTGTGCGTTTGCTATTATGTTGCGGTATTCCCTTTCATTGGCCTTGGAAAGTAAGTATACCTTATGTATTTACTTAGTTCCCTTCTATTTGAGCATGGGTCAGATCATTGGAAGTCCATGTTAGATTTTTAATTTTTTTTATTTGTTTTACACTTATTGGGAACCTATACTATTTGAGATGGTGTCTTCTATGCTTTTAACTTGGGGATTGCTGCCAACTTTCTATTAGCTTTGAATGCATCGCCGCCCCTCGCTGTAGATGCAGCCTCAATTCGATGTTGATAGCCATCCATGTACAGAAAGGTGCAAAAGTGTAAGAGCTTGGGTAAAACAGACTAGAATATCCTGTATTTATTAATAATCTGTGCTCCTTAACCCTCACCCGTATAGACGTCTGTCCAATATACAGATTGTCACAAGGGCATTTCATACAATACATGATTCTGACCAGTATCACATGTATGAAAGCTCTTACACACTACATCCTTCTTAGGCCTCATGCACACGACCGTTGTTGTGTTCCGGTCTGCAAAATGGGGTTCCGTTGTTCCGTGATCCGTTCCCGTTTTTGTTTCCGTGTGTCTTCCTTTATTTTTGGAGGATCACCAGACATAAAGGAAAGCAAATAAAACAATCTAAGACAGGTTTGCCATGCAAATGATAGGAAAAAAATGGACGTGGGTGACAATCTTGTGTGCCTCCGTGTTTTTTTAGCGGTCCCATTGACTTGAATTTTCCGCGAAAATAATAGGACAGGTAATATTTTTTTTGACGGACTGGAACCACGGATCACTGACGCGGATGGCAAACTGTGCATTAGCCAAGTTTTCAACGGACCCATTGAAAGTCAATGGGTCCGCAGAAAATCACGAAAAACTGAACAACAGACACGGAATAAAACAACGGTCGTGTGAATGAGGCCTTAATCACAGCAATTCTGGCAGTTAAGACATGGGGAGTTCTCCTCGCTTCTGTTTTGGGGACATTTTGTCTACTTCTTGTTACGAATGTCACACCTAATACATATTCAGGGATTTGAGAGTATTCGTTTGACATTATTAATGTGGCCCATTGTGTGTTTTTTTTTTTTCCTATAGGGTCTTCTTCATTGAAAAATTTCAATTTTCACCTGTTCAAGCAGGAGCCATAAACAGGTATGCCTTTACTTACATAGAGGGGGTATGTGCAGAATGGAAATGGTAGCGTTGAGCATTGGCAACTTATCAGATAACCTTAACAGATTTGGTTTGATTTTAACCAATTTCACACGAGCGTATCCAGGAGATACGCTCGGTGTGACGACTGTATTTCCCGAACTGAACACTGGTCCTCTGATGTGAACTCGCAGTATCCTGATGATTTATGACACTGTGTGTTCCTGCCTGACCACAGTCTTCTGTAATCACATATGGGGGGGAATTTATCATAAGGGGAATATTTGAAGTCCGTTTTGCTTGAGTAGTTTATGCCACATTTATCAAATGTCACTGGTTGTTTGATAAATTTTGCTTGTCCTTAAACTTAACACTTCTGTCTACAGAAGCTACTCCACTTTTCCTACTCCATCCTCCTGCTGGAGTGAGGTTGCGACTTATTTGCGACTTTTAAAAAAAGTGGCAATGATAAATCTGGAGTGAAACTCATTAACATAGCTAACCACACCCACTTTCCCACCGATATTCCAAAACTGGAGTGAGTGGTGTAAAAATACAAAAAGTCGCATGTTGCACATTTTTGCGCAAGCACTTAAAAATGTTGCACAACAGAGTGCAAAAAAAGTCGCAAAAGACCTATTTTGCGACTTTTTAATGCCAGAATTCTGGAGTGAAGATATGATAAATCAGGACCATAATGTCTGGAGTACAGTTCAGTAGACCTGCAGTCAGGGAGGAACACACAGCATCATAAATCATTAAGGTACTTTGAGTTGAGTCAGAGGAGCTGTGCTCAGTCCACAATACAGCGGTCACACGGAGCGTGTTTCCTGGGCCGAATAGGCTCGTGTGAAATTGGCCTTTCACTAGTTTTACGTTCTTAATGTTCTTCCCTTTTTCTTACTAACTTTTAGTGTGGTTTATATCATCTCTGCACCGCTCTCGCCTGTATTTGGTTTCATGGTTGACCGAGTTGGGAAGAATATTATCTGGGTTATGTGTGCTGTGGTGACTACTCTTGCTGCTCATCTCATGCTGGCCTTTACTTTGTGGAATCCCTGGATCGCTATGGTAAGTATGGATTATAGTTGTTGTGTGTTGTTGTTTTTTTTTTTTTTTAGCTAAAAACACCTGCCAATTTTTTTATTTTATTGCAGTGTACTTCAGGTGTTGCCTTTTTTGGGGTGTTTTACCATAAAATTCCCTATAGGCCAAAACAGATGTCTGAAAAAAAGCAGTAACATTTTGTGTAACAAAAATAATTCACTCCCCACTTAAAAAATCTCTTGTAAAAACTCATAAAAATAAAGGAGTATTCCCATCACAGACATCGGGGGCATATTGCTAGGATATGCCCCCATTGTCTGATAGGTGCGGGTCCCACCTCTGGGACCCACACATCGTAAACGCAGCCGAAAACAAAGCCAAAATGGTGGCCAACAGTGCAGGGCCACCACCAAGCGTTCCGAATAGGGATTGACTGATATAGATTTTTTTTTTTAGAGCCGTTACCAATAAGCTGTGAACTTTCAGGCCTATAGCCGATAATTTATATCGATATTCTGTGCATTTTCATTTTTGAAAAAAAATATTTCCTACACAAATCTGCTGAAAATGAACATGTTTATTGTTAACGGTTAGCTTTTTTTTTTTTGTAAATCTTTCTTTTTCATTTATACTTAATATTTTGGTGTTTGTGTTTTTTTTTTTTGTTTTGTTTTACTAACTTTTAGCCCCCTTAGGGGCTAGAGCCCTTGTCCTATTCACCCTGATAGATCTCTATTAGGATGAATAGGACTTCACACTCTCCATGCTTCTCTGTGCTTTGTGCACACAGCATCAGGGATGTTACCGTGGCAGCCAGGGCTTCAGTAGCGTCCTGGCTGCCATGGTAACCGATCGGAGCCCCAGGATTACACTGCTGGTGCTCCGATCAGAAGCTGCCACTGCCACCAATGAGGAGGATAGGACCCTGTGGCCACTGCCACCAATGATTAATACAGGGGAACTTGGGTGGGGGGGCGCACTGCGCCACCAATGTCTTCAATACTGGGGTTGGGGGGGGGGTGCACTGTGCCACCAATGAAGATAACTCGCCCATTAATTCAAATACAGGAGGCGGGAGCTGGCTGCAGAATCATATAGCCGCAGCCGACCTCTATGAGCGGTAGCAGTTAACCCCTCAGGTGCGGCAGGGGTTAACTGCCTCGGATGGAAGCTACTTGTCATAGAGGTCGGGTGCGGCTTTATGATTCTGCAGCCAGCTCCCGCCTCCTGTTGAATTTGAATGAATGAGTGAGTTAACATCATTGGTAGCGCAGTGACCACAGCCCATCCCCTCCTCTTCTCCTCTCTCCTTACATTGGTGGCAGCAGCGGCACACGGGGGATGAAGACACTGCTTCCTTCTCCCCTGTGCTGTAGAGGGAACACAGATCGAGCTGACAGCAGCGCGATCCATGTTCCCGATTTATCGGTATATCGGCAAAATAGATGCCGATACCAATAACTTTAAAAAACCAGAATATCGGCCGATAATGGCCCGCCGAAAAAAGCCGATCAACGCGATTGGCTATTTTCGGAATCCTCATAGAAATTAATGGCAGCGCACCGCTCTTGCGCAGCCACCGCTTCAATTCACTCTGCTATTTTTGGCGGTCCCATAGAAATGAATGGAGGGCAGCCACACATGCATGATGGGCCCTCCTTCACTTTGCCAGCTGCTTCCTTGTGATATGTCCTCATTGTCTGAGATGGGAAAACCCCTTTAAGAACAAGTCAGGCAAGTTGGCCGCCTCCATAATCGTGTTCAGGAAATAAAATTATAAACAAATCTGTAATTAAAAACAGGTTAGTAAAAAAGGAGATGGGTTACTATCTGGTTTTAACTGGCAGATACAATTTTATAAGACACATTTCCTTCAATGACTATCTATGACCAAATCGTTTGAGAAAGAAACTGTTGGCTAGTGAAAATTTAAATCTTTAACTTTAATTAAAAATAAAATCACCAGTGGAAAAAGACCTTATCTGAGGGCATGCGGTGCATGTAAATAACTCCACACCTCTGGGAACCGCTCCGATCTGAAGAATTGAACATGGAGAATGTGCTGCAGAATGCCCAGGTTATGGGGCTTCAACCCTAGCAGAGTATGCAGGCCTGAGTGAAATGATAGAGCTGGGCATTTGTAGCCATCTCTCCATTCTCTGCAGTGCGCGACAGTGTCCCGTTCTTGAGCTATGAGGTGGGACCCACACCTATCTGACATTTATGGGAAATCCTGTGGATATGCCATGAATATCGGATGGGGCAACAAAACCGAGTACCTACTACAGCTGGAATAGGCCTATAGAAATAATGTCCAAGTTGTTACAGAAAATAAATCTAAATGATCCTCCGTTCCTCCAACCACTGTCGGATACTTTTTCTCGATAGCAAGTCCCTTAGGTGTCTTATCTTGCTACCCTACTGTCTCTCTACCCTTGGGAATTGGCAACTTATCAGATAACCTCAACAGATTGGTTTGATTTTAACCAATTTCACACGAGCATATCCAGGAGATACGCTCGGTGTGACGACTGTATTTCCCGAACTGAACACTGGTCCTCTGATGTGAACTCGCAGTATCCTGAAGATTTATGACACTGTGTGTTCCTGCCTGACCACAGTCTTCTGTAATCACATTTGGGGGAATTTATCGTAAGGGGAATATTTGAAGTCAGTTTTGCTTGAGTAGTTTATGCCACATTTATCAAATGCCACTGGTTGTTTGATACATTTGGCTTGTCCTTAAACTTAACACTTCTGTCTACAGAAGCTACTCCACTTTTCCTACTCCATCCTCCTGCTGGAGTGAGGTTGCGACTTATTTGCGACTTTTTAAAAAAGTGGCAATGATAAATCTGGAGTGAAACTCATTAACATAGCTAACCACACCCACTTTCCCACCAATATTCCAAAACTGGAGCGAGTGGTGTAAAAATACAAAAAGTCGCATGTTGCACATTTTTGCGCAAGCACTTAAAAATGTTGCACAATCGAGTTAAAAAAATTTTGAGACTTTTTGATGCCAGAATTCTGGAGTGAAGATATGATAAATCAGGGCCATAATGTCTGGAGTACAGTTCAGTAGACCTGCAGTCAGGGAGGAACACACAGCATCATAAACCATTAAGGTACTTTGAGTTCGGTCAGAGGAGCTGTGCTCAGTCTACAATACAGCGGTCACACTTCTGTCAGCATACAGTGAATGGAAGGGGCGAATCCTTTCCTGACAGACAGATGCAGGACCTGCAGTGTGCGCTCGGCACCATCAGCTCTATGG
This sequence comes from Bufo bufo, assembly GCF_905171765.1. Classification (NCBI taxonomy): domain Eukaryota; kingdom Metazoa; phylum Chordata; class Amphibia; order Anura; family Bufonidae; genus Bufo; species Bufo bufo. The sequence goes on from NC_053392.1 coordinate 182,246,415, forward strand.
CCACACCAATGGGCGCGCATGTGGAGCGCATTTATATTTAGTATGTTGTTGAACCTAAAATAAAATGAAGGTTTGTTCCCTGACTGCTTAAAGGGAACCTGTCACCGGGATTTTGGGTATAGAGCTGAGGACAGGGGTTGCTAGATGGCCGCTAGCACATCCGCAATACCCAGTCCCCATAGCTCTGTGTGCTTTTATTGTGTATAAAAACGATTTGACACATATGCAAATTAACCTGAGATGAGTCAGAGATTGAAAATATGACTCTTCTCTGGTCACATAAGTAAGATATGACTCTTTTATGTAAATTTGCATATGTATCAAATCGTTTTTTTTACACAATAAAAGCACACAGAGCTATGGGGACTGGGTATTGCGGATGTGCTAGCGGACATCTAGCAACCCATGTCCTCAGCTCTATGCACAAAATCCCGGTGACAGGTTCCCTTTAAGGCTATGTTCACTCCACGGAATGTCATACAGGTTTCCCCATGAAATCCACATACAATCCACACCCCCTGCCTCGGAATGACTGTTACACAACCCCATTCACATGCATAGGTAAATCTTTCCAGCGTTTTTTATCCGCCACTGAAATAAGTGATAGATCACTTACATCAGGTGGAAAATGCAAGGATTATTCCCATTAAATTACAAGAGGGGCCAATCACAGTAGAAATCAGAAGGTCAGCATTGAATTTCTGTCGGTGTCATCAGTGTACCCTTGGTAACTTTTTAGATCTTTTTATATATTTTATTTTTTATTATAAAGTAAACTATGAGCCAGAAAACACTGGGCCTCATTTCTCAAAACCATGCAATAGACAAAATATATACGGTAAGTTGCCTTAAGCAACAAGACCAATCTTTCTTTCAATTTAGATGTATAGTGTATAGTAAAATTTGCAATATCAAGGTTAAATGGTTTGGAGGAGAGGAAGCACATTACAATCCATTTCTTTTCAGTTATAAAGTTCATACATTATGGATTCTGCATTGATAAAATCTGTGCCTGCTGCTATAACCCAGCCTGCCACAAGAGGCTGCAAGATGCCCTTAAAGGGCTTCTGTCACTCCACTAAACTCATATTATTATTTTTTGTCTCCTTAAAATCCTTATGCTGCGATTTCTCAATATATAGGGCTATTACTCAGTTTGGTTCAGTAGTTATATAAAAAAACTGACTTTTATAATATGCAAATTACCTCTCTAGTAGCAGGTAGGGCGGCTACTGCTAGCAGCCGCATCCATCCTCAGTGAGCCTGCGCCGGGCGTCATCGGCGCAGGCGCACTGAGAATGGAGCAGCCGAGCGAGCGTCCTCCACTCAGTGCGCCTGCACCAACTGAAGACCGGCGCGAGATTTAAAACGCAGACAGGGCCAGCAGAGAATGAGCGCGTCCGCTGGCCCTGTCAATCAACATGAGGAGGGGGCGTCATTATGAATGGAGGATGCGGCTGCTAGCAGCAGGTAGCCGCCCTACCTGCTACTAGAGAGGTAATTTGCATATTATAAGGGCTCATTCAGACGGCCGTATGCTGTCCGCAAAAATACTGAATGCTATCCGTTTTTTTGCGGATCCGCAAAAAAACGGATCTGCAAAAAAACGGATAGCATTCAGTATTTTTGCAGACCCATAGACTTCAATGGCGCCATGTCCTGATTTTCACGGACAAGTATAGGACATGTTTCATTTTTTTTGCGGATCCGCAAAAAAACGGATAGCATTCAGTATTTTTGCGGACAGCATACGGCCGTCTGAATGAGCCCTAAAAGTCAGTTTTTTTATATAACTACTGAACCAAACTGAGTAATAGCCCTATATATTGAGAAATCGCAGCATAAGGATTTTAAGGAGACAAAAAATAATATGAGTTTAGTGGAGTGACAGAAGCCCTTTAATAAATGGCTATTGTCTGCGGAGATATATATATACAGGGAGTGCAGAATTATTAGGCAAGTTGTATTTTTGAGGATTAATTTTATTATTGAACAACAACCATGTTCTCAATGAACCCAAAAAACTCATTAATATCAAAGCTGAATATTTTTGGAAGTAGTTTTTAGTTTGTTTTTAGTTTTAGCTATTTTAGGGGGATATCTGTGTGTGCAGGTGACTATTACTGTGCATAATTATTAGGCAACTTAACAAAAAACAAATATATACCCATTTCAATTATTTATTTTTACCAGTGAAACCAATATAACATCTCAACATTCACAAATATACATTTCTGACATTCAAAAACAAAACAAAAACAAATCAGTGACCAATATAGCCACCTTTCTTTGCAAGGACACTCAAAAGCCTGCCATCCATGGATTCTGTCAGTGTTTTGATCTGTTCACCATCAACATTGCGTGCAGCAGCAGCCACAGCCTCCCAGACACTGTTCAGAGAGGTGTACTGTTTTCCCTCCTTGTAAATCTCACATTTGATGATGGACCACAGGTTCTCAATGGGGTTCAGATCAGGTGAACAAGGAGGCCATGTCATTAGATTTTCTTCTTTTATACCCTTTCTTGCCAGCCACGCTGTGGAGTACTTGGACGCGTGTGATGGAGCATTGTCCTGCATGAAAATCATGTTTTTCTTGAAGGATGCAGACTTCTTCCTGTACCACTGCTTGAAGAAGGTGTCTTCCAGAAACTGGCAGTAGGACTGGGAGTTGAGCTTGACTCCATCCTCAACCCGAAAAGGCCCCACAAGCTCATCTTTGATGATACCAGCCCAAACCAGTACTCCACCTCCACCTTGCTGGCGTCTGAGTCGGACTGGAGCTCTCTGCCCTTTACCAATCCAGCCACGGGCCCATCCATCTGGCCCATCAAGACTCACTCTCTCATTTCATCAGTCCATAAAACCTTAGAAAAATCAGTCTTGAGATATTTCTTGGCCCAGTCTTGACGTTTCAGCTTGTGTGTCTTGTTCAGTGGTGGTCGTCTTTCAGCCTTTCTTACCTTGGCCATGTCTCTGAGTATTGCACACCTTGTGCTTTTGGGCACTCCAGTGTGATGTTGCAGCTCTGAAATATGGCCAAACTGGTGGCAAGTGGCATCTTGGCAGCTGCACGCTTGACTTTTCTCAGTTCATGGGCAGTTATTTTGCGCCTTGGTTTTTCCACATGCTTCTTGCGACCCTGTTGACTATTTTGAATGAAACGCTTGATTGTTCGATGATCACGCTTCAGAAGCTTTGCAATTTTAAGAGTGCTGCATCCCTCTGCAAGATATCTCACTATTTTTGACTTTTCTGAGCCTGTCAAGTCCTTCTTTTGACCCATTTTGCCAAAGGAAAGGAAGTTGCCTAATAATTATGCACACCTAATATAGGGTGTTGATGTCATTAGACCACACCCCTTCTCATTACAGAGATGCACATCACCTAATATGCTTAATAGGTAGTAGGCTTTCGAGCCTATACAGCTTGGAGTAAGACAACATGCATAAAGAGGATGATGTGGTCAAAATACTCATTTGCCTGATAATTCTGCACGCAGTGTATATATATATATATATATATATATATATATATATATATATATATATATATATATATATATATATATACACATACATACATACATACATACACTTGTCTCTTTAGTTATGTTGCTTGTCTTTATTCCACAGAGCTTCTTAGGTGTCTCCTATTCTCTCCTGGCTTGTGCGCTGTGGCCTATGGTTGCGTTTGTGGTCCCTGAGCATCAGCTAGGCACTGCATATGGATTGTAAGTTGAATTTCTGCCAGTAGATAACTGCAGGGCTTTCAGATGGAAGTAGTGAACGTTTAATGTGTTCTGATATTAGATGTGTGCTTTTTCTTCCCCTTGCAGTATGCAGTCCATCCAGAACCTGGGTCTTGCTATTATTGCCATTGCTGCTGGTGTCATATTGGATTCTCGAGGATATCTGTTTTTAGAAGTCTTCTTCAGTGCTTGCATCTGCAGTAAGGATTTTATTCAATCTATTGCATCATTTTATCAGACAAGTCCCCTTGTACCTGCAAATTTAGGCTTTAAAGGGTCACTGAGTTTTTATAAAACCTTTGCTTTGAGACACATCAAAAATTTGATCCCCGGGGGTCTGAGTCCTAAGACCCCCACCGATCTTTAGGAGAGAGGGGATGGAATTGAGACGGACCCTTAAACTTTATATGGAGTCCATCTCATCTCTCCTTCTACAGTAAGGAGAGACAACGTGATATGATAGCTTTACTGTCCTTGTTTTAGTGATCAGTGGGGGTCTTGGCACTCAGACCCCCACTAATCAAAACTTTTCATGTGTCTCAATCACATATCAAAAGTTTTATGAAAACTCAATGACTTTTTAAGTATGGCTAAATACAATCTTCCACTTTCCTGCCAAAAGGCAGCTAATGCTTCCCTCTGTGTCACAGGCAGACATGGACAGCTAAAGTATCAGTTAAAGAGGTTGTGCCAAAATTGTAAGTTCTCTTATCAGTGGGGGTCTGAGTGGACCCTCGGACGAATGAAATGTTAGGTTGAGCCTGTGCACTGCTGCTGCATTCACTCTCTATGGCACTGCCATAAATAGCAAAGTGCTTTACTCGAATATCTTCGGCAAGTGCAACTCTATTCATGCAGGGGACTGGGCTCTGAGCGATCGGACCCCCACAGATCAGATACTTATCCCCTATACTGTCCTGCTTTGGAACTTGAAATTTCAGGTATTCAGTGACAATAAAGGGGTTTTGTCACTTTATCAAATAGCATTTATTATGTAAAGAAAGTTACTACAAGCCATTTACCAGTGTATTGTTGTTATCCGATTTGCTTCCTTTGCTGGCTGGATTTACTTTCCCATCACATTATACACTGCTCGTTTTCCATGGTTACGACCACCCTGAAGTCGTGGTCGTGCTCGCACACTATGATTAAAGGCACCAGCCTATGTGCACTCCCACGGTCTCAGCCACCAGAGAGGCTGGCACTTTTTCCTATAGTGTGAACGCACGAGCACCACTGATGGATTGCAGGGTGGTCGTAACCATGGAAATGAGCAGTGTATAATGTGATGGAAAAATGGATCCAGCCAGCAAAGGAGGTAATATGGAGAATCACAGTACATTAGTGCCTTGTATTAACCTTCTCTACGTGATAAATGCCACTTGCTGAAGTGACAAAACCCCTTTAAGCTCTACATTAGTTAATGACTACTGACTAAAAACTGGTTACAATAAACCTAAACATGGGCATTCTGCCCACTGAAGGTATGTACTATGACAAGTAATAACCTATTGTGCCACCCATTAGGAACAGGGAGAAAATAAAGTGTTGTACTTCACTCTTTACCGTCCTGTCATTGAGGTTTTTTGGTTCGGCAGATGATTATTGATGTAACAGTTTCTGTTTTTTTTTTTCATGATTTTTCCCTTTTTCTTTTTGCAGTGGCCATTATAGCTGTTGTCATGTTGTATTTTGTAAACCACCTTAGAGGTAAGTAGACTTCATATCTATCCAAGAAAAATATTCTGTTTGTAGGTGACTTTCCAACCAGAAAGGACAAAAATGTTCCCTTAAGGGTCCATTCACACGTCCGTTGAATGGGTCCGGATCCGTTCTGCAATTATGCGTAACAGGTGCGGACCCATTCATTTTCAATGGGGTCGGAAAAGATGCGGACAGCACACTGTGCTGTCCGCATCCGCATTTCCGGTGCGCGGCCCCGAACTTCCGGTCCGCAGCTCCGGAAAAAAATAGAACATGTCCTATTCTTGTCCGCAGCTGCAGACAAGACTAGACATTTCTATTGGGGTGCCGGCCATGTGAATGGGCCCTAACTGTATTCCTTTGGTCTTTTTTGTTTTATGACTGCTATATAAAGGCAGGTTGGCAGAAGCCTAGGGTCATTTTAACCCCCCCTTCCCCTCCAAGTGCTGCATGCCTTCTTCATTGGCATTTATGTGCCATTTTGCATACCACAGCCATTTTGCATACCACATTGAAAGTCACATTTTCGCCTATGACGGCACCCTTGGAGAGACCGCCTCCTCCTCCAAACAGGAACCAGAACCGCCTTTTAAAAGAGGGCTCCTCCCCTCTATCTCCAGTTCTGTTTCCTGTCCTAAGGCAGGAGAAAATCGGAACCGCCGTATGGAGTTGTTCTAGAGCTGCGGGGGCCCTGGAAATTGATGCGGTGAGGAGGGTTACCCAGGGCTGCGTAAGTCTCCATGGGGAGCCGCTGTTAAAGTCTAGGCTCCAGTCTCTGTCCCTCACCTTCCGCTCCCCTTCCTGGAGCCTGGGGAGTTTTGACCTCTCTGGGGTTCCTACGAACCTCTGCGGGCGTGTTCGCAAGTTCTGCCGCCGGCCCGCGTGTACATCTACTTCCGGTTTCAAGCGGTCGTAGGAAGCCGTCGCTGCGGACCGGAAGGGGAGGGAGCCGGCAGTGCGCACCCAGGAGAAAAATCCCAGCCAGCTGACTGCCATGCCGACTGAAGAGCTGGCAGTTTCCCATTCTGGCTGATTGTGCTGTGTGAAAGAATAGAGCAGGTTCAGCTGAGACCAACCACCAATGATACATCGGTACCAGGGTGGGGTAAGAGGGGTCATTCCCCAGCAGATTTTATTTTTATTATTGCTCATGGTGTCATGTTTGTTTGTGCCTAGGTGTCTAAGGAGTCTTCCAGGAAGACCTCCAGAGCTAAAGGAAGGGGGTGTGCTGTCTGTAAAAAGAAGCTACCCTCTGCGTGGGCTAAACCACTTTGTCAAGGATCTGTCAGCAAGTTAATGGATCTTTGATGAGCAGCATTAAGCAGATGATCCAGGATGAGGTCAGAGAGTCGGTTAGCGGATTGATTAAATGCCGCCCCGGTACTTCTGATGCTGCATCTAAAAATTCCCCCTCCAGTGACAGCGATATCCTTTCTGGTTTGGTGCAAGAAGGAGAGTGTTTGTTTGTCAACTGACGATTCTTCTGAGGAGGAGGCCGAAGTACCGCTGTTTCATGCTGAGAACACCAACTCCCTAGTCAAGGCGGTTAGAGCTACTATGGGGTTGGATGATCAAAGACCTCAGCAATCGGTGCAAGACTCTGTTTGAGGGCCTAGGTCCTAGGAAGAGGAAAATGTTTGATATGCATAAGAACATTCAGTCGCCAGAGAATGGAAAAGACGTGATAGGAAGTTTTTCGTGCCTTCCTCTGTTAAACGGAAATATCAGTTTGATGAAGAAGTCTCTGCTCCCTGGGATAGGGCTCCAAAAATAGATGCTCCTGTGGCTGAGATTTCCAGGAAAAATGCACTCCCCTTTGAAGATATGGGTTCCCTTAAGGACCCAATGGACAGAAGGGCAGAGGTTTATTTAAAAATTGGGAGGCCTCTGCAGCAGCTTTTAAACCCGCTATTGCTTCTACATCTGTTGCTAGGTCCTTAAAGGTGTGGATGGGGGAGTTATAGGCCCACATTAAAGGAGGTACCCCTAGGGAACAGTTGCTTACCTCCTTCCCCATTATAAACAATGATCTAGATTTTTTGGGGCTTTCACAGGCTCAGAGAGTGTTCACGAAGATTGTTTCAGAAATGATGGCCCATGTGAGGGAGAAAGAGAGTCATTATGCCTTACCTGGACGACTTTTTCTGTCTGTCAGATCAGGCTCTTCAGAGACAGATTGCCTGGTTGGGGGTAGTTCTATAAAAAGCTAGGTTGGGAGATAAATCTAGAAAAGTCCAGTTTACATCCAAGCCAGAGGTGCAGCTTCCTAGGGATGATTTTAGACTCCAGATCCCACAAGTGTCTGTTATCCCTTCAGAAGGCCTTAGTAATCAAGTTCAGGGTCCAGCGGATTCACTCGCGCCCGTCTGTCGCCCTAAGAGAAGCCATGTCTGTGTTGGGTCTCATGCCTGCTGCGATTCCCGGGGTAGAATGGGCCCAATATCATTAAGGAATTCTAAAGCTTCAGATTCTACAGGAATAGGACAAATGTATTCTCTCTCTGGAATCGGAAATCTCTGTCACCTCGGACTCTGAGCTCCTTGAGGCGGTGGATGGATGGATTTAGAGAATCTACAAAGAGGAGTCCCGTGGATCAGAGAAGCGGTTCTTCCTTTAACGACGGATGCGAGTCCATCTGGTTGGGGAGCCCATGTGGAGTCCCTTCTGTTGCAGAGAAGCTGGGACAGCAGAGCTTTATGCCAGTCTCACAATTTCAGGGAGTTAAATGCGATCAGGTTAGCCCTGGTACAGAGTCTTCCCGTTATCAGGGGCAGAAATGTAAAGATCTACTCGGAAGGTTACTCAGCCTTGGAGGGCTTCCTCTCGTCTACTACTTTTATTTCAGGGAGCTAGGAAGGGTTCTGCTGCCTCTTCTCAGACTATTGCTAGGTGGATCAGGCAGACAATTTCCTTAGCTTACTCTTCTAAGGGAGTAGTTCCGCCCTTGGTGTTTGGGGATCACTCTACAAGATCCGTCTCCACATCATGACAGCACCCGGTTAATTCCCATCCCTCCCCCAAAAAAATACAAAACTTATATATACATAGATTGAGGATGATATTATTTGAGATGTTTTCTTAGTTCTTGAGAAAGGACTGGAGGTAGAGGGCAGGACCCCTCTTTTAAAAGGCAGTTCTGGTTCCTGTTTCCTGTCCGGAGGAGGAGGTGGTCTCTCCAGGGTTGCTGTCATAGGCTCAAATATAAATGATTACCGGTAATTGTAATCCAATATTTTTTTTCATTCAGTACAGCAGTGCGGTTCCCATGGTGTAATTTATTAATGAGAGGCGATATCTACCAAGTTACTACTTCTTGTGAATTGCTATCGGGTTTAAGTTCTCAAACATCGTTTTCGTTCTAGGTGGAGATCTTAATCTGTCTTCATGGGAAAGGGAAAAACTACAGAAACAAGCTGATATCGAGTAAGTACAGGCAGAATAATCACTTGTATGTTTAATACAGTATAAATTTACAGAGACCTCCAAAGTTAGGACAGCCACTCTTAATAGATCCTCCCCCTTCATCCACATTATGTAATATTCTGATACTCAATTGGTCTTTATAAAAAATATGGAGCCCTTTTTTCTGTACATAGCTGAGATGCTTCAGTAGCAGCCGCTGGATTTTCTCTTTTCCGTCACTTGGGGAGCTGACGGGCTCCTTATCTCTGCTCTCTGACATTACAAACACTCATTATCAGTTTTTACCTTACTGATAAGAAGGGTTTATGACCTCTTAGTAGTTCAGAGATGGGGTTTATTAGATGACTGGCACAAAGTGAAAGTACCAGTCACACAGTTAGAAAAAACTATTAACCCTTTGTGACAGTACGGCTCAATATTTTTTTTAATAAAGGCCAATTGAAAAAAAAGATTTTTAGCAAAAAATGAGTAAAATGCAATAATAATACATTGCCTCCAAAGGTATACATAGCCTTTAAACCTTATTGAGACACCACAGTTCTCACCTTGATTGAAGAAAGGTACAAGTTTCATAAGAATTGGACTTGGTAGCTTCCCAAAATTGAACAACTCTTTAATGTTTTGTGTGCTTGTCTGTCCTTTTGCTGCTTAATGCTGCATCTTCTAATGATTCATGTTGCTTTATGTGCTTCTAACCTAGTTGCCACTGCTTATCTGCTATTAGGGTAAGTCACAACACAAAATAACAGAAAGGGCCATACTTATGGACATCAAGTATGGAGTCCGCACCAACAATCTTTGGTAATTGCACGTGTCTAAACATGGCCTTAGGGTGTGTTCAGACACTGCACATTTCAGACACTGCACAAACTCCATGCATATTTAATGGTAAAATCTTTTCAATTCATTCTGATGTAAAAACCTGGAGGATTTTCACTACATGTGATTAGCGCCTGCCTGTACCAGGATTTTGAAAATTTACAATGGAAAAAAATTGCACTAGATGTTTCCTTATGGGGCTAGTTTCGTAAAAAAAAAAAAATATATATATATATATATAAATGTATTTATTTTTTCCAGATAAGTATGTTTAAAATAAAGTTAGTGATTTCTATGCTGTCCAAATGGCTACAGAGTTGGTTGTTGAAGCTGAAACTGCAAAATATTGGTAGTGGTTTCTGCTCCACTGTGGTCTAGTGCTAATGTACTCAACCTTTAACATGGGGAGTACACTGTATAATATGCATTTAAATGTAATCATTGAAAACTACTCCCAGCGTACTGTAAATTAACTACCTGGCCTCCTGCCGTTGTTCAGAACCAGAGTTAGGGCATCATAACTCAGTTTCTGATGAACCACAGGAGATCCAAGTGTGACATCCTAAATACAGGTGCAAAAAAAGCACCTGTGTTACTTCTGTCCTAAACCAGGATTAGTTCTGCAGAAGTCCCATCTAGCTTAGAAGATGATTGAATTTGGTACTTTTTCAGAATTTCATGGTTTTGGATCAGGGCTTAGCCTGGATCCATGAAAACACTGGGACAGATTGATTAATTCTGTCTAAAATGTGAATAGTGTAAGCTTAGACAGGCAGTCTAAAGATAAGCCACATTTATCACATTGGTTCATGCTGGATGACAAGTTTGGTGCAGGGCTAGACAGTTTTTTTTTTTTTTTTTTGTCTACCTATAGGTTGGCTTTACATTGTGATGATTTTTATTTTTTGCCAAAATTGTGATGCAGTAATGGCACAAAATGTCCATCTTAGGATACGCTCTGTGCCAAGTCACACCCACTCATCACGGTGGGTAATTCTTTTTTGTTATTTACATCATAAATGTCTGAAGCCAGAATTCAGGCACAGCCACGGTAGTAAATATAGGCCAGTGTTTATTTTTATTTTTTGTTTTGGATTATATAGTTTAGAATGCTTTTAGAAGTATGTTGAAACCCAGCCTCAGACCTTCTGAATGTGCTATGGCCTCTTATAGCGAAGTTACTGTGAAGCCTGCCTATGGCTGAGATTCATCCATAGACTGCAATGGTAAATCATTGCAATCCATGGGAGAAGAGATCAGATGATAGAATGTTAGTCATATTGAATGGGTCTGGATCCATCTGCAGCAGCTACACAGATGGTGCCCGTGCATTCTGGACCACAAATTTTAGTCCCCAATGCACGGAATGGCCAGACAATGACCGTGTGCATGAAGCCTAAGGGAAAGGATGTCACACTCGCATTTGACACTGTACCACATAAAAGGTTAGTATATAAAATGAGAATGCTCGGACTGGGAGAAAACGTCTGTAAGTGGGTAAGTAACTGGCTCAATGATAGAAAACAGAGGGTGGTTATTAACGGTACATACTCAGATTGGGTCACTGTCACTAGTGGAGTACCTCAGGGGTCAGTCTTGGGCTCTATTCTCTTCAATATATTTATTAATGATCTTGTAGAAGGCTTGCATAGTAAAATATCAATTTTCTCAGATGACACTAAACTGTGTAAAGTAATTTACACTGATGAGGACAGTATACTACTACAGAGCGATCTGGATAGACTGGAGGCTTGGGCAGATAAGTGGCAGATGAGGTTTAACACTGACAAATGTAAAGTTATGCACATGGGAAGGAATAATGCAAGTCACCCGTACATACTAAATGGTAAAACACCGAGTAACACTGACATGGAAAAGGATCTAGGAATTTTAATAAACAGCAAACTAAGCTGCAAAAAACAGTGTCAGGCAGCTGCTGCCAAGGCCAATAAGATAATGGGTTGCATCAAAAGGGGCATAGATGCCCGTGATGAGAACATATTCCTACTACTTTACAAATCACTAGTCAGACCACACATGGAGTACTGTGTACAGTTCTGGGCTCCTGTGAACAAGGCAGACATAGCAGAGCTGGAGAAGGTCCAGAGGAGGGCAACTAAAGTAATAACTGGAATGGGGCAACTACAGTACCCTGAAAGATTATCAAAATTAGGGTTATTCACTTTAGAAAAAAGATGACTGAGGGGAGATCTAATTACTATGTATAAATATATCAGGGGTCAGTACAGAGATCTATCCCATCATCTATTTATCCTCAGGACTGTGACGAGGGGACATCCTCTGCGTCTGGAGGAAAGAAGGTTTGTACACAAACATAGAAGAGGATTCTTTACGGTAAGAGCAGTGAGACTATGGAACTCTCTGCCTGAGGAGGTGGTGATGGTGAGTACAATAAAGGAATTCAAGAGGGGCCTGGATGTATTTCTGGAGTGTAATAATATTACAGGCTATAGCTACTAGAGAGGGGTTGTTGATCCAGGGAGATATTCTGATTGCCTGATTGGAGTCGGGAATGGATTTTTTATTCCCCTAAAGTGAGGAAAATTGGCTTCTACCTCACAGTTTTTTTTTTTTGCCTTCCTCTGGATCAACTTGCAGGATGACAGGCCGAACTGGATGGACAAATGTCTTTTTTCGGCCTTATGTACTATGTTACTATGTTACAGCAGTACAGTGCTGGGAGAAGGGAGACACCCTGCTTACGAGTGAAATGCATCCAGCTATGCAGCTGAAACAAGGAATACTATGGCTGAAAAAAACATTAGGGAAGCCCAAACATAACTGTACCTTCACAATTATGACTGTACAATGAAGCACAGCCATTGTGCAAAGTTTTTTTTTGAAAACTCAGGTACAATTTAAAGCAATCTAGCAGTCCACTGCCAATTGTCAGGCAAGATCCATGCCTAGTAACTGGAATACAGAAGACAGCAGAGAGAAAGTGGGGGGATGTTAGAGCTAGGTGAGATCTTGAGTTTGAAAAAAGAACAGCTTCTACTCTGCTTCTGAACATCACAGGAGCCTCTGGCCTTTCTGTAACTGTGATTTATCTCTCATTATCTGTTCTGTGAGCTTCAGAGCTGAAAACCTAGTGAAAAGTAAGGGAAAGGATGTCACAGCAGTGCAGTGCTGGGAGAAGGGAGACACCCCCTCCTGAGTGAAATGCATCTAGCTATGCAGCTGAAATAAGGAATACTGTGGCTGAAAAAAACATTAGGGAAGCCCAAACATAACTGTTCCTTCACAGTTATGACTGTACAAAGATGCACAGCCATTGTGCAAAGTTTTTTGAAAACTCAGGTACGCTTTAAAGCAATCCAGCAGGCTGTTCTAACAGAGGAACAGCCTGCCAGAGTTCTCTGGATCCGGTATAGCCTGATAGTGGTGCATGCCTGCCAGACCCCATCGACTATAATGTTATCTGCAGGGGATCTGGCCGCACCCTGGCATTTATGCTGGGATTTGACTGGACAAATATCTCTGCGAGCAACAGTGTTTGTCTGGCCGACTCCTGATCGGTTCTCTGCAGGAACAACCAGCTGGATTGCATCAGTCTGCGCCAAAATTACAAGCCATCTAGTGTGGGCCAAATGTATCATATATACCAATGTCAGTATTCACTCCATAAAGAAGGATTCACGGCAAAATAGAAATCTACTGAGAAATGTAGCTGTGATTGATAGTGGCATTAGGACCATCACATTTATTGGTAGAAAGGGGGTAAATATAGGCGATTGTTATAAGCCTACCCCAGACAGGCAAAAACTCATGAAAAATGGCACGCTGTAAGGGAAATTGCGATTTGCCATGAGTGTCTGAGATGGGAATATCTATTTTAGGTTTTCGTAACTTAAATTTCTGTGTTCTTCAGTTGTGGAGTCACTGAGGATCACAGTAGTGTACTAGTCATTAATCCTGCAGCTTCAGAATGCTTTGCCAGTCTGACAAGCTAATCATATTTAATCCACGCTGTGCATTTACGTGCTTTGCTTGCTTGCTCGCTCGCACTTTCTTGTATGCTTTGTATATTGGGTGTGACTTTACTAAATGTCTTACAATACCAGCAGTACTCTGGGATGGTTGCCTTTTTCTAATCTGGTGGCAGTGGGTATCACACAAGCAGTATGTACCTGGTTTGAAGGTTTGTCTGGTTTGCTTAATCCTCTTTTGGATTGTGGCTGCTCCTGTAACAATCTATTTGTGGGAGCTCCATGACAAGTGGTTGGAGAACCACTTTATTACTTGTTTTCCTGTTGATCAGGTTGATCCCACAAACTGTGACTGTCTGGTGACTGCCCAGAGCACTGTTGGGCCATGTTCAGATGACACATTACAATGCTGGTGTGACAGATGGATCCTGTTTCCATTAACTTCCATTAGCGATTATGTTCACATTACATTTTTCCTAAGCTTGTCAATAGCTTCTCATGAATTAATTGTTATATGGATGCAGTTGTAGTCTATGAGTGATCGATGCCACCGTTGGGCTGTTTTCACACTCTGTATGTTTAACGTATGCAACAGGAAAGCTCTCGCCGCATACGTTAAATGGATGCATAAGCCCCCATTATTCTGCCAAAAGCGTTACTTGGCTTTTGTTGGGCAGGTATTTTTACTGCATGGAATGGCACAGCAGCCGCTGCACTATTTCATACAGAGCTATCCAGTACGGTATACTGTATTTAAGCATGGTCGCTTATGGGGGACAGATACCATTATATGGCATGTGCTTAATGTATGCACCAGGGGTTTCCATCAGGTAATCTTCAGACCCTGTAAGCTCAGTGTGAAAGGAGCCTAAAGTTCCCCATACACATTTTCGTTGAGAATGGCGCATTTGGCTGACAGTTTGTGTGTAGGGAACTTCCAACTATCAGATGATTTCGGAGGAGAGAAGGATCGGGCAAGTTGAATATTTTCCCTCTATCCTTATGTTCTCCCATGAGATAAGCCACCGCCAAAGGTGTCTTACTGTAGTCTCCCCATTGAATACACATACATACTCAGCTGAGCCGAACGTTTGTGTGTATGAGAAAGTCAGGAGAGATGGCTGAATCTGTATGGCAACCTTAAGGCTCCATTCACACGTCCGCAATGTGTTTTGCGGCTACACGGATCCGCAAAACACGGAAAGCGGCAATGTGCGTTCCGCATTTTGCGGACATAATAGAATATGCCTGTTCTTGTCTGCAATTGCGGACAAGAATAGGACATGTTCTATTTTTTTGCGGAAACGGAAGCACGGATGCGGAAGTGCGGATCCGCAAATGTGGATGCGGACAGCACATTCCGTCCCCATAGAGAATGAATGGGTCCGCACCCTTTCCGCAAAATTGCGGAAAGGATGCGGACCCATTTTGCGGACGTGTGAATGGAGCCTAAACAGGTATTCCCATCTGAGACAATGGGGACAGGTCGTTGGGCGACCGAATAGAAATGAATGGAGAACGGTTGTGCATGCAGAGTGCACCCTCCACCACTTTCGGGGCTCAGTTCTCGGTGTGGGTGCGGGTGCCAGAGGTGGTGCCCACACCTATCAGACAATGGGGACATATCGCTAGGACTGAGATGGGAACACCCCTTTTAAGGCATTCTTTTCATTCATTCATCACCCATAGGTTATAAAGGCAGCCATTTGACTGATATGTCTAAAGAAGCTCATGACATACGTTTGATTCCTGTGACAGATGCCGTATAGTTTCAGAAAAATTCACCTTTTCCTGGTGCAAGGAACCATAACAACCGGCATAAGAGAGTCATCTTCTTTTATTTTCTCAGTTGTAAATACATCAATAAAATAATATAGTATACAATTGCAAATAAAAAATAAAGATGGGAGACCACGCGTTTCGGGGATCATCAGGTCAAGGTTGTATAGTGACACCCATAGACTACCGTGTTGAACAAATATATATACGTTTAACATCATGCACGTTGTGGTATGGAATAGCACAGTTGACTATGCTATTTCATGCTCTCTTTTACTGACCATGGGTAGAGCAGTTCTAAATGGTACACGCTCCAGGACTGTTTGTTTCTGGTGTTCAGTGTATTTCCATACAATATGTCATTGGTTCTGTAATCCAGCGTTGCACTTTGTTCTCATTTTAATGTAACATTTTATAATAATCTTTTGCAGAAAAGAAACTGAATAGCAAAATGTCATCTTCCTGTATGCTGAAAGCGGTCAGCAAGCTGTCAACTGGAAGAGCCTTAGTGTCTTCTGAGCTTGCTGCAGATAGTCAAATCAACATTACTATACCCTAACCACCTTCTAGGATGCCAGTGCTAATGAAGGCATTCTTATAGGCGGTAATGGTTGTCATGGACTGTTTACACACTTACTGGTTACGTGGCATAGCCACGTGGCACTTGGTACTCAGTATGGTTTGATCTCATCATTCTTGTTTTAATTGTTTAACGAGGCTTATGTCCTTAACATGAGGCACTTCATCTTGTAAGGAATCTAATTTCTCTCTCTTTAGCACTTTGTGTCTAGCTGCATGGTACTGTTTACGGTAGTATTTCCTGACATGCATGGAACCAGTTCCAGTAATGAGGATTTTATGATAATGATTCCCAGGCTATTGGGTCTGCCGTAGGGATGTAAATCCGCTGCTGACTGACTTGTACAATATGGAAATCCTATAGAGACTACATGTTATCTGTGCTCCACTGCAATCTTCATAAGACTGTAATTGGAAATTCCTTAAACATCCACTCCCTATGTGTTCCTGCACTTTAAATCTGGCCCGTCGCCTCCTCCATGTCTGTCTTAGTAACCACGTGTATTCCTCATGTAATAACAATTCTGGAGCATCTTTTCTTACGACTCTATTTTGTGCTCCTGCAAGAAGTTTGTGAATGAATTGCCTACCAATAAAGGTAGGTCCAGCTGGGTGTTACTATTAGGGAGTGTGTCCCTGCACAGTCTTACACTGACACCACTGATTGGATAGTGCAGGGAGGGACACACCCCATTGAACCTTGATTGTAAACTGTTGGCAATTCACTTATAAACTTCTAGTTGGAATAATAGAAGAATTACCCAATCTTGTTATATGGAAAGATGCCCAAGATTTAGCGTTACATAGGGAGTGCATGTAGTTACTAAAACAGACCTGTCAGGAGAAGAGACAGGTCCTCTTTAAGTTTAAATTGTTTTATATGTACAAAAATATGTTTAAATCCACAGTTCAGTCACTTTGTATATTATATGATAGCTGAATAGTTAGAAAGTCACACTTGAAATCCCTTCTTCTGTACACTAGCAGACAGAGTGGGAAGGCATAGCTAGTGACCAAAGCCCACCAGCGTCTGCAGGCCCACTCCGTTCTGAAGTGACCAGCTGGAAGAGGAGAGGCTAGGTGAGTATTGTTATCTTTTGATAAACATTTTTTAAGCACTATGAACCCGGTATGTGAAATAGTTTACATCTGGATGTGTGGGGGAGGGGGGAAAGCCAGCATCCATGGTCATGTTGCATTACCCTATGTTTGGCCAGTTAAACGGATAGAAAGGGTCAATGATCTTTTTATTTTGCAAATAAGTCCAGTGAGCAAATATTGGTCTAACTGGGTCTCCATATTTTAGTTATATTTCACAAGTAAATTATGCTTCTGAGTCGTCCTGTATTATGGCAGGGCAGATCCAAAGGTCCAGGTAACTGGGGTGCCCATACATTACTTCTGGCACATCTTTTGGCTATGGAGTTCATACTGGCGTGCCAATAAGCTCCTGGTCTGACTGGTTCCTGAATATCTGTTTGTTCATCTCTGCCCTGTGGGTTGGTTCACTTCAGCTCTGTCATTGGCGGTTTTTGAAGAACGCAAATCCGTTGATAACAGTGTAAATAGTGGCTAACCAAACCAGACAACTCCTTGCCTTTATTGGTGTGAATTAAGAAAATCCGTAACCTAACCAATTTAATATTCTTTTTAAACACACAAACTATTAGCAATTTGTTTGGAGTTTTCTGCACTTTTAGTGACTGTCTTCCTGCAATGGTTGACATTTTTAACTCCCATTGTCAGTGTGTATGAAACTGCAGATATATATTAGAGAATTGCATAAGCAACAATGCCTTAAAGCGTCACTGAGCTTTCATCAAACTTTATATTAACCACTGTTACAGGGTGTGTACTTGAGGAATAATACTATATATTTCTGGCCATTATATCACTTTTATCTGACATTTTATAGCCGTTTTCCTCTGTGCATGCTGAATATCTAGATTGCAGTTCTCCCTGACATAGGGGGTAGATCTCCCATCCACTGCACAGAAAGTAGAGGAGAATCTCCTTCCTGATCTTCTGTTACTCACTTAGAAGCATCCACAGGATAAGGGCAGACATTACAGAGAAGTACTTACCTGTGTGGTTGTGAATAAAGCACTTGTGCTGACCTATAACCTTTCTATGTAGCTGAGCGGTCTGTGTCTCCTCAGCTCCTGCTCATCCTCTGTCCTCCCCTCTCCATAGACTTAAATTGACAGATTAATTAATGGAGTAGATAGGCACACTTCATCTGGAATAACCCAGAGACCTCAATATTCTCAAATTATTTATTAGATATTCAATGTTGTAGATATGCACTTTCCGTTTAGAATGAGGGTTCTTCAAGAACATTAATCATATCTCAAATACACATTTATTAAAAATATATAAAATAGTATATATAAAACCCAAAAAGACATTTTATATATACTATTTTATATATTTTTAATAAATATGTATGTATTTGAGATATGATTAAAGTTCTTGAAGAAATTCTAAATGGAGAGTGCATATCTACAACATTGAATATCTAATAAATAATTTGAGAATATTGAGGTCTCTGGGTTATTCCAGGTGAAGTGTGCCTATCTCCCCAATTAATTAATTTATTATATTGTGACGGGGTGAAGTCATTTAGATAGAGCACCTTATCCAGAGTAATCAGAGGGGCAGCCGCTATTTTATATATATTGCACTTAAATAGACATATGTAATATGATCCTCCTGCAGAAATGATCTGTCCTAGATGGGAATAAAGTACTTTGCGAAAGTGAAAAGCAATTGGCATGGAGGGGCTGGTAGACAGCTGATAACAGGAGAACTAGACATTTCTCATTGATTAAACATATTACAGAGTTTCTTGTGGTCCCTTGTACAATTGATGTATGCAAAATTGTGTGAAAAGTTATTCACCATTTAATGTATTATTAGCCAAGAGGCGATCCTATAATGTCACATTGTAGCGTAATATTAAAATTTCCCCTAGTTGCTCTTTCATACTTTTAGCACTGTATAGATTGTTATTAAAGGGGTTGGCCCACCATCCTAGACAATGGGGCATATCGCTAGGATATCGATATCGCATCTCTGGGACCCTCAAAAATAGCAGAGTGCTGCTTTGGCTATTTCCGTCGGCCCCATAGAAATGAATAAGAGCGGTGGCCGCGCAAGCGCGGTGCGCTCCCATTCACTTGTATGGGGAATCCCAGGTCCTCCACCCACCGCTGCTCTCCCCGCTCCCTTCTTACTTGTTTTATGTCCTGCATGTAAATAGCCATTTCAAATATGGACAGACTTCTAACTATACCAGTATCATATCAGATATGACATATCTAGGAATCTTGGGACAGTCGGGTAGTTCAGTGTGTCTGACCATTGCTGCAGTGGAGCATGCAGTCATCTTGTTACCTTTGGCCATCCGAAAAATTGTTTCTTTTGTTACATGATTTATTTCCCCATATTCCTCTGTAGCTTATTGCCATTCTTGTCCTTCGTTATCATTTATTTTATTTTTTTATGCTTCTTATTTTTATTTAATGCTTAATGTTGCACACTGCTTAAAGGTTTGAGGTACGTAGAATACGGTATATAGTTGATGTGCGGTCCTGAATAGATGTTGGCAGCAGGAGTAACTGAAAAGTGACGTGCGCTCATTTTAAAGGGAACATGTGGGAAGATTCACGCTGCTCTAACCACAGGAAATACTGAGCGGCTCCCATAGTACAAACAGCTCTGAGACACTGCAGTATTTCATAGGGGAGGGATTTATCAATTTTGGCGCTATTTTCACCACAACTAACTTTTATAGCGGGGGATAAAAGTGGAGACCAAATTCATAAAATGTGGTACAGAGCATAATAAATGAGACATCGTGCAGATTTGCATCATTTTAATTGAAATTGCAACATTTTCACTCCAGTTTATGGAAAAGGGCAGGAAGTACTGAATATGGCCTTTTCATCAGGAATCTTGAGACTTTTAACAAAAAGTAGACTTTCGCCCATAGCATGTGACTTTTCCTGAGTTTACGCTCGTCTGGGGTATGCTTACAACATCTATAGTTGCGCCTTTTCTCTGATAACACATTTACAAATGTGACAGTCCCGAGGTCTTTGTCCGGCCGCCTCTCGGCATATTTGCCATGCTGCGGCCGGATCTACGCCACTCCACATTATAGTTAATGGGGGCGGACTTCCAGCAGCACACGTGTGCACTCTGTAGTACGGAACCAGCAAGCTGTTCCCCGGAAAAGATAAACGCCAGTGTGAAACTAGCCTTACGCCACCTTATTAGCCATGCCCAATTTTTTCAGTAGATTTCAATTTTGGAGTGGATATTAACGTAGGCATGTGATAAATTTGGCACAATTTTGTTTACATGTAATTTTGGTGCATTTAGCGTTGCCTTTTTTGCGCAGATTTATTGATAAATCTTCCCCATAGTTTTAAAAGGAGCTCAGTGCAGGGGGAAGTTTACACTGGGCAGCTCACCTCCAACACTACCCCCCCCCCCTGCACACAATCCATTATCCTTGTCCATTTTGCGGTCCGGAAATCTCAGATCTGCAAAATACAGACGCGGTCCATGTGCATCTGGCAATTTTTGCTGGACCCGCTGTAAAAAACAAAAACAAAACTTGTCTGCAAAACAGACAAGAATAGAATAGGCTCTATAATTTGTGGCCCGGCCGCATAGGACCCATATAAATGAATGGGTCCATGTGTGATCTGTTAAAAAAAATAAAAAAAAGCGGATTGGACACAGACCAAGTATGCGGTTGTGTGCATGAGGTCTAAAAGCACAAAGGCTTTTTAGGGCAGCATGAATCTACTGCAAGTAAACCTTACATTTCTGTTGTACCGCATGCTGGTGTATAAAAGCTTGGCATACTATAAACTGCTGTAAAAGCCTGTCTATAGCTCGTTAGTACTGGGAGCAATGCAATAAATATCCCTTGTTTTGTGGAATTGCTACTTAATTTTTTGTTGTTGCGAGCATCGCCATGTAAGCAGTTTCCAACTGTATTCTTTACTGCACCTCAAAAGCAGAGGTATCTTTAATGCTTCATTAGCTGGTACTCAAGCAGTAGGGTTTTCTGCTTCATAGATTGCCCCTTCCCCAAAGTGCAGACTGCTTGATCTGTGGAAACTCGGCGGTCCTCACTTGTGTTACTCAGGGAATAGATCTATTCTGAAAGGCCTACTTACAGATGATTGGTAGAATTTGATTATTTACATGTTTTATATTTTGTATCTTCATGTTTTAAATTTGTTTCACTAATAAGTCTTTATTTTTCATAATGAAAATGCACTTTCTTAAAAAATAATTTTACTAAAATACTGTTAAAATAAACCTCTTATAAAAGACCGTTGTCTGTGCTGTTATTTCTATTTGAAATGTTAAACCATTACCTTACGTAGACATCATATGCGTGTCCTTTTAAAAGGGCTTTAGGGGGCATTAGATATTAAGTACATAATGAAATGAGGAATAAATTAAAAATACACACCATGCCCAGGCCCCTCATACAGACAATACTTACCTGGTCCCTGACACCTGTGTCCTCCCACCACTGCTGTGCAGATCACAACATCCGGCGACGGGGGGGGGCAGTCAATAGCTCACGGGCGACGTCACATGTGGACATAGGCGTCGGGGACCAGGTAAGTATTGTCTGTATGAAGGGACCGGACATTGTAGGGGAAGCGGGGTTGCAGCTTTGGATAACCCCTTTAATGCAGTGTTAACTGGAACCAGTCACTTTACACCTGGTGTCTGATCTACAGGACAGTATGCTCTAGAGCCGAAGGAGCTCAGCAGATTTCTACATCATTTCTTGGGAAAAGCCTCATGCACACGATCGTATGTATTTTTGCAGTCCGCAAATACTGAAGTGGTCTGTTGACTATAATGGGTCTATGGTCCATATTTTTTGGACAGCTATAGGACATGTCCTATCTTTTTTCGGAATGGACAAGTGGATGCGGAAAGTACATGGATGAAGCACAAGGAGCACTTGTGCTTTCTGCATCCGTTTATGTCCGTTCTGCAAAAAGACAGAACATGTCCTATACTACAAAGACCGCTTCTGTATTTTGCGGATCCACAATTTGCGGATGGCAAAACGGACACCGTTGTATGCTTGAGGCTTAACTTTTTAATTTATTAATTTGAATCTTTCAGAACTTAGTAGTCCAGTCGGCAGTCTCATTAGTGATTGACCACATTTCCTTTATGGGTGTGCGTACACACAGCTGTCAATCACTGATAAGACCGCCCACTGGACTCCTAAGCTCTGAATGAGCAGGAATTAAAATACATTTTGAACTTTGCCAAATTTCTTCCCACAAAACTACATATTAACATGACGGCTCCCTTTGAAACTCAGTAGATTGGCAGTGGCACGTGGAAGAACTTATTCTGGGAGCTGTTACAAAAGTTGACAAGTAGGGGGGCATTGAATGAGGCTCTGTTCACACTAAATTTTCTAACATTTTCTGATATATTTTTCTTTACAAATTATTCTGTTAATGTCCTTGTTGACTTGTGGCCCTCACTTTCTCCTGAATTATGCCAATGACTTTTTCTATAAAATTACTTAATTATGGTTAAAACAAAGTATTCACAAATTCACAAATTTCCTCAACTTTATTTTGTGGATTTAAACTATACATTGTAGTTGAAAGCAGAATGATGCGTTAGTGTGTGGCTAGCCTGCTTGGGACTTTACTGCATAAATCACATTGCTTCATCAATTTACTATATGTTATCGTATGATTTATAGGGCTGAAAAAGCACGATTACGAAGGCAGAATTCAGAAAGTAGGATCCGTCCGCTGAGTGCGTTTGCAGTAAGGGTTAGATATCTCTCCAGGCTGGGAGCACAGGTACGTGTGATGATCACCGCAGGTAGTAAACGTGTACTGCTTCTTGTTTGATCCCCGCCAATCTCATGTTGATGGTCTATCTTGAGGATAGATCATCAATATAAAAAATCTTGGAGAACCCTTTAATGATTTAATTTAAATAATAATGAAAAATAATCGAAATACAGTCTAAACTAAAAAATATATAAAAAAATGGCTACAACATGATCCACCATAAATTTCATAATGGTTTGATAAGATTAAAGGGGTTGTCCCCCTTTTTCTATCAATGACCTTTCCTCAGGATAGGTCATCAATATGAGATTGGCAGGGGGCTGACTCCCAGCACCCCCACCAATCAGCTGTTCTAAGAGAACGCAGTGCTCGTACGCTCACGGTCTTCTCTGTTTTTCTACTCGCAACTGCAATTTGTACGATCAGGAATTTTTAAAATGACTTTATTATTGTGAATTGCTGATAACAAAAAGAACAACTATCGGTAGCCACATTGGTCGCAGGGGGTGTCGCTAGGAAGCATTTTTGCGCATTTAGATGCCGTGATCTCACTTGATCACTGCGTCTAAAGCCTTTAATTACCGCATCCCAACCCCTGCAGTGCCCCCAGTATCTATAATGGGCCCTTCTGTAGTGCCCCCAGTGTCTATAATGCCCCAGTATATATAAGCTCCCCACAAAAAAAACAATAGTGCCACTCTGTATATAAAATACCTCCCAATAGTGCCCCCTGTATATAATACCCCCGGTAGTGTTCCCTTAGTATAAAAAGGCCCCCCAATACTGCCCCCAGTATAAATAAGGGCCCTCCTATAGCCTCAACTTGAATGCACTTGCTTTACACTGGAGGGAACTGGATGTACCTGACGCTCCTAGTGGCATGACGACACATGTGATGCATGCTAGTGGAGTTTTTATTTTATTTTTTATTTTAACCCCTGAAAGTCATGTTAACCTATTTAATTCTGTTAGACAGGGGCATTCCTGTCTAACGGACGTTAAAAACTATCCCATTTTTTACAGTGAAAAGGCACAATAATAGGTCATGTCCTATTTTTAGACGGCCGCTATTCACTGCCTGTTAAAAACAAAACAAAATACAAAAACACGTGAATAGCCCCATAGATAGCCATCACACTTTTCAGCTGAGGCACTTCATCGTATACACCTGCTACTTCCCTGATGGTCGTCTTCTTTCTTCTTCCGCACAAAAAAAGTACAAGATGCTGAGATTTATTATATGTTCCACATTGACGCCGCTGTTTCTTCGTATCTGTTCCTACAGAGATATAATTTGGTGTGCCTGCATTCTTTCTTGCCGTTTATGTATTATCTTTGAAACTTTCAATGAAAACTGACTTGACGAAAAATATTTTTTTGTGTGGATGATTAACAAATATGCACAGTGTATGTGAACGATCGGCAGCCACATTTTCACGTATTGCTTCTCTTTTCCCTTCCAGCTGCCGGACCACTACTGCAGCCACTTGTCGTCTTTGGCCCACAGAAGTGTCCTGAAATAAAATCCCGTGAATTGGTTGTCTTTCAGTGCGGTAAAATGTGCCAAATGATTTCTGAAGCTGCTTTTAGGGAATCTACATAACCGTTACGGTGTATCAGAGATTTCAGTCTATGCAAACTGGGGAATGTGGTCATGAACTTACCTTATAAATGGTGCCCGCCTTCCAGAAATGATCTGCGGTCATCAGGAAAACAGTCACTGTTGTACACGCCATGCCCACATCTCCTGAGCCATGTTGTAGGCTGTTTTTTTTTTTTTTTTTTACATTGATAAATGGTATGAGATATAGGAAGAGGGGGAGCTGATCAGAGATGTTGCGGTATAAATTGGAAAACCTGCTTTTGTGTGAGGAAGTCCACCTGACTCCATCACTCAGGCTTGGCTTTGGGAATGACCAGCAGGGACTCTCTAAGTGTCATGTACTATTCTGTTCAGTGTGGGAGCCGGACTAACTCTCCTCCATTTACATCATTACTATCCTCCAGACCTATTGGTTAAAACCTGTCATGAAGTTTTTAGCCTGGAAACTGATTTAAAAACTATTTTTGTTTATTATAGACTCTTCTTTTTTACGTAGATTTTCCTACATTACACTAAGTTACCAGCACACAAGACCGCAGTCTGATACTTTTTAATGGACCTTTGTTAACTGTGCAATTTTGTGTCACAAAGATTATATTTTGTAAGAATAAGCCGCGATATATACCTCTTGATTCTGTTCAAATCTGCAAACCAAGCGCTAGATTTTGTCTTGTGTACTGATGCAAATGTATAGACAATATGCTGGGGATAGGCTTTAGGAAATAGATTTTATGGCAGCCTTCTATTAAAGGGGGTTTTCCAGGAGTATAATTGTTATTGACCTGTCCTCTGCCAGTGATGTCATGTACAACGGTCCCATGGCCTAGGCACAACGTGGGCCCAGGCTGCAGTACCAAACGGCGCTGTGCCTGGTATGCTCTGAGGAGGCCAAAGTGCCCACCGCAGCCTCTTCAACCAGCTGATCAGTGTTGGTTCTGGGTGTCTAAATCCCACCGATCAGATATTCATGACATATCCTGAAGATAGGTGGGTCATCAATATTATAACCCCTCGAAAACCCCTTTAAAGTGTTTTATTTAGTTTTTTGTTTTGTGTTTTAGTAAATTGCTAGAATTTATCAATATTTAAGAAAACATGGAAAATTCCCGATGTGGTCTGCTTACACACTAGGCTTATGGTGCATCCATCTTTGGGGATGAAATCTGTGAACAGACCATATTGGTAACTTTAATATTTCCATCTCATTTATGACAAAAATCTGTAAAATGAAACTGTAATTTCCACACCGCCTGTGGAGCTCTATTTCAGTAAGGCTATATCCACATCTCCAGCACATAACTGCTAGAGTCTGTTCTCACAGCCGGATCCTACCAGGTACCACTGGATCCCCACTGACTATAATGCTTTCCGGCATAAATGCTGGCTTTCGGCCAAAGAGTTACTGCTGCATGCAACTACCGGTATGTTTGTCCAGTTGAAAGCCAGCATTTATGCCGGAAATCTGCCCGTTCCCCATCAAATCCCATCATAGTCGATGAGAATGCGGTGGTGTGCGGCAATATTCAGCTATGCCAGGTTCAGTAACTCCAGTAGTCTGTTCTGGAGATGTTCAGCTTCCCTAATTCAGCATCCCCACAGCTGCCAGATGCTGTCTGTAGCTGATGCCCCATTGGTGAAGGATAGGCAACCACTGGAATTACATTGCTGTGACTGACCAGCACTGCCGTGTACCTAAACGAAAAATAAAAGGCTAGTAAAACAATTCCACTACAAATCATTGAGAAGCGTAACTCACACATTATGCAAGACTCCCCTTTTCCTGTATGAATACTACTGTCCCGTTATATTAAACTAATGGCCTATATATATATTACAGTAAACTTCCAACCATATTTTCAGCCTGCCCTCAGATATGCTGCAATCACGAATGTTGGGCCTCAGAACTTGAGCCTAGAGCAAAGAGCACATTGTGCTATATTTAGTTTACATTATTATTTTCTTTACGATTTGTAATAAATCTACTATATTCATAATCTTTAGAAAGTATATTGTTTTTTGTATTTTTTTCGATGTAAAATTAAAACCGTTTTCTTGATATTGTGTCATAGTGTCATTTTTCATCTTCTCCTGCTATAGCTTGGTTATTTGTGGGTTAGATATCACGGAACAAGGTTTTTGCAGTGCAGCACTTGCTGGCTCAAGCTATCCATGTATCACATAGACAGCGACTCACCTGAATGATGATCGGCAGACGAAGGATTACTTTGCAAAATCAGCTGTTTTTCAGGGGTCTCAGAAGCTCCATAAGGGTCCATTCACACGTCCGTTGTTTCTTTCCTGATCTGTTCCGTTTTTTGCGGAACAGATCTGGACCCATTCATTTTCAATGGGTCCTGAAAAAAATCGGACAGCTCAATGTCTGATTTTTTTTTTTTTTCAGGACCCATTGAAAATGAATGGGTCCAGATCTGTTCCGCAAAAAACGGAACAGATCAGGAAAGAAACAACGGACGTGTGAATGGACCCTAAGGGTGGGTTCACACATGGGTTTTTGCATTTTTAGTGGTCTTTTTTTGAACCTGCGTTTTATAAATTGCAGCTGTAGATGTAATCTGAATCAAGTTCTTTGGGAAATATGAAATGCAGGCCATGCAATTGTTTTTGCAACTGACATCCTTGTTAATTAGCTGGCCTTTTATGTCTATCTGACTTTTCTTTTTTTTATGCACCATGCTGGAGCACTTGTTGTTGTTTTTTTTTTTTTTTTCAGGCGTTTTCACATCACTTCTATAGGAAAGAAGCCATGAAGAAAATGCTAGTGGGCCAACACATGATTAACAAAAAAAATGCCCCTAAAAATTGCAAATTTGTGTGTATGATTTAACCCGTGTTCTAATTATGAACACATACAGACTATACACTTGCAATAAATGTATTTCCATTACATGTGCAAATGACTCATTTAGAACCTAATACTAGTTAGTAAACAAGTATAATTATATGTATTCTCGTTTCATTACAAGTGTTAGATCTGTGATACTATAAATTTGTCCAGCAGATGTCACTAGAGCCACATTCTACTGCTCATACTGATTCTAAGGAGGCAGCATCAAGAGCAACTATTTCAAGGTAATGCAGACAGGTATGCACATAGATTATGCATATTTCTATGTAAAATGAATGAAAGAAGTACGGTTGGTCAAGTTTTTTTTTTTTTCTTTTGTTATTTTGTTTTTTCTATTTCAATCTGGCATACCTTTTAGGATAATGCTTATCAAGAAATATTCTAAATCCGTAAACTAACCAGAGTAATTTAACTTATCTAGCTCTAAAGCAGTAGTATTTAACCCCTTCAAGACCGGGTTTTTTTTTTTTTTTTACTCCAAGCCTTCCCAAAGCCATGACTTTTTTTTATTTTTCCATTCACTTATGTTCTGGGGACTCTAGTGAGAGGCAGACAGACTAAGGGTGGCAACAGCGAGAGTAGTCATCATAATAGCCCATTCAAAGAGTGGTGAGGTGGGGGCCAACAGCCGTAGGAGAAGATGGCGGCAGCAGGTAGGTGGCAACAGCAGAATAGTGAAGCACATGGCCAGGAGTAATGGGCCATTTTTCACAATGTTCTGGTGTGGCAGCACACTGCGGTCAGAACATTACTGCCAGAATGATCTAGTCTGATGCATCAGACACCGGTGTCTGGAAATCCTGGCTGATCTATGTCTGATTCATATTTACAAAGGTTAGTCTCTCAACATTTTGTGTTGAAAGGAGAGTTCTCTTTGGGGTAACTACACGCCCTGCCGCACTAAACACCTGCTCTGACACCTGGGCGATGGCGCACATAGGCAGCGACCAACTGACTACAAAGAATGTCTCTGTAGTAGTTGAGTTTATCCTTCCTCTCAGCAGGTGTAATAAAAAAAAAGCCCCCATTTTGGTCTGGTAGCAAGGTTCTAACATGGTGAAGAGGGAGTAGTCATCCCTCTGCCGAATGGTGGTGATGAAGCTGTCACTACGCAAGCAACTCAGAATGTATCTGGCCATTTGTGCAAGGGACTCCCTGCCTCCATCTTCACTGCATACTTCCATGGTGTGTAGGGGTCATCTGCCTTGTTTAAATCATCGCCCTCCAGTTCCTCCTTCTCTCCTATCACTTGTGCATGTAAACCACCTATTTCTGTATACATTGCTTGTGTGTAAATGTCTTCGTTCTCATACTCCTCCACCAGTTCAGCCCCCACAGGTCTCAGGTGGCCGTGAGATGTAGGTTCCGTATCTCCTGTCCCCTGGCCAGACAGATTTATCGGCATCTGCTCCAGAACGTGAAGGAGTGAGCTCGGCAGCGGCTGCCGACTGCCCTCAATAAGCTTGTCCTCGCTGAAAAGTATAGCAGAGTCAGCAGCATACAATACTTCCCTGAGCAGAAAAAGAAAGCGGCAGATTCAGGACAGGTGGAGGCGCAGCGTTTGTTCCTGGGCCATGCCAACTAAGGGTGGTGTCAGAGGTACCGACCGACGTGTGGCTGTGAGTGTCTGATGTCAGTTGAGATGAAGTTGAAGACCGAGTCAATAATTTAAAGACAGCTGGGTTGCTGGAGAACATTGGTAGATCTGGCTTGTTGATGCGACTGCTGCGAGCTCCAGAACATTTTTGCCACGGCCAGTTCCCTTGGAAGGCCCTGGCACCTGTCTGACGGACATACTACCTGTCTGTAGTTACTTACAGTAAGTGTAAAATAGCAGTAGTGTTAGACTGTTTTTTTCACCCCAATTAGAGAATCAAGGTGTTAAAGAATTTCTGATCTATAAAACAATGTGGAAAACAAAATAACTAAAAATAGAGCGCTTTTTCACCCCTATTAGAGATTCAGGGCGTTATAGAATGACTTTGTGACGAATACCGTTGAATTACGTTGAACGTAGAACCAGCGAGATACGGTATAGTCACTGGTTACCAAGGCGTGACGTTACGCCGTCCGTGAGGAACAGGTAAGGTCAGTTTGGTACAGTGTTCCCCGACTACTCCTGTCCACACGGACACAGAGAGGCAACAGCTGAGGGAGCCTTTTAACTGCCCCAGTGAAACAGCGCTTCCTCAGCCCGGGTATTCTGCCACCAGTTTCTAGTTTGATATACAGTCATGTGAAAAAATTAGGACACCCTTTGAAAGCATGTGGTTTTTTGTAACATTTTTAATAAATGGTTATTTCATCTCCGTTTCAACAATACAGAGAGATTAAAGTAATCCAACTAAACAAAGAAAACTGAAGAAAAGTCTTTTCAAGATCTTCTGTAAATGTCATTCTACAAAAATGCCTATTCTAACTGAGGAAAAAGATAGGACACCCTCACATGTATTCCCTCTTAAATTGGCTCAGATCTCACACAGGTATATCACACCAGGTGCACATAATTAGTAGATCGTTACTCTGCATGTTGAATGAGGCTTGCCCTATTTAAACCTCAGACATTTAGTTTGGTGTGCTCCTGACTGTTGAAGTGAGAGTGAGCACCATGGTGAGAGCAAAAGAGCTGTCAGAGGACTTCAGAAAAAAGATTGTAGCAGCCTATGAGTCTGGGAAGGGATTTAAAAAGATCTCAAAAGATTTTGAAATCAGCCATTCCACTGTCCGGAAGATAGTCTACAAGTGGAGGGCTTTCAAAACAACTGCCAACATGCCCAGGACTGGTCGCCCCAGCAAGTTCACCCCAAGAGCAGACCGCAAGATGCTAAAAGAGGTATCCAAAAACCCTAAAGTGTCATCTCGAGAACTACAGCAGGCTCTGGCTACTGTTGATGTAGAAGTACATGCCTCTACAATCAGAAAGAGACTGTACAAGTTTAACTTGCATGGGAGGTGTGCAAGGAGGAAACCTTTGCTTTCCAAGAGAAACATCGAGGCCAGACTGACATTTGCCAGCGATAAAGTTGACAAAGACCAGGACTTCTGGAATAATGTTCTTTGGACAGATGAGTCCAAAATTGAATTATTTGGACACAACAGCAGAGGACATGTTTGGCGTAAACCAAACACAGCATTCCAAGAAAAGAACCTCATACCAACTGTGAAGCATGGAGGTGGAAGTGTCATGGTTTGGGGCTGCTTTGCTGCAGCAGGACCTGGTCAGCTCACCATCATAGAATCCACGATGAATTCTACTGTGTATCAGAAGGTGCTTGAAGAACATGTGAGACCATCAGTTAGAAAATTAAAGCTGAAGCGGAACTGGACCATGCAACATGACAATGACCCAAAACATACTAGTAAATCAACCAAAGATTGGCTGAAAAAGAAGAAATGGAGAGTCCTGGAATGGCCAAGTCAAAGTCCAGATTTGAATCCCATTGAGATGCTGTGGGGTGACTTGAAAAGGGCTGTACGTGCAAGAAACCCCTCAAACATCTCACAGCTGAAAAAGTTCTGCATTGAGGAGTGGGGTAAAATTTCCTCAGACCGATGTCGAAGACTGGTAGATGGCTACAAGAACCGTCTCACTGCAGTTATTTCAGCCAAAGGAGGTAACACTCGCTATTAGGGGCAAGGGTGTCCTATCTTTTTCCTCAGTTAGAATAGGCATTTTTGTAGAATGACATTTACAGAAGATCTTGAAAAGACTTTTCTTCAGTTTTCTTTGTTTAGTCGGATTACTTTAATCTCTCTGTATTGTTGAAACGGAGATGAAATAACCATTTATTAAAAATGTTACAAAAAACCACATGCTTTCAAAGGGTGTCCTAATTTTTTCACATGACTGTAAGCCCGGTCCGCTAACGGGATTATATAGGATAAGAAACCAACCCGCGGTAGCTTCTAACTAGGCTGAAACACGGATGTGGGGATTCGTGATCGAGATACAAGGACAGCACAAGATTAAATTTTATATATTGAATTGCCTTAAGGGCGCACTAGACTTAACACAATATACACAGAAAATATATACAGTGGTCTGAGTGGTGAATACAGATGGCGTATAAACAGGGTTAAGCAGAACAAAAAGGTCAGTTTACCATGTATATGAGTCCTTTGAGTTGGGATGAGTTCTTAGTTGTAGTCACATGGGAAGCAGTGATGTCAGGTGGTTGCAGGTCCCTCTTCACACATGGCACAATGTGACCTCCCTTCAGAGAAAAGACACGCCCGCTTGCTGGCACAAGCCTTTTAACCTGTAGCTGGCCCCTCCCCCCCGGCCTCTGGGAAGGGTCCACTCCCCCTCTGCTGGGGCTGGCAGCAAATGAGCAACAAAACCGTTTAGTGTTCATGGCTCCAGACCAGAATGTCGCAGAGAGGTGGTTCTGGGACCAATCGGTCAGCCGCAAGTTTTCCACATGGGTGCAATGCGTGATGTGAAATCGTAGCACCCGCACTGAATCCTAACCCATTCATTTCAATGGGTCTGTGTACATGAGCGTTTTTTTTTCACGCATCAGTTCTGCGTTGCGTGAAAAACGCAGAATGTTCTATATTCTGTGTTTTTCACGCAGCCCTGGCCTGATAGAAGTGAATGGGGCTTCAGAGAAAAACGCATTGCATCGGGAAGCAAGTGTGGATGCAGTGCGTTTTTCACTAATGGTTGCTAAGAGATGTTGTTTCTAAACCTTCCGTTTTTTATCACGTGCGTGAAAAACGCTTCAAAACGCATTGCACCCACGCGGAAAAAACTGAACGCAATCGCAGACCAAACTGACTGAACTTGCGTGCAAAATGGTGCGAGTTTCACTGAACACATCTGGACCTAATCCGTCACGCTCATGTGAAAGAGGCCTTAGGGTAGGCACATCCACATGGATGGAAAATTATCCTGCGACTTTTGCAGTGGTTCCGCAACAAAAACCACAACAAAAAATGCATGTATGACAATTCTTGCCACGGAAATGGCTTTGGATTTCACCCTCCATTGCAAAGGATGAAATGCTTGGCAAAGATCGACAGCATAAGGCTACATGCACACAACAGTGAAAAATGGCAGTGTGACTGCCGTCTAATTAACATCCGTCACACGGCCATTTTTAGCACCAGTGAAAGTCTATGGGGCTATTCACATGGCCGTTCTTTTAACGGCCAGTGAATAGCGTCCCTCCAAAAATAGGACATGTCCTATTTTTGGCTGTTTTCACGGACGGGCGGACCCCATTGAAATCAATGGGACCATTTTTAACTGCCGATTGACAGGAGTCAATCGGCACCTCATCCACTTGCTCGCGGAGCGGCAGTCTCTTCTCTCTTTATTGAGCAGGACCTGCTGAAGGACCTGCGATCTGCGTGGTGATAAGTAACCACGTGGGAGCGCGCAGTGACATCATCGCGCACCTTCAGCAGGTCCCGTTCTGTAAAGAGAGAAGAGACTGCTGCAGCGCAAGCAAGTGGATAAGGTGAGAGCTTGTTTATTTTTTATTTTTGGCTGTGGGACTCTATGGGGGCAATATATAAACCATGGGGGGCATTATAAAGCTGGGGGCACTATAAAAAAAAAAGATATACACCGTGGGGGACATTTATTTAGCTGGGGTCCTACATGGGGGCATTATAAAAGCTGGGGACATTATAAAAAAAAATGATATACCTTGTGGGGGACATTTATTTAGCTGGGGGCCTACATGGGGGCATTATTAAAGCTGGGGGCACTATAAAAAAATGATATACACTGTGGGGGACATTTATTTAGCTGGGGTCCTACATTGGGGCATTATAAAAGCTGGGGACACTATAATAAAATGATATACACCGTGGGGGACATTTATTTAGCTGGGGCCCTACATGGGGGCATTGTTAAAGCTGGGGGCACAAAAAAAAATTATATACATTGTGGGGGACATTTATTTAGCTGGGGGCCTACATGGGAGACATTATTTTAGCTAGGGGCCTACCATCCTGTGGGTGTTCTCAGAAGGCTGGGTCTAGAAATAACTGCCAAACAAATTCATCCATTTTTCATATCCGTTTTTAACAGGCATGCAAAACGGACATTAAAAGCGGACACGGCCAGAAAATGGATGCACACACTGATGCAAAATGGCCATCAAAAACTGACAGTGTGTCCGTTTTTAACGGACGTTTTTTTCACTGTCGTGTGCATGAGGCCTAACTTGACATCCTGTAGATTTCAAATTTGAACTGCAGGTCAATTTACACTGCAGATTTTTTTACGCAGCATGTCGATGAGATTTCTTAAAATCTCATCTACTTTGCTGGCACTGAGCAACACTGCACTAAAATCTGCATGTGTGAACCTGCCCATAAGAGAGACCTTTTGGTTCCTTAGCTCCTTAATGACCACCAATATTTCTTTTTACGGCAGTCACTAATACCTTAGCGTCTATGCACACAAATGCATTTTTGTGGGTCAGATGCGGACCCTTTCATTTCAATAGGGCTGCAAAAGATGCGGACAGCACACCATATGTTGTCCGCATTCATATGTGCGTTCCGCGGCGCCCACCAAAAAAATAGAACATGTCCTATTCTTGTCCATATTACGGACAAGGATAAGACTGTTCTATTATGCGCCAGACATTCTGTTCTGCAAAATGCAGAACACACATGGCCGGTATCTGTGGTTTGCGGACCGCAAAAACGGCTATTGTCGTGCGCATGAGCCCTTTCTCCTATGTCAGTGATTGTGAGCCAAAACCAGGATTGGAGCTTCCACAGACATAAGGTATAAGGATCTGCACCTGTTCTGCGTTTAGAGCCGCACCTGGTTTTGGCTCAAAATCACTGATGGAAATCACTGACCGAACACTGACTGTGTGAATGGGGCTTTAGGCTGGCTCGCTACTTTTTTACGGTGCCACAGTATAAGGGCTCTTCCACACAAACGTGTGAAGCCCGTGCCATGGACCGCAAGTTGTGGTCCACAATGCACGGGCACCGTCCGTGGGGCAGGCGCATGTGGATCGCAGACCCATTTACTTGAATGGGTCCGCGATCCTTCCGTTCCGCAAAAAGATAGAGCAAGTTCTATCTTTTTGCGGTGCGGAAGCACGGAACGGAACCCCAGAAAGCACCCCGTAGTGTTCCGTTCTTCCGTTCCGCACCGTTTTGCATCTCTGGATCTCGTGTGAACGAGCCCTAAGTGCTGCACGGGTCTTCTGTGCAGCGGAAATAGGGGCTTCACTCTCACATAAAAGCTGGGCTCTCTGCCCCGGTTGGCAGAAACAATGCATTATAGAAGCGATCAAAAGATCCCTTGTGGGACTAGTAAATGTTTAAGTAGTTTAAAAGGTTTATTAAATAGAAAAATCTCCAAGTAAAAAAAAATAGATAATTCCATTGAAAAAAAAAAAAAGCTTTTGAATGGAACAAACTGTAGTTTTTATTGGTACTATTTTAAGGGTGTAAAACTGAAGAAAAGAGAGAAAATCCAGCTCTTGATAGCAGGGAATCCTTAATTCACAGCGGTATAAAAACTTCCACATAAGCAGGGCAGTCAAATCTGGAAGGAGAGAGCCGCCTTTTTCCTTCAATTATCTATTGTAAGGGTGTGTATGATGACTAAAATGGCAAATTTCAAGTTCAAGTTTTTTTTCTGTTACAGCGTACACCACTCAGGAAAAATATTTTTATATTTCAATAGTTCAAACATTCTCACGATACCTGTTATGTTTTATTTTTATATGTAAAATTGAGAAAGGGGGGTTATTTGAATATATATTTATTTATATATTTTATTTTTTTACTTTTTACATAGCTTTTATTCTCCTTAGGGGGCTAGAACCTGCGATCTTCTGATCCCTTGTCCCATAGATCACAGAACTTGTACACAGCTTTACAGGCAGCTTACCATGACAGGCCTGGGAACCTTCATTGGGCCTGGAGCTGTCCTGTTAACCGATCAGAGCACCGACTGCAGGGGCTCCGTTTGGAAGGCAGAGGGAGCCCCCTTCCTTTGCCTAACTCCACAGATGCTGCGCTTGCTATTGACTGCGTCATCTGAGGGGTTAAATGCATTGCGGTTGGGTGCCTGCTGTATTATACAGCCTGCAACTGCCTTGTATGGAGTGGGCTCTTTGCTTTGGCCTCCTGATCCAGCAGAGCTGAAGGTGCTCTGGCTGGCTTGCGCACAGCCTTCCCCTAGCAGGGGGTACTCTATTCTGCTCCTCACTAACTAGTCTCCTCCCTCAACTAGAGAGAGCTAGAATGGACAGAAGGGTTCCATTCCAGGCAAGGTATCTCTGCCATATATGCCGCCATCTGCTGGTGAACCAGGTATACAATACTTAAACATAACCATTGCAATGAAATGGAAATACACATTTTGCAGGCCCTGGGAATTAATACAGGGGATGACATTAGGTTAACTGTGGAAGATAGTAGAGGAGTGCGAAGGTGGTAATGCACCTCTGGGGCGTTACAGTTCTATATGTAGAAAAGTACTATCTGCCTCTTCTACAAAAAATCACTATGTCCTAAATGCATTAGTAAAGTCTTGTCTCCTGACAGTTTTATTAACAGATGATCAGAGACCACCATTTAGCAGGAGATAAATATTTAATATCTTCATATTTACAGAGCGTATGATGCTTTCAGGTCTTAGCTTATGTGATATGAATCTTTGCTGAGGCAATATTTTCTAATTTACATAATACTTTGCACTACTATTGATATATTAACTATAGTATAAGGGCTCATGCACACAACCTTATGTTTGTTCCGCATTTTTTTTGCAGATCGGATGCAGACCCATTAATTTCAAGGGGGCTGCAAAAGATGTGGACAGCACATAGTCTAGCTAATGCCTAATGGGTTACAGTTTAGACCACCTCCTGGTACATGTTGATAATTCCCTTTTAAACCCCAGTCCATGTCCCCTCAGTACTGGGAATCAGTGGGTGTCATATTAGAAGGTAACAAAAGGTTTGAGCATAACTAAAGGTGGAATTCCCTTTTAATGTTCCCTAAAGGTGGCCACACGCATTAGATAGAAGTTGGTTAATGATCTCACCATCGCACAGGTGTTTGTCCATATATATGTGTCTGTCCCTGTGTTTGTGTTTGTCCCTGTGTGTGTGTGTCCGTACCTGTATTTGTCTGTCCCTGTGTGTGTCTGTGTCTGTCCCTGTGTGTGTGTGTGTGTGTGTGTATGTCTGTGTCTGTATATATGTCTGTGTGTGTCGGTCCCTGTGTGTGTGTGTGTGTCGGTCCCTGTGTGTATGTGTGTGTGTATGTGTGTGTGTGTGTGTGTGTCGGTCCCTGTGTGTATGTGTGTGTGTGTCGGTCCCTGTGTGTGTGTGTGTGTGTGTCGGTCCCTGTGTGTGTGTGTGTCGGTCCCTGTGTGTGTGTGTGTGTGTGTGTCGGTCCGTGTGTGTGTGTCGGTCCGTGTGTGTGTGTCGGTCCGTGTGTGTGTGTCGGTCCGTGTGTGTGTGTCGGTCCGTGTGTGTGTCGGTCCCTGTGTGTGTGTGTGTCGGTCCCTGTGTGTGTGTGTGCGTGTCGGCGGTCCCTGTGTGTGTGTGTGTGCGTGTCGGCGGTCCCTGTGTGTGTGTGTGTGTCGGTCCCTGTGTGTGTGTGTGTGTGTGTGTGTCGGTCCCTGTGTGTGTGTGTGTGTCGGTCCCTGTGTGTGTGTGTGTGTGTCGGTCCCTGTGTGTGTGTGTGTGTGTGTGTCGGTCCGTGTGTGTGTGTGTGTGTCGGTCCGTGTGTGTGTGTCGGTCCGTGTGTGTGTGTGTGTGTGTGGGTCCGTGTGTGTGTGTGTGTGTGTGTGTGTGTCGGTCCCTGTGTGTGTGTGTCGGTCCCTGTGTGTGTGTGTGTGTCGGTCCCTGTGTGTGTGTGTGTGTCGGTCCCTGTGTGTGTCTGTCCCTGTGTGTGTGTGTGTGTGTGTGTGTGTGTGTCGGTCCCTGTGTGTGTGTGTGTGTGTCGGTCCCTGTGTGTGTGTGTGTGTGTCGGTCCCTGTGTGTGTGTGTGTGTGTCGGTCCCTGTGTGTGTGTGTGTGTGTGTGTCGGTCCCTGTGTGTGTGTGTGTGTGTCGGTCCCTGTGTGTGTGTGTGTGTGTCTGTCCCTGTGTGTGTGTGTGTGTCTGTCCCTGTGTGTGTGTGTGTGTCGGTCCCTGTGTGTGTGTGTGTGTCGGTCCCTGTGTGTGTGTGTGTGTCGGTCCCTGTGTGTGTGTGTGTGTGTCGGTCCCTGTGTGTGTGTGTGTCGGTCCCTGTGTGTGTGTGTGTGTGTGTGTGTGTCGGTCCCTGTGTGTGTGTGTGTGTGTGTCGGTCCCTGTGTGTGTGTGTGTGTGTCGGTCCCTGTGTGTGTGTGTGTGTGTGTCGGTCCCTGTGTGTGTGTGTGTGTGTGTCGGTCCCTGTGTGTGTGTGTGTGTGTGTGTGTCGGTCCCTGTGTGTGTGTGTGTGTGTGTGTCGGTCCCTGTGTGTGTGTCGGTCCCTGTGTGTGTGTGTGTGTCGGTCCCTGTGTGTGTGTCGGTCCGTGTGTGTGTGTGTGTGTGTCGGTCCGTGTGTGTGTGTGTGTGTGTCGGTCCCTGTGTGTGTGTGTGTGTGTGTGTGTGTGTGTCGGTCCCTGTGTGTGTGTGTGTGTGTGTGTCGGTCCCTGTGTGTGTGTGTGTGTGTGTCGGTCCCTGTGTGTGTGTGTGTGTGTGTCGGTCCCTGTGTGTGTGTGTGTGTGTGTCGATCCCTGTGTGTGTGTGTGTCGATCCCTGTGTGTGTGTGTGTGTGTGTGTCGATCCCTGTGTGTGTGTGTGTGTGTGTGTGTGTCGGTCCCTGTGTGTGTGTGTGTGTGTGTCGGTCCCTGTGTGTGTGTGTGTGTGTGTGTGTCGGTCCCTGTGTGTGTGTGTGTGTGTGTGTCGGTCCCTGTGTGTGTGTCGGTCCCTGTGTGTGTGTGTGTGTCGGTCCCTGTGTGTGTGTCGGTCCGTGTGTGTGTGTGTGTGTGTCGGTCCGTGTGTGTGTGTGTGTGTGTCGGTCCCTGTGTGTGTGTGTGTGTGTGTGTGTGTCGGTCCCTGTGTGTGTGTGTGTGTGTGTGTCGGTCCCTGTGTGTGTGTGTGTGTGTGTCGGTCCCTGTGTGTGTGTGTGTCGGTCCCTGTGTGTGTGTGTGTGTGTGTCGATCCCTGTGTGTGTGTGTGTCGATCCCTGTGTGTGTGTGTGTGTGTGTGTCGATCCCTGTGTGTGTGTGTGTGTGTGTGTGTGTCGGTCCCTGTGTGTGTGTGTGTGTGTCGGTCCCTGTGTGTGTGTGTGTGTGTGTGTGTGTCGGTCCCTGTGTGTGTGTGTGTGTGTGTGTGTGTCGGTCCCTGTGTGTGTGTGTGTGTGTGTGTGTCGGTCCCTGTGTGTGTGTGTGTGTGTGTCGATCCCTGTGTGTGTGTGTGTGTCGATCCCTGTGTGTGTGTGTGTGTGTCGGTCCCTGTGTGTGTGTGTGTGTGTGTGTCGGTCCCTGTGTGTGTGTGTGTGTGTCGGTCCCTGTGTGTGTGTGTGTCGGTCCCTGTGTGTGTGTGTGTGTGTCGGTCCCTGTGTGTGTGTGTGTGTGTCGGTCCCTGTGTGTGTGTGTGTGTCGGTCCCTGTGTGTGTGTGTGTGTCGGTCCCTGTGTGTGTGTGTGTGTCGGTCCCTGTGTGTGTGTGTGTGTCGGTCCCTGTGTGTGTGTGTGTGTGTGTGTCGGTCCCTGTGTGTGTGTGTGTCGGTCCCTGTGTGTGTGTGTGTCGGTCCCTGTGTGTGTGTGTGTGTGTGTGTCGGTCCCTGTGTGTGTGTGTGTGTGTCGGTCCCTGTGTGTGTGTGTGTGTGTGTGTCGGTCCGTGTGTGTGTGTGTGTGTGTGTGTCGGTCCCTGTGTGTGTGTGTGTGTGTGTGTCGGTCCCTGTGTGTGTGTGTGTGTGTGTGTCGGTCCCTGTGTGTGTGTGTGTGTGTGTGTGTCGGTCCCTGTGTGTGTGTCGGTCCGTGTGTGTGTGTGTGTGTGTCGGTCCCTGTGTGTGTGTGTGTGTGTGTGTGTCGGTCCCTGTGTGTGTGTGTGTGTGTGTGTGTCGGTCCCTGTGTGTGTGTGTGTGTGTGTGTCGGTCCCTGTGTGTGTGTGTGTGTGTGTGTGTCGGTCCCTGTGTGTGTGTGTGTGTGTGTCGATCCCTGTGTGTGTGTGTGTCGATCCCTGTGTGTGTGTGTGTGTGTGTCGATCCCTGTGTGTGTGTGTGTGTGTGTGTGTGTCGATCCCTGTGTGTGTGTGTGTCGGTCCCTGTGTGTGTGTGTGTGTGTGTGTGTGTGTCGGTCCCTGTGTGTGTGTGTCGGTCCCTGTGTGTGTTTGACTGTCTCACTAGTGTTATCTGTGGTTTTACATAGGACTACAGGTAACACTACTACATTTTCTGTACTCAGATAGCCATGACTGTGTTATCTGTGCTGTTACATAGGACTGCAGGTGATATCTACTATATTCTCTGTACTCAGAGAGTTATCACTGTGTAAGGGGGCCCACTGAGACTTTATCGCCCAAGGGCCCACATGAACCTGGAGCCGGCCC
Organism: Bufo bufo; assembly: GCF_905171765.1. Lineage (NCBI taxonomy): Eukaryota > Metazoa > Chordata > Amphibia > Anura > Bufonidae > Bufo > Bufo bufo. Next base: position 182,286,270 of record NC_053392.1, read on the forward strand.
TGCTTACGCGTCAATATCCATTTAAATATCAGCACATAAATCATCAGATTATAGATATCTTAAGGTCCAAATTGCACAAAATAATGAAGTTCTGGTCTAATATACAGTTAGAAACCATACGAACAATGTAGTACAGAGCAATTTAGTAAATTTATTAATGCACATTTATGCATTAATTCTCCAGGTCAAAAAGAGGGACATTTAAGGATCAAAGAGGGACAGAGGGACTTAGATCAAAAAGAGGGACTGTCCCTCCAAAAAAGGGACATTTGTTTGGGAGGCATGCTTTCTATCTGGATGTGACAACTAGTGTTGGGCGAGCATGCTCGGCCGAATATCGCGTGTGCTCGAGTACGATGCTCGAGTCAGTGTATTTAAATCAAATTTAGCCTCTATTTCTGAAAAGTTACTGGTGGGATTCGAACTCACAACCTTCTACATTACAGCCAAGAATATTAACCACTACACTATAGAGCTGCATGGCCAGTTACTTAAAAAAACAAAAAAAAAAAAAACAAACTTCTGCTGTGTAGGAATACTTATTAGTAATAAGTATTCCTATAGAGCAGAAGTAGTCTCCTTTTTTTTTTTTTTTTTAATAAAGTCACTGGCCATGCAGCTCTATAGTGTAGTGGTTAACATTCTGGGCTGTAATGTAGAAGATTGTGAGTTCGAATCCCTTCAGAAATAGAGGCTAAATTTAATTTATATATTTTATATTTTTTTTAACTGTAAAAAATGTGTAATTACAAAAAAATAAAAAATAAATAAAATATATATTCACCTAAAGAATTATTAGGAACACCTGTTCTATTTCTCATTAATGCAATTCTCTAGTCAACCAATCACATGGCAGTTGCTTCAATGCATTTAGGGATGTGGTCCTGGTCAAGACAATCTCCTAACTGAATGTCAGAATGTGAAAGAAAGGTGATTTAAGCAATTTTGAGCGTGGCATGGTTGTTGGTGCCAGACGGGCCGTTCTGAGTATTTCACAATCTGCTCAGTTACTGGGATTTTCACGCACAACCATTTCTAGGGTTTACAAAGAATGGTGTGAAAAGGGAAAAACATCCAGTATGCGGCAGTCCTGTGGGCAAAAATGCCTTGTGGATGCTAGAGGTCAGAGGAGAATGGGCCGACTGATTCAAGCTGATAGAAGAGCAACGTTGACTGAAATAACCACTCGTTACAACCGAGGTATGCAGCAAAGCATTTGTGAAGCCACAATACGCACAACCTTGAGGCGGATGGGCTACAACAGCAGAAGACCCCACCGGGTACCACTCATCTCCACTACAAATAGGAAAAAGAGGCTACAATTTGCACGAGCTCACCAAAATTGGACTGTTGAAGACTGGAAAAATGTTGCCTGGTCTGATGAGTCTCGATTTCTGTTGAGACATTCAAATGGTAGAGTCCAAATTTGGCGTAAACAGAATGAGAACATGTATCCATCATGCCTTGTTACCACTGTGCAGGCTGGTGGTAGTGGTGTAATGGTGTGGGGGATGTTTTCTGGGCACACTTTAGGCCCCTTAGTGCCAATTGGGCATCGTTTAAATGCCACGGGCTACCTGAGCATTGTTTCTGACCATGTCCATCCCTTCATGACCACCATGTACCCATCCTCTGATGGCTACTTCCAGCAGGATAATGCACCATGTCACAAAGCTCGAATCATTTCAAATCGGTTTCTTGAACATGACAATGAGTTTACTGTACTAAAATGGCCCCCACAGTCACCAGATCTCAACCCAATAGAGCATCTTTGGGATGTGGTGGAATGGGAGCTTCGTGCCCTGGATGTGCATCCCTCAAATCTCCATCAACTGCAAGATGCTATCCTATCAATATGGGCCAACATTTCTAAAGAATGCTATCAGCACCTTGTGGAATCAATGCCACATAGAATTAAGGCAGTTCTGAAGGCAAAAGGGGGTCCAACACCGTATTGGTATGGTGTTCCTAATAATTCTTTAGGTGAGTGTGTATGTGTGTGTATATATATATATATATATATATATATACTGCTCAAAAAAATAAAGGGAACACAAAAATAACACATCCTAGATCTGAGTTAATTGAATATTCTTCTGAAATACTTTGTTCTTTACATAGTTGAATGTGCTGACAACAAAATCACACAAAAATAAAAAAATGGAAATCAAAATTTTCAACCCATGGAGGTCTGGATTTGGAGTCGCACTCAAAATTAAAGTGGAAAAACACACTACAGGCTGATCCAACTTTTATGGAATGTCTTTAAAACAAGTCAAAATGAGGCTCAGTAGTGTGTGTGGCCTCCACGTGCCTGTATGACCTCCCTACAACGCCTGTGCATGCTCCTGATGAGGTGGCGGATGGTCTCCTGAGGGATCTCCTCCCAGACCTGGACTAAAGCATCTGCTAACTCCTGGACAGTCTGTGGTGCAACGTGACGTTGGTGGATAGAGCGAGACATGATGTCCCAGATGTGCTCAATTGGATTCAGGTCTGGGGAACGGGCGGGCCAGTCCATAGCATCAATGCCTTCGTCTTGCAGGAACTGCTGACACACTCCAGCCACATGAGGTCTAGCATTGTCTTGCATTAGGAGGAACCCAGGGTCAACCGCACCAGCAATATGGTCTCACAAGGGGTCTGAGGATCTCATATCAGTACCTAATGGCAGTCAGGCTACCTCTGGCGAGCACATGGAGGGCTGTGTGGCCCTCCAAAGAAATGCCACCCCACACCATTACTGACCGAATGCCAAACACGGTCATGCTGGAGGATGTTGCAGGCAGCAGAACGTTCTCCACGGCGTCTCCAGACTCTGTCACGTCTGTCACATGTGCTCAGTGTGAACCTGCTTTCATCTGTGAAGAGCACAGGGCGCCAGTGGCTAATTTGCCAATTTTGGTGTTCTCTGGCAAATGCCAAACGTCCTGCACGGTGTTGGGCTGTAAGCACAACCCCCACCTGTGGACGTCGGGCCCTCATATCACCCTCATGTAGTCTGTTTCTGACGGTTTGAGCAGACACATGCACATTTGTGGCCTGCTGGAGGTCATTTTGCAGGGCTCTGGCAGTGCTCCTCCTGTTTCTCCTTGCACAAAGGCGGAGGTAGCGGTCCTGCTGCTGGGTTGTTGCCCTCCTACGGCCTCCTCCACGTCTCCTGATGTACTGGCCTGTCTCCTGGTAGCGCCTCCATGCTCTGGACACTATGCTGACCGACACAGCAAACCTTCTTGCCACAGCTCGCATTGATGTGCCATCCTGGATAAGCTGCACTACCTGAGCCACTTGTGTGGGTAGTAGACTCAGTCTCATGCTACCACTAGAGTGAAAGCACCGCCAGCATTCAAAAGTGACCAAAACATCAGCCAGGAAGCATAGGAACTGAGAAGTGGTCTGTGGTCACCACCTGCAGAACCACTCCTTTATTGGGGGGGGGGGTCTTGCTAATTGCCTATAATTTCCACCTGTTGTCTATCCCATTTGCACAACAGCATGTGAAATTGATTGTCACTCAGTGTTGCTTCCTAAGTGGACAGTTTGATTTCACAGAAGTGACTTGGAGTTACATTGTGTTGTTTAAGTGTTCGCTTTATTTTTTTGAGCAGTGTATATATATATTCACACTGTATTTTTCGCCCCATAAGACGCACTCCCCCCCCGTCCTAAAATGCTCCTGCGTCTTATGAGGCGAATACTAATGAAGCGCTTCTATTATGGAAGCGCTTCATTAGTACCGGAGGACCGGGAAGCGATGAAAGCTCTGTACTCACCGCTTCCTGGTCCTCGGCTCGGCTATCAGCTGTGTACAGCGTGAGGGCGCTCTGTGACCTCACACTGTGCGCCGTGATACACAACCGACAGCAGGATGAAGAGGATCGCGATGGTGAGGAGCGGTGGCGTCCAGGAGCAGGAGAGGTAAGTGAGTTTTTTTTATATTTTATTTGCACTGGGGGCTGATGGCTGACATATAGAAGCTGATATATGGGGGCTGCTGGCTGACATATGGGGGCTGATAGATGGCTGACATATGGGGTCTGATAGATTGCTGAAGGTTGGAGGGTCGATCTGAGGCACTGGGGGGTCTGATCTGAGGTCTGATTGACATTGGGGGTCTGATTGGGGCTGTAAGATGAGGTCTGATTAATATTGGGGGTCTGATTGCTAGTCTGACCTGAGGTGTAATGGAAAATATTTTTTTCTTATTGTTCTTCTCTAAAACCTGCGTCTTATGGCCCGGTGTGTCTTATATGGGAAACTACTATTGATGTTTTAGCCATAATATATTTTCATATATGATATATTCTAAATATATTATATATTATAAATATATAATAATATATGTAAATATATTATGGCTAAAAACTTATATATATGTTTAAACGACTTCAGCCCCCCTAGCTTAAACACCCTTAATGACCAGGCCACTTTTTACACTTCTGACCTACCCTACTTTCACCATTTATTGCTCGGTCATGCAACTTACCACCCAAATGAATTTTACCTCCTTTTCTTCTCACTATAGAGCTTTCATTTGGTGGTATTTCATTGCTGCTGACATTTTTTGTTATTAATCGAAATTTAACAATTTTTTTGCAAAAAAATGACATTTTTCACTTTCAGTTGTAAAATTTAGCAAAAAAAATGACATCCATATATAATTTTTTCTCTAAATTTATTGTTCTACATGTCTATGATAAAAAAAAAATGTTTGGGTAAAAAAAAAATGGTTTGGGTAAAAGTTATAGCGTTTACAAACTATGGTACAAAAATGTGAATTTCCGCTTTTTGAAGCAGCTCTGACTTTCTGAGCACCTGTCATGTTTCCTGAGGTTCTACAATGGCCAGACAGTACAAACACCCCACAAATGACCCCATTTCGGAAAGTAGACACCCTAAGGTATTCGCTGATGGGCATAGTGAGTTCATAGAACTTTTTATTTTTTGTCACAAGTTAGCGGAAAATGATTGATTTTTTATTTATTTTTTTCTTACAAAGTCTCATATTCCACTAACTTGTGACAAAAAATAAAAACTTCTATGAACTCACTATGCCCATCAGCGAATACCTTGGGGTGTCTTCTTTCCAAAATGGGGTCACTTGTGGGGTAGTTATACTGCCCTGGCATTCTAGGGGCCCAAATGTGTGGTAAGTAGTTTGAAATCAAAATCTGTAAAAAATGGCCGGTGAAATCCGAAAGGTGCTCTTTGGAATGTGGGCCCCTTTGCCCACCTAGGCTGCAAAAAAGTGTCACACATGTGGTATCTCCGTACTTAGGAGAAGTTGGGCAATGTGTTTTGGGGTGTCATTTTACATATACCCATACTGGGTGAGATAAATATCTTGGTCAAATGCCAACTTTGTATAAAAAAAATGGGAAGAAAGTTGTCTTTTGCCAAGATATTTCTCTCACCCAGCATAGGTATATGTAAAATGACACCCCAAAACACATTGCCCAACTTCTCCTGAGTACGGAGATACCACATGTGTGACACTTTTTTGCAGCCTAGGTGGGCAAAGGGGCCCACATTCCAAAGAGCACCTTTCGGATTTCTCTGGCCATTTTTTACAGATTTTGATTTCAAACTACTTACCACGCATTTGGGCCCCTAGAATGCCAGGGCAGTATAACTACCCCACAAGTGACCCCATTTTGGAAAGAAGACACCCCAAGGTATTCCGTGAGGGGCATGGCGAGTTTCTAGAATTTTTTATTTTTTGTCACAAGTTAGCGGAAAATGATGATTTTTTTATTTATTTTTTTCTTACAAAGTCTCATATTCCACTAACTTGTGACAAAAAATAAAAACTTCCATGAACTCAGTATGCCCATCTGCGAATACTTTGGGGTGTCTTCTTTCCAAAATGGGGTCACTTGTGGGGTAGTTATACTGCCCTGGGATTCTAGGGGCCCTAATGTGTGGTAAGTAGTTTGAAATCAAAATCTGTAAAAAATGGCCAGTGAAATCCTAAAGGTGCTCTTTGGAATGTGGCCCCCTTTGCCCACCTAGGCTGCAAAAAAGTGTCACACATGTGGTATCTCCGTACTCAGGAGAAGTTGGGCAATGTGTTTTGGGGTGTCATTTTACATATACCCATGCTTGGTGAGATAAATATCTTGGTCTAATGCCAACTTTGTATAAAAAAATGGGAAAAGTTGTCTTTTGCCAAGATATTTCTCTCACCCAGCATGGGTATATGTAAAATGACACCCCAAAACACATTGCCCAACTTCTCCTGTGTACGGAGATACCACATGTGTGCCACTTTTTTGCAGCCTAGATGCGCAAAGGTGCCCAAATTCCTTTTTGGGGGGCATTTTTAGACATTTGGATCCCAGACTTCTTCTCACGCTTTAGGGCCCCTAAAAAGCCAGGGCAGTATAAATACCCCACATGTGACCCCATTTTGGAAAGAAAAAACCCCAAGGTATTCAATGAGGGGCATGGCGAGTTCATAGAAAAAAATAAAATTTGGCACAAGTTAGCGGAAATTGATTTTTTGGGGTTTTTTCTCACAAAGTCTCCCTTTCCGCTAACTTGAGACAAAAATTTAAATCTTTCATGGACTCAATATGCCCCTCAGCGAATACCTTGGGGTGTCTTCTTTCCAAAATGATGTTATTTGTGAGGTGTTTGTACTGCCCTGGCATTTGAGGGTCTCCGCAATCATTACATGTATGGCCAGCATTAGGAGTTTCTGCTATTCTCCTTATATTGAGCATACGGGTAATGAGATTTTTTTTTTCCGTTCAGCCTCTGAGCTCCGCCCAACATCCATACCCACTTAGCCCGTATGCCCTGGCAAACCAGATTTATCCATTCACATCAATCGATGTGGATGAATAAATCATTGCCGGGATTTTTTATTTTTTTTTATATATATACAAAGTGTTTGCCAAAGCATATGAACACCGCCGCCTCCTCAGCTCATATGCCTCGGCAAACGTATATTTTACTGCAGAGGAGAAATCTCGTCTTGCAGTGCCGCATACACCGACTTGTGTGTAATCTGACAGCAGCGCAATGCTTCTGTCAGAATGCACATCAGTGCTGCAGCTAGTCGATCGGTTGGTCCACCTGGAAGGTAAAAAAAACAAAACAAAAATGAAAAAAACAGGCCGCAACGCAATAAATTTTATTAACTTTATAATAACTTTTGAACAGAACATATAAACTTTTTTTAAAATTTTTGAACTGAAGTTAACTTTTTTGCTTACTGGTGTTTTTTTTTTTTTTTTACCTTTATAGGACAAACCTCTCCTTCCCCATGGGACAATGTGCAAAGCGCAAATCGCCCAAAGATGTGGCGAAGTACATTATGCACTTTATCCCAGGTGAAAGGAGAGGTTTGCAGTAGCTGTGAGTGTAAGGGCCCTAATAGCCCTGTGTGCCTGTCCTGTGAGATGCAATCCCTATGCTAAGTGCACCTGTGTGTGGTACTTCCGGAAACACTCTCCAAAGCATAGGGCAGGGTGGTCAGGACAGAAATAGCGGGTGTCACGCCTTATTCCACTCCTGCTACAGACACGACATCTTTTTCGGGGTGACGGTTGGGTTGAGGTACCAGGAACGACACTGGGGAAATGTCGCTCGTGTAGACGGCTAACTACACTGGTGGATGGGGCCACGGAACCTCCTGGATACAGGAGGTTCGCGATGATCTCTTCCTGAAATTTGAGCAAGGATCCCGTTCTCCCAGCCTTACTGTAGAGAACAAAACTATTGTACATCGCCAATTGAATCAAATATACAGACACCTTCTTATACCAGCGTCTGGTGCGTCGGGAAACTAAATAGGGAGCCAACATCTGGTCATTGAAGTCCACCCCTCCCATGAGCGCATTATAGTCGTGGACTGAGAGGGGCTTTTCAATGACATGGGTTGCCCTTTCAATTTGTACTGTCGTGTCTGCGTGAATGGAGGAGAGCATGTAAACGTCACGCTTGTCTCTCCATTTCACCGCGAGCAGTTCTTTGTTACACAAGGCAGCCCTCTCCCCCCTTGCAAGACGGGTGGTAACGAGCCGTTGGGGGAAGCCCACGCGACTAGGTCGCACGGTGCCACAGCAGCCAATCTGTTCTAGGAACAAATGCCTGAAGAGGGGCACACTTGTGTAAAAATTGTCCACATAAAGATGGTACCCCTTGCCAAATAAGGGTGACACCAAGTCCCAGACTGTCTTCCCACTGCTCCCCAGGTAGTCAGGGCAACCAACCAGCTCCAGGGTCTGATCTTTTCCCTCATAGATCCGAAATTTGTGGGTATAGCCTGTGGCCCTTTCGCAGAGCTTATACAATTTGACCCCATACCGGGCACGCTTGCTTGGGATGTATTGTTTGAAGGCAAGGCGCCCGGTAAAATGTATTAGGGACTCGTCTACGCAGATGTTTTGCTCGGGGGTATACAAATCTGCAAATTTCTGGTTGAAGTGGTCTATGAGGGGCCGAATTTTGTGGAGCCGGTCAAAAGCTGGGTGGCATCTGGGACGGGAGGTGCTGTTGTCGCTAAAGTGCAGGAAACGCAGGATGGTCTCAAAACGTGCCCTGGACATAGCAGCAGAGAACATGGGCATGTGATGAATCGGGTTTGTGGACCAATATGACCGCAATTCATGCTTTTTGGTTAGACCCATGTTCAGGAGAAGGCCCAGAAAAATTTTAATTTCGGAAACTTGGACTGGTTTCCACCGGAAAGGCTGGGCATAATAGCTTCCCGGGTTGGCGGATATAAATTGTGTGGCATACCGGTTTGTCTCTGCCACGACTAAGTCCAAGAGCTCCGTAGTCAAGAACAGCTCAAAAAATCCCAGGGCCGAACCGATCTGAGCTGTCTCAACCCGAACTCCAGACTGGGCGGTGAAAGGGGGAACTACAGGTGCGGCTGAAGTTGGTGGCTGCGACGGGGTATCTATTGCACGTGCCACCGTACCAGCTTCAACTGCCCTTCTGGTGCTCGCCACTTCACCATGTTGTACGGCAAAGCTGGTACTGGCTGCGCTGCTGGTGTATGCCTCACCACGTGATCCGACAGCGCCAGCCCCACTCTGCTGCTCTTGAAACGGATCCTGCACAACCTGTGGTCTAGCGACACGGGGCCGGGTACGCCTGGTGCTATCAGGGACCTCAACCTCCTCGTCCGAACTTTGGGTCAGACTGCCACTGCTCTCTACAGGTTCATATTCTGACCCGCTAGATTCGTCAGATGAGGGTTCCCATTCCTCATCCGACTGGGTCAGAAGCCTGTAGGCCTCTTCAGAAGAATACCCCCTGTTTGACATTTGGACTACTAAATTTAGGGGTATTCCCTGAGACTACCCAAGAAAAAAAGCAAGCCTGTCTTACAAAGGGGAGGCTAGCGAAGTACCGGAGGCCGCTGCGATTGATAAAAAATATCAAAACTGATTTTTTTATCGCCGCAGCGCTTGGAAAGTGATTGTGCAGTGATCAAAAAATATAATATTTTTTGTCACTGCGGCGGGGCGGCGTGGGTGAACGCACGTGTGGGCGACCGATCAGGCCTGATCGGTCAAACACTGCGTTTTGGGTGGAGGGCGAGCTAAGGTGACACTAATACAATTAAAGATCTGACTGTGATCAGTTTTGATCACTTACAGATACTATAAAAGTACAAATGCTGATTAGCGATACGCTAATCAGCGAATCAGTGACTGCGGTGGGCTGGGCGCTAACTGACGCTAAACTACCTAACCAAGGGGCCTAAACTATCCTAAAACCTATCAGTCAATACCAGTGAAAAAAAAAAAGTGACAGTTTACACTGATCACTTTTTTCCTTTCACTAGGTGATTGACAGGGGCGATCAAGGGGTGATCAAGGGGTTAATTCGGGTGATGGGGGTGATCTGGGGCTAAGGTGTAGTGTTTGGTGCTACTCACTGTGATGTCTGCTCCTCTGCTGGAACCAACCGACGAAAAGGACCAGCAGAGGAGCAGACAAGCCATTTAACACATCATATTTACAAATATGATGTGTTATCTGGCTTTTCATTAGATTTTTTAAAAATCATCAGCTTGCCAGCGACGATCATTGGCTGGCAAGCTGATGACCCGACCCCCCTCTAACTTTTGCCGGCCCGCGATGCGCATGCGCGGGCCGGCGTCTCGCGAGATGACGCGTATATGCGTGACTCTGCGCAGGGCTGCCGCCTCCGGAACGCGATCCTGCGTTAGGCGGTCCGGAGGCGGTTAAATTAAATTTAGCCTCTATTTCTGAAAAGTTTCTGACTGGATTCAAACTCCCAACCTTCTACATTACAGCCCAGAATGTTAACCACTACACTATAGAGCTGCATGGCCAGTAACTTAAAAAAAAAATAATAAAAAAATTAGACTTCTGCTCTATAGGAATACTTACGACTTTTGTTTAAGCATCCAGGATTGAGGGTGCACACCTTGTCTTATATCATGCAACCACAGGGCAGACCCTTACATCAGACTACGCTCTGCACCTTTTTTTTTTTGAAGAGGTTGCAGTACTCAGTTTACATTTTCCACAATGTGGTCAGCAGGATGTGGAACAGTGGGCATATCTGAAATTCTGCAATTTGTAAACTTGCCCAAGGCCTGAAGCCTTTACGCAACTTAACAATGTGGCTGTATAAGCTTTTCATAATGCATTTCACCTTTACAGAATTTCTGCTCTGCATCTCTCTCTCTCTCTCTCTCTCTCTCTCCCCCTCTCCCTCCCCCTCTCCCTCTCCCTCTCTCTCTTTCTCTTTCTTTCTCTCTCTTTCTTTTTCTCTTTCTTTCTCTCTCTTTCTCTCTCTTTCTCTCTTTCTCTCTCTTTCTCTCTCTTTCTCTCTCTCTCTTTCTCTCTCTCTTTCTCTCTCTCTTTTTCTCTTTTTCTCTTTCTCTTTCTCTCTCTTTCTCTTTCTCTTTTTATCTTTCTCTCTCTTTCTCTTTTTCTCTTCTCTCTCTCTCTCTCTCTCTCTCTCTCTTTCTTCTGGCCTGCTTTTCTAGTAAAGTTCTCGTCTGGCTTGGCCCTGGCTAACGTGTGTTCTAGGACTGGCTTCTCTGTCAGCTACCACATTTTTTGTTTCTGTTGTCTTCCCTGGCTCAGACTAGACTACTTGATTAGACTGACTTGTATGACTACAATGTTTTCACTCCTCCTCTCTATATAGAAAGGGTGACACCAGCCCCATCTAGTGATGGCTGTAAATATGGCCTATTAACAGCTTGTACATAAATATACAGAAATGCATGTGCCATAACATTTATATTTAACCCCTTTTTGCAGTGTATCGCTGGTCTGCTGTGGGACACTGCATATTGTTATTTTTTTGATATTGTCCCTTCTCACCAGTACATCAGATCAAATGGCACCTTGTATTTTGAAACAAGGAATTGGACATTAGCATACCCAAGTGTTATACTGAAGGTAGCATGGTAGGTGAAGATACATTATAATTAAATGAGGTCATTCTTCTGTTACAGATTTTTTTTTTTTTATATTTAGAACCTATTTATAACCAATCTATTATGGCCAGAAATGGCATGCATTATTCTTCTTGCTAAGCCTTCCGAGTTTTAATAAAACAAAGAGAATATGTTAATATTTTGCCCGTTGAATGAATAGTGATTTTATTTTGAACACCATCAGAGGCCTAGTTGTGGCTTTGGGGAAAAATAACAAATTAAATATTGGTAGCAGAACCCTCTCCATGATCTTTTGATGTGTTTTATCTCAGCATGATGACAAATCTCTGGTGCCTCAGACAGCTGTGCACAGAACTGGTCCTAGTCCAAAGAGCTGTAATAGGATTGATTACAGGATTAAACCAGCAAATGCACAGAGCTTCCATATAAAACATATGACTACAAAATAATTGAGCATGAGTTCTGTGCATATAGAGGTATAATGGAAAACAGTGACCCAGATTTACTAATATATCTGTACACAATTTGGTGCATTAAGGGTTTCTACACTTTTTTCTCACATGCTCGACGAGGGTGTGTGGTCTAAAAAGGGTGTAGCCGAAAATGCACTATTTTTTGTCAGAATTTTGGAGTTAAAAACTTAAAGCAAGCCAACTAGTAGTTGGTATACAGTCGTGGCCAAAAGTTTTGAGAATGACACAAATATTAGTTTTCACAAAATTTGCTGCTAAACTGCTTTTAGATCTTTGTTTCAGTTGTTTCCGTGATGTAGTGAAATATAATTACACGCACTTCATACGTTTCAAAGGCTTTTATCGACAATTACATGACATTTATGCAAAGAGTCAGTATTTGCAGTGTTGGCCCTTCTTTTTCGGGACCTCTGCAATTCGACTGGGCATGCTCTCAATCAACTTCTGGGCCAATTCCTGACTGATAGCAACCCATTCTTTCATAATCACTTCTTGGAGTTTGTCAGAATTAGTGGGTTTTTGTTTGTCCAACCGCCTCTTGAGGATTGACCACAAGTTCTCAATGGGATTAAGATCTGGGGAGTTTCCAGGCCATGGACCCAAAATGTCAACGTTTTGGTCCCCGAGCCACTTAGTTATCACTTTTGCCTTATGGCACGGTGCTCCATTGTGCTGGAAAATGCATTGTTCTTCACCAAACTGTTGTTGGATTGTTGGAAGAAGTTGCTGTTGGTTGTTTTGGTACCATTCTTTATTCATGGCTGTATTTTTGGGCAAAATTGTGAGTGAGCCCACTCCCTTGGATGAGAAGCAACCCCACACATGAATGGTCTCAGGATGCTTTACTGTTGGCATGACACAGGACTGATGGTAGCGCTCACCTTTTCTTCTCCGGACAAGCCTTTTTCCAGATGCCCCAAACAATCGGAAAGAGGCTTCATCTGAGAATATGACTTTGCCCCAGTCCTCAGCAGTCCATTCACCATACTTTCTGCAGAAGATCAATCTGTCCCTGATGTTTTTATTGGAGAGAAGTGGCTTCTTTGCTGCCCTTCTTGACACCAGGCCATCTTCCAAAAGTCTTCGCCTCACTGTGCGTGCAGATGCGCTCACACCTGCTGGACTTTCTTGGACGCCCTGAAGCCTTCTTAACAAGAATTGAACCTCTTTCCTTGAAGTTCTTGATGATACTATAAATTGTTGATTGAGGTGCAATCTTAGAAGCCACAATATCCTTGCCTGTGAAGCCATTTTTATGCAACGCAATGATGGCTGCACGCGTTTCTTTGCAGGTCACGATGGTTAACATTGGAAAAACAATGATTTCAAGCATCACCCTCCTTTTAACATGTCAAGTCTGCCATTTTAACCCAATCAGCCTGACATAATGATCTCCAGCCTTGTGCTCATCAACATTCTCACCTGAGTTAACAAGACGATTACTGAAATGATCTCAGCAGGTTTTTTAATGACAGCAATGAAATGCAGTGGAAAGGTTTTTTTTGGGATTAAGTTAATTTTCATGGCAAAGAAGGACTATGCAATTCATCTGATCACTCTTCATAACATTCTGGAGTATATGCAAATTGCTATTATAAAAACTTAAGCAGCAACTTTTCCAATTTCCAATATTTATGTAATTCTCAAAACTTTTGGCCACGACTGTACATTCAGAGAAAGGTGTCTGTCCCTCCACCAGATTTATCATCCAGTCTGAGCCCCTGTGATAAATCTGGTGCAGGTCTAGATAGCCTAAGCTTACTCCATTTTTAGGATTATTAAATCTGGGCCAATGTGCCTTGTGTTGCTGATGCTCATGGATAGATTTGCTCTTTACAGCAGATTATGGAGTTAGGCATGATGATACAAGTGATACCAGTAATCCCAAGTGGCTATTTTACCAGTGCAAACTCGCACAAAAAAAAACCTTAATCTTTTGCTGAATCTTTTTCCTTAACAGGTTGCCGACCTAGGACGAGAATGCTAGTCCTAGGGTTAACCGGCTGCCCACATGCGCTGCCGCGATCAGCAGCAGGGGCCCGGCTGATACTGACAGCCGGGCCCCTGCTGTATCTGACAGCCGGGCCCCTGCTGTATCTGCCAGCATCAGTGAAAACACTGATGCCGGCAGATTAACCCCCTTTATAACGCAGTCACCCCGGCATACAGGGGGTTTGCGGCAGCTTGTACATCCCAATTGGGTCCCCGTGCTGCGGTAGCGGGAACCCGATGGTTGCTATGGCAGCCCCGATGCCTTGCACAGGCATCGGGACTGCCAGCTACGGAAGCCCAAGAGATCCAGCCCCAGGGCTGGGTCTCCTAGGCAACTGTCAGCATCTTACAGTGTAAAGCATTGACAGTTCAATACAGCACAATACAGATGTATAATATAGATATATAAAAACCTTGCCAAAAATAAATTTTGTCACCATAAATCACTAAAAGTGTAATACCAAACGATCAAAAAGTAGTATGTACCCCAAAATAGTACCAATCAAACAGTCATCTCACCCCGCAAAAAAATGAGACCCTAACGAAGACAATCGCCCAAAAAATAAAAAATTATTTTGCTTTCTGAAAATGGAGAGCTAAAAACATGATTGTTTTTCTTTCAAAAATTGTGCGCTCTGCCGTGTTCCCGTACAGTAGTTTATGACCACATATGGGGTGTTTCTGTAAACTGCAGAATCAGGGAAATAGATATTGAGTTTTATTTGGCTGTTAACCCTTGATGTGTTACAGGAAAAAAAAATGAATTAAAATGGAGAATCTGCCAAAAAAGTGAAATTTAAAAATGTCATCTTCTTTTCCTTTAATTCTTGTGGAACACCTAAAGCAGGCATCCTTAAACTGTGGCCCTCCAGTTGTTGTAAAACTACAACTCCCAAAATGCCCTGCTGTAGGCTGATACCTGTTGGCTGTTCGGGCATACTGGGAGTTGTAGTTTTGCAACAGCTGGAGGGCCGCAGTTTGAGGATGCCTGACCTAAAGGGTTAAAAAAAAGTTTGTAAAATAAGTTTTGAATACCTTGAGAGGTGTAGTTTCTACAATGGGGTCATTTATGGGTGTTTTCCACTATGTAAGCCCTACAAAGTGACTTTAGAATTGAAGTGGTCCTTAAAGTGGGTTTTAAAAATTTTCATAAAAATTTGCTTCTAAAATTCTAAGCCTTATAAGATCCTAAAAAAAATAAAATGACATTTACAAAGTGATGCAGACATGAAAGTGGAGAATGTAAGGTAATAATTATCTTATGATGTATCACTATCTGCCTTAAAAGCAGAGAAATTCAAATTTTGAAAATTGCACATTTTTTTAACTTTTTTTCAGTAAATTTTGGATTTTTTAATAAATAAAGGTGAATTATATCGACTAACATTTTTCACTATCATGAAGTACAATGTGTTGCGAGAAAACAATCTCAGAATGGCTTGGATTAGTAAAAGCATTTCTAAGTTATCACCACATAAAGTGACACATGTCAAGTTTCCAAAAAACGGCTTGGTTCTTAGGGGGGGAAATGGCAGGGTCCTTAAAGTGTTAAAACCATGTATCAATCTGCTCAGCTCCTCCTGCTCTATAACATGCTTCATGCAGATTGCACTGCATATTAATTTCAGACCAGCACTCTTATATGCTGGCAAAACAACTATATCAATATATTGGAGGATAGGGTTTGGCATAACTCTATGATTATCTGGTACACATAAATTTCATCTTCCACAGGGACCTTGTGGTACAATAAAAAAATAAACTAAGAAAATATTAACAAAAGACATAAAAATTGATGAAAAAAATCCACATCCAAGAATATTAACATACATACATATACTGCTGCAGTACTACTACAGTATATTCAGAAATACATATACAGAAGTAGTATCTTAAAATATATGTATGTATCACTTATTTATAATAATGTCTTTTCTCATACTGCAGTTTTGTATTTGTGTCCACCAGTTCACACAGAGAAACTCAATGGCTTTGGCAATATTCTAAACGGCTATGTATAGTTCAATACCACAAATGAAATAGTGTAACAGATCTTAGATTTTATTGCCAACACGTTTCTGATTGTCACCTTTGCCACTCGCTTTATAAACAAAATATCTCTCTTGCAGAGTTATTCATTAAAATCACTTTCTGTGAACATTAGGGGGGGGGGGGGGGGGGGGGGGTCACTTAGCATCCGATATATACCAGTTTTCTGGCATATATCAGATTACGTCGCAAAGGTCATTTGCGCTGCAGTCTGTGACTTTTCCCTGCTCATGCAAGGTCTAAAAAAGGGGGTGTGGTGTGGGCGGGGAACGGGGTTGATTGCCTCTTAATAACTTTGGCGGATCCAATGCCAGCTATAGGGGTTATTAAGACCCGGCATCCAAAGCGTCAGTCTTAAAGGGTTTCTGTCACCCCATTAAACCGTTTATTTTTTTTTTCTTTACTAATAATCCCTATAGTGCGATCTCATGATACATAAGCAAATTAATCATTTTGGTTCAGTAGAATTTGCTAAAAATCGATTTTTAAAATATGCTAATTACCTTGCTACCAGCAAGTAGGGCGGCTACTTGCTGGTAGCAGCCGCATCCTCCGATGGTAATGACGCCCCCTCGGCATGCTGATTGACAGGGCCAGGGAAGGGAATCGTTCTCTGCTGGCGCTGTTAGAATTTGAAATCTCGCGCCTGCGCCGTACCTGTCTTCAATCGGCGCAGGCGCACTGAGAGGCGGTCGCTCTCTCGACCGCTCCATCCTCAATGCGCCTGCGTCAATGACGTCATCAAGTACACCCGGAAGAGATTTATTATTAATAATCGTTGGTGGTATAGTGTAATAACTGTCATTTTTATAAAATTATTTATTCCCATTTCGTTGGTGGTTTTTGTGGCAGCATGCTTATTATGTACATCGCATCCAGCACTCTGCCCTCCATGCTGGATGAGACATTGGTTTATATTTTGGCCAAAGCATAGTAAGCCACTCACCGCGTCAAGGTCGTCTCAATCGAGTGGTCCCTAACTCTTGTTCCTACCTGTTCATGGGCCATGACAGCCACATAAAATCCAGGGAATGCAGGTCAGCATGCAAGCCAAGTACACTTTGCTTGTAACCCCGTCCGGTGCCATTACAGCTTTCATCGGATCCAGGGATGCAAGTACCAACATGCATGCTGAACCCACCATATACTTCTCCTGGAGCCAGATGGCTAATGGTAGGTTCTATATAAGCAGACTCAGTTTTATACTGACTTTAAAACCAGCCTCCAGGACAGATTAACTGGTTAGGTGTGCTTGACTCAAAGGAGATCGCATTTGCATTTTCCGTTTGTGTATGTAGTTCGCCATAGTGATGTGCACCTGCAGGCAGGTTGTGCGGACTCAACCCCTTATATTTTTTTGCTTATTATGTACATACTTACCTGATTCGAGCATCCAGCGACGTCACCAGACTCTCCGCTTCCTTCCAGCGATGCCGGCGTCTTCTCTTCCGGGTGTACTTGATGACGTCATCGACGCAGGCGCATTGAGGATGGAGCGGTCGAGCGAGCGGCCGCCTCTCAGTGCGCCTGCGCCGATTGAAGACAGGTACGGCGCAGGCGCGAGATTTCAAATTCTAACAGCGCCAGCAGAGAACGATTCCCTTCCCTGGCCCGGTCAATCAGCATGCCGAGGGGGCGTCATTACCATCGGAGGATGCGGCTGCTACCAGCAAGTAGCCGCCCTACTTGCTGGTAGCAAGGTAATTAGCATATTTTAAAAATCGATTTTTAGCAAATTCTACTGAACCAAAATGATTCATTTGCTTATGTATCATGAGATCGCACTATAGGGATTATTAGTAAAGAAAAAAAAAAAAAAACGGTTTAATGGGGTGACAGAAACCCTTTAATAAATTTAAAATGACCCCCCAGGTTTATATCTCTGCAGTGTAGCTGGGTTGAGTCTCTTAGAGCCAATTTATATAGAGTGGTGACGTAATGCGCCTCTTACCAGCTCTTGGTGTATGGAGTCCTCGATCAGCTTTAGCATGCACATGCAGCCACTGTTCACTCACTGCATGCCGGCCCATCGATCCTCAAACAGCGCTCTCCTTCAGCTGGGGCATACAAGCCTGAATAGCTCAATAGTGGAGTTGAGGTACAAGTAGCTTGTGTGACTGGGGTCTTGGACAGACGTGTTTCAGGGCCTATTCAGCAAAATTTGCTGTTTGATGCTTGAAATCGGTTACGTTAGTTGATCTTAAAGGGGTTTTCCAGTTTGCAACCATGTCCTTTAAAATAATCATTTATGAAGGCAGCTGTAACTTTATAATGCATTTCTTTTTATCTTTCTTCTATTCTGAGCTGTGGTCACTTGACCATGTCCCTGCAGCTCTTTCTTAATTCCTGTGAAGTTATGTCCATGGGGAGTGTCTATGTTACTCGGTGGGAGGAGCTATAGTCTAGCTGGGTGTTGTTAGGGGCGGTGCTGGAGCTGTGGCAGAGATAAGAGAACAGCATCATGGGTTTGGTTGGATACAGCAACAGGAAGTGCTACATACAGGATGGAAACCAGAGTGCTTTGTTTACATAGTGAAAATGGGTTCAGAAGTGTCCAAACTGATAAAAAAATATATACATGAAATAAACAACTACATGAGCGTCCTTGTTTAAACCCATAGTAATTCTGGAACACCCCTTCCGTCGGATCCGTCCTGCCGCTAGTGACCGTGTGCCCCCGGACTGCGCTCTGTCCCCATTGACTATATAATGAGGCAGTGCGGAGTTCCGGTGGAGGCACGGCGAGAGGCTGCCGTAATAAATGTCGGACATGTCATAGTTTTATTCCGGCAGCCTCTCACTATGCCTCCGCCGGAACTCCGCCCCGCCCCCATTATAGTCACGGAACAGCCTGCCGGAGGTCCGTGCCGCTAGTGTAAAGTATCCTAAGGGTACTTTAACACTTGCGTTGTTTGATTCCGGAAGGCAGTTCCGTTGGCAAACTGTATGCAGGATCCTGATCAGTCTGAAAAATGCATTGCAATACCGGATCTGTTTATCCAGTGTCATCTGGTAAAACGGATCCAGTATTTATTTTTTACACATTTTTAAAGGTCTGCGCATGCGCAGACTGGAACACCGGATCCGTCAATGCGGCAATTTGAATCCTATGGGAAAAAAATGCCGGATCCGGTATACAGGCAAGTGTTCAGTTATTTGGGCTGGAGATAAAACTGCAGCATGCTGCGGTATGATCTCCGTTCTGAAAAGTCAAAAAGACAGAACTGAAGACATCCTGATGCATCCTGAACAAATTGCTCTCCATTCAGAATGCATGGGGATAAAACTGATCAGTTATTTTCCGGTATAGAGCCCCTAGGAGAAGTGTGAAAGTACCCTAAGTAGTACATTTTGGTGTATTGCATTCTGGGAGCATTGGTTCTTTCTACATCAGAAACTCTAGAGGGTTTGGTGTAATACTACATTTGCTATAATGTAAGTCACCATAGCATGTTCTCTGTATACACTGAGGTGGACGCTAGGTCATACACAGACATGTGCACAGTTGTAAATGTATACCTACACACGAATACATACATTTACACAAATGCAGAATGCACCCATAAAATACATTGTGACACACACAAACAGTATGTACAAGCTCACATATACAGTTGCAAGAAAAAGTATGTGAACCCTTTGGAATGATATGGATTTCTGACAAATTGGTCATAAAATGTGATCTGATCTTCATCTAAGTCACAACAATAGACAATCGCAGTCTGCTTAAACTAATAACACACAAAGAATTAAATGTTACGATGTTTTTATTGAACACATCATGTATATATTCACAGTGCAGGTGGAAAAAGAATGTGAACCCTTGGATTTAATAACTGGTTGAACCTCCTTTGGCAGCAGTAACTTCAACCAAACGTTTCCTGTAGTTGCAGATCAGACGTGCACAACGGTCAGGAGTAATTCTTGACCATTCCTCTTTACAGAACTGTTTCAGTTCTGCAATATTCTTGGGATGTCTGGTGTGAATCGCTTTCTTGAGGTCATGCCACAACATCTCAATCGGGTTGAGGTCAGGACTGTGACTGGGCCACTCCAGAAGTCGTATTTTCTTCTGTTTAAGCCATTCTGTTGTTGATTTACTTCGATGCTTTGGGTCGTTGTCCTGTTACAACACCCATCTTCTGTTGAGCTTCAGCTGGTGGACAGATGGCCTTAAGTTCTCCTGCAAAATGTCTTGATAAACTTGGCAATTTATTTTTCCTTCGATGATAGCAATCCGTCCAGGCCCTGACGCAGCAAAGCAGCCCCAAACCATGATGCCCCCACCACCATACTTCACAGTTGGGATGAGGTTTTTATGTTGGTGTGCTGTGCCTCTTTTTCTCCACACATAGTGTTGTGTGTTTCTTCCAAACAACTCAACTTTGGTTTCATCTGTCCACAGAATATTTTGCCAATACTGCTGTGGAACATCCAGGTGCTCTTTTGCAAACTGTAAACGTGCAGGAATGTTTTTTTTGGACAGCAGTGGCTTCCTCTGTAGTGTCTTCTCATGAAATCCATTCTTGTTTAGTGTTTTACATATCGTAGATTCGCTAACAGGGATGTTAGCATATGCCAGAGACTTTTGCAAGTCTTTAGCTGACACTCTAGGATTCTTCTTCATCTAATTGAGCTGTCTGCACTGTGCTCTTGCAGTCATCTTTACAGGACGGCCACTCCTAGGGAGAGTAGCAGCAGTGCTGAACTTTCTCCATTTCTAGACAATTTGTCTTACCGTGGACTGTTGAGCAGCAAGGCTTTTTTTTTTAAATCAGATAATTTTTTATTTGATTTTTTTGAAAATCACAAAAATACAAAGGAAAATAGTCTGTACAGCATACATGCAACAGTTGATGACAAAAATACCATAGCATTACACGGTCGGACAAATAAAGCAGCAAGGCTTTTGAAGATACTTTTATAACCCTTTCCAGCTTTATGCAAGTCAACAATTCTTAAGCGTAGGTCTTCTGAGAGCTCTTTTGTGCGAGGCATCATTCACATCAGGCAATCCTTCTTGTGAAAAGCAAACTCAGAACTGGTGTGTGTTATTTATTTTTTTTATAGCTGTAACCAACACCTCCAATCTCATCTCATTGATTGAACTCCAGTTGGCTGAAACCTCACTCCAATTAGTTCTTGGAGATGTAATTAGTCTAGGGGTTCACATACTTTTTCCACATGCACTGTGAATGTTTACATGGTGTGTTCAATAAAAACATGGTAACATTTAATTCTTTGTGTGTTATTAGTTTAAGCAGACTGTGATTGTCAATTGTTGTGACTTTGATGAAGATCAGATCACATTTTATGACCAATTTGTGCAAAAATCCATATAATTCCAAAGGGTTCACATACTTTTTCTTGCAACTTTTACATACTGTGAAACTCGCACACTCACGGCCTCTGCTGGGGGTGGGCACAGCCAGACATGGTTGTTCCAGCCAGCAGTGAGGTGCAGAGGCTGGGGCTGTGAAAAGCTGCCCCTTCTTCCTCCAGCTTCACCTGTCCCCGGCTGTCTCTATGTATTGATGCCTGCCATCTCCCATAATGTTTTGTCCTTCACCAGTAGATGGCATTAAATATAGTCTAACTTACAACATTGAGAGGAGAAGAAATGAACCAAGAGAAGCGAGGGCACAAGGGGGAGGTTTAACTCGATAACCCCTGTAGTGTCCCACTATGTAAGGGTGGGCACTACTCAAGGGTCAATTGGGTCACGTTGTTCTCCACCTCCTGTGGAACATGGTTATGGTATTTTACATTGCATTGTAATGTGTATTTTCATATTATCTCCTGTGTACCAGGCCTGTTAGGGGTGTAGTTCTTCTCCTAGGCAGTGGAGGGAGCTAGGGAACCCCTAACATATATAGTTAGGCCCAGACAGGAAAGAGTAGTTCAGTCCAGTCCAGGAGGCTAAGTAGCTCAGTCTAGCCTGCCTGAGTTTCCGGAGTAAGAAAAGCTCAGAAGTTAACCCAGGAGAAGAAGTTGCCTCCTGAAGATATCTAGCACCTTGAAAAGTACAGTGCAGAGCCACTTTTATCCAGATAAGTAGAAAGCTTAAGGGCAGAAGGATATTTACAGCAAGAGGATTTACACCAGAGGAAGGTTTCCCTACCCAAGGATAAAGCCAGCTATAGGGCATACGGGCCTTGGAGAAAGCCAGACAGGATCTGAGGAAAATACAGCCTGATCTGTAAGTGTTATTCCCTCTGAGTATCTTGCAAAGACTTTGCCTGCCACTTATGTGAAGCCTGCCTGTGACCAACATTGTACATGTGGAACTAACTGAAACCTGTAAATAGTTGAACTGTTCAGTAAAAAGAAGTTCTGGTTCACTGCAACTTTGTGTACCTCAATTATTCCTACAACAAATCGGTGTGCCACCGTTACTGGCACTGGCGTCACGAACTATAAGGGATCTTGCCACCGGCACATTAAACTTCCAACACCCAGGGCACCTCACCTACCACCTGGCCTGGTCCCTATACACAGAGAGTGCCCCAGAGGATTCATGTGCCTCTCCATCACTGCTCTACGCCTGCCCAGGGTAAATAAAAACTGTGAGTACCAAGAGCAACCCTCGTTCTGCCTGATAACCCGTGACCTCACATTCGCTCACCCTGCAGGACTGGCGCACTGCACCCCTATTTGGTAGGCCCCTAAAGAATTGTAAACAAATATCCAACAACAGAGGCTATACAGTATATTAAAACATAACTTTTGACTTTTAAAAGCTAGAATAAACTAATAACTCCACAAATCTGATACAAAAATAAATCAATATAAAAAGAAACAGCACTCCCAAAGGATATCTAGTTGCTGTTTGTTGGGACACTAGACAAGATGCCCCAGGAAGATGACTCCAGTGAACTCGAGAATAATAGATGTAGGTTCTTACCGACCAGGTGACTGGTGATACAGTGGGACAAAGCTGTGTAGTTCCAGTGCCAGAAAAACAGCTGATTGCCGGTGGTGCGGGGTGTCAGACCCCAAAGATTATGTATTGATGGCCTATCCTGAGGATAGGCCGCCAATAATGAAAACCTGAAATACCTCTAAGTATGATGACAATGGTTCCAGACGCACTGTAATGATGAAAAATATACAGTTCAGAAAGATTTGTAAATGAATGTAAAAGCAGGTTTGATACGCGACAAACTCTATTTAGTCTTGAAAAGAACATATTGCACTGAAGAGCACAATACTGGCGGCTGAATTCACCCCACAATATATCAGTCAGATGCTTTTGTGTGCACAGATATCAAATTACCAAACATAAGAAATGCGCAGTAAGTCTAAAGATTTTGATTTACTGAGTTATTTCTTTCATGTCTCCGTAAAAACCTTTACTCTTGTAATGTGTTAAGACACCTCTGAGACTTGTAGCTTTTACAAGACTACTACAAACTATTGCTCATATTTTATACAGACTGTATATGTCACACAAGGCTGTGGGCAGCCAGGGGGAATGCTAGGCTTGTATTCCTTCCCCTTTGATTTCTCACTTATTTGCTTAAGAAATCTGATTTCCAAGAGACTTATTGATGGAAGGGCATTCAATAAATGGATCAGTGAATCTCCTGATTAAGCAGCATAACCTCCGGAGGTCTGTTTGGCACACAGAGGCCATTCTGCACAGAAGTCTTGTCTTTTATGAATTATGGACAGTACAATACATCACAGCCAGTAAATATTTGTGTATAGTGATCATATTTTTATGGCCCTCTCTAATTACAAGGATGACTTATTGGGTTTATGCTTGTCTTGCAGATTATTTATATATTTTCCTAAATATTAAAAAGACAAGACTCTAAGGTAATAAATGACCAGAATTGCAAATGAAAGTGTGTGTGTGTGTGTATTCAACTATTTTACAGTGCAAATGTATGATGCAACCACCATGATGTTTTAGGTATGCATGATCATATTCATAGGGAGGAATTTACTTCATCCTGTACCCCAGAATTCTGGTTTCAAACAGTCTATAAATAGGGGTTTGTGCCTTTTTTGGGTTATTTGCAAAAAATAAATATTTGTGACATTTCTAATTTTTTTACAACTCAATTCAAAGTAGGTGGGAAAGTGTATGGGGTTAGCTTGTTGTGCTGATTTTAATCCAGATTTGTGAACTGCAACTTTTTAAATAGTTGCCAAAATAGTCTCAAAGGTGGCTCAGTGCTTTCAGGGCCTTCCAGTGCTGGAGTCCTAGGTTTGAATCTGACAAAGGAGAACATCTGCATGGAGTTTGTATGTTCTCCCTGTGTTTTTTGTGTGGGTTTCCTCTGGGTACTCCGGTTTCCTCCCACAGTCCAAAGACATACTGATAGGGACCTTAGATTGTGAGCCCCATTGGGGACAGTTGGAAGCTAATGTCTGTAAAGCGCTGCGGAATATAGTAGCGCTATAGAAGTGCATAAAATAAATAAATTAATAATAAACTAAAAATTCTTGCTGTTTTAACCCCATAATAGGCTGATCCTAAGAGGCTAATGTGATATTCCTGTAAAAGTGTAAGGTAATTTTACATACCAGGGACAATAATTATTTCGCTCTCATCCCTCAAATGCAAATATTTAGCCAATAACCATGGTGCAGCATTCTACTGGGTTGTACTTGTACAAGTTTCCAAAACAATGCCCCCTTTCTCTGACATCACTTCCTGCTCAGCTGCTATTGGCTGGATCTATAACCTCACAGACTTCCTGTATGCACTCTACAAATAACACTTGTAATACTGAGAGCCCTTTTTTTCAGCTGTTTTCTCCAGATTTTGGAGTGAAGCAGAATTCCCTAAAAGGGTGTTTTGTTTTAGCAGTGTTTGGTGCAGACTGTGTGTAAGAGGCAGGCAGAGTAGGAAGTCTGCGAGGTACAGCTTCAGCCAATAGCTGAAGTGAAGCTATTTTTGGGTCCTAACCTTAAGATTTTACATGTCTCCCAGCACTCTGCCCTAAGCTCGCCAACAGCTGTGATGTGCTGTTTGAACCCCTGTCAGAACTGCACAAGAGCTCATTGAGCTCCTTTAGGAAGATTTTTGCCACCTCCCATGGACTGACATCAGCTGTGACTGCAGTGCCTGAGTTTGAGGTGGCCCCAATACCACGCTGAATCCCCAGAACAACATTGAGGTGTCACCATGTGGTGTTGCTCTCTGGAAGGGATGGTAAGGTGTGGTGCACCCCATATGGAAATAAGTCCAGAGGGTCAGGGTTTGCAGTAAACCTCCTTAACTGGAGGATCTCAAGTGCAAAACAATACAGGCAAGGCACTAAGCTGGTTTCTCCAGTCTTCTCCCTGGCAGAGACAGTTCTGTGCTAAAGAAAGGCCTGAGCTAGTTGTCCCTCTCTCTCTCTCTCTCTCTCTCAGAAGGATGATTCCCTAGCCAAAGAGCTGGTAGCCACAGGGTCTGTAGCTCAGTCGTCTGGCAGGGTATTCCTATCTCAGCGTCTTCTTCTGGTCACTTGTGTAGTCTAGCAGAGTCTCTCCAACTAAATACGGGTCCCTATCTGTACACACTTAGGGGCTCTGGCTGCTATACTTTTATACAGTTTTGTTTTTTAATCAAATCTTTATTTAAAGATTTCAAATAGAAAAGTATACAACAAGGGCAACAAACCCGTGGGTCATGAGAGCATGAACATACGGAATTAGGTACAGTGTTAGGCAAGCAATGATGCAATAAATACTGTTTATCATGTTACAAAAGTGCTTATGAAAGCCAAAATTATAGAGCAAGGATAAAGCAAATATGCAATGGGGCCTTGGAGGAAAGCGGGGACCACTATGTTGAGGTGTGGGAATGGTAATCTTTGCAATACTGGAACCAAGGGGACCAAAGGTCCAAATATTTATCATGGGAAAGGCTCTCCCAGCTGGATAGTTGCTCTAGTCTACAGATGTCTTTTTATTTTTTTATCCAATCTGATAATGAGGGAGCTCGCTCCGATAGCCAGTTTAGTGAAATCAGAAGTTTTGCCGCCGCTATCAGATGGGGAACCAGAGAGTGTTTATGAAGAGTGTAGTGTCGATTTGAAAGGTTAGTCACCAGTGAAGGTGTAATGGGAGCTCTTAAGGAGCAAATTTGTTGGATAGCTTTGGACACGGATTCCCAGAAAGGGCTAATGTTCGTATAAGTCCACCATATGTAGTAGGCCGTACCCTTCTCCTTATGACATCTCAGGCATGCTGAGGATATCAAGGAGTCCATTTTATGCAACATGTCTGGGGTGTGATACCATTTTGTGGTTAACTTAAATGAGTTTTCTTGGATCCGGATGTACCGCGAGAAGCCATGTGAGTGTTTTAGAGCCAAGGAAACCTCATTATCCGAGAGCGCTAAGCCCAATTCTCTTTCCAAATGCTGAATGAAATGTGTTTTTTTAGGAATATTAATATCAACTATCTTGTTGTACAAGAGGGAGATCAATTGTTTCTCAGGATTAGGAGAGTCTATAATAGTGTCGTTTCTGTGAGCAATGGTTAAATATTGTTGACATATTGCAGTGAAATTAGAATAATGGAGGAATGACCATTTATCAGCTCAGAGTGATGCCTGGAGGTCCGACAGAGTGGAAATTAAGCCATCCCTCAGCACGTCCCCAATCATACTCTCGCCAAAAGAAGACCAAATTCCCAATGTGTCAACATAGTCCGATTGGAGATAGAAGGGAAGAAGTCTCATGGGCATAAATGGCGAGGGGCTACGAGGGAGATTAAAAATGGATGATAGTTTAGCCCAAGTATTGTACTTTTATACAGTTTTTAACTAATCTAGAACCTTTTAGTCGGAGGGGTGAAGCGGGAGAAGCAGAGCCTAAAGGCTCATGCACACGACCATATTTTTTGTCCGTTCATACTTTTGCGGCCTGTATGAAGAACCATTCACTTCAATGGGGCCACAAAAAACTGAAATGACTCCGTGTGCGTTCTGTGTGTCCGTTCCACAAAAAAATAAAACATATCCTATTATTGTCCGCATTACGGAGGGATTATAGGACTGTTCAATTATGGGCCAGCCATTCTGTTTTGCAAAATGCAGAACACACACAGGCAATATCCGTGTTTTGCTGATCCAAGTTTGCGGACAGCAAAACAACAACGGTAGTGTGCATGAGCCCTAACAGAAACAATGTTGCATTTCATGGCTGCCATAGATTAGAATTTTTTCCCAATGCAAATGGTGATGTTTAAGTTTCCAGAGGTAACCAACCATCTGACAGAATAAACCAGTCAAAAGTTCTTTTTTTTTTTTTTACCCTCCAAATCCTTCCTCTGCATAGTCCCTTATGATAACTGTGGAAAATTACTAGTTTCTTAGTTCTCAAGCAGGAAAGTCCCAAAGTCTCTCAGTATTAGCTGGTTGTGCATTAACCCTTTCCACAGTGCAGCGCAAAGATAGTGCAATAACAGTGAAAATGAAGAGGATATATTACAATAAACATATAAAATGCAGTTCAACAATATAAAACTGTATAAGTGTAAAGAACGGCATAAACCACAGTGCAAGTTATCTCTTCATAGTGCAATGAAGTAGGCAGTTAATGGCTTTGCATAGCAGTAATAGGGGCAAATGTCCACAAATGTCCATAGTCCTAAATACCCTGGCCCCAGGGCACTATATGACGTACCATTCAAACAATTAGTCGGAAGAGAAGACTACAGAGATAGAATCGCAGGACACAGGAAGCAAAGAAGGGGGCTAGAGTGGGGTCATGTGGCCAGGTTCCAGAACATGAAAACGACACAAGAAAAGTTAGTAAAGACAGTTATCAAATCAAAGCACAGCAATAGCATTATCAAATGATATAGTTACCAGAGAGCACAGAGAACCCCTGTATGTTCTTGTATTCTTGATTGACTTTCATAGTCTGTTTGATTTGGACTTTATTCATTTCATATCTAAGAATAATCACTAATTTGCTTGTAAAATAAATTTGCATTATGACATTAGTTATGAACACCTTTGAGAGCAGTGGACCTTATTCCAGCCGAGAATTCTCAGACTGTAGGCAAAATGTGATCTGCCTGGTTGCTATGGACAATGCCGATACATAATTTTTTAATGCAGAAGCTTTCCGCTTGTTTGTTCTGTTCAACTTTATGTCTTGCAATTGGCAGTACATTTTAATAATTTTCTATTCATTTATAATTCAAGGCACAAATGTCCTCTATGTCCGTAGCTATGAGGATTAACTGTTTGAGGAGAATACCATTTCAATCAATGATGGGTGTCAGCTGGAGTCTTATATGCAGACTGAAAAAAAATTGATTTCTGTATTTTGATATGTGGGTAAAATGGTCATAACTAGAAGTAATAAATCATGGTGTATTGATATTTGAGAGTATCAGCAGATAATACTTTGGGGTTCACAGATTTTCTGACTAGTAAAAAAGCATTAAGCAAATATATCTTAAAGAGCTGTCACTCTCCTGACATGTCTGTTTACTAACTACTTGCATTCCTCATGTAATAATTCCAGAGAATCATTTCATATAACTCTTTATTGTGCCATTCCTCTAATATTCCTCTAAGTTTAGCAGTGAATTTCCAGTAGTCTGCAATAAAGACCCATCTGGGTGTTACTAGTGGTGGGTATTTTCCCGCACAATCTGACATAATACAACCGACACTGCCAGTGTCAGACTGTGCAGGTACACACCCCCAGTTGGTAACATTCAGTGGTACCTTTATTGCAGACTACTGGTAATTCTTTCATAAACGTCTAGAAGGAATTGTAAAGGCACAGCATAGTCATAAGGACATATCTTCCACAATTGTTATTACAAGTGTTGATCGCGAATATTCTAATTGCTAATTTTTATCGCGAATATCGGCACTTTGAGAATTCGCAAAGATCTAGAATATAGTGCTATATCTTCGTAATTGCGAATATTCTAGATTTTTTGTCATCAGTACCCTCACTGCTTCTTTCTTGTGGGCCAATGAGAAGGCTGCAATATCTTTGTCTGAGCTTAGCAACATCCCTAGCAACCCTTAGGAAAGTTGCCTACCCCTTACTGTATAGGAAACTCCCCGGCAGCCATTTTTTGCTGTTTTTTGCAGTTCTGAGAGAGAGAGAGAGAGAGAGAGCAGGGTCATTGCTGTGCTCTGTGCTTTGCTGATTCATCTGGATCCTTATTCAATTACATTAGATAGTTAGCTCATAGTTAGTGGGAGATAGTGTCACGACTGTATGTGAGCAACAAGAGTATACACAGTAAAAAGAGCTACTGACCGGACCCAAACTAGGGAGAATAAAGGATGACCCCTGTCAGACCCTCAAAGCTCTCCCTATGCTGCTAAAGCACATGCCCGGATCCAAATGGCGGAACGAGGCATGCCCGCGTACCTAAGACTGATGACCACTGTAACCCCTACAATAGTGGAAGGGGCACGGCCACCGGTGCCCTGCTCAGTATATGGAGGGAACCGTGGCCACCTCAGATCCAGTCAGAAAATAACCAGGTACACAACAATGTCTGCACACTTAGCTGAAGGAGCTGCAGCCGCAGAGAAGACGGATCCATGGACAGCTGGCAATATCCGGAGTGCTTGCTGCAGCAGAACACAGGTCCAGTGAACTGATAGCTACAAGTGAAGATACTCAAGCAAGAGCTACAACTGAAATGAGAAATATAATCCACGCCCTACAATAGGAGGAGGGGTGATTTAAAGGCAGGGAAATCAAACGCAGGAGAAACAGCTGGGAGGAAGGAAACAGAAAGTAAAGACTTCATCAAAGGGTGGAGAAACAGAGCAGTGAGAACTCCTCCAAGCTCAAGTAGTGACATCATCACAGGGGTGGAGAAACAGAGCTGTGAGAACGTCTCAAAGCTCTGGTAGTGACAGTACCCCCCCTCTACGGGTGGACTCCGGACACCCAGGACCCACCTTGTCAGGATGAGCCCTATGAAATGCCCTGATGAGGCGAGTGGCTTTAATGTCTGACACCGGAACCCACATCCTCTCCTCAGGACCATAACCCTTCCAATGAACGAGGTACTGAAGAGAACCGCGGACAATGCGAGAGTCCACAATTCTGGAAACCTCAAACTCCAGATTGCCATCAACCAAAATCGGAGGAGGAGGCAAAGAGGAGGGTACCGTGGGCTGGACATATGGTTTTAAGAGAGATCTGTGAAATACATTATGTATCTTCCAAACCCGTGGAAGATCAAGACGGAAGGCAACAGGATTGATGACTGACAAGATTTTATAAGGCCCAATAAACTTGGGACCCAATTTCCAGGAGGGAACCTTCAGTTTAATATTTCTTGTAGACAACCACACCAGATCACCCACATTCAGGTCCGGACCAGGCACACGTCTCTTATCAGCCACACGCTTATACTTCTCACTCATCTTTCTAAGATTACTCTGAATCTTTTGCCAAATGGTAGACAAAGACGAGGAAAATCTCTCCTCCTCAGGTAAACCAGAAAGAGCCCCTCCCGAGAATGTCCCAAACTGCGGATGGAACCCATATGCACCAAAGAATGGTGACTTATCAGAAGATTCCTGACGACCGTTGTTCAGAGCAAACTCAGCAAGAGGGAGAAATGAACACCAATCCTCCTGGTTCTCTGCCACAAAACAGCGCAAATATGTCTCCAGATTCTGATTGAGGCGCTCAGTCTGACCATTCAACTGCGGGTGAAAAGCAGAAGAGAAGGACAGCCGAACCCCCAGGCGAGAACAGAAAGCCTTCCAGAACCTGGACACAAACTGCGTGCCTCTATCGGAAACAATATCAGAGGGAATGCTGTGCAATTTAACAATATGGTCGACAAAAGCTTGCGCCAACTTTTTAGCATTGGGTAAACCAGGGAAAGGTACGAAATGAGCCATCTTGCTAAAACGGTCCACCACCACCAGGATCATCGACTTCCCCGAGGAACGAGGAAGATCCGTGATAAAGTCCATGGACAGGTGTGTCCAAGGACGGGAAGGTATGGGTAACGGGAGAAGGGAACCTGAAGGCCGTGAACGAGGGACCTTAGCGCGAGCGCACGTCTCACAAGCAGCCACAAAACCCTCCACCGACTTACGAAGAGCCGGCCACCAAAATCTCCGAGCAATGAGATCTACCGTGGCTCTACTCCCGGGGTGACCAGCAAGAACCGTATCATGATGCTCCTTGAAGAGTTTGTGACATAGCTCAGGAGGCACAAACAACTTCCCAGAAGGACAACGGGCAGGTGCCTCAGTCTGGGCAGCCTGGACCTCGGCCTCCAAATCGGAATATAGAGCAGAAACAACTACCCCCTCCGCCAAAATGGGACCCGGGTCCTCTGAGTTTCCTCCTCCCGGAAAACAGTGAGAGAGAGCATCAGCCTTCACATTTTTGATCCCAGGTCGGAATGTAACGACAAAATTGAATCTGGAGAAGAACAGAGACCATCTGGCCTGTATCGGATTCATACGCCTGGCCGACTCCAAGTATGCCAGATTCTTATGGTCGGTAAAAACGGTGATAGGGTGCCTGGCCCCCTCCAACCAATGGCGCCATTCCTCGAAAGCCAACTTGATGGCCAACAACTCCCTATCTCCCACATCATAGTTTCTCTCTGCCGGGGAGAGTTTTTTAGAGAAAAAGGCACAGGGTCGCCATTTGGCAGGAGAAGGGCCCTGGGACAAAACTGCACCCACACCCACCTCGGAAGCATCCACCTCAACAATAAAAGTTAAGGAAACATCGGGATGCACCAAGACGGGAGCAGACGCAAAACTCTCTTTAATCTTAGAAAAGGCTGCAAGCGCCTCCTCTGACCAAGAGGAAAAATCCGCCCCCTTTTTTGTCATGTCAGTAAGGGGTTTGACAACAGAGGAATAATTCAAAATGAACTTTCTGTAATAGTTCGCAAAACCCAGAAAGCGCATCAATGCCTTCTGATTCTCAGGAAGCTCCCACTCAAGTACAGCACGGACCTTCTCCGGATCCATGCGAAAACCAGAAGCAGAGAGGAGAAAACCCAGAAATTGAATCTCCGATACCATAAAAAGACATTTCTCCAGCTTGGCGTACAATTTATTTTTCCGCAGAATCTGCAGAACCTGAAAAAGATGATCCTGATGGGTCTGAACATCAGGGGAAAAAATCTAAATATCATCAAGGTACACCAATACAAATTTCCCCATTAAATGGTAGAAAATACTATTAACAAAATGCTGAAAGACGGCCGGAGCATTCATCAGGCCGAAAGGCATAACGTGATTCTCGAAATGCCCGTTAGGGGTATTAAAGGCCGTTTTCCATTCATCCCCCTCTCTGACCCTGACCAGGTTGTACGCGCCTCTCAAATCCAATTTGGAAAACACCTTGGCCCCAACAATTTGGTTGAAGAGGTCCGGGATCAGAGGAAGGGGATAGGGATCGCGAATCGTGATACGGTTCAGCTCCCTAAACTCTAGGCAAGGTCTCAGAGAGCCATCTTTTTTTTTAACAAAAAAAAAACCCGCGGCCACAGGTGACTTTGAGGGACGAATATGCCCCTTATCGAGACTCTCGGAGATATAAGTTCGCATTGCGATTCTTTCCGGTTGTGAGAGATTGTAGAGGCGTGCTTTTGGCATCTTGGCACCGGGAATGGGGTTAATGGGACAGTCAAACTCCCGGTGAGGAGGTAGCTCCTGAACACCGCTCTCGGAAAACACGTCCGAGAAATCAGAGAGAAATGATGGCACAGTTTTAGTAGACACCTCTGCAAAAGTCGCTGTGAGACAATTCTCTCTACAAAAGTCACTCCACTCATTTATTTGCCTTCCTTGCCAATCAATAGTGGGGTTATGTCTAGTGAGCCAGGGTAACCCCAAAACTAGAGGAGAAGGCAATCCAAAGGCAAACAAGATATATCCTCCACATGAGTGTCACCTACAGCTAGCCGGATATTGTGAACAATGCCCTTCAGAGATCTCTGTGAGAGTGGAGCAGAGTCAATAGCAAAAACAGGTATATCCTTTTCTAATGTGCAAACCTGAAAACCATGCATGGCTACAAATTGAGTGTCAATAAGATTGACGGCCGCTCCACTATCGACAAAAATCTCACAAGAAATTACTTTGCTCTCTAGCGCCACCCTGGCAGACAGGAGAAAACTGGAACTGCAGGTCAGAGGAAAAGCATCAATTCCTACATCAACTTTGCCCAAAGTAGCAGATGAAGCAGAATTTGATGATTTACCTTTTGAGGTTTTTCTCTTATTATCGCTCTTAGTACAGTTCAAGAATCTCCTAGACGGACAAACATTTGCCAAATGACCTATGCCCCCACAACAAAAACACACCATACTCTGAGGACTAAATCCTCCTTTATCAGGGGCAAGTCTACCTAGCTGCATGGGCTCCTCCTCAGAGGGGAGCGAGACAGGATGAGGCCCCTGCACACTGAATGAGTCCGCACCATTGCCCCTAGACTGACAATGGCTGGACAGAGAGGTCTTGTTTCTTTCTCTTAGACGCCTGTCAAGGCGTACCGCCAATGACATGGCAGACTCTAAGGACGTTGGTCTCTCATGGAAAGCAAACGCATCTTTCAATCTCTCTGAGAGACCATGACAGAATTGACTCCGGAGTGCAGCATCATTCCAACCTGAATCAGCTGCCCATCTCCGAAATTCAGAACAATAAAGCTCCGCAGACAGTTTGTTCTGGCATAAAAGACGTAAGTTAGATTCGGCCAGAGCAACACGATCCGGGTCATCATATATCTGCCCCAGGGCCACAAAAAATCTTTCCACGGATCGAAGGGAGGGATCCCCTGATGGCAGCGAAAAAGCCCAAGTCTGAGCATTACCCCTGAGCAGGGAGATGACAATCCTCACCCTCTGCTCCTCCTTACCAGAGGAGTGGGGACACAAGCAAAAATGGAGTTTGCATGCCTCTCTGAAGCGAACAAAATTCTCACTGCCCCCGGAGAACGTTTCCGGAAGTGAGACCTTTGGCTCGCAACAGACTCCATGAGCCGGAGCAGAGCCCAATGCTTGAAGCTGAGTCATAGATTGACGGAGATCCGCTACTTCCAAAGAAAGACCCTGCATGCGGTCAACCAGGCCAGAAAGCGGATCCATGTCAAAAAAGGACGGTTTGACTTCCTGTTCCGGCGCTGGGATGCTAGCAGCGGAGTGAAAGAGCTCCGGCACCTGCTCGTCTACAGATCGATCCCACGCCGTTACCAAAAAGCGGGGTGACTAATAAAAGTGTGCCTAAAGCCTACTTCTGAATCCGGAACTCCGTACATGGAGCGTTATCTTCTGCGGAGCGGCAGCACGAAACCCACAAAGGCGGTCAACGAGCGGGAAACACAGGGCAAGATGGCGGAGACGTGCATCCCTGTACAAGAGCCTATAGCTGAATCGCAGGAGACGCATGAAAGGGGTGAGTCACCTATAAGTCAACAGGCGGTGATATCAGCTCAGAGCATAGACTACAAGGCGCTGGCAATCGAGGTGGCTACTTACCTGGCTCCTGACATCAGGGATACACTGACGAGGACGTTGTCGGCGTCCCTGCAGCAGATACAGGAGGCAATTCATCAGCATGATGCCAAGCTGGAAGAATTAGAGCAAAGGGCCCAGTTGATGGAAAGTGAAAATGCTAACCAAGCGCGCACCCTGAGTGAACTGTCCAAGCAGAATATGATTTTGTTTGACAGGGTGGAGGATCTAGAAAATAGGTCGCGACGGAGCAATCTTCGCTTGATCGGGTTGCCAGAAACTGTTAAATCGATGGAGTTAAAGGAGCTCTGCGAGCTGGACCTGCCGAGAGTCCTGGGTCTGGAAGGCCGTCATAAAGTTGAGAGGGCACATAGAATTGGCCCCCAGGAAGATTCAAATATAAAAAGAGCGGGAGGATCTCATAACCCGTCTGCAAAACCACGCCAAGTAATAATAAAATATTTGGACTACTGTGATAAAGAGGCCATTTTGAGAGCCTTCAGGAATAGGAAGAACCCGCTAAAGTTACAAGGAAGCACTATACTACTGTTTGCGGATTATTCGGTGATGGTGGCCAAGAAAAGGAAGGAGTTCAGCCATGTCTGCTCTTTGCTGCACCAAAGACATATCAGATTTCAACTGATGTATCCGGCGAAACTGAGAGTCACACATGCTGATGGATCGGTGGTTATTTTTCATGAGCCGTCGGCAGCAGAGGAGATGATGGAGTCCTTGCAAAACAGACGACAGGAGAGAGATGTAGAGTACAGTAGGAGACCTATATCACCGCGTCAGAACAGGGATGAAGGAGAAAGGCGAAAGATGGACTCTAAAAACCCTGACCGGGAACGACAAGCCAGAGAAAGCCGTTCAGGGATGTCTGTTAATCATTCTTCTAAGAGAGAAGCGCAGTCATATCCGAGAAGGTGACTTTTTCCTCTGATAATAGACGCTGTGACTCAGCACATGTAGTAGCAATGTATAAGAGGCTCAAAAGTTACCAGAAAGAGTTCTCCTTTATGCACCACTGACAAAGAGTGAGGAAGAGGATCAGAGTGAGGAAAGTTGACAGTTCAGGAATGTGTTCAGCTGTTTTTGTTAATGTTTGCTCCTAGATATAGGTAGCTTTAGGCTCATAAGGTCATTGGTTAGGAAGGTGAGCGGGTGTCGCAACCCAGAAAAAGGGAAGTCTAAACAGAATAAATATAGTTAGAGGCTGCTCTAACAGTTAGGGAAAGGGTACGGGGAGTGGGGGAGGGAATTTTTCTTAAGAAGGTACTGCAATTTACTTATTCAGTAAGTTTTTGTCTTGTCTGAACATATATATTTATTTATCGGTTACAGAAATAGTGTCTTGTAATACAATAAGATGAAGGTCATTTCTTGGAACATAAAGGGTCTGAGGTCACCCCATAAAAGATGGATGATCCTTAGACACTTAAAGAAACTGAAGCCTGATATTGTTCTCCTTCAGGAAACCCACCTGGAGGAGAAGGATATCAATAGGATGGAAAAACTATGGGTAGGCTCAGTTTTTGGTGCCCCGGCGTATAACAGGAAAGCAGGTGTTCTAATAATGATAAACAAACAACTTAACTGTACGGTTGTAAGTCACTCTGCAGATACACAGGGCAGGTGGGCACAAGTACTTATTCAGGTTCAGGATACCCAATTTAGCATTTATAATGTCTATGGCCCTAATGCAAATAATGGAACATTCTTTAATGAGTTAGAGACCAAGGTGTTGGGGGATGCAAATCAATATAAGATTGTTGGGGGGGATTTTAATTCTGTGGTTAGAGGTGCCGAGGACAGAAGACGTGTAGGAGATAGAACTGGGATTGATGTCCCCAAGACAACAGGATGCAACCTCTTATGGAAGGGGCTGGTCTGGTGGACCCATGGCGCCAATTACATCCGGATGATCGGAATTTTACATTCTATTCAAATTCACAGTCCTCATGGTCACGGATCGATTATATACTTCTTTCCCACTCACTGTCGCAGAGGGTGGAGGGGGCCGAGATTGGTGCCATGGTCATATCAGATCATACTCCTATATCGATAGAAATTGCTGAGACATTCCCTAGAGGAGTGGATTATATTTGGCGCTTCCCCTCGTATTTATGTACAAGAGAGGAATTTGTGGAAAAGTTGTCCATATGGTGGGAGGAGTTCAAGTCTGATAATGAAGGGCATTTGGGTGATCCGCAGCTGTTCTGGAATACTGCAAAGGTAGTGATAAGAGGAAGGATTATGGGTTATGTAAGCGGCTTTAAGAAAAAGGCACATCTCTCCTTTAAAGAAGCGAGCCAGAAAGTTAGGGAGGCTTACTCAAAATTTTTGAGTAGACCATCAGAGGCCAACAAACAAAAATGGGTTTCTGAGCGTCAAACCTTTGAGAAATGTGTGAAGGAACGGGAGTCCCTGAGACAGTCAGAAATGGAAGCAAAATTGTATAAATTTGGCAACAAATCAGGGAGGTTACTCGCTAATTTGGCCAAAGGGATGAGAAGCCCCTAGTATATAACGTGCTTGATGGACAAAGAGGGTAAATTGAGTCATGACCCAGCTACAATTAGCAACATAGTAGGTTCGTATTACGAAGCTCTATATAAGGAAGAGGGGATGGGTGACTTGACAGACACTATATTAAATAGGGTAAAGTTGCCGAAGTTGTCTGAGGAGCAACTTCTTAATTTGAATGCGGACATAACTTTACAAGAATTACAGGAAACCATGAAACACTTGGGTTATTCCAAAGCTCCGGGCCCGGATGGTATTACCGGAGAGTTCTACAAAGCTCTGATTTCTCAGGTATCTCCGGTTTTGCTAGAACTATTTAATGGAGTATTCCAGGGCCGTATGAAACTAGATAATGAAAACATGTCATATATCAAATTGTTACCCAAACCAGGGAAAGATCCCGTGTCCCCGGCTTCCTAAAGACCCATCTCACTAATAAATGTAGATGCGAAACTTTTGGCCAAAATTGTAGCGGATCGTTTGGCTGCATTTCTTCCTCAGTTAGTAGGTAGGGAACAGGTGGAATTTGTGAAAGGCAGGTCAGCAGTAACAAGGACTGTCTTGACGGTCTTGGACAGGGTCCAGAATCTTCCTATTGAGGGGGAATCACCAGCCATGCTCACTCTTGATGCGGAAAAGGCATTTGACAACGTAAGGTGGGCATGGCTGGGAGCAGTATTGGATAAGATGGGATTCCAAGGGGCTTTCAGGACATATGTATCCCAAATGTATCATAAACCGAGAGCGAGGGTATATACCCAAGGTTTTCTATCTAAGCCTTTTCAGCTTCAAAAAGGCACTCGACAGGGATGCCCATTATCCCCACTTTTGTTTAACTTAGCACTGGAGCCATTAGCCAGAGAATTGTGTGATTCTAGTGTATTTGAAGGTATTAAAGTGGGGGGATGTCAGGCAAAAGCGGCCTTGTTCGCTGATGACATAATCCTATTTCTAGCCCGCCCGGAGCAACAGATAGGGAGAGTGATGCATTTACTTAGTGAGTTTGGAAAGTACTCGGGGTACTCAGTAAATAAGACAAAATGTGAAGTGCTTCCCTTGGCACGAGGAGATGATGGGAGAAATATTGATACAAGGAAATTTGGTATAGCCAAGCCATCGACCGAAATCACCTATCTGGGGATCAAAATAGGGAAGGTACCACACTCCTTATATAGGTTGAACTATCCACCCTTGTTTGTCAAAATTAAAAAAGATTTAGATAGGTGGAAGAGTTTGCCCTTGTCTTTAATGGGCAGATGCCAGTTGATAAAGATGATGGGAGCATCGAAGCTAATGTACCCCCTGCAAACGATCCCTGTTCTTTTACGTCATGCAGATATAAGGGATATGGAGAAGAAGTTTACTCAATTCCTGTGGGGAGGTAGGAGGGCAAAAAAGTTAAAACTGAAGAAGGAACAGGGGGGCCTTAATTTTCCAGACCTGCGAGGTTATAATTTAGCGTGTCTCAGTAGACACATACTAGACTGGGTTAACAAAACTTCATTTTATTCAAACATACGAGTTGAGAGTCAGTTAGCAGCACCATGGAATCTGACAGCGCTACTTCATACTAAAGTATCAAAACTTCCTGCTTTGGCAAGGAGATCTCTTATTCTCAGAGACACGATTATTACGTGGAAAAATGTGAGGAAACTGTTTGACTTATCGTTTTTGTTTTCTAAACATCTACCTTTACAGGGAAATCCCAACTTCCTTCCTGGTTTTAGTGAAAAAGCCTTTCAAGAGTGGGCAGATAAAGGAGTGACTAAGGCAGGAGATTTGTTACATGAGAGGGAAACCAGATGGGCATCGCTGGGTGAGCTAACAGAGAGGTGGAATCTACAGAAACCGGCACAGTTCCAATTCATGCAGGTTCTTAGTTATGTAAAGAGTATCATCAAGGATTTATCCAAGGAGGGGCAGAGGAACAAATTTGATGCCTTTTTAGGACATAAGTGCAAAATGTCTATTTCAGAAATATATATGATACTGAGGACAACCTGGGAAGATCAGTTAGCAGTCAAATTGTTCAAAAAGTGGGAAAGTCAGCTAGGGGTGGAAGATTTGGAATCAATCGCCAGAGCAGGTATTCAGGCAGTGTATAAAGCAGTACCAAATGAGCAGATGAGAGAAACTCACTTCAAGATCTTACATAGGGCAATATATGGTTTTAATTTACCACGTTCCCCAGCAAAACCTGATAGACTGACCGCATGTCCAAAATGCAACACACCGGGGACAGATTTGTTTCATGGCATTTGGTGTTGCCCTAGTTTGGAGAGCTTCTGGTCCCAAGTGCTTGCAACTATGAGAAAGCTAGGCAGTAAACGCTCAGAATTATCACCCCTTCTGGTCATATTTCAGTCTGAAGAAAAACAATCATCTGATGATGAAAGGGGCAAGGAGAGGAGGAGCTTGAATTCGCTTGAGCATAAGATAATGTTGGAGGCAAAAAGATGCATATTAACACAGTGGCTATCAGCAGACGTTCCTAGTATGGAAATGTGGTTGAATAGAGTTAGACGTTTATTCCGTTTCGAGTGGTGTGAGGCTGTTACCAGGAAGGAAATGTTGGGGAAAAAATTGTACAAAGTGTGGAAGGGTTTCATGTTACAATATATTCCCAATTCAGAATATCCCTTATTGATGGAACCCTTCAAACTTACAGCGTGGTACCTACAGGAGGATCTGAAGGATCAGCTAGGGGAACTGAAAGTGTGAAACTTTAATAAAGGTTTTGAGTAAAGATAGCGAGACTGTCATGGTAGCCGAGATGTTCAGATAAGACAAAATGAATAAATAAATGAATAAATAAAGTAAGTTAATATGCTTATAAATTGTTGGGACAAATGTCTATTTCAGTTGGAATTGCTAATTACAAAAATTAAAGTACTAAAGGTTAAATATTAGCCTTTATTAAAACAGTATATATTGGCTATTAAGGGAGGGTGGGGAGGAACTAAAAGGAAAAAAAATGGGAAAGAAAAACTTATTTGCCTGTCATAATTAGAATGTCAGATTGTTTAGGATGTTTAGTTGGAATGACAAGTATGTACGATATGCATGTAATGTATTCTTCTTTCCAAGAATAAAAATATTAAAAAAAAAAAAAAAAAAAGGACGGTTTTGGTGGATTATAATGTCACGGCTGTATGTGAGCAACAAGATTATACACAGTAAAAAGAGCTACTGACCGGACCCAAACTAGGGAGGATAAAGGGTGACCCCTGTCAGACCCTCAAAGCTCTCCCTATGCTGCTAAAGCACATGCCCGGATCCAAATGGCGGAACGAGGCATGCCCACGTACCTAAGACTGATGACCACTGTAACCCCTACAATAGTGGAAGGGGCACGGCCACCGGTGCCCTGCTCAGTATATGGAGGGAACCGTGGCCACCTCAGATCCAGTCAGAAAATAACCAGGTACACAACAATGTCTGTACACTTAGCTGAAGGAGCTGCAGCCGCAGAGAAGACAGATCCAAGGACAGCTGGCAATATCCGGAGTGCTTGCTGCAGCAGAACACAGGTCCAGTGAACTGATAGCTACAAGTGAAGATACTCAAGCAAGAGCTACAACTGAAATGAGAAATATAATCCACGCCCTACAATAGGAGGAGGGGTGATTTAAAGGCAGGGAAATCAAACGCAGGAGGAACAGCTGGGAGGAAGGAAACAGAAAGTAAAGACTTCATCACAGGGGCGGAGAAACAAAGCAGTGAGAACTCCTCCAAGCTCAAGTAGTGACATCATCACAGGGGTGGAGAAACAGAGCTGTGAGAACGTCTCAAAGCTCTGGTAGTGACAGATAGTAAGTGTAGGTTAGATAGTGATATAGTGTAG
The DNA here is from genome assembly GCF_905171765.1 of Bufo bufo. Classification (NCBI taxonomy): domain Eukaryota; kingdom Metazoa; phylum Chordata; class Amphibia; order Anura; family Bufonidae; genus Bufo; species Bufo bufo. The sequence goes on from NC_053392.1 coordinate 182,326,990, forward strand.
CTGTTCCAGTGCAAGGTGTTAGGTAGTGTGATAGGAAGTACTGTGCTGTGATGGGGATTAGTGTCTTTGTCTTTCCTCTTTGAAAACAAAAAAAGTCTTTTGCTGTCTGTTTTTCTGTGCTGTGATAGGGATTAGTGTGCTGTGATAGTAATTAGGCTACTTTCACACTTGCGTTCGGAGCGGATCCGTCTGGTGTCTGCACAGACGGATCCGCTCCTATAATGCAAACTATGGGATCCGTTCAGAACGGATCCGTCTGCATTATCTTTCAGAAAAAATTCTAAGTCTGAAAGTTAGTCACACGGATCCGTCTAGACTTTGCATTGAAAGTCAATGGGGGACGGATCGGTTTGACATTGCACCATATTGTGTCAACTTCAAAACGGATCCGTCCCCATTGACTTACATTGTAAGTCTGGACGGATCCGTTTGGCTCCGCACGGCCAGGCGGACACCCGAACGCTGCAAGCTGCGTTCGGGTGTCTGCCTGCTGAGCGGAACGGAGGTCAAGCGGTGCCAGACTGAGGCATTCTGAGCGGATCCGCATCATCTCAAAATGCATTGGGGCCGTACGGATCCGTTCGGGGCCGCTTGTGAGAGCCTTCAAACGGAACTCACAAGCGGAACCCCGAACGCTAGTGTGAAAGTAGCCTTACTGTGCTGTGATAGGAATTAGTGTCTTTGTCTTTCGTCTTTCTGTCTGTTTTTCTGAATCCCTATTTTATTTTTGCACCATTGTCCCAAACAGTGCTGTAATGTAAAATTACAGTGATCAGGAGTTCTTCCTCACAGTCACGAAAGTTGCTGCCAACCATTGGCTCCAGTCTCATGAAACTTCTAGCAGCTTAATAAATGTAGCAAAAGTGAGCCAGGCCTGTATTGCGTGTGCAATATGCGCATATTACATTGCCAATTTTTGCAATCAAGAAAATAATGACTGGAGATCACAAATTCTAGAATTTGAGAATTTATGGCGAATATTAGACCAAAAATTAGCGAAATATCGCAAAAATGAATATTGCCCATGCTGCTCATCACTAGTTATTACATGGGGAATGCAAATAGTTGCTAAAACAGACATGTTAGGAGAGGTGATAGCTTCAGAGTAGTGAACATCACTCCCTCTTGGAAAATAAGTGCTGGTGGTCACCCCCTTGGCTATCCCCTACCCCCTTAGTATATAGTGAAAAAACAATGGATCCTATTTCGGGCGCAAGAAATCTGAAAGCCAATGGAATCATGACTATTATCGGGCAGTGGTAGCGATAATTGTCATGATTCCATTGGCTTCGAATTTATTGTGCCTTAAATAGGATCCATTGTTTTCTCACGTTGTGTCCTTGAGGGATTCGGCACTTTGTTCATCAAGGACATTATCCTATGGCAGCATAACCGGCCTCTGTATATCGGAATCTACATAAGCCTACAATAAGGTTATGCCTATATCTTGCACAACCCCAAAAGGTGAGCCTTCACTTGGTCTGATTTTTACTGAATACAGAACGTACTACCCTATTTTGCTCTCTCTCTTGTGTCCAGTCTCCCCTGGACACGCCCACTACTTTTCCCTTAGTATATAGGGCACACAAACTAACAGAACTGATAACTCAGGCACAGGGGGGCTACAAAAAGAAAAACTATTGCCATAATGGAATTAGAGGTGCAGCATTGATGTAGGTGTATAGATTAAAAAGTTTACAAAAGTGTTAGGTCCTCTTTAAAGAAGACCTGTTACCATGAAAATGCCAAGCAATCTGAAGGCAGCGTGTTATATAGAGGAGCTGAGCAGATTGATATGTAGGATTATGGGAAATTAATCACCAAAACATAATTAACCCATTAAAAGTGGGCTGTCTTATCAGTGACTGAAAGCTATCTATGCATACACACTTGCACAGAGAAGGTTGCCAATCATTGATAAGAACGCCCACCTGGCTACTGAGCTCAGAAAGCACAGAGATTTTAATGAACAAAATTACGTTTTGCTGAATCTTTTTCCACAAAATTATGTAACAATCTGTTCAGCTCTTTTTTGAGTTAAAAATCATTTTTTAGATAAGTCTTTATTACAAATATGGAACCCTTTTTCTGTACAGAGCTGAGATACTCTAATAGAGGGATCTGAATTTTCCCTCTGCTTCGTCAGCCTGCTAATCTAACGGGCTCCTTATCTCTGACCTTATAAACACTCATTATAGCTCAATCCTTATCTTACTGAAAAGAATGTGGCTTAAATAAGTGTTTATAACCTCTTAGAAAAATTAGAGATAAGGATTATTAGATGACTGCACAAAGTGAAAGTAAAAAGTATGATTCACATAGCTAGACAGTTAACTCTTTGTTATAGAATGGCTCAAAAGACCAGTTGAAAAAATGATTTGTAGCCCAAAATGAGTAACATGCAATAATAAATGTATTTATTTTTTGCCTTGGGAGGTGTACATAGCCTTTAAGCCCACTCCCATGAAACATGTCAACATCCCCAATACACAAATTTTCCACTTGAACACAAATTAAAAAAACAAAGGGTGCAGGTATGCAGGTGACTGCTCAGAACTGAAAGGTTAATGCATTATAAACCAAATAAGCATGAAATTGACTCGATGGCAGTGGGTTGCAATGCCACCATGTTTACAGTATAAAAAGGATAAAACATCAGGAAAAAAATGAGTGTTATACCAAATTTAGTCTACTTGATCAAAATAGGGCTTGAACCAAAGGACAGCCAACTTGGGGCCCTATTATACCTGCAGATGAAACAGGCATTTATTGGGAGGAAAGTGTTCTTTTCCGGTAATCGCCTGCTCACTAGCGGAGGACACCGCTTCTATTACATGCAGCGATTTTCTCCTCAGTATGAGGAGGAGCGATCACTATGCCATTGCTCGTCCCCATACTGAAGCACTGTTTGCCGGCAGTAGATCGTGATTACACAGCATGATCTGCTACCAACAAGCAAGGATTTCTAAGCCTGCTAAAAGATTTCAATTACCTAATGAACAAGCGTTTGGTCCTTCATCAAGTAATCAGCAGCAGTATTACACCATCGCTAACGAGATTTCATATGAAAGATTATCTTCAGGTGTAGTAGGGCCTTTAGGTTACAAAGTTCAATCTATTAACACCTTAATGCAAAATCACATACAAGTACGTGATTGGTGTTAAGAGGATTATGAAGCAAGCTCACAAGTTGAGCTGGCTCCATACATGGCTGGTGTTGGCTGTGTAACAGACACCCCCGGGCAGTGACCGGGATCAGGGATAACTCTGATCCCAGTCATTTAACCCCTCAGATACTGCAGTCAAAGAGACTGTGGAATCTGAGCAGTTACACAGTGGGAAGGGGTTCACTCTGTCCTCCAACTGGAGCCCTGTTGCTATGGCAGCCTAGGCCCTTGTGAAGGCTCCCAGGCATGTTATAATAAGCTGTCCATTAAGCCATACCAGGCAGCCTGTAAAAATCCTATAGACTGTAATAATATTCTATTTCAGGCCACAGTATACGTAAGTGATCAGAGGGGACTAAAAATTACAGTAAAACAAAATAAATAAAAAGCAAAAATATAAAAAATTCATCACTTTCCCAATTTTACGCATAAAAATAAACAATAACAAAGAAAAATATAATTGGTATTGTCATGTCCAGAAATTTTATTAACCCCTTCTACCCCGGGCCAGTTTTCACTCTCCTACCCAGGCCATTTTTTGCAAATCTGACATGTGTCACTTTATGTGGCAATAACTTTGGAACACTTTTATTTATCCAAAGCATTCTGAGATTGTTTTCTCGTGACACATTGTACTTCATGACGGTCATAAATTTGTATCAATATATTTCCCCTTTATTTATGAAAAAATCCTAAATTTACCTAAAATGTTGAAATATTTGAAATTTTCAAAATTTCAATTTCTCTGCTTTTAGAACAGAAAGTGATACCTCATAAAATATTTATTACTTAACAATCCCCATATGTTTACTTCATGTTGGCATCATTTTGTAAATGTCATTTTATTTATTTTGGACGTTAGAAGGCTTAGAATTTTAGAAGCACCAGTGGATACAGCAGGGGCCCGGCTATCAGTGACTGCCGGGCCCCTGCAGTGATCGGGCCCGCACAGCTCAGGTGCCCGCCTGAATACTATGACGTAATAGTACCTCCAAATGAGGGAAGTCACTTTACTATTACGTCATGTGTCAGGAAGGGGTTAAAAGGGTTGTCTGAGGTTTTACTATTGATGACCTATCTTCAGGATACACTGCGCTCGCCGTCTCCTCATACAGCTGATCGGTGGGGGTGCAGGGTGTCGGACCATGGCGATCTGATTTTGATGACCTATACTGAAGATAGGTCATTAATAGTAAAAGCCCAAACAACCCTTTTAAAAAATACTAATATTTTACTGTATGGTAAATACAATAACGGTAAAAAATAAAAATGTGTGATTCGCCATTTTTTGGTCACCTTGCTTGTAATTTTTTTTTTAATACAAACTGATAAAAAGTCATATGTAAGTAAATGGTACAAATAAAAACTACCACTAACTTTACAAAAAAACAAGCCCTTACAGAGCCCCGTAGATTTTAGCTGATCATGGTGGACCTCAGAAGTGGGCCACTCTGTTATCAGCTTATCACTAGAGGACCCTTCTGTCCAATGTCAATCTCCCCTTAAAGGAATTGTCCAGCACTAGAAGAGGAAGTATCTGCTGTTTTTCCAGAAGCAGTGTCCTGTCTGTTCATGGATTGTGTCTGGTATTGCAGCTCCAACATCTTTCAAGCTGAACTGCATAAACCACATGTACCCTGAAGACAGAGATGGCATTGCTACTGGAAAAACATCTGACCCTTTGTTTTAGAGGAGTTCTCCCACGAATAATATTCTACAGTTTTCAAACCAGCACCTGGATCTGAATACTTTTTTAATTGCATGTAATTAAAAATGTAGTATAGCTACGGAGTTATTCAATAAAATCTATCTGTATAGCGCCACCTGATGTTTGCTTATTTTCTCATTTCTTTGTCCTGCTCACTGAGATGGAAGCATATGTTCAGTTCTATCCTTCAACTGCCACCAGCTGCAGCACACAGGACACTCCCTCTGAGAAAGTACACGCCCCCTGAGCTGCCAGCTTGAAATAAATGTAGCGAAACGATTGGAGCAATGAATGGGGAGATCTCTGAATCCATGTGAGGTACAGGGCTGGTTCTAAGTTTGTTAGAAAGAGGTTGTCATGTACTAGAAGATGTATGATTTTCATTTTTTTTTTACATTACTTACGGGGATAATTCCTTTAAATCCTAGACAACCTTTATAATGTTGAAATGGACAAAACTTTATTCACACAGTAAAGATTTTTTCATTTTATGACCCTAAAATATAATAAACGTGGCACATACAATGTTAACCACCTTTTTTGGTATAATTTATGCCAATACTTTGAATCCTGTTTTGATACTAAATTCTTCTTCCCACATCGCTATGAAACAAAAATCGGCAACTGTATTTGGTCTATTGCTTCCTATAGAATGCAATTGAGAGTGAAACAGTTTTCTAGAGACTTAGGCCTCATGCACACGACCGTTGTTGTGTTTCGTTCCGCAAAATGGGGTTCCGTTGTTCCGTGATCCGTTTCCGTTTTTGTTTCCGTGTGTCTTCCTTTATTTTTGGAGGACCACCAGACATAAAGGAAAGTAAAAAAAAGTCTAAGACAAGTTTGCCATGCAAATGATAGGAAAAAAATGGACGCGGACGACAAACGGTGCATTAGCCGAGTTTTCAACGGACCCATTGAAAGTCAATGGGTCCGCAGAAAATCACGAAAAACGGCACAACGGACACGGAATAAAACAACGGTCGTGTGCATGAGGCCTTAGATTGATTGCTTCATTCCCTCTGATATACGATAAATGTTGGCTTAATAGAACAGATTTGTGTCACTGCTATGAACCTGTTTGCCGATATCCCTTACAATGGGAAAGCAATTTTTGCTAATACAGCAGGAACCTGCAATAAACTCCCAGTAATCTATGTTGGCTGGGAAAATGGTGACCAGAGGATGGATCCTGGCAGTCAGGCAGCTGATACTGTTTATTTCTTGCATGTTAATATGATCATCTGTTGAGTTCCACAGCATACGGCTAAAGGTTATGTTTTTCAGTGTAATATTTTATGAGCTGGTTGAAGAATCAATATTTAGAAATGTATAAATCATGTCTTGGACTTTGCTCAATCCATCTTGCCTTCCATATTTTATGAACAGATTTACCCCAGACATTTTTTTTAAATACATATGTTCTATTTGGTGTATCATTTCTCAAAGAAAACATTTGAGTATGATAAAAAAAAGTATCTGTACTTACTGGTTTATGTAAATGTTAAAATATATTCCCATCTCAGCCGTTTACCCACAATACAGTCAATGGTCGAGTGCAAAGTTGGGGGGGGGGGGGGGGGGGGCACACAACACGTTTCAAGAATACACATATATGTGCTTTTTATGTCGTTTTGGTGCAGATCTCAAAAAGTGCTTCACTGGATCTACACAGAGCCTACTGTACTTGATTGGACATCTAATTTGTAGCATGGTCTTTTATACTGCGGTATACATTAGAGGATAGGTAAATTGTGCCCACAACACGAGCGTCGACAATACACTACAGCATTTTTAGCAATACACAGTTTTTATAGGAAATGTGTCTCCAAAATTGTTATCTCCCAGTTTAAATCAGATTTTTTCTAATCTGTTTTTATTTTATGATTGCAGATTTATTTTTTGATCTGATCTGTTTTAAACAGCATTTAGAAAACATTAAGAACATTGCTTTACGGCAGCCACATGGGCCATAGACTTAATGGTCAGAAGGAGACCTCATTGACTGAGAGTTTTCTAGGCATGCTCTGTGATCTGTGCAGAGGTCATTGTACAAGGAAAGAATAGATAAGCTTTGACCCATTGTGAATGGAGGATCGTGTCTTATCTTCACACAGAGGTGATATCATTATGAGCAGGATTAGAATAAGTTAACTGCAGTAAAGTGATCTGTATAAACCAAGAAGTGATGCAAATTTTTAGACATAGTGTCATTGCAGATTTCATCTTTTTTGTTTAAATATATGAAAAAAAATAAAAATCCTTTTTTTGGCCCAAGTTAGCGGAAATTTTTATTTTTTTTTCTTACAAAGTCTCATATTCCACTAACTTGTGTCAAAAAATAAAATCTCACATTAACTCACCATACCCCTCACGGAATCCCCCCCTGTAAGGCTCCATTTAGATGTCCATATGTGTTTTGCGGATCCGATCCATGTATCCGTAAATCTGTAAAAAACATACGGACGTCTGAATGGAGCCTTACAGGGGGGTGATCAATGACAGGGGGGTGATCAATGACAGGGGGTGATCAGGGAGTCTATATGGGGTGATCACCCCCCTGTAAGGCTCCATTCAGACATCCGTATGTGTTTTGCGGATCCGATCCATGTATCCGTGGATCCGTAAAAAACATACGGACGTCTGAATGGAGCCTTACAGGGGGGTGATCAATGACAGGGGGGTGATCACCCCCCTGTCATTGATCACCCCCCTGTAAGGCTCCATTCAGACGTCCGTATGTGTTTTGCGGATCCGATCCATGTATCCGTGGATCTGTAAAAAACATACGGACGTCTGAATGGAGCCTTACAGTGGGGTGATCAATGACAGGGGGGTGATCAATGACAGCGGGGTGATCAGGGAGTCTATATGGGGCGATCACCCCCCTGTCCTTGATCACCCCCCTGTAAGGCTCCATTCAGATGTCCGCATATGTTTTGCAGATCCGATCCATGTATCCGTGGATCCGTAAAAAAACATACGGACGTCTGAATGGAGCCTTACAGGGGGGTGATCAATGACAGGGGGGTGATCAGGGAGTCTATATGGGGTGATCACCCCTCTGTAAGGCTCCATTCAGACGTCCGTATGTGTTTTGCGGATCCGATCCATGTATCCGTGGATCCGTAAAAAACATACGGATGTCTGAATGGAGCCTTACAGGGGGGTGATCAATGACAGGGGGGTAATCAGGGAGTCTATATGGGGTGAACTGGGGTTAATAAGGGGTTAATAAATGACAGGGGGGGTGTAGTGTAGAGGTGTTTGGTGCTACTTATTACTGAGCTGCCTGTGTCCTCTGGTGGTCGATCCAAGCAAAAGGGACCACCAGAGGACCAGGTAGCAGGTATATTAGACGCTGTTATCAAAACAGCGTCTAATATACCTGTTAGGGGTTAAAAAAAATCTGATCTACAGCCTGCCAGCGAACGATCGCCGCTGGCAGGCTGGAGATCCACTCGCTTACCTTCCGATCCTGTGAACGCGCGCGCCTGTGTGCGCGCGTTCGCAGGAAATCTCGCGTCTCGCGAGATGACGCATAGATGCGTGACTCTGCCTGGAGCTGCCGCCTCCGGAACGCGATCCTGCGTTAGGCGGTCCGGAGGCGGTTAAACAAGGTGGTCACCCGAATAACAGTCACATTGAAATTGGAAAAACCCTGCCTAAAATGTCACTTTTTTATTGTAGATTTTTAATATGTGTCTGCAGTAAATATGTATCTGCAGTTGGCGCACAACTCGGGACACTGTTGCATTTTTAACCCCATAGTGACATAATTAATTTTAGCCTTAAGGACCAATAATATTTTCCCCCTGCCTGTTCCAGCAGTTAGCAACTTTTTTTTATATTTTTTTCTAATATTTATTTTTATTTTGTGGGATTAGTTGTAGGTTTTTTAGGGACCATTTTGGGGTGTATATATAGTGTATTAAAAAACTTTTATTATTTAAATTTTAGGGGAAGGATATGTATAATTTTTGTTTTTACTTTCCTCCTGCAGCCTGTAAGCTCTCCATCTGCTCCCCCTCCTCTTCCAGACTGACCGGGGGGGGGGGGGGGGGGCAGCTGCTTTAACTGCTCATATATCTGGTTTGGTACCAGCTAAAGATTTGTATTGTTTGAAAGCTGGTATTCCAAGCTTTCAGACAATACCAGAATTAGAGCAATAACTTTGTAGTTTCCAGTACATGGAAAGATATCACTGTTAAAAATCGAGATGCAGTGTATGCAGCTGAAAGTAAAAGTAAAAGCAGATTTTACCCGCGATTATTCCAGACTCTATTTCTAACAGTGATTTCTTCTCTGTTGCCTGGACATTCATGAGTTAGCAGCAGCTAAAACAGCCCCCCCCCTCCACTTTCTGCCAGTGGCGTCGCCGGGGGGGGGGGGGGGGGCCAGAGGGGGCCACGGCCCCCCTACATCACGCTGTGCCCACCATGTGCCCCCCCCAACTAAAATGCCCCTCCAAGTGAGCCGCCGCAGTCGGGCACAGGGAGATGAGCGCTTCCATTGTGCTCATCTCCATAGTCATCTGCCTGTGTTGGCAGTAGGCCGGCAACCTATCAGAGGCCGGCGCAGGCGGCGCGATGACATCATCGCGCCGCCTCAGCCATACAGCGTGGGACACAGGCCGGAAGAGGCCGGAAGAGGCCTGCATCGCATCGCTGACATGGAGGTAAGTATAAGTGTTTTTGTTTTTTTTACAATAGTTTTACAGGCACATTAGGGGGGCTCTTGTTACTGGGGGGGCTTATTACTGGCACATGATGGGGGGCTTATTACTGGCACGTGATGGGGGGCTTATTACTGGCACGTGATGGGGGGCTTATTACTGGCACGTGATGGGGGCTTATTACTGGCACGTGATGGGGGGCTTATTACTGGCTCGTGATGGGGTCTTATTACTGGCACGTGATGGGGGGCTTATTACTGGCACGTGATGGGGGGCTTATTACTGGCACGTGATGGGGGGCTTATTACTGGCACATGATGGGGGCTTATTACTGGCACGTGATGGGGGGCTTATTACCGGCACGTGATGGGGGGCTTATTACTGGCACATGATGGGGGGCTTATTACTGGCACATGACGGGGGGCTTATTACTGGCACATGAAGGGGGGCTTATTACTGGCACATGATGGGGGCTTATTACTAGCACATGATGGGGGCTTATTACTGCCACATGATGGGGGGCTTATTACTGGCACATGATGGGGGGCTCTTGTTACTGGAACATTGGGGGGGCTCTTATTACTGGCATGTGATGGGGGGCTGGGCTCTTATTACTGGCACATTGGGGGGCTCTTTTTACTGGCACGTGATGGGGGCTCTTGTTACTGGCACGTTATTGGGGGCACTTATTACTGGCACGTTATTGGGGGCACTTATTACTGGCACGCTATTGGGGGCACTCATTAGTGGCACGTTATTGGGGGCACTTATTAGTGGCACATTATTGGTGGGCACTATAGGGGCATCTACTGAGGCCACAAAGAAGGGGTATTTTATATGGGGGGCTCTGTACAGTAGCATTTTATACTGGGACACATTATGGTGGGTACTATGGGGAAGGGGGGAGAGGAGTACTATGGAGTCATCTACGGGGGGCACTAAGAAGGGGTATTTTATACTTGCAAATTATGGGGGACACTGAGGGCATCTACTGGGGCACGATATATGGGGCATTTTATACTGGTACATTATGGGGGCACTAGGAGGAAGGGGGGAGAGGAGCACTATGGTGGCATTTACTGGGGGCACTATATTGTGGTATTTTATACTGGCACATTATGGGGGACATTAGCTCAACTGGGGGCATTACAAGGGGGTATTTTTTGCACTGTCACATTATAAAGACAATTATTTCTACTGGGGGGGCATTATGTGGGCTTTATTACTCCCCCATGGTATGACCCCCTAGTAGCAGCACCAGCCTCTCCCTGCTCTGTGACCCCTCTGCCCCTTCTCCAAATCCTTATTATGAAATCTTTCTCATTAGGATAAAACACAACATCAGCTCCGCCGAGCCCCCGGCCAAAGTGTTGAAGTGGCGTCCGAGATCCCCAAGGGTCAAGCCAAGTAATTGTAAGTTTTCATGTGAAATATGTTTGTTATACACATATAGCATACACTGTGCCACACAATATACAGTATACCGCTACACTGTGCCACACAATGTACAGTATACCTCTACACTGTGCCACACAATGTACAGTATACCTCTACACTGTGCCCCACAATATACCTCTACACTGTGCCACACAATATACAGTATACCTCTACACTCTGCCCCACAATATACAGTAATCCTCTACACTGTGCCCCACAATATACAGTATACCTCTACACTGTGCCGCACAAAATACAGTATACCTCTACACTGTGCCACACAATATACAGTATACCTCTATACTGTGCCACACAATATACAGTATACCTCTACACTGTGCCACACAATGTACAGTATACCTCTACACTGTGCCACACAATATACAGTATACCTCTACACTGTGTAGTCTGTTCTATAAGCACCCTTGTTCTGTGGCGGCGGACAGAAAATTATCTGGAAGTGCCCCTCCCGAGACCAGGCTCTGGATCCGCCACTGGTCTGGACCGCTCACAGGAGTGTACATTTCTTCTAAACTGTAATCCGTATCCTCTGACCTGCAGAAATCAGTACTCGCTCGGTAGCAACTAAGGCTACTTTCACACTAGCGTTCGGGTGTCCGCTCGTGCGCTCCGTTTGAAGGGGCTCACGAGCGGTCCCGAACGCATCCGTCTGGCCCCAATGCATTCTCAGTGGAGGCGGATCCACTGAGAATGCATCCGCCTGCCAGCGTTCAGCCTCCGCTCCGCTCAGTGAGCGGACACCTGAACGCTGCTTGCAGCGTTCGGGTGTCCGCCTGGCCGTGCGGAGGCGAGCGGATCCGTCCAGACTTATAATGGAAGTCAATGGGGACGGATCCGCTTGAAGATGACACCATATGGCTCAATCTTCAAGCGGATCCGTTCCCCATTGACTTTCAATGTAAAGTCTGAACGGATCCGCTCAGACAACTTTCACACTTAGAAAATTTTCTAAGTTTTAATGCAGACGGATCCGTTCTGAACGGATGCGAACGTCTGCATTATCGGAGCAGATCCGTCTGATGAAACATCAGACGGATCCGCTCCGAACGCTAGTGTGAAAGTAGCCTAACAGGCAGTGCCTGTAGGCTGTAGCCTGGCCCTGTTACCGAAGCTAGCCGAGTGGTGTAAGGTTAAGGTACTAGTAGAGATGAGCGGCTGCTTAATCCTGATTTAAAGTTAAAGTTACTGAAGGATATGGATTACAGTTTAGAAATGTCAAATGTACACTCCTGTGAGAGGCGGGGAGGGGGATCTGTGGATGACACTGTTATAGGGAGGGGGATCTGTGGATGACACTGTTATGGAGGGGGAAATGGGGCTGACACTGTCATGGTGTGGATCTGTGGATGACACATATAGCATAAGATGCTATATACAGTGTCATTCACAGATCCCCCTCCCTATAAAAGTGTCATCCACAGGCAACTAGGACATGTTGAAATCTGAGTGATTTTATTTTATTTTTTAAACCACAGACAGCAGGACTTTTCTTCCCTGTTGCGGTTTTAGGTATTGGGTAAAGTATCGCAGCATTTCTAAGCGTACTTGTGTAAATGTATCGTTGTTATGGCTGCCCCCCCTACTTTTGTCCTGGCCCCCAGTGTGCCCCCCCAAAATTTGAAAGCTAGAGACGCCACTGCTTTCTGCCCGAGCTCAGCTCCGGCACAACAGTTAAAGCTTTTCCCACTGCCCGATCTCAGCTCGGGCAAAACAGTTAGGTGGTTAAACAAGGTGGACACCCCAATAACAGTAGAACTAGACAGCTTATTCACTCCAATTTGAGAATCAAGGTATAATTGAATTGCTTATCTATTAACCCCTTAAGGACACATGACGTACCGGTACGGCATGTTTCCCGAGTCCTTAAGGACACATGATGTACAGGTACGTCATGTGTTGTTCCGATCACCGCCGCCCGTGTCGGCGATCACAGCAAACCGCAGGTCAATTCAGACCTGCGGTTTGCTGCGCTTTCTGCAGTTTCTGATCCCCGCGGTCCCTGTTCGCGGGAATCAGAAACTTTAATATGCCGAAAATATAGATTTTTCACCCCCCCCTGCACCCCTGAATGATTTTATGCCGGCGGGTGGTGCAGGGTGGGGGGGTTGCAGGCGGTGAGGGAGCAGTGCGGGAGGCGGGCGAGCGGTGCGGCAGACGGGATTGCGATCCCCGCCCGCCCCCTCCTCTCCTCTTCATTGGTGTCCAGTGGTTATACCAGAGTGTCAGCACATTGCTGCCACTCTGGTATAAACGGCTGACATCTGTGCTGTGATGTCAGCCGTTTAACCCTTTCCATACCTCGGTCCGTATGGACCGCTGTATGGAAAAGGTTAACAGTCAGGGAGCTCCCTCCCTCTCCCCTCGGGGGGCTGCTGTGCCTTTGCAGCCCCCAGACAGGATGGGGTCACAGAGGGAGGGAGCCCCCCTCCTTCCCCTTCCCCGTCTGCTCATTTGTTTCCACAACTAAGCAGACGGGGAAGGTTCCCATGGCAACAGGACGCCTTCTCAGGCATCCTGCTGTCCATGGTGCTGAACAGATCTGTGCTAAAGGCATAAATCTGTTGTCACCGCCAGCTCTCTGAGAAGGTCTGACAGACGTTCTTCTGTACCTCTTACATGATGTTCTTTGTTTTGGTTTCACTTTCTCATCTCCTTTCCTTCTCCCAGCTGTCATCTATTTACACTGATTTCCTCCCTTTATATTCCCTCCCATACTGCCTCACTTTGTGGTTTATACTTCTTCCTGGATGAGTTGTTCACTGCTGGATGCTCCTTCTCCTGATTCCTCAGATAAGTCTGTTTCCTTTATTTGTGTTTACTTGCTGGCTTGATTGTAGGTGACCCTGACTCCGTCCGTATTAAGTGCAGGGAGCCGGTGGTCGTGTCCCCTCACTATTCTAGGGTTTTCAGGTGTCAGATAGTATAAGGTACGTGGACATGCAATCCTCTACCATAAAGATCTTTGCATGGGCTTAGCAGTCAGGGAGCGCTCTAGGGGTTTTATAGGGCTCACCCATATGCTTTTTAGTTTGGGATCAAGCCAGTCGGATGTTTATTTCTAAGTTCCAGCTTTCTGCAACACCATCCGTGACATCAGTTCAGACAAAGTGTAAGTAAAATACAGTACAATACACTATATAGTGTACTGTACTGTAATATACAGACATCAGACCCACTAGATCTTCAAGAACCAAGTGGGTCTGGGTCAAAAAAAAGTAAAAAAAAAGTGAAAAAAGCAAAGATAAAAAAAAATAATTTATCACTGAATAAAAAAAAAAAAAATACACTACACATATTAGGTATCGCCGCGTCCATAACGACCTGATCTATAAAACGGTCATGTTAATTTCCCCGCACGGTGAACGCCATAAAAAAAAAAAAAAAAACTATGAGGAAATTGAAATTTTGCCCACCTTACTTCCCAAAAAAGGTAATAAAAGTGATCAAAAAATTCGCATGTACGCCAAAATAGTACCAATCAAACTGTCATCTCATCCCGCAAAAATCATACCCTACCCAAGATAATCGCCCAAAAACTGAAAAAACTATGGCTCTTAGACTATGGAAACACTAAAACATGATTTTCTTTGTTTCAAAAATGAAATCATTGTGTAAAACTTACATAAATACAAAAAAAGTATACATATTAGGTATCGACGCGTCCGTATCGACCGGCTCTATAAAAATATCACATGACCTAACCCTTCAGGTGACCACTGTAAAAAAATAAAAATAAAAACGGTGTAAAAAAAGCCTTTTTTTGTCATCTTACGTCACAAAAAGTGTAATAGCAAGCGATCAAAAAGTCATATGCACCCCAAAATAGTGCCAATCCAACCGTCATCTCATCCCACAAAAAATGAGACCCTACCTAAGATAATCGCCCAAAAACTGAAAAAACTATGGCTCTCAGACTATGGAGACACTAAAACATGATTTTTTTTGTTTCAAAAATGAAATCATTGTATAAATTAAAAAATTGGATACATATTAGGTATCGCCGCGTCCGTGACAACCTGCTCTATAAAAATACCACATGATCTAACCTGTCAGATGAATGTTGTAAATAACAAAAAAAAAAACGTGCCAAAAAAGCTATTTCTTGTTACCTTGCCTCACAAAAAGTGTAATATAGAGCAACAAAAAATCATATGTACCCTAAACTAGTACCAACAAAACTGCCACCCCATCCCGTAGTTTCTAAAATGGGGTCACTTTTTTGGAGTTTCTACTCTAGGGGTGCATCAGGGGGACTTCAAATGGGACATGGTGTAAAAAAAAACAGTCCAGCAAAATCTGCCTTCCTTTCCTTCTGCGCCCTGCCGTGTGCCCGTACAGCAGTTTATGACCACATATGGGGTGTTTCTGTAAACGACAGAATCAGAGCCATAAATATTGAGTTTTGTTTGGCTGTTAACCTTTGCTTTGTAACTGGAAAAAAAATATTAAAATGGAAAATCCGCCAAAAAAGTGAAATTTTGAAATTGTATCTCTATTTTCCATTAAATCTTGTGGAACACCTAAAGGGTTAACAAAGTTTGTAAAATCAGCTTTGAATACCTTGAAGGGTGTAGTTTCTTAGATGGGGTCACTTTTATGGAGTTTCTACTCTAGGGGTGCATCAGGGGGGCTTCAAATGGGACATGGTGTAAATAAACCAGTCCAGCAAAATCTGCCTTCCAAAAACCATACGGCGCACCTTTCCCTCTACGCCCTACTGTGTGCCAGTACAGTAGTTTACGGCCACATATGGGGTGTTTTTGCAAACTACAGAAACGAGGCAATAAATATAGCATTTTGTTTGGCTGTTAACCCTTGCTTTGTTACTGGAAAAAATTTATTAAAATGTAAAATTTGCCAAAAACTCTCAATTCTGAAATTTTATCACTATTTGCCATTAACTCTTGTGGAACACCTAAAGGGTTAACAATGTTTGTAAAATCAGTTTTGAATACCTTGAGGGGTGTAGTTTCTAGAATGGGGTCATTTTTGGGTGGTTTCTATTATGTAAGCCTCACAAAGTGACTTTAGACCTGAACTGGACCCTAAAAAGTGGGTTTTGGAAAATTTCTGAAAAATTTCAAGATTTGCTTCTAAACTTCTAAGCCTTGTAACATCCCCCAAAAATAAAATATCATTCCCAAATTGATCCAAACATGAAGTAGACATATGGGGAATGTAAAGTAATAACTATTTTTGTAGGTATTACTATGTATTATAGAAGTAGAGAAATTGAAACTTGGAAATTTGCCATTTTTAAATTTTGTTTGGTAAATTAGGTATTTTTTTATAAATAAAAATGCATTTTTTTTACTTCATTTTACCAGTGTCATGAAGTACAATATGTGACGAAAAAACAATCTCAGAATGGCCTGGATAAGTCAAAGTGTTTTAAAGTTATCACCACTTAAAGTGACACTGGTCAGATTTGCAAAAAATGGCCTGGTCCTTAAGCTGAAATAAGGCTGTGTCCTGAAGGGGTTAAACAAGGAGGACATTGTTTAATTAGATATCTTCTGTGCCTTACTCAGGGATTTATGCCGTTTTTAAATGACTGCGACATCACAGGGGCTGGCTAGCTGCCTATTGGCTGTCTGCACGACATTATGGGTGATCTTGCATTCCCAGGCTTCTTACTTTCAATTTGTAAAATTTGATTCATTACCACGAAGCACAAGGAAATTCGGATTTGTTGCAAATCAAAATTTTACTTAACTTCGGATAGATTTCCTCAACTCTAGCTGGGACCACATGAGTGTACAAGCATGGCCACTGCTGCTGGATTGAAGGGTGGTCATAACCCCTGGATACAAGCAGTTTACAATGTGATGGAAAAATTAATGAAGCCAGCAAAGGAGGCAATATGGATAATCACAATACATTAGTGTCTTGTTTTACCTTTGTCTACATAATAAATTCCATTTGCTTAAGTGAGACAACCTCTTGATAGAGATGTGACTATCATTCTTAATTAACCACCTGCCATCTGGGCCATTTGCCCCCTTCCTGACCAGGCCAAATTTTGCAAAACTGACATATCTCACTTTATGTGGTAATAACTTTGGAACGCCTTTATTTATCCAAGTCATTCAGAGATTGTTTTCTCGTGACACAATGTACTTCTAAATTTCAATTTCTCTGCTTTTAAAACAGAAAGTAATACCTCATAAAATATTTATTACTTAACATTCCCCATATGTCTACTTTATGTTGGCATCATTTTGGAAATGTCATTTTATTTTTTTAGGACGTTAGAAGGCTTAGAAGTTTAGAAGCAATTCTTCAAATTTGTAAGAAAATTGCCAAAACCCAATTTTTTTAGAGATTTTCTTATGTAGGGGCTCATTTTTTGCGGGATGAGGTGACGGTTTTATTGGTACCATTTTGTGGGACATACGCGTTTTTGATCACTTGGTGTTGCACCTTTTGTGATGCAAGGGGACAAAAATTGCTTGTTTTGACACAGTTTTTTTTTTGTTTTTTTTACGGTGTTCACCCGAGGGGTTAGGTCATGTGATATTTTTATAGAGCTGGTTTTTCGGACGCGGCAATACCAAATATGTCTATTTTATTTTATTTTTTCTATTTTTAACATTTTTTTTTCATTCCTTACTTGGGGACTTTTTTTTTTTACATGTGAAACTTTTTTTTATTTTTTTATTTTCAACCTTTTATTTTTATTTTTTTTATTTTACACTTTTCGTCCCCCATAAGGTCATACAAGACCTCTGGGGGACATTTACTTCACTTTTTCTTTTTTTTTTCACTGTTGATTTCTCCTGTAACTGGGGCTGACATAGTAGCCCCAGTTACAGAAGAAATGCACCCCTAGAGAGGCTGTACAGCAGCAATCCAGCGCTGTACAGCCTCAGAGCAGGGCTGATCGAGGTCTCTGAGAGACCTCACACAGCCCCTGCACTCTCCGGTCACGGCGGTCACATGACCGCCGGGCCGGAACAGGAAGCGCACAGCGCTTCCTGCTCTGCATACACAGCGCTCGGTGAGCGCTGTGTACGCAGCGATCCAGAAGGCAGGGTACGCAGCGATCCAGAAGGCAGGGACACCTGGGCACTGTCCCTGCCTTCTCTCTGGGTTGCCCTGCTGTCACTGACAGCGGGCAACCCGATCAGCAGCTGCACGATTAGCGTGCAGCTGCTATTTCTGACAGGACGTTTTAAAACTTGCTTTCAGAAATAGAGGTCCACCCATAGGACGTTTATATCCTATGGGCGGACGGAAAGTGGTTAAGTAAGATGGCCCCCATATCCTTCAGCTCTCAGTTTACGCCTTATTCACTTAAGTTCTAAGAGGACCCTCTCGCCTGATGTGTCATATATGACGTCTGCCGTACTGCTGTTAGAGTTGCAATATGCATACCAGAGTTAGTAAAACAATGCACAATGCGCAGATGCCAAGTGTTTTCTCTTTTCTTATTATTGTATTCTCGCCAATGAAACAATGCCATGCTCCTTAGGGGGGATGCCCCTTCTGATATCCTTATAAACTGCTTCACTTCCTTGAATAAAGGAGAAACTGCTTTGACCCTTGCCTGGTGTCAGTTTGGGTTCTTCCATGCATGTAAAATCCTAGGATCAGAACAATTTGGAGCAGTAGAGCAAACATAATTAGCCCCGATTGAGGGCACCTTTAACACTCTTTAAGTAGTTGAAAAAAACTTTCATACTACTGACCATGACTTAACCATGCTGCAGCAGAAATTAACTTTTGTCACATCAGGAAATATAATTTCAATCTTTTCCATTACAGTTTTGGTCAATCTTCATACACCCTAGCCTCAGCTTCCTGTTCTTAGCCGGCATAAGTGTGATTTAGGGCCCATTTATATGGTTCAGCCAATCGAAGATTTATTAGAATGCTTGTTCCTGATCATTGGTCCATGTAAACCTGGCAATGACCAGACCACAAACAGGCAAATCCTCTTATGTTGGTTGTTTGCATCTTTTTTGTGGACTTAAAAATCATTGTTTTCATCAGCACATCTCCCCATGTAACAGTCTGACAATATGCAAACTGGAGACCAAGCAATCTTGTTCATCTCCAGACATCCTTCCTGTGGTCCATGTATTATATAAAACTCAGGTAAGGCTGATAATATTTCTGACAAATGTAGCTAGTACACATTATTAAAAGATATTACATAATTTATTAGTTAACATAACTCATTCTTAATGATCGGTCATCAACTACAGACTGACTATGCAGAATGTCATTAACGTGTTCCTGGGAAGACGAGAAGGACCATGACAGCCGACCGAGAGGCGAATGTGACAGGACTGGTAAATGGATCACACCTAATTTGGGAGATATGTAGCTGCAGAGGATGGATACTAATTCCCCATAATGATTAATTGCTCATACATATTCAGCAAGCCATATGATGTATTTTCAGTGAACAATTATGGATTTCCAACTTGCTACCCTATTACTTTTTCTGAAAGACTCTTCTATATATCTGCAGTTTATCATTTTGTTCATCTTGTTCCCATTAGAGAAAAAGGTAATGCTGAAAATGTTAGCGTAACTGTAGAAGTTTATGTCTCTGGTCGCCTCTGACATGTGCCATAGCTGAATGCTGAAATCTTGGACTACTTAGACTTTTTTTGAATAGTGCCTGAAAACATTCAAATGAAAGGCATGAAGAAGTATTTTAATAAAGCAAGCGTCTGTCTCTCCACAAGTTAGATTGATGTGATAGAGATAATCAAATGAATTCTAAATTAATTGAATTTCACAATAAAATTAGTTTCCAAATGAATTTGAACTTTTGGTATTCCGTTTAGGATGAAGTGTGGAAAAACGGGGGCCAGTGCCATTTTACTATGAATATTGATGGGGAAAACCATGAGGGAAGAGCAAATTAGCATTTTTTGAGTACGGTCACATGATCAGGTTTTTGCATATTGTTTTGGATGCCAAAATCAGGAGTGGATCATGAAAGGAAAGAGTATAAAGGACAGATATGACTTTTCCTCTTTTTTTTTTTATTCACTCCTTTGGATTCCAAGATTGCATGCAGAAACCTGACCGTGTGACCATATCCTTAAACTTTTGTTAGTGAACGCACTGTATATACAGCGTAGTTCAAACACATTTACTGTAAAAATTACATTACCAAAGGAAATTGTCAATTCCAGTGTGCAGTGTGTTTGTAGAAGGGGAGGGACATTTAATTGCACATCTGTCTTTAAATTACAGAAAAACACTTTCAATTTTGCTATTACCATTTAATAATCTGTATGCCAAACCCGTAACTTTTCATTTATAAGCTTTATAATAATATGCAGCAAAATAAAAGACGCAGGACTCATCATTTGAGAGTCAGAATGTGGGTAGTAGGAGGAGTAGCAGCACTAGGGATCTGGCCAGTAGTAGTAGGCTACAGTTCTCTCTGGCTTCTGATGTACCTCATTATCATTGAGGACAAATAGAAGGAGATTGTGGCCTGGATGACTCACTCCTCCTTTAAGTCACAGCAGATTGATACGGATGTACAGTCAGAGCAATAAATTTTGGGACATCGACACAATTCTAACATTTTTGGCTCTATACACCACCACAATGGATTTGAAATGAAACGAACAAGATGTGCTTTAACTGCAAAATGTCATCTTTAATTTGAGGGTATTTACATCCAAATCAGGTGAACGGTGTAGGAATTACAACAGTTTGAATATGGGCCTTCCACTTGTTAAGGGACCAAAATTAATGGGACAATTGGCTTCTCAGCTGTTCCATGGCCAGGTGTGTGTTATTCCATAATTATTCCAATTACAATGAGCAGATAAAAGGTCCAGAGTTCATTTCAAGTGTGCTATTTGCATTTCGAATCTGTTGCTGTCAACTCTCAAGATAAGATCCAAAGAGCTGTCACTATTAGTGAAGCAAGCGATCATTAGGCTGAAAAAACAAAACAAACCCATCAGAGAGATAGCATGGAACGCATCGGTGAGTTCAGCAACACCAAAAGACCCGGAAGACCACGGAAAACAACTGTGGTGGATGACCGAAGAATTATTTTCCTGGTGAAGAAAACACCCTTCACAACAGTTGGCCAGATCAAGGATACTGTCCAGGAGGTAGGTGTATGTGTGTCAAAGTCAACAATCAAGAGAAGACTTCACCAGAGTGAATACAGAGGGTTCACCACAAGATGTAAACCATTGGTGAGCCTCAAAAACATGGTCACATGGTAACAAGATCAAGGTAGTCAATCAGGGAATCAAAAAGTGCAACAGGTAACAAAATACATGTCAATCGTAATGAAAATGAAATAATGTTGTTAAATACCAATACAGCTGAGGAACTCCTTCATTTATATGGTAGATGTCTGGAAAAAAATATAATAATGCAAAAAAGATTATAAAAATCAGTAAAACTGAGATGAACAGAAAAAATAGCACTACAAGAAGTCAGATATGCATAATTTCATAGTCTCGGTTGAGGCCTCTCGGATATAGGGTATCAAGGGTATGAATCCAGTACGCCTCCCGACGCAAAAGTAATTTTTTAATGTCGCCACCCCGTCTGGGTCTAGAAATCTGCTCTATCACCTGAAATTTTAATTGAGCGACTGTATGATGAAACTTGTCAAAATGGGAGGGAACTGGTAAAAGCAAATTTTTCGTCCTAATGGTGGATTTATGTTTTCCAATGCGGTCTTTGACGCTCGCATAGTTTCCCCAATGTAAAGTAACCCACAAGGACATTTTATTAGATATATAACGTTGGCTGATTCACAAGTGAAAAAGCCATCAACTGCATGTGAGCGTCCAGTATGTGGGTGGTACACATTGGGCCCTTTGATGACATTAGAGCACTGGAAACAATGGAGACATGGAAACGTACACTTCCGCTGTGTAGCCAGGACCCCCTGTTTAAGAGTACCACGGGTGCTTCCAATATCCGCTCGTACTAGCTTATCCCTGTAGCTAGGGTTTTTCTTGTTACAAATGAGGGGCGGATTTTGGAATTCCTTAATTTGAGGGTATGCTTTACCTAGTAAACACCAATGTTTTTTAACGATGTTATCTAATTTAGAATTGAATGGATGGAATTTATGAATCAGTGCCACTCGTAGGCTTTTGTCTTGTTTATTCTCAGAGCTACGGGGAGAATCCAACTCATTTATGGTGTTAGTTAGGATGGATGACGGGTACCCTCTTTCTTCAAATCTTGTGGTCATCTCTTCTATTCTATGGCCCAGTACTGAGGGGTCAGAGACAATTCGTCTGACCCTCTGATACTGGGACTTTGGAATAGCTTTTTTTTAGAGCAGATGGATGGGCGCTGGTAAAGTGGAGGATACTATTTCTGTCTGTCTCCTTTCGAAATAAATCAGTTGACAAATTACCTTTCACATCCTTGATAACCCTTGTATCCAAGAAGCTGACCATCCGACTGTCACTTGTGACTGTAAATTGTAAACTAGTACATGCTTGGTTCAGGTAT
The DNA here is from genome assembly GCF_905171765.1 of Bufo bufo. Classification (NCBI taxonomy): domain Eukaryota; kingdom Metazoa; phylum Chordata; class Amphibia; order Anura; family Bufonidae; genus Bufo; species Bufo bufo. Next base: position 182,349,464 of record NC_053392.1, read on the forward strand.
GAAACGAATACCGTGAGGGTCTCCTGTGACCCCGCCCATATGCAAAAAATGTGGTCAATAAATCTTTTCCACACTAAAATGTGGTTGTGATACCACTGACTGCTGTATACAAAGTTATCCTCAAATTGAGACATATATGCATTTGCATAGGGCGGGGCCACATTAGACCCCATCGCGGTCCCCCGCTTTTGTAAATAATAGGAATCCTCGAACATAAAATAGTTCTCATATAGGACGAGGTGAAGCAGCTCTTCAAAAAATTCTCGCTCTATAGGGGAGTAATTACTCCTTTCTAAGAATAACCTAACAGCCTGTATACCTCCACTGTGTTCTATGGAGGTATACAGGCTGACCACATCAATCGTAACCAGTAAACTGTCCAGAGGGACTGGGCCCAATTGTGCAATAGTGTGCAAGAAGTCCTGTGTGTCTGCCAGGTATGATGGAATACCTCTAATTAAAGGTGTAAGGACTTTCTCAAGCACTATTGCCAAGGGAGACAAAATGGAACCCACCGAGGCCACAATGGGGCGACCAGGGGGATCATTCAAAGTTTTATGTACTTTAGGGAGTACGTAAAAAACAGGTGTTATCGGTGTTTGGTTGATCAGGAAAGTGTGCATATTCCTGTCCAAAACACCCAATGCAGCAAAGTGATCCACAACTTTCATTATTTTACGTTTTATACCAAAAACAGGATCAGTGTTTAACATTTCGTATGTATCAAAATCTGAAAGTTGGCGATGCACCTCCGCCACATATTTTATCCTGTCCATAAGGACAATAGCGCCCCCTTTGTCTGCTGGCTTCAAAACAATTCTTTTGTCTTCCATTAATGTTTTAATCGCCAACTTTTCCTCTGGTGTTACGTTAGATGTAAACCGCATTTCACCCCTCTTAATGCCATCTATATGAGTCTTGATGTCCCTATAGACCAATTCAATATAGGTCTCAACAGGATGATAAAATTTGGGGGGCATGAATTTACTCGGGTTCTTCAGACCTAGATCACTCAAACATAAACTTGGTTTTTCGCCATCACCCGAACCAGTAATCCTGTCACCTTTATCCAGAAAATGGGCTTTTAAACTTAATTTCCGAAAAAACTGGTTTAAATCAATGTCAAACTGAAAAGTATCAAAGGAAGTTGAAGGACTGAAAGAAAGTCCTTTCTGGAGGGCCGACATCTGGATGGGACTCAATATATGTGAAGACAGGTTAATCAAGAGCGACTGTTCCTTACCTGTGAGCGGGTTTGTACAGCTTGACTCGGTCCCGGCCTCTATGCGGCGGCTGCGGTGTTTACGTCCCGCACGCCTCCTCCTCCTTGTGGACGCTGACCGCCTCTCCGAAAAAAAGGAGCGGAACGGGTGTCTTCGCTTCCGGAGCTAGAGGTAAGAGATCCTAACACCATAAATGAGTTGGATTCTCCCCGTAGCTCTGAGAATAAACAAGACAAAAGCCTACGAGTGGCACTGATTCATAAATTCCATCCATTCAATTCTAAATTAGATAACATTGTTAAAAAACATTGGTGTTTACTAGGTAAAGCATACCCTCAAATTAAGGAATTCCAAAATCCGCCCCTCATTTGTAACAAGAAAAACCCTAGCTACAGGGATAAGCTAGTACGAGCGGATATTGGAAGCACCCGTGGTACTCTTAAACAGGAGGTCCTGGCTACACAGCGGAAGGGTACGTTTCCATGTCTCCATTGTTTCCAGTGCTCTAATGTCATCAAAGGGCCCAATGTGTACCACCCACATACTGGACGCTCACATGCAGTTGATGGCTTTTTCACTTGTGAATCAGCCAACGTTATATATCTAATAAAATGTCCTTGTGGGTTACTTTACATTGGGGAAACTATGCAGAGCGTCAAAGACCGCATTGGAAAACATAAATCCACCATTAGGACGAAAAATTTGCTTTTACCAGTTCCCTCCCATTTTGACAAGTTTCATCATACAGTCGCTTAATTAAAATTTCAGGTGATAGAGCAGATTTCTAGACCCAGACGGGGTGGCGACATTAAAAAATTACTTTTGCGTCGGGAGGCGTACTGGATTCATACCCTTGATACCCTATATCCGAGAGGCCTCAACCGCGACTATGAAATTATGCATATCTGACTTCTTGTAGTGCTATTTTTTCTGTTCATCTCAGTTTTACTGATTTTTATAATCTTTTTTGCATTATTATATTTTTTTCCAGACATCTACCATATAAATGAAGGAGTTCCTCAGCTGTATTGGTATTTAACAACATTATTTCATTTTCATTACGATTGACATGTATTTTGTTACCTGTTGCACTTTTTGATTCCCTGATTGACTACCTTGATCTTGTTACCATGTGACCATGTACATACCGCCCCTATTGTGGGCGTTCACATCACTGTGATTTTCCTTTCCTCAATCATTGATACGCATATATATATGAGTTGCTGAACATGTATATTTATCTGTTTGTTGAGAAAGGCAATTGAGCCAAAACGCGTCCCTTTGATGGACTATTGTTACAGGCAATAAAACTTTGCAAGCATTGAAGACTCGTCTGCTGGGATCTTTCTTTTCATCACACGTGGTAATTATCCTATCCCGTGCGGCGAGCACCTCAGCGTGTGCCGGCCAACCTCTTGCTACATTTGTTCCCCTCTAACTTCGGCTCCTTTGGATGCCCCAGTTACAGTGGAAATAGTACAAAAAAAGTCTCTCATTGTCTCCCAAAGGTCTTCCCACGACCTCTTGGGGACAAATTATGTGGAAAAAATATATAAAGTTAAAAAAAATAATAATAAAAAATACTAAAAAAATATAATAAAATACAAATAAAAGAAAAAAAGATAAAAAGAAATAAAATATTATGTGGCAAAAAATAGAATATTATAAAAAATGCTTCAGAGTGTTCACTGTCCCCCAACAGTCTTTTTATGACCATTTGGGGAACATATTATGTGTCAAAAATATATTTTTAAAAAATAATACAAAGTTCTAAAAAGAAAAAAAATACAAATAAAATACAAATTAAAAAAATACTAATAAAATAAAAAAATAAAATAAAAAAAAGGCAAAAGTGCAAAATAATAGTGTTCATTTTCCTCCAACAGACTTTTTGTGAACTCTTGAGGGACATATTATGTGGCAAAAATATATTTAAAAAAATAAGTAATAAACCAATTATAAAAAGAATACAAAAAAATATTAATAAAATACAAATAAAAGTAAAAAATAAAAATAAAAGGTGCACATTAAAGAAAAAAGGGTCAGTGTCCCCCAAAGGACTTTTTATGACCTATTGGGGGACATATCATGTACCAGAAATATATTAACAATTAAGCTAAAAAAAGAGTAAAAAAAAATTCATAAAAGAAAAAACACCCACACCGACCATAACCATCACCATTACCGCCCCATTCACATGAAACTATACATATGATATAACAAAATGGCCTACACAAAATAGGGAACTATAATAATTTATTTTGGTGTCAGTTTGCATATTTAAAGAATAAGTAGCTATAGTTTGAAAAAAAAAACTTTTTAAAATTGTTTTGTACAGTTTCCCCCAAATAAAACTACAAAAAAATAAATTATAAAGCCCTATGTGTCACGTAAAAAATTGTTGCAAAAATTATTTTGGTAGTTCAATAAATAAGATAGCCACAGCCGTTTGAACCACTTGTGCTAAATCACAAAAAAGTGTCTGGTCATTAAGGCCTTTTCAAGCCTGGTCATTAAAGGGGTAACCAATGTGCCCCTTCCCCACTAGTAAATTAAAGCGCTTACTGGTTATTGCAGGGCCCCTATAACAGCAGGAGGCGGTAATAACCAGTGAGTGCTGGCCTCTCCAGTAAAGGAAAGTGCTTACTGGTTATTGCAGGGCCCCTATAAAAGCAGGAGGCGGTGATAACCAGTGAGCTCCGTCCTCTGCAGTGAAGGAAAACTCTGATTTATGAATAGGAGGCAGGATGAAAGGAAATGTCGCCACTTTTCCGGTAAAAAATATTTTTAACCAATTCCTGCAGCATGGCCCCTGAAACAAAAGGTTCATAATTACCGTACCTGTTCCCTGCTGCTCCGGTCTGCTGAACTTCCCCCGCTGCCTCCATCGTCCGGTCCCTGCGCGGTTTACACCTTGCAGTGCATGGCCATGGCCACATGCACCTCTGCAGCCAATGACTGGCTTCAGCAGTGACATGCTGCTTGTGGCCACATCACCACTGAAGCCAGTCATTGGCTGGAGAGGTGCATATGACCATGGCTATGCACTGCCAGGTGTAAACTGGGTGGGGACCGGAAGATGGAGGCAGTGCAGAAGACCAGAGCGGCAGGGAGCAGGTAAGTATAACTCTTCGGTTTCAGGGGCCATGCTGCAGCACGATATTCGGGACAATTACTGAAAAAAAAGTGTTCATATCTTATATTTGGCCGGTATAATCGTGCCGCTGATCAGTTGATAAACAAGGAATCGCTCGTTTGTCGGCTGATTTGCATATTTTATCAGGATGAAAGGTTTACAATTATCAGCAGCACATCTCACTGTGTAATCAGGGATGGGCTACCAATATAACTAAATGAAGGCGGAATGACTCTGATAGCGATCATTCCTCCCCAAGCACTTTGCATTGGCTTGTGTAATAGGCCGATGCAAATGAGCACGGATCGACATTTTCTTTTTATTTGTGGCCCCTTGAAATAGAGCGATGTGACGATGCGGCCCTCAGACCAAAAGAGGTTGTGCACCCCTGATCTAGAAGGAACTATCCGTCAGTAAGCAGCTTTACAAAAGTCGCACATCTTTACGAAAAAGTCGCACGTTTTTATGAAGAAGTCGCATGTTCTATTAAAAAGTCTCATAAGATATGCATGGTCCTCACTGGAGTGAAATTGCGATGTGAATGTGAAGCACAGATTCCTATTTTTCAGATATTTTATATAACTACGCAACGTTTAGGGTACTTTCACACTAGCGTTATTCTTTTCCGGTATTGAGTTCCGTTCTAGGGGCTCAATACAGGAAAAAAACTGATCAGTTTTAGGCCTCATGCACACGGCCGTCGTGCAGCCGTTCCGTACATTAGGGACCGCAATTGCGGTCCCCAATGCACGGGCAACATCCGTGCAGCGGGCCGGACCCATTCAACTTGAATGGGTCCATGGTCAGTCCGCACCGCAAAAAAATATGACATGTCATTTTTATTTTTGCGGTGCGGAACAACGGAAAGAAACACCACTGAAGCACTCTGTAGTGCTTCCGGTGTTCCGTTCCGTGACTCCGTTCCGCATCTCCGGAATTGCAGACCAATTCAAGTGAATAGGTCCGCATCCGTTAAGCGGAGTGCACACGGCCGGCGGCCGTGGATTGCCGACCCGCCGTTTGCGGGCCGCAATACGGCCATGGCCGCCCAACGGCCGTTTGCATGAGGCCTTATCCCAATGCATTCTGAAAGGAGAGAAATCCGTTCAGTATGCATCAGGATGTCTTCAGTTCAGTCACTCTTACGGTATTTGGCCAGAGAAAATACTGCAGCATGCTGCGGTATTTTCTCTGTCCAAAACTCCGGAACACTTGCCGGAATGCCGGATGCCATTTCCAAGTGTTACGGAAAAACGGATCCGGTTTCCCGGTCTGCGCATGCACAGACCTTTAAAAATATGAAGAAAATAAATACCGGATCCGTTTATCCTAATGACACCAGAAAGACGGATCCAGTATTGCAATGCATTTGTGAGACGGATCCACATCCGTCTACAATTATAAATGCTATCCGTTTGCATATGGATTTCCGGATCCGGCAGGCAGTTCCGGCGACAGAATTGCCTGCCGGAATCCAACAACGCAAGTGTGAAAGTACCCTTAGCTATAAATTTGTTTTCTCCAACATGCTCACCACTGATGTGATGCATCTATAATTCTATGTAGCTGTTGTATTTTTCCTTGCTTTTCTGAACCTTAGGCCTCATGCACGCAAACGTATTTTCATTCCGTGTTCGTTCCGTTTTTTTGCTGGTCCGCAAAAAAATGGAAGGTACTCCGTGTGCATTCCGTTTCCATGTTTCCGTTCCGCAAAAAAATAGAACATGTCCTATTATTGTCCCCATTACGGACAAGGATAGTACTGTTCTATTAGGGGCCAGCTGTTCCATTCCACAAAATACGGAATGCACACGGATGTCATCCGTATTTTTTGTGGATCCAATTTTTGCGGACCGCAAAATACATACAGTCGTGTGCATGAGGCCTTATTGAGAAAAAGCCTTATTACTTTCATGCAACTATATGTGTTTTACAGTCCGCAAAACACGGATCTGCAAAAATACAGATGATGTCCATTTGGTATCCGTATTGAATCAGTTTTTTTGTGAATCCATTGTAACAATGCCTATCCTTGTCCACAAAATGAACAAGAATAGGACATGTTGTCGGTGGGTAATAATTCAATTAAGAATTATTAATTATGGTCATAAAAATAATTAACCATAAAAAAATTAAATTAATAAAATTTGTCATAAATTCTTAAAATCATGACCTGGTGAATTGTAGACAACCTAATTGATACAATTCACATCTGAGTCCGACTATTTCCTCAGATAAATAAGTTCTTTTTGACGTGAGATGACGTTAATGATAAAATGTAGTTCTGCATTATACAATAATACGCAGGTATTATAAAAATATGCAGATTTATTGGTTACAAGGTTATAAACATATATAAGTAAATAAACACAATGATACATGCAAATGAATATATATAGCGTTAATATAAAGCATTACAAGCTTAACAATACATGTGAGTGGAAATTACTTGTCACATTATAACTAAGCTATTATTAGGTTAGGATAACAAAGTAGGAACATAAGTTATATACATTACTTCTGTTCAGAGAAAACCTCATGATATCAGGATGGGAATGTCTAATCCTAGACATCAATATAGAATGATAAATACATTCTGCCCCCCTCTAACCAACTACACATCACATGACCTCAAGATGGGCAAATCCATTCAAGGATATAACTTAGAAGAGATAACTGTATCCTTCCGCCCCATCCTGGACTATTTTCACACATATAACTTTGGTAAGACTATTAAGACAAATAACAGGGATCTAGGATTTTGCTAGACCATATCTTAAATGGAAGGACTTTAAATCAATCTTTCCTGTGGGAATCCATCACTTACCTTGGCGAAGAATATTCTATCAATATATATATATATATATATATATATATAAAAGCAATTATTTAATGCTTTGCTAGATTATGAGTCTAGATTCTTCTGCAGGTAGAATGAAGCCTCACAATATCCTAAGACTACATCTCAATATGGAGATGATCAATTTATTTAATCATTTATTTATTCGCCAATCTAGATGGTATAATTTCACCCACACTATCAAATTAGTCTTAATAAAATGAAATATCATTTTCTGTGTCTCTTACCAAGTCCTAGTAGGAATCTCACTTCTGCTCCTAGGAAAGCTGGGTGGTCCATCATAGCGCATCTCACCATGGCTTTCATCTTGATAAACCTCAACTTCTCTTCTCCTCTCTCTTTTTCCTTTTTTTTTTTCTTCTTTTCTCCCTTTCTGCCTCCTGTGTATGGCTTATGATCCCAAACTTATCAGTTAGACACACCTCCCTAGTTTGGAACTTTCCAATCATTGTCGGATGGGCGTGACCATTGATAAAAATGTGACATCATAACCTTACCCAGAATGCACTTTTGCTACTGTTGTAATGTCACCTACTGATACCTAGGTGGCACTGCTGTATAAGCTATCTGCATCATAGTATAAAGGGTTAACTTATATAAGTCTGAATATACATTTTGACCTTAGAAGCTTTAATTCAAGCCATAGGGATTAATTCTGACACTTGTAGCAATTAGAGACAGACCTCTAGGCGTCTCACTTAAAGTTTTTCACACTGTTGATTTATGGATCATAAATAACTTGTTTTCTCACAGAGATTTCAGTACCTCCTCTGTCATACCAAAGATGTTATTAACGGTTACAAAACACACATCTTCACAGACACACTTCTAATGAGAAATATATACAATATACTGGAAACATGTTGTCTTCGTAACATATAACAATATAATATAAACAAATATATATATGTCCTACTGATTGTCTTATGCTAAGGACTAACTAAGGCTCATTAAATGAATACATACATATTATATATTTTGCTTCATTAATAAATGCCTAATTGTATAGGTAATGATCACCAGCTGCACAGAGCTTATCTTTATCGCCCGTCATAAATTTAAGTAAACAAGGAGGCATCTTCTCAGACTGGTACATTCATGGGAAGGATAACACTGAAGAGTATAAACCTTTGTGTGACCTTAATTTGGCCTACTCAAGACATACAAAATTGCAACTATAGTCGAGCATGGCTCTTAAAGGCAATGAACATCCATTTTGACAATAATGAATTGGATATCAATGCCTTTACCTATGAAAAGGCACAACAATGTTCTACGGTATATTTTTGGCTGTGCTACTGAGCGGATATACAGATGCGGACAGCACATGGTGTGCTGTCTGCATTTTTTGCGGACCCATTGAAATGAACCCCGGAATGGACACGGAAACAAAATATGTTCTTATACATGATGCTTAAGGTCTCATGCACACGACCGTATGTATTTTGCAGTCCGCAAAAAATGGATCCGCAAAAAATACGGATGACGTTCATGTGCATTGTGTATTTTGCAGAACGGAACAGCCGGCCCCTAATAGAGCAGTACTATCCTTGTCCGTAATGTTCTATTTTTTTGCAGGACGGAAACATGGACATACGGAAACGGATTGCACACAAAGTAACTTCCGTTTTTTTTTTGTGGACCCATTGAAATGAATGGTTTCGCATACGGTCCGCAAAAAACCCTTGGAACGGATACGGAAATAAAATACGTTCGTGTGCATGAGCCATAAGGCTTATAAAACCACAAACACAATTGGGGACACTACACCTGTTTTCTCATGCAGTTGCATTAACCCCTTCAGGACCAGGCCAAATTTTGGAAATTTGACGTGTCACTTTATGTTGTAATAACTTTGGAGCACTTTTACTTATCTAAGCCGTTCTGAGATTGTTTTCTCGTGGCACATTGTACTTCATGACAGTGGTAAAGCTGAGTCAATATATTTCACCTTTATTTATAAATAAAAAATTCCTCAAATTTCTCTGCTTGATACCTCATAAAATAGTTATTGCTTTATGTTTCCCATATGTCTACTTTATATTGGAGTCATTTTGTAAATGTTATTTTATTTTTTTGGGATGTTAGATGGAGTACAATTTTAGATGCAATTTTTTAAGAATTTTAAGAAAAATTCCAAAACCTGCTTATATAATAGAAACCATCCATGAATGACACCATTTTCAAAAGTCCACCCCTCAAGTTAGTAAATATGATTTTAAAAACTTTGTTAACCTCTTTAGGTATTCCACAAGAATTAAAGGAAAATAGAGGAGAAATTTCAAAATTTCACTTATTTTTGCAGAATTTCCATTTTAATCCATTTTTCCTGCAAGGTAGCAAGGGTCAAAGTGGTTATCCCATCATAATGATCACTGTTAAATCAGTTAATGATTTGACAGTGATCATTTTTGTAACTATACTTGATTAACAAATTCCCACCATTTAGGATAAAATTCATCCCCACTTACCTCATTGCTGTGACTCGGTCTCCCCTGGTTACGGCCACCGCTCTTCTCCAGAATCCCGATGGTCGCGCTTGCTCAGAAGACTCCTTCTTTTCTCCCGGCCGGGCCGCTCGCTGTCCTGAACGCGCACGCTGCCGCGCATGCGCCACGGTGACTTCTTCCCGGCCAGAATAGTACAGAGCTGTGAACGCGCACGCCGGCTCTGTACTATACTGGCCAGAAATAAGTCATATGGCGCATGCGCGGCAGCGTGCGCGTTCAGTCCAGCGCGCGGCCCGGCCGGGAGAAGACTTCAATCAAGATGAAGCCCGCCCCCAGCCAGAATCCAGGAAGTGAACGGCGCTTTAACAGCAAAAGAAAACTCAATATTTATTACCCTGATCCTGCAGTTTACAGAAACACCCCAAATGTGGTCGGAAACTGATATATAGGCACATGGCAGGCCACATGAGGGAGCAACATGTGGATTTTGGTGAAGACCCCCTGATGCACGCCTACAGTAGAAACTCCCAAAAAGTAACACCATTTTGGAAACTACAGGATAAGGCCTCATGCACACGGCCGTTGGGCGGCCGTTCCGTGCATTAGGGACCACAATTGCGGTCCCCAATGCACGGGCAACATCTTGAATGGGTCTGTGGTATGTCCGCACCGCAAAAAAATATGATGTCATTTTTTTTTGCAGTCCGGAACCACGGAAAGGATCACCACAGAGCACTCCGTAGGGCTTCCGGTGTTCTGTTCCTTGACTCCGTTCCGCCACTCCGGAATTTCAGACCCATTCAAGTAAATGGGTCCGCATCCATGATGCGGGGTGCACACAGCCGGCGGCTGTGGATTGTTGACCTGCCGTTTGCGGGCCGCAATATGGCCACGGCCGCCCAACAGTCGTGTGCATGAGGCCTAAGGTGACAGTTTTATTGGTACTATTTTGGGGTACATATGATTTTTGATTGCTCGATATTACACTTTTTGTGAGGCAAGGTAACAAATAAATGGCTGTTCTGGCACCATTTAATTTTTTTTGCTTTTTACGGTGTTTACCTGACTGGACAGGTTATGTCTTATTTTTAATTTTACATAATAAAGTATTTTTGAAAAAAAATCATGTTTTTGTCTCCATTTTCTGAAAGACATATTTTTTTTTACTTTTCTGCTGATCATCTTGTCATGGGGCTTGTTATGTTGTGGGAAGACTTGATGATTTTATTGGTACCATTTTTGGGTACATACAATTTTTTTGATCGTTTAATATTACAATTTTTTGGCACAGTTATTATTTTATTTTTTACGCCGTTCACCTGAGGGGGTAGATAACTAATATGTCTGTCTATTTTATATTTTATTTATTTCAGTTTTACACAATAAAAAGCATATTTTTTTTAAAAAAAACATGTTTTTGTGTCTCCATTTTCTGAAAGCCATGTTGTTTACAATTTTATGCTAATTGTCTTGTGTATGGGCTCATTCTTTGCAGGAAGAGTTGACGTTTTTATTGGTACCATTTTTAGGTACATAAGGTTTTTTGATAATTGGATATTACATTTTCGGGGGGGGGGGGGGGAAGGGAGGGGAATGTGGCAAAAAAAAATGGTTGTTTTGGAACAGTTTAAAAATAATAATTTTTTACAGCATTCACCTTAGGTGGTAGGTCATATTTTTTATAGATCCACTTGTTACAGATGCAGCGATATCTAATATGTCTATTTTTATTAAAAAAACTTTTTACATTTTTTTTTTAATCACTTGATGAAGGGAAAGGGGCACTTTTTTTTTTACTGTGAAGTTTTATTTTGTTTAACTTTTATAAAAACACTTTTAATTTGTCACTATGCTGTCCATAAAAAAAAGCACATAACATGCATCTGTGAAAAACAGAAATGTGAACGAGGCCTGAAACTGACAGTTTCAATGTAGTACAATACAGCATGTATTGAACTACATTTAAACTGGGACTAGACCCTAAAATGTTGAAGTCCCTGTACAGTTTGCCAGCGCCTGCTGGCTAGCAGAGGAGACAGCTTCTAATAAATGCAGTGATCTCCTCCTCAGTTTAGGGGGGAGCAATCGTTAAGCCATCTCCCTATACTGAATCATTGTATGCTGCTTATTAGACACCACCATCTGCTGCCTGCAAACAATACTTTTGAAACATGTCAAAAGATTTGGATTGCCCGATAAAAGAACATTTGTTCGTTCATCGGGTAATTGGCGGCAGTATTAGGGCTCGTTCAGACGAACGTTTTTTGCGTTCCGTACACGGGTCGTATACGGAACCATTCATTTCAATGGTGCCGTCAAAAAAACTGAATGTACTCCGTATGCATCCCGTTTCTGTATTTCCGTTTTTCTGTTCCGTTGAAAGATAGAACATGTCCTATTATTGCCCATTCAAGTCAATAGGTCCGCAAAAAAGACAGAACACATACGGAATGTACTCCGTATGTCTTCCGTATCCGTTCCGTTTTTGCGGACCCATCTATTGAAAATGTTATGCCCAGCCCAATTTTTTCTATGTAATTACTGTTTACTGTATATGCCATACCGAAAAACGGAAGGGAAAAACGGCCCGCAAAACACTGAAAAAGACATACATCGTGTGAACGAGCCCTTACACTGCCTGATGATTGCTAACAAGCATTACTACGAACGCTCATTAGTAGTGATGAGCAGACCCATGGATGTTTTTTTTTTTTTTGTGGAGGCCCCAAAACATTGGGAAATAGCAAAGAGAACGCACAAACTGCGCTGGAGTATAACAATGGCTGGGTGCTGCTGGTATACTTCTCTATTCTGCCAATATAAGACATAATATAAGACATAATAATAATTTGGCATAATAACAATATAAGACATAATAATCTTGAGCCAGGAGGTGGAGGTCAGAGTGAATGAGGAGGCGAATGTGGCGGTGCATTTTTTGGGATGTGGCAGGTATACTCCTCTACTCTGCCAATATAAGACATAGAAACATAGAAAGTGTAGGCAGATAAGAACCATTTGGCCCATCTAGTCTGCCCAATATATTGAATACTATGGATAGCCCCTGGCCCTATCTTATATGAAGCATGGCCTTATGCCTATCCCATGCATGCTTAAACTCCTTCACTGTATTTGCAGCTACCACTTCTGCAGGAAGGCTATTCCATGCACCCACTACTCTCTCAGTAAAGTAATACTTCCTGATATTACTTTTAAATAGTGTTGAGCGAACTTCTGTTTTAAGTTCGGCGTCTAAAGTTCGGCTTCCGGTTAGCGGAGAATCCCGATATGGATTCCGAATTCCGTTGTGGTCCATGGTAGCGGAATCAATAATCGGCCATTATTGATTCTGCTACCACGGACCACAACGGAATTAGGAATCCATATCGGGATTCTCCGCTAACCGGAAGCCGAACTTTAGACGCCGAACTTTTAAACCTTTGCCCCTCTAATTTAAAACTATGTCCTCTTGTAGCAGTTTTTCTTCTTTTAAATATTCTCTCCTCTTTTACCTTGTTGATTCCCTTTATGTATTTAAAAGTTTCTATCATATCCCCTCTGTCTCGTCTTTCTTCCAAGCTATACATGTTAAGGTCCTTTAACCTTTCCTGGTAAGTTTTATCCTGCAATCCATGTACTAGTTTAGTAGCTCTTCTCTGAACTCTCTCCAAAGTATCAATATCCTTGTGGAGATATGGTCTCCAGTACTGAGCACAATACTCCAAATGAGGTCTCACTAGTGCTCTGTAGAGCGGCATGAGCACCTCCCTCTTTCTACTAGTAATGCCTCTCCCTATACATCCAAGCATTCTGCTAGCATTTCCTGCTGCTCTATGACATTGTCTGCCTACCTTTAAGTCTTCTGAAATAATGACCCCTAAATCCCTTTCCTCAGATACTGAGGTTAGGACTGTATCACTGATTTTATATTCTGCTCTTGGGTTTTTACGCCCCAGGTGCATTATCTTGCACTTATCAACATTAAATTTTAGTTGCCAGATTTTTGACCATTCCTCTAGTTTTCCTAAATCCTTTTCCATTTGGTGTATCCCTCCAGGAACATCAACCCTGTTACAAATCTTTGTGTCATCAGCAAAAAGACACACCTTACCATCGAGGCCTTCTGCAATTTCTCTGATAAAGATATTAAACAATATGGGTCCCAGAACAGATCCCTGAGGTACCCCACTGGTAACAAGACCATGGTCTGAATATACTCCATTGACTACAACCCTCTGTTGTCTGTCCCTCAGCACATAATAATCTTAAGTAAGGAGGCAGAGGCCCAAGTGGAGGAGGAGGTGGATGTGGCGGTGCAGACGGAAGAGGTGGAGGGGGCAGATGTGGCGGTGCAGACGGAGGAGGTAGTCAACATTTTTTTTTTCATTTTGTTTGTATATCCGTGCACTACTACCTCTATTACTCTTATTTACCCAAAAATTCACACATTTATTTTACTTAATATCAAAAAGTGCTTTATTATTAGAGCTTTCAAACACGGAGTGTAGTTTCAACAACTTGTGCTACATCAACCAACCCACACCTACCTAAAAGAAGTGTCCTTTAATTTAAAAACTACTTCAAGCATTGATTATCCCAAAGAGGGGTGAAAATGAGAGCCATGTATACCCAACATAACTTTCAAAGAGGCCTAACATTTTCTCAGCAAAATATTAATTAGTCTGTCCTTATGGTTTCCACTTCTCAATAGCCCTAATTCCAAAAGCATAAATATATTATCAAAAGGAGACATATTCACCATATATGCCAGTGCAGGATTGCTTCTCCACTCCATAATCATTAGAAGACAGGAGGCCATAAAATAACCTTTGAAGAATGGAAAAGACAATCCCTACTGGGATATTGACTTAAAGGGGTTCTCCAGGCTTTTAATATTTGATGACCTATCCTCAGGATAGGTCATCAGTATTAGATCAGCGGGGGTTGAACACCCGGCACCCCCGCTGATCAGCTGTATGAACGGAAGGCGTGCAGTGTGCATGTGTCATCTCCCGTCTCTCTTCCTGCTCTCTGCTACTTTGCCATAGACATAACGGCAGCAAGCAGGAAGAGAGAAGGGAGACGGTAAGTGCACACTGTGTTCGCCGTCTCCTCATACAGCTGATCAGCGGGGATGCCGGGTGTCGGACCCCCACCAATCTGATATTGGTGAGCTATCCTGAGGTGACCTACCCCTTTAATACTCACCCTTTTTCTGCCCCATAGTTCATTCACAAGGTTCTTGATAAGTGTAAATAAACAATCCTCAAGCCACAGTGGACTGGCTTGTAAAACATATACAAATTGTGGCAAAAGTACAATCTTTATAAGTGATATATATATATATATATATATATATATATATATATGACCGTCAGTGCTTAGAATAAAATATGGTATTGATAGACTGTATGTAATATACACTGCCTGTCCAAAAAAAAAAGTCGCCACAAAAAAAAAGCCTTTAGATTTGATTACAGCACGCATTCGCTGTGGCATTGTTTCAATAAGCTTCTGAAATATCACAAGATTTATTTCTATCCAGTGTTGCATTAATTTTTCACCAGGATCTTGCATTGATGATGGTAGAGTCTGACTGCTGCGCAAAGCCTTCTCCAGCACCTCCCAAAGATACTCAATGGGGTTAGGGTCTGGACTCGGTGGTGGCCAATCCATGTGTGAAAATGATGTCTCCTGCTCCCTGAACAACTCTTTCACAATTTGAGCCCGATTAATCCTGGCATTGTCATCTTGGAATATGCCCGTGCCATCAGGAAAAAAAAATAATCCATTGATGGAATAACCTGGTCATTCAGTATGTTCAGGTAGTCAGCTGACCTCATTCTTGGAGCACATACTGTTGCCGAACTTACAGTTATTTTATTATTTTATTACCCACTTGGATTCAGATGGGGATGGTACTGGCAGAAGAAACCACTGGAGAAACTTGATTGGAGAAGACAGCAACGGACATCCATGAGAGGGTGTTACTGTGCACTCACGTAAGTGGCAGTGAAGAAACCCCCTCCCCCTCTTTTTTTATCCTTTCGAAATGTCATGGTGCTGAGTATGGGGTAAAGTGGC
Source organism: Bufo bufo (assembly GCF_905171765.1). Lineage (NCBI taxonomy): Eukaryota > Metazoa > Chordata > Amphibia > Anura > Bufonidae > Bufo > Bufo bufo. Next base: position 182,365,217 of record NC_053392.1, read on the forward strand.
CCTTTTGGGCGGACTAATTGTTCTTGGTCATTCATATATATTAATGGTTTATGGTTTTACCAATTGAGTTTTAATGTATACAGGTAACATTAGGCACCGTGGCCAATTATATTCCACTAATAAATTGTAATATTTCTTCAAGATGTGTCTAATCTATTAATTAATGACAAGATGGATAGGTTATAATTGGAGTATGTGACACCATGGAAAACCGGCTGAAAGTTTTTCTGAAAAGAAATCTGTGAGATTTCCAAAGACTGTTCTTTTCTATGATAGCACGCTGTTTTCACACATTTTGCTTCGGAAAATATTGGATGTACTTGAATTTAAAAAAAATATTTTCCATCTGCCCTTTGAAATTAGTGAAACTGAATCTTTATATGCTCCTAATATAACAATATACTTAGACTTAAAGCAAAAGTGGAGGTGCCAAAGTTATCTCCAATGTTTAAAGGTTAACAAGGCTGTCCAACCACATATGGATTTTTAAATGCCACCCCACACACACATGCACACAGTGGGACCTATTGAGGGAAGCATACTTGCTTGCTCCCCGACACTTAGTTCTGATTCCTTTGGTCCACACTCTCTTCACTGTGCTTCGGTTCCTGCTTGTAAACTTTCAGCATAGACATGGTAATTTGTGCTGCTGCATTATTGATGTGTTCCAAAGTGGCACACAACCCTGCAGTAACATGCTGCTTGGGAGCGCGTCACCGCTGTGGTCAGTCATTTTAGGAATGGAAAAGAGGTGGAAAGTAACTAGAAAAGCCACGTGTTTTCTGTCAATATTGTTGATATTGCAAAAAGTTTCATAAGTATAGTATGAATACTATTGTGATTACACACCTCCCATTATTGTGTTGGGTGTAAAACTGAAGCTAACCTGTAGAGGTGCTAGAAGAAAACAAGGCATATGTACAGTCAGGTCCATAAACATTGGGACATCGACACAATTCTTACATTTTTGGCTCTATACACCACCACAATGGATTTGAAATAAAACGAACAAGATGTGCTTTAACTGAAGTCTGTCAGCTTTAATTTGAGGGTATTTACATCCAAATCAGGAGAACGGTGTAGGAACTACAACAGTTTTCATATGTGCCTCCCACTTTTTAAGGGACCAAAAGTAATGGTACAATTGGCTCCTCAGCTGTTCCATGGCCAGGTGTGTGTTATTCCCTCATTATCCCAATTACAATAAGCAGATAAAAGGTCCAGAGTTAATTTCAAGTGTGCTATTTGCATTTGGAATCTGTTGCTGTCAACTCTCAAGATGTGATCCAAAGAGCTGTCACTATCAGTGAAGCAAGCCATCATTAGGCTTAAAAAACAAAACAAACCCATCAGAGAGATAGCAAAAACATTAGGCGTGGCTAAAACAACTGTTTGGAACATTCTTAAAAAGAAGGAACGCACTGGTGAGCTCAGCAACACCAAAAGACCTAGAAGACCACGGAAAACAACTGTGGTGGATGACCGAATAATTCTTTCCCTGGTGAAGAAAACACCCTTCACAACAGTTGGCCAGATCAAGAACACTCTCCAGGAGGTAGGTCTATGTGTATCAAAGTCAACAATCAAGAGAAGACTTCACCAGACTGAATACAGAGGGTTCACCACAAGATGTAAACCATTGGTGAGCCTCAAAAACAGGAAGGCAAGATTAGAGTTTGCCAAACGACATCTAAAAAAGCCTTCACAGTTCTGGAACAACATCCTATAGACAGATGAGACCAAGACCAACTTGTACCAGAGTGATGGAAAGAGAAGAGTATGGAGAAGGAAAGGAACTGCTCATGATCCTAAGCATACCACCTCATCAGTGAAGCATGGTGGTGGTAGTGTCATGGCGTGGGCATGTATGGCTGCCAATGAAACTGGTTCTCTTGTATTTATTGATGATGTGACTGCTGACAAAAGCAGCAGGATGAATTCTGAAGTGTTTCGAGCAATATTTTCTGCTCATATTCAGGCAAATGCTTCAGAACTCAGTGGACGGCGCTTCACAGTGTAGATGGACAATGACCCAAAGCATACTGCAAAGAGTTTTTTAAGGGAAAGTAGTGGAGCGTTATGCAATGGCCAAGTCAATCACCTGACTTGAATCTGATTGAGCATGCATTTCACTTGCTGAAGACAAAACTGAAGGGAAAATTCTCCAAGAACAAGCAGGAACTGAAGACAGTTGCAGCAGATGCCTGGCAGAGCATCACCAGGGATGAAACCCAGCGTCTGGTGATGTCCAGACTTCAGGATGTAATTGACTGCAAAGGATTTTCAACCAAGTATTAAAAAGTGAAAGTTTGATTTATGATTATTATTATATCCCATTACTTTTGGTCCCCTAACAAGTGGGAGGCACATATGCAAACTGTTGTAATTCCTACACCGTTCACCTGATTTGGATGTAAATACCCTCAAATTAAAGCTGACAGTCTGCAGTTAAAGCACATCTTGTTCGTTTCATTTCAAATCCATTGTGGTGGTGTATAGAGCCAAAAATGTTAGAATTGTGTCGATGTCCCAATATTTATGGACCTGACTGTATGTCCATGCATGATGTTTACAATGATACCAACTTACTCGTTTAGATTTGTAGACTTTTCTTCAAAGGAGTTGTCCCATGAAAAATATTCTACAATTTTCAAACCAGCACCTGGATCTGAATACTTTTGTTATTGTATATAATTGAAAATTTAGTATAGCCACTGAGTTAATCAATAAATTGTATCTGTATAGAGCCACCTGCTGTTTATTATATCTTTGTTATTTCACTGTCCACTTCGTTGAGGTGGACACACATGCTCAGTTGTATCCTCCAACTGCCTGAGCTATGATAGGAAGAGAACTGCAGCAGAAAGGAGAAGGACACACTTCCTAAGTTGCCAGCTTGATATACAGTACAGACCAAAAGTTTGGACACACCTTCTCATTCAAAGAGTTTTCTTTATTTTCATGACTATGAAAATTGTAGATTCACACTGAAGGCATCAAAACTATGAATTAACACATGTGGAATTATATACATAACAAACAAGTGTGAAACAACTGAAAATATGTCATATTCTAGGTTCTTCAAAGTAGCCACCTTTTGCTTTGATTACTGCTTTGCACACTCTTGGCATTCTCTTGATGAGCTTCAAGAGGTAGTCCCCTGAAATGGTTTTCACTTCACAGGTGTGCCCTGTCAGGTTTAATAAGTGGGATTTCTTGCCTTATAAATGGGGTTGGGACCATCAGTTGCGTTGAGGAGAAGTCAGGTGGATACACAGCTGATAGTCCTACTGAATAGACTGTTAGAATTTGTATTATGGCAAGAAAAAAGCAGCTAAGTAAAGAAAAACGCGTGGCCATCATTACTTTAAGAAATAAAGGTCAGTCAGTCAGCCGAAAAATTGAGAAAACTTTGAAAGTAAGGGCTATTTGACCATGAAGGAGAGTGATGGGGTGCTGCGCCAGATGACCTGGCCTCCACAGTCACCGGACCTGAACCCAATCGAGATGGTTTGGAGTGAGCTGGACCGCAGAGTGAAGGCAAAAGGGCCAACAAGTGCTAAGCATCTCTGGGAACTCCTTCAAGACTGTTGGAAGACCATTTCAGGGGACTACCTCTTGAAGCTCATCAAGAGAATGCCAAGAGTGTGCAAAGCAGTAATCAAAGCAAAAGGTGGCTACTTTGAAGAACCTAGAATATGACATATTTTCAGTTGTTTCACACTTGTTTGTTATGTATATAATTCCACATGTGTTAATTCATAGTTTTGATGCCTTCATAGTCATGAAAATAAAGAAAACTCTTTGAATGAGAAGGTGTGTCCAAACTTTTGGTCTGTACTGTAAATCTATCAGAGCAATTGGCACAATGAATGCGGAGATTTTTGGATCTAAGTGAGGTACAGGGATGGTTCTTGCTTTGTTAGAGATTGTCGTGTACTATATGATATATGATTTAAATTTTTTACATTTATCCTGAGATAACTCCTTTAACTGGTCACTGCATTTTCAGGAGGAAGTGCAGAAAGAGAAAGAGACAGAGACAGACACAACCAGGGGTAAGCTGGGAATATAAAGTGGCCCTGAGAAAAAAAAAGAAAAGTGGGGCCAACAGAAGTAGGCTTGGACAACAATACAGCAGAGCTGCACTTAATACCACCTCAGGAGAACCAAATATCACGGTGCAGCACAAAATACTCCTCCAGCAGCACTAAATACCTCAGTGCAGCAGAAAATACTGCCCAAGCAGCTCCAAATACTACTGTGCAACACAAAATACTGCCATGTCAAAACCAAATACCACAGAACAGCACAATATAGTGCTCCAGCAGAACCAAATGCCACTATACAGCACAATATACTGTCCCAGCAGCACAAAATACCTCCCCAGTAGCCCCTCCCTGGTAGCCAGTGCCAGCTGCCACATTCTTTCTTCTCCTTCTCCACATGTCTCCTTCTTCGACTAAGTTATGAAGGAAGGGGATGCGAAGGTGAGACACTTGCCAGTCCTACCTTCAGCATCCTGGCTGGTCTTTCGGTGACATCATCATGCTGTGTCCTACCGTATGCATTGCTATAAAGTTATTTCTCTACGACCACTTTTGCTGATATTCTGTGGGCTATGAGGGTGAACAGAGGAACAGGGAAGTATTGGCGTACATGCCCACCACTGTATTCCACTATCTCACTGTCCTGTAATGTTGACTTCAGGAGGGCACCCTCGGCCACCTGCCAGGCACATAAGTACCTAGCTCTCCCAGTGTTAATTAATGCTGGAAACATCAAATTGTTATTTACCCAGCTTGTGGCCATGAAGAATTCTCAGGCACCCCACTACACATTGGCCCACCATGAACTATCCCGAAAGGTCTATGACCAGTCCACCCCTGGATACAACACAGAAATGATTCAGCATATTCAGCAGCTAATAAAATAGTAAATGTTCTGTCTCACTCTGAGTGCTTTATTGACATCTGTACTGCTCAGTACTTCCACATATGTATGTACGTATGTATATATGGTAGCTTATTCTGAAAAAGTTATCTGTACCTTTTGCACGTCTTTCTCTCCAAAATAAGAAATAACAATCATACCAATAAAAATATATGAGAAGCGGCTATATACACTCCTCAACATTGAAATTGCAACAACAAGAAGGTAAAGGAATTATGGAAATCACAGGATCAATAGATATGTTAATTATATGTAAATGGTAAAAATTTAGTTTTCAAAACATCTTGATTTATTCAGTATCGAGTGCCACATGCAGAAATATACACACCTTGGCATGCTATCAATGAGGTTATTAATAGTTGTCTGAGAAATGTTCTGCCACGCTGAATGCATACAAATTAACACGATCTGCTACTGGCAGTTCCTGTCACGGGGTTCCGAAGGTGCACTCGGTCCCCCATTGCCCGCAGAACTGTTGCTTAGCTTTTGGAATGAGGTTCTGTGTTTGACCTCATTCCCAGGGCGGCTTTACTAGCTGGGTGGCTCCTTGCTCCTAAGTCTGCCTTGAGCGCCGAGCTGATCACTCGGTGCTCGACTGGTTGGTCTGTCGGTCATGTGACGCTGGCCACGTCACATGACCCTCACTCCCCACTATAAATACAGGCAGCCTGCTGGCTACAGGTTGCCTGTTAATTTCTAGGTTCCTGGTATTTGTTGGACTGCTGAATACTTACCTGATCCTGTTCCTTGACCATCCTTTTGCCTGATCCTCCTGTACTGCGCATCCGTCCTGGTATTGTGACCTCGGCTCCCACCTGACTACTCTCTTAGGATTCCTCTTGTACCTCTCTGCTCTCCTGGTATTTATGACCCCGGCTTCTCCTGACAATTCTCTGCTTGCTCCATTTGTACTTTGCAGCTTTCCTGGTATTGACTCGGTCCGTTCACGTCCTGTTGTTTGTCTGTCTGTCATCCCTGCACTTACTCCAAGTTAGGGATTGCCGTCCAGTTGTCCCCTGTCATTAGGACTCGCGAGGCAAGTAGGCAGGGCCAGGGGTAAGGGTGGAGCGCAGTGGTCACTTCCCTCCCCCCTGTGTGTGTGTGTGTGTGTACGCGACCGTTACAGATTAACAGGCCCAATAACCACTGTATTATGAATCCTCTGGTGACCCTGACTGACTATGTCTCTAATCTGACGCAGATGGTGCAGGAGTTAGGGGAAAAACTCAGCTCTTTTGAGTTAGGGCAAGGCTCTTCCACTCCTCAGGCCTCCAGTCCGCATTTTGAGCCCCAGATTAAGCTCCCAGAAACCTTTTCTGGAGACCGGAAGAAGTTTCTCTCTTTTAAGGAGAGTTGTAAACTTTACTTCCGTTTGCGCCCCGTGTCCTCTGGCCCCGAGAGTCAACGCGTGGGCATTATCATTTCCCGATTACAGGGTGATCCCCAGGACTGGGCGTTCTCTTTACCTGCTGGCGCCAGTTGTTTATATTCTGTGGAGGGGTTCTTTCAGGCCCTAGGTACCCTCTATGATGAACCAGACAGGGCTCTAGTAGCCGAGACGGCTCTAAAGGGACTGGTTCAGGGCAATTTACCAGCGGAGGATTATTGCACCCAATTCAGAAGGTGGTGTGTCCCCTCAGGATGGAACGAACCAGCCCTGAAGAGTCAGTTCAGGTCAGGTCTGTCTGATAAATTAAAGGATCTTCTGGTCAGTTATCAACTTCCAGAGACCTTAGAGGAGATGATGACCCTTGTTGTCCGACTTGACCGACGGGTTAGAGAGAGACGACAGGAACAACAGTTCTCTTCCCAGATGGTGGTCCAGCCAGAGGCCTATCCCAGAGACAATGCTGAGGTCTCCACCGAGGAACCCATGCAGGTTGGCATGACCCGAGGGAATCTTCGCCGCAGACGTGGAGAATGCTTTTACTGTGGAGATTCTGACCATTGGATCAACCAGTGTCCTAAGAAGGTCCTCTCTGTCAAGTCTCCTAAGGCAAGGCAACCTAAAGACCAGGTACACCCTGAATTTTCTAAATGTAAGCTTTCGGTACCCATTACGATTTCTCTGGGAGTAGATAAATGGGCGGGTAAGGCCTTTATTGATTCTGGCTCAGCGGCTAGCTTTATTGACTCTGAGTATGCTGTTAGATTGGGTATTCCTATGTTTGCCTTACCAACTCCTATCCATGTCATGGCTATTGATGCTACTCCTCTTATTGGTGGTACGGTGAGCTTATGTACCTCGGAGATTTCTCTAACCGTGGGTGTGTGCCACTCAGAGAGATGTTCGCTTCTAGTCCTGGAGAACCTACCTGCTGAGGTGGTACTAGGGTTGCCTTGGCTCCGACTACATAACCCCACTATAGATTGGTCCAATGGGGAGTTGGTGAGATGGGGGCCTAAGTGTGACTCGTGCCTGTCCGTGGTACAGGCTGGGGTCTCAGTAAAGTCTGATACTTTACCCTCTGTTGTTAGAGAATATTCTGATGTATTCTCATCACCAACCCCAGAGGTTCTACCCCCCCATAGACCTTATGATTGTACCATAGAGCTAGTAGAGGGGGCCAAGTTTCCTAAAGGACGAATTTATAATCTTTCTATGCCCGAACGCAAGGCCTTGGAAGATTATATTAAGAAGAGCCTTGGTAAAGGGCATATTAGACCTTCTGTCTCTCCTATGGGGGCGGGGTTTTTCTTCGTTAAGAAAAAAAATGGTGGTCTTAGGCCATGTATCGATTACCGGAGATTAAATAAAATCACTGTCCAGAATAGATACTCCCTCCCATTGATTCCGGATTTATTTAACCAGGTCCTGGGGGCAACCTGATTTTTCAAAATTGACCTGAAAGGGGCATACAATCTAATCCGAATCAAGGAGGGAGACGAATGGAAGACGGCATTCAATACTCCGGTAGGACACTTTGAATATCAGGTGATGCCTTTTGGACTCAGCAATGCCCCAGCTGTGTTCCAAAACATCATGAATGACATTCTTAGGGAATTCTTAGGTAAATTTGTTATTGTCTATCTTGACGACATTTTGATATTCTCTCCTGACTTCGAATCCCATGTGTCTCATGTTAGACAAGTATTAGAGGTGTTGAGGGAGAATCAGCTATCCGCTAAACAAGAGAAATGTGTCTTTGGTGTGCAGGAGATTCTGTTTCTAGGGCATGTTCTGACTCCTCACGCTTTCAAGATGGATCCTGGTAAGGTACTAGCAATTAAGGAATGGGTAAGACCTTCATCCTTAAAGGCCTTACAACGGTTCTTAGGTTTCGCCAATTACTATCGTAAATTTATTATGAATTTTTCCGTAATTGCTAAACCGTTGACCGACCTTACTAAGAAAGGGGCGGATTTGGAGAATTGGTCTACTGAGGCCATTTCTTCATTTGAAAAATTAAAAAAGGCATTCAGTAGCGCTCCCATTCTGATCCAGCCTGATCAGGAGAAACCTTTTATTGTGGAGGTGGATGCGTCTGAGGACGGCGCAGGAGCAGTCCTTTCACAAGGTCCTGCCAGCCTCACTAATCTGAGACCATGTGCCTTCTTCTCCAGGAAATTCTCTCCCACGGAGAGAAACTACGACATAGGGAATAGGGAGCTGCTGGCCATTAAATGGGCATTTGAGGAGTGGAGGCATTTTCTGGAGGGGGCAAGGCATTGTGTAACTGTTGTCACTGACCATAAAAACCTTATGTTTCTCGAGTCTGCTAAGAGGTTGAATACCCCGTCAAGCCAGATGGGCTCTGTTTTTTACTCGTTTTGATTTTTCCATCACGTTCAGGCCGGGAAGTAAAAATGTAAAGGCGGACGCATTATCTCGGAGCTTCCAGGCTTTTCAACCTACTGAGGTACCACCTGAATCCATCCTACCAGCAAAAATCTTCTTAGCAGCTCTTACCCAGGATATCTCGGCTCGCATTAGGTCGGAACAACATCTGGCACCGGTATCCACCCCAACAGATAAGTTGTTTGTTCCCGTACAATTTCGTCTCCAGCTGTTGGGTGAGTGTCACGATTCTGCCTTTTGTGGACATCCGGGTGTTGAGGGCACTAAGGATCTGGTTTCTAGATCTTATTGGTGGCCCACTCTAACTAGGGATGTCAAGTCCTATGTGTCAGCCTGTGAGGTTTGTGCCAGGTCCAAGACACCTAGGACTCGCTCTGCTGGGGTCTCCCCTTTCTTTTGTAACCATGGTTTTCATCCCCGTTTTCATTCTGGGTCGTCCGTCTCCTCCTCTAACCCTGAAGCTGATAAACTCTCCTCCGAACTGTGCACAGTTTGGGCCCGGGTTCAATCGAACCTAGAAAAGGCTCAATGTTCTCAAAAACTCAAGGCCGATAGGAGACGTTCAAGGGGGGTAAACTTTCAGGTTGGGGATAAAGTATGGTTGTCCTCCAAGAATCTATCTCTCAAGGTAACTTCTAAAAAATTTGCTCCTCGTTTTATTGGACCATATAAGATCACGGAAGTGATTAACCCGGTATCTTTTAGGTTGGAGCTGCCTGAGTCATTCCACATTCATAATGTGTTCCATAAATCTCTGCTTAAAAAATATTTTGAACCGTTAGTACCATCAAAAGCCTCGCCTCCGCCAGTTCTTGTTAATGATGCTGTCGAGTATGTGGTGTCTAAAATAGTGGATGTCAGGAAGGTGCGTAATTCCTTGCAGTACCTGATTCACTGGAAGGGGTATGGACCTGAAGAGAGATCTTGGGTACCTGCCAGGGAGGTTCATGCTCCTAGACTTGTTCGTAAATTTCATTTAGAACACCCTGAAAAGCCATCGCCTGAAGTCTTGGGTCCGGTGGCCCCTCGTAAAAGGGGGGTTACTGTCACGGGGTTCCGAAGGTGCACTCGGTCCCCCATTGCCCGCAGAACTGTTGCTTAGCTTTTGGAATGAGGTTCTGTGTTTGACCTCATTCCCAGGGCGGCTTTACTAGCTGGGTGGCTCCTTGCTCCTAAGTCTGCCTTGAGCGCCGAGCTGATCACTCGGTGCTCGACTGGTTGGTCTGTCGGTCATGTGACGCTGGCCACGTCACATGACCCTCACTCCCCACTATAAATACAGGCAGCCTGCTGGCTACAGGTTGCCTGTTAATTTCTAGGTTCCTGGTATTTGTTGGACTGCTGAATACTTACCTGATCCTGTTCCTTGACCATCCTTTTGCCTGATCCTCCTGTACTGCGCATCCATCCTGGTATTGTGACCTCGGCTCCCACCTGACTACTCTCTTAGGATTCCTCTTGTACCTCTCTGCTCTCCTGGTATTTATGACCCCGGCTTCTCCTGACAATTCTCTGCTTGCTCCATTTGTACTTTGCAGCTTTCCTGGTATCGACTCGGTCCGTTCACGTCCTGTTGTTTGTCTGTCTGTCATCCCTGCACTTACTCCAAGTTAGGGATTGCCGTCCAGTTGTCCCCTGTCATTAGGACTCGCGAGGCAAGTAGGCAGGGCCAGGGGTAAGGGTGGAGCGCAGTGGTCACTTCCCTTCCCCCTGTGTGTGTGTGTACGCGACCGTTACAGTTCCTTTTGCTATTGCCGACCAATGATGTCCCAGATGTGCTCGATGGAAATGAAATTCGGAGATGCTGAAGGCCATAGGACCATGTTAAGACCTCGCTAGCTGCTCACAATAGCACGAGCAACATGCCGCCTGGTGTTATCTTGAAAAACAGCACCTGTAACAATTTGGAGAAATGGCTGTACCACTGGTGCGATGACCAAATCAATGTAATGCCGAGATGTTAGTGTACCTGAAATGAAGACTACAGAGGTCTGGCTACCATACATCATGCCGCCCCACTCAGGACTAGAACCGGTGTGACATTCCCTTGTGAAGGCATCTTGATTCTGTTGCCCACATGGTCTTTTGTTCAATCTCCAGCTATTCTTGCATCCAAGACAAAAACTGGACTCACTGCTGAAGATGATAGACCCCCATTGCAACCTTCATTGCCATCTTGCTGTGCTCCATGATAGTCTTTGAGAGTGGTGGCATGAGGTCAATTGAACACCTGGAGCTGGCTTGTGTAGACACTGTTTGCCACCTTAGGCTTGGGATATGACATCCAAATTCACTTGCAGTGCATAATGGATCACTATGCACCATTCTTCAAATTAAACTATCTGTCTGTGCAGAAGTTTGCCTCTGTGCACCTCTTGCTGTCATTCCAGTTGATCATTGTTCTCCCAACTACCAGGAAAACATTGACCATCTCAGCCGAGGCGGGTAGTGATCTACCGGAGTGATAAACCAAGCTCTCTCAATTTAACTATTCTCAGTTACCAAGTGGAGATACAGTAATTGGCACACTGACGAACAAGAAGCATCGCACAATCAATTCACATGATTTTGTCACAGGGTAATGTGGATAACAGGTACACCAGAAAAACAGACAGCATAGCATAACAGTCTAGGCCTGAAAGCTAGTGAGGGAGAGATGGTTACTTCCTAGCAATCCCTGAGTCTCTCTCTGACTCCTGACAGTATGTGCAGGTCCTAATGGTGGACAAACACATACATTCGAACTTCGACCCTGCTAATACTGTAGCAAACTCTAGATTAGGGAACGGGAAATGAAACTGCTGGCACCTTTCCACAGTGAAGGGGCCAGCTTCTCCCAAACAAGCAGAACCTGTGGAGAGGTGGAATCCCGCCCATAACAACAAACAGAAGTAAACACCAAGAACCTGTCAGATAGACTCACGTGCTGCAAGTCTATCTGATCTTCTTAGAATTCTCACAGGGCAGGCAGTGACAGATTTGATCAGATTTTTGAGATTTCATGTGGCTTTCAATCTGGCTTTTATGGTGCTTTCATATGAAACAGATTGGAGCTATGTGCTTGAAAATTTGTAGATCTTGCGACACCTAGCAACACCTGATCTGAAACATCCCAAGTTTGCAAGGTTGGCAGATGAGGAGGATGTCAGTCCAGGTAATGCATTGCTGCAGCTAGACACTTTCTCTGCCAGGCAGGGGACTGTTAGCTCCAGTAAGCAGGGGAACAGGAGAGCAAGGCAGGCCATACAGGTGCTGGTAGTCGGAGACTCTATTAGGGGTACAGATAGGGTGATCTGTCACAAAGACCGGGATCGTCGAACGGTGTGTTGTCTTCCTGGTGCTCGAGTTCAACATATGGAGGATCAGGTTGATAGATTACTGGCTGATGAAGGCCCAGTGGCCATGATCCACATTGGAACCAATGACAAATTTAGAGGTAGGTGGAGCGTCCTTAACCCCTTAAGGACACAGGACGTACCGGTACGCCCTATTTCCCGAGTCCTTAAGGACACAGGACGTACCGGTACGTCCTGACTTAAAATCGAGATTCCGGCGCCGCGGGGGTTAATCGGAACGGGATGCCGGCTGAAATCATTCAGCCGGCATCCGGGGGGGGGGGGGTAATTTGACCCCCCATATCGGCGATCGCAGAAAACCACAGGTCAATTCAGGCCTGCGGTTTTCTGCGTTTCCGGTCCATTTGGGTGTCCTGTGACCCGATGAACCTGAAAAAGACTGCGATCGGTGGCGTAATTATACACCACCTATCGTAGTCCGAGGATTTGGAGAGGCGGTGCTGGCCCTGGTGCTGAACACTGCTGTCCAGGGTGCTGATTGGTGCAGGGGAGAGAGGCGCGAGATTCAAACTTCCTGCGCTCCTCTCTCCCCTCCTCTTCCTGTTCTGCACGAGCACCCGGCAGCATCGTCCAGCACCAGCTCCTGAGTCCCCCCTAATCGCCATCCATCACCCTCCTGCACCCATCGCCACCCAGGTAGGTTAGGGTCAGTGAGGGAGAGGCACCATTAGGCAGGGAAAGAAGGGAAAAGTTAGTTAGGAAAAAAAAAAGAAAAAGTACTTTTATTCAAAACTTTTTTTGATCCATCTATCATACCCCAGACCCCCCCCTGCCACTTGATCACTTTGGGGCCAAATTCATGGAGGAAGGGAGGTCGCGGTTGATGAGTCTCTCGTTGCGTTCAAGGGGAGACTCAGTTTCCACCAATATATTCCCACAAAGCGGGCGAGGTATGGCGTGAAGCTATACAAAATTTGTGAGAGTACCTCAGGGTACACTTACAAATTTTGTGTGTACGAGGGGCGAGATTCCCATATTCAACCCCCAGAATGTCCCCCCACTCTGGGTGTTAGCGGGAAACTCGTGTGGGACCTTATGTACCCACTGCTGGATAACGGTTACCACTTGTACATGGATAACTTTTATACCAGTATCCCCTTGTTCAGGTCCCTTGCCGCCAGATCCACGTTCGCTTGTGGGACCGTGCGGAAAAATCAACGCGGCCTCCCTGCCTACCCCCTCCAGGTACCTATCCCCAGGGGTGAGACCCGTGCACTTACCAGTGGAAACCTGTTGCTGGTCAGGTATAAGGACAAGAGGGATGTCCTTATGCTGTCCACAATCCACGGTAACAGCACCACCCCAGTCCCTGTGCGAGGTACCGCGGCAACGGTCCTCAATCCCGATTGTATCGTCGACTACAATCGGTATATGGGAGCCATATAACACCATGCAGAACCCGGGCATGGTACAAAAAAGTTGCGGTCTACTTGGTGCAGGTTGCCATGTACAACTCTTTTGTACTATCCCGAAGCGCTGGCAGCACAGGGACATTCCTCCAGTTCTATGAGGCAGTCCTCAAGGACCTGATCTTTTCGGACCGGGAAAGAGCAGTACCTCGGGAACTGGAGGCGCCCGGATCGTCCCTGGCCAACACTTTCCTGGTGTGGTCCCCCATACTGGAAAGAAGGGACAAACCCCAAAAAAGTGCAGAGTGTGTCACAAGAGGGGGATACGGAAGGACACCACCACTCAGTGTGACACGTGCCCCGATCATCCGGGCCTCTGCGTTATCGATTGCTTCAGGGAGTACCACACTTCCATGGAGTACTAAATTTTTATAATCCCCAACAGTCCACTAGAGAACATAAAAAACTATGTCTCTCAGACTTTGGAGACACGGAAACAATTTTTCTTTCCCCAAAAAATATTCGTTTTAGTGCAGGCATCCTCAAACTGCGGCCCTCCAGATGTTGTAAAACTATAACTCCCAGCATGCCCAGACAACCTACAGCCATCAGCAGGGCATGGTGGGAATTGTAGTTTTACAACATCTGGAGGGCCGCAGTTTTAGGATGCCTGCTTAGTGTCTCCAAAGTCTGAGAGCCATACATGTTGGGTATCGCCGCGTGCGTAAAAGTCATCGCTATAAAAATAACTTTTGACCAAACGCCTCGGATAAACGGTGTTAAAAATATAAAATAAAATGGTGCCAAAACACCCATTTTTGGGCAAAATTTCAATTTGAATCCATTTTGCCGGTAATAAAGCAAGGCTTAACAGCCAAACAAAACTAAATATTTATTGCCCCGATTCTGTAGTTTGCAGAAACACTCCATATGTGGTCGTAAATGGCTATATAGCCGCACGGCAGGGCATAGAACGAAGGGAACTCCATACGGTTTCTGGAAGGCAGATTTTGATGGACAGTTTTTTTTTTGACACCATGTCTCATTAGAAGCCCCCCCTGATGTAGCCTAGACTAGAAACTCCAAAAAAGTGACCCCATCTAAGAAACTACACCCCTCAAGGTATTCAAAAGTTACTTTACAAACTATGTTAACCCTTTAGGTGTTCCACAAAACTAAATAGCGAATGTAAAAACAATTTTAGAATAAAATTTTTTTGTTACATTGCCTCAAAAAGAGTAATATAGAGCAACCAAAAATCTAATTTACCCCTAAAATAGTCCCAAAACAACAACCACCTTATCCCGTAGTTTCCTAGATGGGGTCACTTTTATGGAGTTTCTACTCTAGGGGTGCATCAGGGGGCTTGAAAGGGTACATGGTGTAAATAAACCAGTCCAGCAAAATCTGCCTTCCAAAAACCATATGACGTTCCCCTTCTTCTATGTCCTGCCGTTTAGCCAAATAGTAGTTTACGACCACATATGGGGTGTTTCTGCAAACTACAGAATCAGGGCAACCCATTTTGAGTTTTGTTTGGCTGTTAACCCATTTTTTACAGTAATAAAGTAAGGGTTAAAATGGAAAATTTTCCCAAAAATAGAAATTTCTAAATTGTTTCTCCATCTGCCATTAACTCTTGTGGAACACCTAAAGGGTTAACAAAGTTTGTAAACCCAGTTTTGAATACCTTGAGGGGTGTACTTTCTTAGATGGAGCCACTTTTTTGAAATTTCTATTCTAGGGGTACAACAGGGGGCTTCAAATTGGACATGGTATAAACAAAACCAGTCCTGCAAAATCTGCCTTCCAAAACCCATATGGTGTTCCCCTCCTTCTATGTGCTCCCGTTCGGCCAAACAGTAGTTTACGACCACATATGGGGTGTTTCTGCAAACTACAGAATCAGGGCAACCCATTTTGAGTGTTGTTTGGCAGTTAACCCTTGTTTTACTCCTGGAAAAAATTTATTATATTGGAAAATTTTCCAAAAAATATAAATTTTAAAATTGTTTCTCCATCTGCCATTAACTCTTGTGGAAGACCTAAAGGGTTAATAAAGTTTGAAAAAACTGTTTTGAATACCTTGAGGGGTGTAGTTTCTAGAATGGCGTCATTTTTGGGAGGTTTCTATTATCTAAGCCTCACAATATGACTTCAAACCTGAACTGGTCCATAAAAAGTGGGATTTTGAAGATTTCTGAAAAATTTCAAAATTTGCTTCTAAACTTCTAAGCCTTGTAACATCCCCAAAAAATAAAATATCATTCCCAAAATGCTATAAACATGAAGTAGACATATGGGGAATGTAAAGTCATCACAATTTTTGGGGGTATTACTATGTATTACCGAAGTAGAGAAACTGAAACTTTGAAATTTGCTAATATTTCTAAATTTTTGGCAAAATTTTAATTTTTTATGCAAAAAAATTAACTTTTTTGACCCAATTTTAGCAGTGTCATGAAGTACAATATGTGACGAAAAAACAATCTCAGAACGGCCTGGGTAAGTCAAAGCTTTTTAAAGTTATCAGCACTTAAAGTGACACTGGTCAGATTTGCAAAAAATGGCCTGGTCCTTAAGGTGAAATAGGGCTGTGTCCTTAAGGGGTTAAAAATGATATCAGGGACTTAGGTCGCAAGCTTAGGGCAAGGTCATAAAAGGTGGTATTTTCTGAAATACTATCAGTACTATGAACCACACCAAAAAGGCAGCAGGAAATTAGGGAGGTAAACAAGTAGCTTAAAAACTGGAGGGCTTTGGATTCATGGAGAACTGGGCCGACTTCTCTGTAGGCTACAGGCTCTATATAATGATGGGCTGCACCTCAATAGGGAATGGGCAGCTATGTTGGGGGAGAAGATGGCTAGAAGGTTGGAGGAGTGTTTAAACTAGGGTAATTGCATTATAGGAAGGGAACATAGTGCAAATAGTGACATGGGATCTACTAGAAGAGTTTATAAGGAAAGGTGTAGTGTACAAAATATCCAAACGCCGCTTAATGTATAATAATATAACAAAATATAGTATAATGTATACTAATGCCAAAAGCCTGACTAATAAAACTGGTGAAATGGAAGTAGTAAAGTCTGAGGAGGACAATGACATAGTGGAAATAACAGATTCATGGCTGAATAATAGCTATGACTGGGCAGTTAACGTACAGGGTTAAAGTCTGTTTAGAAAGGACCGTAAAAAAACAGGGAGGGAGAGGGGTTTGCCTTTATATAAAGTCCTGTCTAAAGCCAATACTCAGGGAAGATATGTGAGGGAAATGGACATGTGTAGTCACTCTGGGTAGAAATACATGGAGGCAAAAACAATAATAAATTACTAATAGGAGTTTATTATAAACCACCTAATATACCAGAGTCCACAGAAAATCTGGTCCTAAACGAGATAGATAAGGCTGCAAATCAAAATGAGGTTGTTATTATGGGGGACTTCAACTACCCTGATATAGACTGGGAAACTGAAACATGTGGATCTCAAAAAGTAAACAGGTTCTTGGCAATAACTAAAGACAATTACTAGGGATGAGCAAATTGACTTAGGATGAAACATCCGAAGTCGATTCGCATAAAACTTACGGACTTAGTACTAACCAATAGATGTGACAGAGCAACAGATGTGCAGGTTGGGGGACACCTGGGAAATAGTGACCGTAAAGTAATAACCTTCCAATTGTCATTCAAAAGAGAGTTTCTTCAGGGAGGCACAAAAATGACAAAAAGCACAATTTGACAAGCTAAGAGAGGCGATTACCCTCACTAACTGGGACAATGTGCTTGGGAATAGAAATGCAGCCACAAAATGGGATATTTTTAAAGCCATCCTAAACTCTAACTGTGAGAGATAGATACGATATGGTATGTATTCACTGAGGAAAATGAACTGTTAGATGAAATGCAGAGTGTCAAAATAAATTCCCCATTAAAAGTGCCCTGTCTGTCCCAGGAAGAAGTGCAGCAGTGTCTTAAAAAGATTAAACTAGACAAATCACCAGGACCAGATAGAATACACCCCCTATCCTAAGAGCATTAAGTAAAGTAATGGACAGACCTTTATTTCTGTTATTTAAGGACTATATATTGACAGGGAGTGTTCCACGAGATATATATATATATATATATATATATATATATATTATATATTATTGCCCCCCTAGGATGCAATGCTCCCCGAGTATATAGTGCCCAATTTGATGGTGCCATTGTAAAGGGAAGTGCCCAGATTATATGTCTTATATATATAAAAATGAGTTTCTGTCTGTCTAGACGTCTGTCTGTCTGGACGTTCTTTATGCGTGACCAAACGACTGGACCGATCTTCATCAAATTTGGCACGCAGGTACATCAGGTGTCCGGGAAGGTTTTAGACCGGGTCTCAGCTCAATTATAAACAGATGACCAGTGCCTACACTGTTCCTAATATGCCCTAACCAGACTATCAGACCCTAATACGGAGTCATCACCCTCGAAAAGAGTGGCCCCATCCTGAACCTTTCCCTGCATGGAGGCCCTAGACATCCCTACCTCTATCCGAAGATATATTCTACTGGAGGGCAGTGCCACAACAAAAATCTAAAAAAGATGTGCACAAAGAAAATATGGTGTCTAAAAATGTGCAAAAAGAAATGTGGTGACCCAACGCGTTTCATCCAATTCTAGCCTCAGATTCATCAGGGGACATGGGGCTGAAATATCCTATGCAAAAATAATATTAATGACTATTGCATAGCATTTCAGTGCCGAGTGCACTACAAACAACGTATATGGTCACGAATGCTAGCAAACCCTGATAAGCAAAGGGAATAAAGGAGTAAGTGGCCCAGCACAAAACAATTGCAGGAGGGATAAAGTGATAATCACGTTCCTGTGTCAGGGACGGCAGCATACGTTTTCCCAGTGCTGACATCAACCCGAGACTTGGGCCCACTGCCTGGTCACAGTGCCCCTATTTGGTGCATTATATGTACAACGATACGTGTGGGCGCACTCTCATCAATGATTTAAAGGGACACTGTCATCTGGATTTCACTTACTGAGCTATTAACATCACCACATCAGTCTCCACGATTTACATAAAAATATACTAGTGTTACTGCCCTGTGTCTTGTAATTTGTCTATAAAATTGCTTTTATTAATATGTTAATTACCTCAATAAGGAGCCCAAGGGGCTGTCCCTCCGGCCGTTGGAGCCCAGCACTCCTCTTCGCCACGCATCTGGCTTGATAGTCCAGTTAAAGGATGCTTCTGGTGTGGAAACTGTAGTTTTTGCAGTTTTGTACAGCCTGGAAAATCCTTCACTCGTGGAGTGATGGAGGATGTTCATTGGATACGTGACTTCATCATCTGTCGCACCACAGGGATTATATATCTAATAACCTGTGAATACGATATAAAATATGTAGGGAAGACACGTAGAGAGTTTCGCCGCCGTATGGGTGAACACATAAATGACATACGCAACAATAAGGAGACAACACTTGCGAGACATGTCCATACGGTCCATGAGGGACGTGTAACTGCCATCAAATTTAAGGCGATCGAACGTGTCCATAGGTCACAACGTGGCGGTGACTGGAAGAGACACATCTTACAAAAGGGAGAGTTGGTGGATCTTCAAACTGAGCACCTCCAGTCCCTGTGGCCTTAATGAACAGCTAAACTTTGGTTGTTTCATTTCAAATATCCAGTCGCATGCTGCTTTTTGATGGTATATAATGATTATTTTTTAGTCACATGATGTTGGCTTCATTACATATAATTGGTTACCATTTATTTTCCATAGCACATCACTATATGTACATTCCCTGTTGTGACCCGTCAGTTAGAAAGCCAGCCCTTAAATGTCTTTTCCCAGCCCTGAGCGCTGGTACAGTGTTTACACAGCGCTCATTGTCTATCTAGCCCAGGTGTCGGCAACCCGCGGCTCCGGAGCCGCATGCGGCTCTTTTGAACCTTTCCCGCGGCTCCGGCGGCGGGGCAGGCACTGTGCGGCGGCGGCTGGGCAGGCACTGAGATGAGCGCTTCCATTGTGGAAGCGAAGCGCTCATCTCCATAGTGATCTGTTTGTATCGCCGTCCTCAGGACAGCGATACAAAGAGAAGGCTGTGCGGAGGAGCAGGGCAGGGAGGTGTGTCCCTTTCCTGTTCCTCTGATAGGCTGCCGGCACTACTAGGCGGGCAGCCTATCAGAGGCCGGCGTAGGCGGCGCGATGACATCATCGCGCCGCCTGAGCCGTACAGCGCTGGAGTCGGGACACAGGCCGGAAGAGGCCTGCATCGCATTGCTCCAAAGAGGTAAGTATAAGTGTTAATTATTTTTTTTTTTAACTGCCAGTCTGGCACATAATGGGGGGGGGGGGGGGGGGGGGCCCTGGTATTATACTGGCACATGATTGGGGAATTTGGGGGGGCCCTGGAATTACTGGCACATGATTGGGGGGGCCCTGGAATTACTACTGGCACATGATTGGGGGGGGGGGGGTGTCTGGTATTACTACTGGCACATGATTGGGGGGGGGGTCTGGTATTACTACTGGTACATGATTGGGGGGGGTCTGGTATTACTACTGGTACATGATTGGGGGGGGTCTGGTATTACTACTGGCACATGATTGGGGGGGGGGGTCTGGTATTACTACTGGCACATGATTGGGGGGGTCTGGTATTACTACTGGCACATGATTGGGGGGTCTGGTATTACTACTGGCACATGATTGGGGGGGTCTGGTATAGTGACACATGATTGGGGGGGTCTGGTATTACTACTGGCACATGATTGGGGGGTCTGGTATTACTGGCACATGATTGGGGGGGGGTCTGGTATTACTGGCACATGATTGGGGGGGTCTGGTATAGTGACACATGATTGGGGGGGGGTCTGGTATTACTACTGGCACATGATTGGAGGGGTCTGGTATTACTGGCACATGATTGGGGGGGGGGGTCTGGTATTACTGGCACATGATTGGAAAGGGGTCTGGTATTACTGCACATGATTGGAGGGGGGTCTGGTATTACTACTGGTACATGATTGGGGGGGGTCTGGTATTACTACTGGCACATGATTGGGGGGGGGGGTCTGGTATTACTACTGGCACATGATTGGGGGGGGTCTGGTATTACTACTGGCACATGATTGGGGGGGGGGGGGTCTGGTATTACTACTGGCACATGATTGAAGGGGGTCTGGTATTACTACTGGCACATGATTGGGGGGGGTCTGGTATTACTACTGGCACATGATTGGGGGGTCTGGTATTACTACTGGCACATGATTGGGGGGGTCTGGTATAGTGACACATGATTGGGGGGGTCTGGTATTACTACTGGCACATGATTGGGGGGTCTGGTATTACTGGCACATGATTGGGGGGGGGTCTGGTATTACTGGCACATGATTGGGGGGGTCTGGTATAGTGACACATGATTGGGGGGGGGGTCTGGTATTACTACTGGCACATGATTGGAGGGGTCTGGTATTACTGGCACATGATTGGGGGGGGGGGTCTGGTATTACTGGCACATGATTGGAAAGGGGTCTGGTATTACTGCACATGATTGGAGGGGGGTCTGGTATTACTGGCACATGATTGGAGGGGGGTCTGGTATTACTGGCACATGATTGGAGGGGGATCTGGTATTACTGGCACATGATTGGAGGGGGGTCTGGTATTACTGGCACATGATTGGAGGGGGGTCTGGTATTACTGGCACATGATTGGAGGGGGGTCTGATATTACTGGCACATGATTGGAGGGGGGTCTGATATTACTGGCACATCATTGGAGGGGGGTCTGGTATTACTGGCACATGATTGGAGTGGGTCTGGTATTACTGGCACATGATTGGAGGGGGGTCTGGTATTACTGGCACATGATTGGGGGGTCTGGTATTACTGGCACATGATTGGGGGGGGTCTGGTATTACTGGCACATGATTGGGGGGGGGTCTGGTAAAGGTAAATTAAATATTTTAATTAGCTATTAATTTGCAAAAATATATTTTAAATTTTCTTTCTTCAGATTGACAGCTGACTGCATGATCCTGTATATAGCATTAAGGTAAAAAACAATATATGCAGTGTTATATTTGTTTTAAATGTCGCAATGGTTTTGCGGCTCCCAGTTTTTTTTTCCTTGGGAAACAGATTCAAGTGGCTCTTTATGTCCTAAATGTTGCAGACCCCTGATCTAGCCCAACACGATTGACAGGGCGTTGGAAGGGAGGAGGGATACTACCACTTTCATTACAAGGCTGCCTTCCCCCTTCATTATTATTCAACACATAGGCGGAGTTACGCTTCGGTATATGGATGTTTCGGACCACGCCCCCCCCCTTCGGCCTCTCGCGACCGCTGTGCGCATGCGCCAGAGAACGTTGAGATGTACCTACCTGGCGTTCAAGCGGGCAAGCTACGCTATGGCCGTGATGTATTTAAATCATTGATGAGAGGCGGCCCACAGATATCGTTGCACATATAATGCACCAAATAGGGGCACTGTAACCAGGCAGTGACCCCAAGTCTCGGGTTGATGTCAGCATTGGGAAGCGTATGCTGCCATCCCTGACACAGGAACGTGATTATGACTTTATCCCTCCTGCAATTGTTTTGTGCTGGGCCACTTACTCCTTCATTCCCTTTGCTTATCAGGGTTTGCTAGCATTCGTGACCATATGCGTTGTTTGTAGTGCACTCAGCACTGAAATGCTATGCAATAGTCATCATTATTATTTTTGCATAGGATATTTCAGCCCCATGTCCCCTGATGAATCTGGGGCTAGAACTGGATGAAACGCGTTGGGTCACCACATTTCTTTTTGTACATTTTTAGACACTATATTTTCTTTGTGCACATCTTGTATTTTTTTCTTTTTGTAAACCCATTGTGTAAATATTTATTTGATTTTTGTTGTGGCACTGCCCTCCAGTAGAATATATCTTCGGATAGAAGTAAGGATGTCTAGGGCCTCCATGCAGGGAAAGGTTCCGGATGGGGCCGCTGTTTTCAGGGGGCGATGACTCCGTATTAGGAGGTTATTAGGGTCTGATAGCCCGGTTAGGGCATATTAGGAACAGTGTAGGCATCTGTTTATAGTTGCCAGTTTGGACACTCGACAACATCTACAGCATTAGGCCTCATGCACACGACCGTTGTGTGCATCCGTGGCCGTTGTGCCGTTTTCCGTTTTTTTTCGCGGACTCATTGACTTTCAATGGGTCCGTGGAAAAATCGGAAAATGCACCATTTCGCAGCCGCATCCATGATCCGTGTTTCCTGTCCGCCAAAAAAATAGGACCTGTCCTATTTTTTTGACGGACAACGGTTCACAGACCCATTCAAGTCAATGAGTCCGTTAAAGAACACGGTTGCACACAAGATTGGCATCCGCGTCCGTGATCCGTGGCCGTAGGTTACTTTCATACAGATGGATCCGAAGATCCGTCTGCATAAAAGCTTTTTCAGAGATGAGTTTTCACTTCGTGAAAACTCATATCCGACAGTATATTCTAACACAGAGGCGTTCCCATAGTGATGGGGACGCTTCTAGTTAGAATATACTACGATCTGTGTACATGACTACCCCCTGCTGCCTGGCAGCACCCGATCTCTTACAGGGGGCTGTGATCCGCACAATTAACCCCTCAGGTGCTGCACCTGAGGGGTTAATTGTGAATATCATAGCCCCCTATAAGAGATCAGGGCAGACCCCCCTCCCTCCCCAGTTTTAATTTCATTGGTGGCCAGTGCGGCCCCCCCGGCCCCCCTCCCTCTATTGTAATATCATTGGTGGCCAGTGTGCGGCCTCCCCCGGCCCCCCCTCCCTCCCTTTATTGTATTATCATTGGTGGCCAGTGTGCGGCCCCCCCGGCCCCCCTCCCTCCCTCTATTGTATTATCATTGGTGGCCAGTGTGCGGCCCCCCCGGCCCCCCCTCCCTCCCTCTATTGTATTATCATTGGTGGCCAGTGTGCGGCCTCCCCTCTCCCCCCCCCCGATCATTGGTGGCAGCGGAGAGTTCCAATCGGAGTCCCAGTTTAATCGCTGGGGCTCCGATCGGTTACTTAGCAATATTACAATATTAGAAGCATCATACTTACCTGCTGCGCTGTCTGTGACCGGCCGGGAGCTCCTCCTACTGGTAAGTGACAGATCATTAAGCAATGCGCCGCACAGACCTGTCACTTACCAGTAGGAGGAGCTCCCGGCCGGTCACAGACAGCGCAGCAGGTAAGTATGATGCTTCTAATATTGTAATATTGCTAAGTAACCATGGCAACCAGGCCTGCAGTAGCGTCCTGGTTGCCATGGTTACCGATCGGAGCCCCAGCGATTAAACTGGGACTCCGATCGGAACTCTCCGCTGCCACCAATGATCGGGGGTGGGGGGGAGAGGGGAGGCCACACACTGGCCACCAATGATATTACAATAGAGGGAGGGAGGGGGGGCCGGGGGGGCCGCACACTGGCCACCAATGATAATACAATAGAGGGAGGGAGGGGGGGCCGGGGGGGCCGCACACTGGCCACCAATGATAATACAATAAAGGGAGGGAGGGGGGGCCGGGGGAGGCCGCACACTGGCCACCAATGATTTTACAATAGAGGGAGGGGGGCCGGGGGGGCCGCACTGGCCACCAATGATAATACAATAAAGGGAGGGAGGGGGGGGCCGGGGGAGGCCGCACACTGGCCACCAATGATATTACAATAGAGGGAGGGGGGCCGGGGGGGCCGCACTGGCCACCAATGATAATACAATAAAGGGAGGGAGGGGGGGCCGGGGGAGGCCGCACACTAGCCACCAATGATAATACAATAGAGGGAGGGAGGGGTGGCCGGGGGGGCCGCACACTGGCCACCAATGATAATACAATAGAGGGAGGGGGGGCCGGGGTGGGGGCCGCACACTGGCCACCAATGATATTCAAACTGGGGAGGGAGGGGGGTCTGCCCCCTGCTGCCTGGCAGCCCCTGATCTCTTACAGGGGGCTATGATATGCACAATTAACATGTACACAGTTCGTAGTATATTCTAACTAGAAGCGTCCCCATCACTATGGGAACGCCTCTGTGTTAGAATATGCTGTCGGATATGAGTTTCACGATCTAACTCATATCCGACAGTATATTCTAACATAGAGGCGTTCCCATGGTGATGGGGACGCTTCAAGTTAAAATATACCATCGGATTGGAGAAAACTCTGATCCAATGGTATAATAGGGACTCCTGACTTTACATTAAAAGTCAATGGGGGACGGATCAGTTTGAAATTGCAGCATATTGTGTCAACGTCAAACGGATCCGTCCCCATTGACTTGCATTGTAATTCAGGACAGATCCGTTTGGCTCCGCACGGCCAGGCGGACACCAAATCGACTTTTTTTTCATGTCCGTGGATCCTCCAAAAATCAAGGAAGACCCACGGATGAAAAAACGGTCACGGATCACGGACCAACGGAACCCCGTTTTGCGGACCGTGAAAAAATACGGTCGTGTGCATGAGGCCTTAATGATAGAGATACAGCATTTACAGCCTGTTCCTGAGCCATGTCCACAATCTGATGAATTAATGGACTGATGCGACACCATATGATAAGGGAGGTCTGCAGCATTAACTGGACAAAACGACGGCACACCCTTGTCTATGCAACAGTAGATGACAAAGAGTGTCCACGGAATGAGTAGGATAGAACCACTGCACACCTAACCGAATTTAAAACCATGTCCATACCTGGTTGAATCGAAGGGCCGGTAAGAACCATCCATAACTTATCTTGCCCACCCTATACACCCTACTTAGGGCTGTTTTTTTCATCTATGTGTGATATGTAAACGGAAAATGCAAATGTGATCGCACACTACATCCAGCACTCTGCCCTCCATGCTGGATGAGACATTGGTTTATATTTTGGCCAAAGCATAGTAAGCCACTCACCGCGTCAAGGTTGTCTCATGAGTGGTCCCTAACTCTTGTTCCTACCTGTTCATGGGCCATGACAGCCACATAAAATCCAGGGAATGCAGGTCAGCATGCAAGCCAAGTACACTTTGCTTGTAACCCCGTCCGGTGCCATTACAGCTTTCATCGGATCCAGGGATGCAAGTACCAACATGCATGCTGAACCCACCATATATTTCTCCTGGAGCCAGATGGCTAATGGTAGGTTCTATACAAGCAGACTCAGTTTTATACTGACTTTAAAACCAGCCTCAAGGACAGATTAACTGGTCAGGTGTGCAATGACTCCAAGGAGATCGCCACGCCTCCAATATATACTACAAAGAAAAAAATAAGGGGTTGGGTCAGCACAACCTGCCTGTAGGTGCAGATCACTATGGCGAAATACATATACAAACGGAAAATGCAAATGTGATCGCACACTACATCCAGCACTCTGCCCTCCATGCTGGATGAGACATTGGTTTATATTTTGGCCAAAGCATAGTAAGCCACTCACCGCGTCAAGGTTGTCTCATGAGTGGTCCCTAACTCTTGTTCCTACCTGTTCATGGCCCATGAACAGGTAGGAGCAAGAGTTAGGGACCACTCATGAGACGACCTTGACGCGGTGAGTGGCTTACTATGCTTTGGCCAAAATATAAACCAATGTCTCATCCAGCATGGAGGGCAGAGTGCTGGATGCAGTGTGCGATCACATTTGCATTTTCCATTTTTATGCAACGCAATGATGGGTGCACGCGTTTCTTTGCAGGTCACCATGGTTAACAATGGAAGAACAATGATTTCAAGCATCACCCTCCTTTTAACATGTCAAGTCTGCCATTTTAACCCAATCAGCCTGACATAATGATCTCTGTGGCGAAACCAACCTCGCCACTGGGTTTTGGAGAGGACTGGCTGCTGGCCTCTTGCCCCTGGATTATGGGCCATATACTAACTTTTAAACCCCTGAACCTATTCAAGTGAATTTTGGATAGGTTTGTCCCCAAGTTATACTGTTTAAATTGATGTAAGTTATATGTATGGCCAATGTAAACTCACAAAGTTGTAACAATTTATAATAAGTGTAACTTGTCAGCTTGGGAGGAAAATGCTGGGTGTGTTTCTATTGTGCCATTGTCCCATTGTGTGTTTAAATGGTGATGTCTGTTCTGTTGTCCTCACATGTGTATTGGCGATCTCCCTTTGTCCTCAGAGATAATTGGATTGCTCCTCAGGTTGTCTCCGGGACAGAGAGGAGGAGACCATGATGCATTGTGGGGATATGTTGTATCTGTCCTATGTCACAGTCTTCATTCTGGTCCTCTGGGGGTGTGAACGATTGGTTGCTGTAGTTACATTGTATGTGTTGTAAATTACTGATTGGTTGTATTTCAAACCCCTGTGGGCAGTACTATGTTTGTGGTTTATAAATAAAAGAGGCTGTACGTGAAGTATAGTCAGACCACTGTTTGACCCTCAACACGGAGCCTTGTCTCGTTATTGGGGGGATCCGCTGTATGCTGTTAGGGACTGATTGCCAGGAGGGTAAGCTGATTCCTGTTCGTCTGCTAGCAGCTATTCGTGAGGTTCCAGTTTGGAGTGCTATTTTGTATCCAGTTTGGGACATTGGTGTTCTGCAGTAGCTGGGCCTGTCTCTCAGAAAGGGGCATATCGCCTGAACGGATTTTAACCCCTTGTCTGCTGAAACGGTCCATTACATTGGTGGCAGCAGTGGGATCGTTCCTATAGCCAGAAGGACAGCTACAGGAGACACCATTTCTGTGGATTTTACAATTTAAGGACAACGCATGTCCCAGTACAGCGTCCCTGACAGCAGCAGGATAGAACCAGCAGTGTTATACGAGGAGGAGGACCTGGATGGCCGGGATGCATTAAGGAAAGGCATCTGGTACCAGGCCCTGGATAATCTACAATACCAGCGGGGTGAGAGTCTCCCCAGTGAAGAGCAGCGGTTGCAGAAGCAAGTGGCCCTGCGGATGCCCTTCCTGGGAGAGCAGCCCCTGGAGGAATGGGTGAAGGAACTAGAGCACCGGGTATGGCAGGAGCTATGGCTGGAGGATGCCTACCAGGCGCTTTGGTGGTATATATCACAGTATATACCCTGGACAGCCGAACATGACAAGCCAGAGGGAGAGGCGTTTGATGGTCCTGGCTTGTTATGGGAGTCCTTTGCAGAGCCTGACTTCGGGAGCCCTGCACAGTCCAGACTTCAGGACATTTTCTATGAGAGGGAGGCTAGGCATGAGTGGGATGACCCCCATGAGGTAGAGCAAGACCTGGCTCACCTAGCAACCCTGGAGTGGGAACTGGAGCAGGACTACCGAGATCTCTTCCACTCCATTGAGAAGGCTCAGCAGGACGGTAAGGTGACAGACCCAGATCCAGACCCATTCAGCTGGGCAGATATTGTAGAGTGTTACTGGGAAGGACTCCAGGTGGCCGGTAGAGATGGGACCGAGGTCTCTCCACCGGTCCTGCAGGGAATTGGGAGCCCAGTCTCCATTCCCCAGCGGCAGTGTGAAGTGCAGGGAGAGGAGAGCAGCGCCCTCCCTCCCCAGCGGCAGGCTGAGTTACAGGGGGCAGAGGTAGTTGTTCCTGCCCCCCAGCAGCAGAGTGATATGCCGGGAAGGCAGTGTGAAATGCAGGGAGAGGAGAGCAGCATCCTCCCTCCCCAGCGGCAGGCTGAGTTACAGGGGGCAGAGGTAGTTGTTCCTACCCCCCAGCAGCAGAGTGATATGCCGGGAAGGCAGTGTGAAGTGCAGGGAGAGGAGAGCAGCGTCCTTCCTCCCCAGCGGCAGGCTAAGTTACAGGGGGCAGAGGTAGTTGTTCCTGCCCCCCAGCAGCAGAGTGATATGCTGGGAAGGCAGTGTGAAGTGCAGGGAGAGGAGAGCAGTGTCCTCCCTCCCCAGCGGCAGGCTGAGTTACAGGGGGCAGAGGTAGTTGTTCCTGCCCCCCAGCAGCAGAGTGATATGCCGGGAAGGCAGTGTGAAATGCAGGGAGAGGAGAGCAGCGTCCTCCCTCCCCAGCGGCAGGCTGAGTTACAGGGGGCAGAGGTAGTTGTTCCTGCCCCCCAGCAGCAGAGTGATTTTTTGGGAATTGGGAGCCCAGTCTCCATTCCCCAGCGGCAGAGTGTCCAGCAGGGAATAGAGAGCCCAGTCTCCTTTCCCCAGCAGCAGGACACTGTATTGGGAGCGGAGACGGTCGGTCGCCCTCCCCAGCGGCTGGAAGTATGTATGGGAGAGGAGCTTGTTACCCCCTCTCCCCAGCGGCAGCTTAACGCACCAGGGGGAGACAGTAAAACCCACAACCGTGCAGATGGGACCGTGGTCTCTGCACTTACAGTACAGGGGGTAGAGACAGTCAGTCTCCCCCCTCCAACAACCAGACTCTAAGCCAGGGAGCAACACAGAGACCGGGAGTACCAGCTTCCAGCATAACCTTGGTGGACTCACTGGACAGAGACAGGCTACCAAATGCAACAGGTCCAGTATTGGGTTGTGGGTGGGCTGCCAGACTAACTCAGGTACCGACCGGCGTGAGGTCAGGTATCTGGTTAGTCTTCCCTGGGGGGGGGGGAGATGTGTGGCGAAACCAACCTCGCCACTGGGTTTTGGAGAGGACTGGCTGCTGGCCTCTTGCCCCTGGATTATGGGCCATATACTAACTTTTAAACCCCTGAACCTATTCAAGTGAATTTTGGATAGGCTTGTCCCCAAGTTATACTGTTTAAATTGATGTAAGTTATATGTATGGCCAATGTAAACTCACAAAGTTGTAACAATTTATAATAAGTGTAACTTGTCAGCTTGGGAGGAAAATGCTGGGTGTGTTTCTATTGTGCCATTGTCCCATTGTGTGTTTAAATGGTGATGTCTGTTCTGTTGTCCTCACATGTGTATTGGCGATCTCCCTTTGTCCTCAGAGATAATTGGATTGCTCCTCAGGTTGTCTCCGGGACAGAGAGGAGGAGACCATGATGCATTGTGGGGATATGTTGTATCTGTCCTATGTCACAGTCTTCATTCTGGTCCTCTGGGGGTGTGAACGATTGGTTGCTGTAGTTACATTGTATGTGTTGTAAATTACTGATTGGTTGTATTTCAAACCCCTGTGGGCAGTACTATGTTTGTGGTTTATGAATAAAAGAGGCTGTACGTGAAGTACAGTCAGACCACTGTTTGACCCTCAACACGGATCCTTGTCTCGTTATTGGGGGGATCCGCTGTATGCTGTTAGGGACTGATTGCCAGGAGGGTAAGCTGATTCCTGTTCGTCTGCTAGCAGCTATTCGTGAGGTTCCAGTTTGGAGTGCTATTTTGTATCCAGTTCGGGAGTTTGGTGTATCCTGCAGTAGCTGTGCCTGTCTCTCAGAAAGGGGCTTATCGCCTAAACGGATTTTAACCCCTGGTCTGCTGAAACGGTCCGTTACAATCTCCAACCTTGTGCTCGTCAACATTCTCACCTGAGTTAACAAGACGATTACTGAAATGATCTCAGCAGGTCCTTTATTGACAGCAATGAAATGCAGTGGAAAGGTTTTTTTGGGATTAAGTTAATTTTCATGGCAAAGAAGGACTATGCAATTCATCTGATCACTCTTCATAACATTCTGGAGTATATGCAAATTGCTATTATAAAAACTTAAGCAGCAGCTTTTCCAATTTCCAATATTTATGTAATTCTCAAAACTTTTGGCCACGACTGTATGCTGTAATCAAGTCTGTGTTTGAGCCCTGTGTACCAGCGTGTGAGCGTGCATTTTCACTGCGGAGAACCAACTAGTTTGCAGAGGAAATCTGTGATACGCTTGTGATTGGTGGAGTGCCGTGTAAGTACAATCTGTGCATCACAGGGCAGTACAACCATACGGATCTACCCTATTGTTTTTCTTTGTAAGTTGCAGGATATCCATCAGTAGGAGATCTGCAGACCTCTGTACTTTTTTGAAGGGAGGAAGAGAAAATAATCTGTTTTATACCTTATATTTATGATACGCACGGTCCAAACCTTTTATGTACACTGATGGATTACTGACCAAATGCTGACCGAGTGAAGGCAGATGCTCCACAGACAGGATCCGTTTTTTGGGGGTTATTGTTCTGACAGATCAGAGGAAGGGCAAAATAATCAGTGACGTCAACACAAACTTAATGCTGACACCCACTCCACTCGGGGGGGGGGGGGGGGGGGGGCTCTACTTGTATAAGCATTTAATAGAACAGGTTCTGTAGAAATCTATGTGAATTCAGTGAATTGGTGTAAATGGAGTGCGCTCTTTCACGCTATAGTAGGATCTTGGGCCTCTGCACGGTTCTTTATACCTGGCGCTAAAATTGACCTGTAAGATCACACTTGTGTTATTTGGTCAGTTTTGGCCCTGTAACTGACCAAATAAGTGAAGTGCGCAGTGATTCTAAGAGGGACACCTGTCATCTGCATGTCATACGGACTCACAGTATTGTTTCACTACCACAACAGACTCCCTATGCGTGTTACTGCAAGGCACAGTGTTCTACACCACTATAAAGGCTCTCTGCAGCCAGGAAATAGCCGTTTTTTAACGCGATTCGCCACGAATAAATTCGGATCGAACCAAATTTTTTCAGAAAATTCACCGAACCAGCCAAATCTAATTTTTTTGAAATTCGCTCATCTCTACTATCTATATATACAATTATTAATCTGCAAAGTATGCCCGTCTGAGGAAGTAACATTCAAAACCTCCCACAGTCTACCGCAATATAAGAAGCATCTATTTTGAAAAGGGAGCAGTAGATATATTCATAAGACTTAACTTTTAATATATAAATGATAAAAACACTGGGGAATGGGAATCTTAGTCCCCCAAAAATGCAAAAGCAAAACAAACAACCCCCTCATACATGACACAAAATGGCCACATGGACTGAAAACACATATCACACATAGATGAAAAAAACAGCCCTAAGTAGGGTGTATAGGGTGGGCAAGATAAGTTATGGATGGTTCTTACCGGCCCTTCGATTCAACCAGGTATGGACATGGTTTTAAATTTGGTTAGGTGTGCAGTGGTTCTATCCTACTCATTCCGTGGACACTCTTTGTCATCTACTGTTGCATAGACAAGGGTGTGCCGTCGTTTTGTCCAGTTAATGCTGCAGACCTCCCTTATCATATGGTGTCGCATCAGTCCATTAATTCATCAGATTGTGGACATGGCTCAGGAACAGGCTGTAAATGCTGTATCTCTATCATTAAGGCCTCATGCACACGACCGTATTTTTTCACGGTCCGCAAAACGGGGTTCCGTTGGTCCGTGATCCGTGACCGTTTTTTCATCCGTGGGTCTTCCTTGATTTTTGGAGGATCCACGGACATGAAAAAAAAGTCAATTTGGTGTCCGCCTGGCCGTGCGGAGCCAAACGGATCTGTCCTGAATTACAATGCAAGTCAATGGGGACGGATCCGTTTGACGTTGACACAATATGCTGCAATTTCAAACGGATCCGTCCCCCATTGACTTTTAATGTAAAGTCAGGAGTCCCTATTATACCATTGGATCAGAGTTTTCTCCAATCCGATGGTATATTTTAACTTGAAGCGTCCCCATCACCATGGGAACGCCTCTATGTTAGAATATACTGTCGGATATGAGTTAGATCGTGAAACTCATATCCGACAGGATATTGTGGCTACTAAGATTGCACCTCAATCAACAATTTATAGGATCATCAAGAACTTCAAGGAAAGAGCTTCAGTTCTTGTTAAGAAGGCTTCAGGGCGTCCAAGAAAGTCCAGCAAGGCCCAGGATCGTCTCCTAAAGAGTAGAGTTGAGCGAACACCTGGATGTTCGGGTTCGAGAAGTTCGGCCGAACTTCCCGGAAATGTTCGGGTTCGGGATCCGAACCCGACCCGAACTTCGTCCCGAACCCGAACCCCATTGAAGTCAATGGGACCCGAACTTTTCGGCACTAAAAAGGCTGTAAAACAGCCCAGGAAAGGGCTAGAGGGCTGCAAAAGGCAGCAAAATGTAGTTAAATCCCCTGCAAACAAATGTGGATAGGGAAATGAATAAAAATAAAAATAAAATAAATAAAAATTAACCAATATCAATTGGAGAGAGGTCCCATAGCAGAGAATCAGGCTTTATGTCAGCAGAGATTCAGTCTTCATGTCATAGCATAGAATCAGGCTTCACGTCACCCAAAACGGGAACAGTCTATTGTCACATATTTAGGCCCCGGCACCCAGACAGAGGAGAGAGGTCCCATAGCAGAGAATCTGGCTTCATGTCAGCAGAGAATCAGTCTTCATGTCATAGCAGAGAATCAGGCTTCACGTCACCCACCACTGGAACAGTCCATTGTCACATATTTAGGCCCAGGCACCCAGGCAGAGGAGAGAGGTCCCATAGCAGAGAATCTGGCTTCATGTCAGCAGAGAATCAGTCTTCATGTCATAGCAGAGAATCAGGCTTCATGTCACCCACCACTGGAACAGGCCACTGTCAGATATTTTTAGGCCCCGGCACCCAGACAGAGGAAAGAGGTCCCATAACAGAGATTCAGGCTTCATGTCAGCAGAGAATCAGTCTTCATGTCATAGCAGAGAATCATACTTCACGTCACCCACCACTGGAACAGTCCATTGTCACATATTTAGGCCTAGGCAGAGGAGAGAGGTCCCATAGCAGAGAATCTGGCTTCATGTCAGCAGAGAATCAGTCTTCATGTCGTAGCATAGAATCAGGCTTCATGTCACCCACCACTGGAACAGGCCACTGTCAGATATTTTTAGGCCCTGGCACCCAGACAGAGGAGAGAGGTCCCATAACAGAGATTCAGGCTTCATGTCAGCAGAGAATCAGTCTTCATGTCATAGCAGAGAATCAGGCTTCATGTCACCCACCACTGGAACAGGCCACTGTCAGATATTTTTAGGCCCCGGCACCCAGACAGAGGAGAGAGGTCCCATAACAGAGATTCAGGCTTCATGTCAGCAGAGAATCAGTCTTCATGTCATAGCAGAGAATCAGGCTTCATGTCACCCACCACTGGAACAGGCCACTGTCAGATATTTTTAGGCCCCGGCACCCAGACAGAGGAGAGAGGTCCCATAACAGAGATTCAGGCTTCATGTCAGCAGAGAATCAGTCTTCATGTCATAGCAGAGAATCAGGCTTCACGTCACCCACCACTGGAACAGTCCATTGTCACATATTTAGACCCAGGCAGAGGAGAGAGGTCCCATAGCAGAGAATCTGGCTTCATGTCAGCAGAGAATCAGTCTTCATGTCATAGCAGAGAATCAGGCTTCATGTCACCCACCACTGGAACAGGCCACTGTCAGATATTTTTAGGCCCCGGCACCCAGACAGAGGAGAGAGGTCCCATAACAGAGATTCAGGCTTCATGTCAGCAGAGAATCAGGCTTCACGTCACCCACCACTGGAACAGTCCATTGTCACATATTTAGGCCCAGGCACCCAGGCAGAGGAGAGAGATCCCATAACAGAGATTCAGGCTTCATGTCAGCAGAGAATCAGTCTTCATGTCATAGCAGAGAATCAGGCTTCATGTCACCCACCACTGGAACAGGCCACTGTCAGATATTTTTAGGCCCCGGCACCCAGACAGAGGAGAGGTTCATTCAACTTTGGGTTGCCCCGCAATATAATGGTAAAATGAAAATAGGATTGAATGAGGAAGTGCCCTGGAGTAAAATAATATATTGTTAAGGGGAGGTAGTTAATGTCTAATCTGCACAAGGGATGGACAGGTCCTGTGGGATCCATGCCTGGTTCATTTTTATGAACGTCAGCTTGTCCACATTGGCTGTAGACAGGCGGCTGCGTTTGTCTGTAATGACGCCCCCTGCCGTGCTGAATACACGTTCAGACAAAACGCTGGCCGCCGGGCAGGCCAGCACCTTCAAGGCATAAAAGGCTAGCTCTGGCCACGTGGACAAGTGGACCCAGAAGTTGAATGGGGCCGAACCATCAGTCAGTACGTGGAGGGGTGTGCACAGGTACTGTTCCACCATGTTATTGAAATGTTGCCTCCTGCTAACACGTTCCGTATCAGGTGGTGGTGCAGTTAGCTGTGGCGTGGTGACAAAACTTTTCCACATCTCTGGCATGCTAACCCTGCCCTCAGAGGAGCTGGCCGTGACACAGCTGCGTTGGCGACCTCTTGCTCCTCCTCTGCCTTCGCCTTGGGCTTCCACTGGTTCCCCTGTGACATTTGGGAATGCTCTCAGTAGCGCGTCTACCAACGTGCGCTTGTACTCGCGCATCTTACTATCACGCTCCAGTGCATGAAGTAAGGTGGGCACATTTTCTTTGTACCGTGGATCCAGCAGGGTGGCAACCCAGTAGTCCGCACACGTTAAAATGTGGGCAACTCTGCTGTCGTTGCGCAGGCACTGCAGCATGTAGTCGCTCATGTGTGCCAGGCTGCCCAGAGGTAAGGACAAGCTGTCCTCTGTGGGAGGCGTATCGTCATCGTCCTGCGTTTCCCCCCAGCCACGCACCAGTGATGGGCCCGAGCTGCGTTGGGTGCCAGCCCGCTGTGAACATGCTTCATCCTCATCATCCTCCACCTCCTCCTCATCCTCGTCCTCCTCGTCCTCCAGTAGTGGGCCCTGTCTGGCCACATTTGTACCTGGCCTCTGCTGTTGCAAAAAACCTCCCTCTGAGTCACTTCGAAGAGACTGGCCTGAAAGTGCTAAAAATGACCCCTCTTCCTCCTCCTCCTCCTGGGCCACCTCCTCTTCCATCATCGCCCTAAGTTTTTTCTCAAGGAGACATAGAAGTGGGCGTCATCGCCACTGGCCATGTTGGTGGAGTACTCGAAACAGTGCAACAGGGCACACAGGTCTCGCATGGAGGCCCAGTCATTGGTGGTGAAGTGGTGCTGTTCCGCAGTGCGACTGACCCGTGCGTGCTGCAGCTGAAACTCCACTATGGCCTGCTGCTGCTCGCACAGTCTGTCCAGCATGTGCAAGGTGGAGTTCCACCTGGTGGGCACGTTGCATATGAGGTGGTGAGCGGGAAGGCCGAAGTTACGCTGTAGCGCAGACAGGCGAGCAGCGGCAGGATGTGAACGCCGGAAGCGCGAACAGATGGCCCGCACTTTATGCAGCAGCTCTGACATGTCGGGGTAGTTGTGAATGAACTTCTGCACCACCAAATTCAGCACATGCGCCAGGCAAGGGATGTGCGTCAAACCGGCTAGTCCCAGAGCTGCAACGAGATTTCGCCCATTATCGCACACCACCAGGCCGGGCTTGAGGCTCACCGGCAGCAACCACTCGTCGGTCTGTTGTTCTATACCCCCCCACAACTCCTGTGCGGTGTGGGGCCTGTCCCCCAAACGTATGAGTTTCAGAACGGCCTGCTGACGTTTACCCCGGGCTGTGCTGAAGTTGGTGGTGAAGGTGTGTGGCTGACTGGATGAGCAGGTGGAAGAAGAGGAGGAGGAAGCTGAGTAGGAGGAGGAGGAGTCAGAAGGCAAAGAATGTTGCCCTGCGATCCTTGACGGCGGAAGGACGTGCGCCAAACAGCTCTGCGCCTGGGGCCCAGCCGCCACTACATTTACACAGTGTGCAGTTAGGGAGAAATAGCGTCCTTGGCCGTGCTTACTGGTCCACGTATCTGTGGTTAGGTGGACCTTGCCACAGATGGCGTTGCGCAGTGCACACTTGATTTTATCAGATACTTGGTTGTGCAGGGAAGGCACGGCTCTCTTGGAGAAGTAGTGCCGGTTGGGAACAACATACTGTGGGACAGCAAGCGACATGAGCTGTTTGAAGCTGTCTGTGTCCACCAGCCTAAATGACAGCATTTCATAGGCCAGTAGTTTAGAAATGCTGGCATTCAGGGCCAGGGATCGAGGGTGGCTAGGTGGGAATTTACGCTTTCTCTCAAATGTTTGTGAGATGGAGAGCTGAACGCTGCCGTGTGACATGGTTGAGATGCTTGGTGACGCAGGTGGTGGTGTTGGTACATCCCATGTTTGCTGGGCGGCAGGTGCCAACGTTCCTCCAGAGGCGGAGGAAGAGGCCGAGGCGGCAGCAGCAGAAGAGGTAGCAGGGGGAGTCTGAGTGACTTCCTTGTTTTTAAGGTGTTTACTCCACTGCAGTTCATGCTTTGCATGCAGGTGCCTGGTCATGCAGGTTGTGCTAAGGTTCAGAACGTTAATGCCTTGCTTCAGGCTCTGATGGCACAGCGTGCAAACCACTCGGGTCTTGTCGTCAGCACATTGTTTGAAGAAGTGCCATGCCAGGGAACTCCTTGAAGCTGCCTTTGGGGTGCTCGGTCCCAGATGGCGGCGGTCAGTAGCAGGCGGAGTCTCTTGGTGGCGGGTGTTCTGCTTTTGCCCACTGCTCCCTCTTTGTCTTTTGCTACGCTGTTGGCTCGGTCTCACCACTGCCTCTTCCTCCGAACTGTGAAAGTCAGTGGCACGACCTTCATTCCATGTGGGGTCTAGGACCTCATCGTCCCCTGAATCGTCTTCCACCCAGTCTTGATCCCTGACCTCCTGTTCAGTCTGCACACTGCAGAAAGACGCAGCAGTTGGCACCTGTGTTTCGTCATCATCAGAGACGTGCTGAGGTGGTATTCCTATGTCCTCATCATCAGGAAACATAAGTGGTTGTGCGTTAGTGCATTCTATGTCTTCCACCCCTGGGGAAGGGCTAGGTGGATGCCCTTGGGAAACCCTGCCAGCAGAGTCTTCAAACAGCATAAGAGACTGCTGCATAACTTGAGGCTCAGACAGTTTGCATGGGGGTGATGTGACAGACTGATGGGCTTGGTTTTCATGCGCCATCTGTGCGCTTTCTGCAGAAGACTGGGTGGGAGATAATGTGAACGTGCTGGATGCACTGTCGGCCACCCAATTGACTAATGTCTGTACCTGCTCAGGCCTTACCATCCTTAGAACGGCATTGGGCCCAACCAAATATGGCTGTAAATTCTGGCGGCTACTGGGACCTGAGGTAGTTGGTACACTAGGACGTGTGGCTGTGGCAGAACGGCCACGTCCTCTCCCAGCACCAGAGGGTCCACTAACACCACCACGACCATGTCCGCGTCCGCGTCCCTTACTAGATGTTTTCCTCATTGTTACCGTTCACCACAATAAGAAAAATATTATTCGGGCCAATGTATTGAATTCAAATTCAGGCCTTTTTTTACAGACACCTAACACTATCTGGCTATCTATTTAGGTACCGTATTACACTAATACAGGCACACCAGTAATGACAGATTTAGCTGAATATAAATTTGAGGCCTATTGTTTAGGCGCTGGGTGACAGGTATACCTTTACGGACAGAATTAGACTTGGATCTGCACTGTAGCGTGTGTGTGAAGTTCTTGAGAATTACCCTATCAGCACCTTGAATCTAATATACCCTTTTAGGGCTAGATTTAAAGTAGGCCTGATACAGCAGAAACCACTAATTTTGAGAATTGCAAAATTGGGAATTGTATTTCAACCCAGAACAAAAACTGTGCTTTGACGGACACTAAATAACTTGACCAGCTAAAGCAGCAATGACAGATTTGGATGAATATAAATGTGAGGCCTATTTTTTAGGCGCTGGGTGACAGGTATACGTTTAATCACAGAATTAGACTTGGATCTGCACTGTAGCGTGTGTGTGAAGTTCTTTAGAATTACCCTATCAGCACCTTGAATCTAATATACCCTTTTAGGGATAGATTTAAAGTAGGCCTGATACAGCAGAAACCACTAATTTTGAGAATTGCAAAATTGGGAATTGTATTTCAACCCAGAACAAAAACTGTGCTTTGACGGACACTAAATAACTTGACCAGCTTAAACAGTAATGACAGATTTGGATGAATATAAATGTGAGGCCTATTTTTTAGGCGCTGGGTGACAGGTATACGTTTAATCACAGAATTAGACTTGGATCTGCACTGTAGCGTGTGTGTGAAGTTCTTGAGAATTACCCTATCAGCACCTTGAATCTAATATACCCTTTTAGGGCTAGATTTAAAGTAGGCCTGATACAGCAGAAACCACTAATTTTGAGAATTGCAAAATTGGGAATTGTATTTCAACCCAGAACAAAAACTGTGCTTTGACGGACACTAAATAACTTGACCAGCTAAAGCAGCAATGACAGATTTGGATGAATATAAATGTGAGGCCTATTTTTTAGGCGCTGGGTGACAGGTATACGTTTAATCACAGAATTAGACTTGGATCTGCACTGTAGCGTGTGTGTGAAGTTCTTGAGAATTACCCTATCAGCACCTTGAATCTAATATACCCTTTTAGGGCTAGGTTTAAAGTAGGCCTGATACAGCAGAAACCACTAATTTTGAGAATTGCAAAATTGGGAATTGTATTTCAACCCAGAACAAAAACTGTGCTTTGACGGACACTAAATAACTTGACCAGCTAAAGCAGTAATGACAGATTTGGATGAATATAAATGTGAGGCCTATTTTTTAGGCGCTGGGTGACAGGTATACGTTTAATCACAGAATTAGACTTGGATCTGCACTGTAGCGTGTGTGTGAAGTTCTTGAGAATTACCCTATCAGCAACTTGAATCTAATATACCCTTTTAGGGATAGATTTAAAGTAGGCCTGATACAGCAGAAACCACTAATTTTGAGAATTGCAAAATTGGGAATTGTATTTCAACCCAGAACAAAAACTGTGCTTTGACGGACACTAAATAACTTGACCAGCTAAAACAGTAATGACAGATTTGGATGAATATAAATGTGAGGCCTATTTTTTAGGCGCTGGGTGACAGGTATACGTTTAATCACAGAATTAGACTTGGATCTGCACTGTAGCGTGTGTGTGAAGTTCTTGAGAATTACCCTATCAGCACCTTGAATCTAATATACCCTTTTAGGGCTAGATTTAAAGTAGGCCTGATACAGCAGAAACCACTAATTTTGAGAATTGCAAAATTGGGAATTGTATTTCAACCCAGAACAAAAACTGTGCTTTGACGGACACTAAATAACTTGACCAGCTAAAACAGTAATGACAGATTTGGATGAATATAAATGTGAGGCCTATTTTTTAGGCGCTGGGTGACAGGTATACGTTTAATCACAGAATTAGACTTGGATCTGCACTGTAGCGTGTGTGTGAAGTTCTTGAGAATTACCCTATCAGCACCTTGAATCTAATATACCCTTTTAGGGCTAGATTTAAAGTAGGCCTGATACAGCAGAAATCACTAATTTTGAGAATTGCAAAATTGGGAATTGTATTTCAACCCAGAACAAAAACTGTGCTTTGACGGACACTAAATAACTTGACCAGCTTAAGCAGTAATGACAGATTTGGATGAATATAAATGTGAGGCCTATTTTTTAGGCGCTGGGTGACAGGTATACGTTTAATCACAGAATTAGACTTGGATCTGCACTGTAGCGTGTGTGTGAAGTTCTTGAGAATTACCCTATCAGCACCTTGAATCTAATATACCCTTTTAGGGCTAGATTTAAAGTAGGCCTGATACAGCAGAAACCACTAATTTTGAGAATTGCAAAATTGGGAATTGTATTTCAACCCAGAACAAAAACTGTGCTTTGACGGACACTAAATAACTTGACCAGCTAAAACAGTAATGACAGATTTGGATGAATATAAATGTGAGGCCTATTTTTTAGGCGCTGGGTGACAGGTATACGTTTAATCACAGAATTAGACTTGGATCTGCACTGTAGCGTGTGTGTGAAGTTCTTGAGAATTACCCTATCAGCAACTTGAATCTAATATACCCTTTTAGGGATAGATTTAAAGTAGGCCTGATACAGCAGAAACCACTAATTTTGAGAATTGCAAAATTGGGAATTGTATTTCAACCCAGAACAAAAACTGTGCTTTGACGGACACTAAATAACTTGACCAGCTAAAGCAGCAATGACAGATTTGGATGAATATAAATGTGAGGCCTATTTTTTAGGCGCTGGGTGACAGGTATACGTTTAATCACAGAATTAGACTTGGATCTGCACTGTAGCGTGTGTGTGAAGTTCTTGAGAATTACCCTATCAGCACCTTGAATCTAATATACCCTTTTAGGGCTAGATTTAAAGTAGGCCTGATACAGCAGAAACCACTAATTTTGAGAATTGCAAAATTGGGAATTGTATTTCAACCCAGAACAAAAACTGTGCTTTGACGGACACTAAATAACTTGACCAGCTAAAGCAGCAATGACAGATTTGGATGAATATAAATGTGAGGCCTATTTTTTAGGCGCTGGGTGACAGGTATACGTTTAATCACAGAATTAGACTTGGATCTGCACTGTAGCGTGTGTGTGAAGTTCTTGAGAATTACCCTATCAGCACCTTGAATCTAATATACCCTTTTAGGGCTAGGTTTAAAGTAGGCCTGATACAGCAGAAACCACTAATTTTGAGAATTGCAAAATTGGGAATTGTATTTCAACCCAGAACAAAAACTGTGCTTTGACGGACACTAAATAACTTGACCAGCTAAAGCAGTAATGACAGATTTGGATGAATATAAATGTGAGGCCTATTTTTTAGGCGCTGGGTGACAGGTATACGTTTAATCACAGAATTAGACTTGGATCTGCACTGTAGCGTGTGTGTGAAGTTCTTGAGAATTACCCTATCAGCAACTTGAATCTAATATACCCTTTTAGGGATAGATTTAAAGTAGGCCTGATACAGCAGAAATCACTAATTTTGAGAATTGCAAAATTGGGAATTGTATTTCAACCCAGAACAAAAACTGTGCTTTGACGGACACTAAATAACTTGACCAGCTTAAGCAGTAATGACAGATTTGGATGAATATAAATGTGAGGCCTATTTTTTAGGCGCTGGGTGACAGGTATACGTTTAATCACAGAATTAGACTTGGATCTGCACTGTAGCGTGTGTGTGAAGTTCTTGAGAATTACCCTATCAGCACCTTGAATCTAATATACCCTTTTAGGGCTAGATTTAAAGTAGGCCTGATACAGCAGAAACCACTAATTTTGAGAATTGCAAAATTGGGAATTGTATTTCAACCCAGAAAAAAAACTGTGCTTTGACGGACACTAAATAACTTGACCAGCTAAAACAGTAATGACAGATTTGGATGAATATAAATGTGAGGCCTATTTTTTAGGCGCTGGGTGACAGGTATACGTTTAATCACAGAATTAGACTTGGATCTGCACTGTAGCGTGTGTGTGAAGTTCTTGAGAATTACCCTATCAGCACCTTGAATCTAATATACCCTTTTAGGGCTAGATTTAAAGTAGGCCTGATACAGCAGAAATCACTAATTTTGAGAATTGCAAAATTGGGAATTGTATTTCAACCCAGAACAAAAACTGTGCTTTGACGGACACTAAATAACTTGACCAGCTTAAGCAGTAATGACAGATTTGGATGAATATAAATGTGAGGCCTATTTTTTAGGCGCTGGGTGACAGGTATACGTTTAATCACAGAATTAGACTTGGATCTGCACTGTAGCGTGTGTGTGAAGTTCTTGAGAATTACCCTATCAGCAACTTGAATCTAATATACCCTTTTAGGGATAGATTTAAAGTAGGCCTGATACAGCAGAAACCACTAATTTTGAGAATTGCAAAATTGGGAATTGTATTTCAACCCAGAACAAAAACTGTGCTTTGACGGACACTAAATAACTTGACCAGCTAAAACAGTAATGACAGATTTGGATGAATATAAATGTGAGGCCTATTTTTTAGGCGCTGGGTGACAGGTATACGTTTAGTCACAGAATTAGACTTGGATCTGCACTGTAGCGTGTGTGTGAAGTTCTTGAGAATTACCCTATCAGCACCTTGAATCTAATATACCCTTTTAGGGCTAGATTTAAAGTAGGCCTGATACAGCAGAAACCACTAATTTTGAGAATTGCAAAATTGGGAATTGTATTTCAACCCAGAACAAAAACTGTGCTTTGACGGACACTAAATAACTTGACCAGCTAAAACAGTAATGACAGATTTGGATGAATATAAATGTGAGGCCTATTTTTTAGGCGCTGGGTGACAGGTATACGTTTAATCACAGAATTAGACTTGGATCTGCACTGTAGCGTGTGTGTGAAGTTCTTAAGAATTACCCTATCAGCACCTTGAATCTAATATACCCTTTTAGGGCTAGATTTAAAGTAGGCCTGATACAGCAGAAACCACTAATTTTGAGAATTGCAAAATTGGGAATTGTATTTCAACCCAGAACAAAAACTGTGCTTTGACGGACACTAAATAACTTGACCAGCTAAAACAGTAATGACAGATTTGGATGAATATAAATGTGAGGCCTATTTTTTAGGCGCTGGGTGACAGGTATATGTTTAATCACAGAATTAGACTTGGATCTGCACTGTAGCGTGTGTGTGAAGTTCTTTAGAATTACCCTATCAGCACCTTGAATCTAATATACCCTTTTAGGGATAGATTTAAAGTAGGCCTGATACAGCAGAAACCACTAATTTTGAGAATTGCAAAATTGGAAATTGTATTTCAACCCAGAACAAAAACTGTGCTTTGACGGACACTAAATAACTTGACCAGCTAAAACAGTAATGACAGATTTGGATGAATATAAATGTGAGGCCTATTTTTTAGGCGCTGGGTGACAGGTATACGTTTAATCACAGAATTAGACTTGGATCTGCACTGTAGCGTGTGTGTGAAGTTCTTGAGAATTACCCTATCAGCACCTTGAATCTAATATACCCTTTTAGGGCTAGATTTAAAGTAGGCCTGATACAGCAGAAACCACTAATTTTGAGAATTGCAAAATTGGGAATTGTATTTCAACCCAGAACAAAAACTGTGCTTTGACGGACACTAAATAACTTGACCAGCTAAAGCAGCAATGACAGATTTGGATGAATATAAATGTGAGGCCTATTTTTTAGGCGCTGGGTGACAGGTATACGTTTAATCACAGAATTAGACTTGGATCTGCACTGTAGCGTGTGTGTGAAGTTCTTGAGAATTACCCTATCAGCACCTTGAATCTAATATACCCTTTTAGGGATAGATTTAAAGTAGGCCTGATACAGCAGAAACCACTAATTTTGAGAATTGCAAAATTGGGAATTGTATTTCAACCTAGAACAAAAACTGTGCTTTGACGGACACTAAATAACTTGACCAGCTAAAACAGCAATGACAGATTTGGATGAATATAA
Source organism: Bufo bufo (assembly GCF_905171765.1). Lineage (NCBI taxonomy): Eukaryota > Metazoa > Chordata > Amphibia > Anura > Bufonidae > Bufo > Bufo bufo. Next base: position 182,408,838 of record NC_053392.1, read on the forward strand.
ATGTGAGGCCTATTTTTTAGGCGCTGGGTGACAGGTATACGTTTAATCACAGAATTAGACTTGGATCTGCACTGTAGCGTGTGTGTGAAGTTCTTGAGAATTACCCTATCAGCACCTTGAATCTAATATACCCTTTTAGGGATAGATTTAAAGTAGGCCTGATACAGCAGAAACCACTAATTTTGAGAATTGCAAAATTGGGAATTGTATTTCAACCCAGAACAAAAACTGTGCTTTGACGGACACTAAATAACTTCACCAGCTAAAGCAGTAATGACAGATTTGGATGAATATAAATGTGAGGCCTATTTTTTAGGCGCTGGGTGACAGGTATACGTTTAATCACAGAATTAGACTTGGATCTGCACTGTAGCGTGTGTGTGAAGTTCTTGAGAATTACCCTATCAGCACCTTGAATCTAATATACCCTTTTAGGGATAGATTTGAAGTAGGCCTGATACAGCAGAAACCACTAATTTTGAGAATTGCAAAATTGGGAATTGTATTTCAACCCAGAACAAAAACTGTGCTTTGACGGACACTAAATAACTTGACCAGCTAAAACAGTAATGACAGATTTGGATGAATATAAATGTGAGGCCTATTTTTTAGGCGCTGGGTGACAGGTATATGTTTAATCACAGAATTAGACTTGGATCTGCACTGTAGCGTGTGTGTGAAGTTCTTTAGAATTACCCTATCAGCACCTTGAATCTAATATACCCTTTTAGGGATAGATTTAAAGTAGGCCTGATACAGCAGAAACCACTAATTTTGAGAATTGCAAAATTGGGAATTGTATTTCAACCCAGAACAAAAACTGTGCTTTGACGGACACTAAATAACTTGACCAGCTAAAACAGTAATGACAGATTTGGATGAATATAAATGTGAGGCCTATTTTTTAGGCGCTGGGTGACAGGTATACGTTTAATCACAGAATTAGACTTGGATCTGCACTGTAGCGTGTGTGTGAAGTTCTTGAGAATTACCCTATCAGCACCTTGAATCTAATATACCCTTTTAGGGCTAGATTTAAAGTAGGCCTGATACAGCAGAAACCACTAATTTTGAGAATTGCAAAATTGGGAATTGTATTTCAACCCAGAACAAAAACTGTGCTTTGACGGACACTAAATAACTTGACCAGCTAAAGCAGTAATGACAGATTTGGATGAATATAAATGTGAGGCCTATTTTTTAGGCGCTGGGTGACAGGTATACGTTTAATCACAGAATTAGACTTGGATCTGCACTGTAGCGTGTGTGTGAAGTTCTTGAGAATTACCCTATCAGCAACTTGAATCTAATATACCCTTTTAGGGATAGATTTAAAGTAGGCCTGATACAGCAGAAACCACTAATTTTGAGAATTGCAAAATTGGGAATTGTATTTCAACCCAGAACAAAAACTGTGCTTTGACGGACACTAAATAACTTGACCAGCTAAAGCAGCAATGACAGATTTGGATGAATATAAATGTGAGGCCTATTTTTTAGGCGCTGGGTGACAGGTATACGTTTAATCACAGAATTAGACTTGGATCTGCACTGTAGCGTGTGTGTGAAGTTCTTGAGAATTACCCTATCAGCACCTTGAATCTAATATACCCTTTTAGGGATAGATTTAAAGTAGGCCTGATACAGCAGAAACCACTAATTTTGAGAATTGCAAAATTGGGAATTGTATTTCAACCCAGAACAAAAACTGTGCTTTGACGGACACTAAATAACTTGACCAGCTAAAACAGTAATGACAGATTTGAATGAATATAAATGTGAGGCCTATTTTTTAGGCGCTGGGTGACAGGTATATGTTTAATCACAGAATTAGACTTGGATCTGCACTGTAGCGTGTGTGTGAAGTTCTTTAGAATTACCCTATCAGCACCTTGAATCTAATATACCCTTTTAGGGCTAGATTTAAAGTAGGCCTGATACAGCAGAAACCACTAATTTTGAGAATTGCAAAATTGGGAATTGTATTTCAACCCAGAACAAAAACTGTGCTTTGACGGACACTAAATAACTTGACCAGCTAAAACAGTAATGACAGATTTGGATGAATATAAATGTGAGGCCTATTTTTTAGGCGCTGGGTGACAGGTATACGTTTAATCACAGAATTAGACTTGGATCTGCACTGTAGCGTCTGTGTGAAGTTCTTGAGAATTACCCTATCAGCACCTTGAATCTAATATACCCTTTTAGGGCTAGATTTAAAGTAGGCCTGATACAGCAGAAACCACTAATTTTGAGAATTGCAAAATTGGGAATTGTATTTCAACCCAGAACAAAAACTGTGCTTTGACGGACACTAAATAACTTGACCAGCTAAAACAGTAATGACAGATTTGGATGAATATAAATGTGAGGCCTATTGTTTAGGCGCTGGGTGACAGGTATATGTTTAATCACAGAATTAGACTTGGATCTGCACTGTAGCGTGTGTGTGAAGTTCTTTAGAATTACCCTATCAGCACCTTGAATCTAATATACCCTTTTAGGGATAGATTTAAAGTAGGCCTGATACAGCAGAAACCACTAATTTTGAGAATTGCAAAATTGGGAATTGTATTTCAACCCAGAACAAAAACTGTGCTTTGACGGACACTAAATAACTTGACCAGCTAAAACAGTAATGACAGATTTGGATGAATATAAATGTGAGGCCTATTTTTTAGGCGCTGGGTGACAGGTATACGTTTAATCACAGAATTAGACTTGGATCTGCACTGTAGTGTGTGTGTGAAGTTCTTGAGAATTACCCTATCAGCACCTTGAATCTAATATACCCTTTTAGGGCTAGATTTAAAGTAGGCCTGATACAGCAGAAACCACTAATTTTGAGAATTGCAAAATTGGGAATTGTATTTCAACCCAGAACAAAAACTGTGCTTTGACGGACACTAAATAACTTGACCAGCTAAAGCAGCAATGACAGATTTGGATGAATATAAATGTGAGGCCTATTTTTTAGGCGCTGGGTGACAGGTATACGTTTAATCACAGAATTAGACTTGGATCTGCACTGTAGCGTGTGTGTGAAGTTCTTGAGAATTACCCTATCAGCACCTTGAATCTAATATACCCTTTTAGGGATAGATTTAAAGTAGGCCTGATACAGCAGAAACCACTAATTTTGAGAATTGCAAAATTGGGAATTGTATTTCAACCTAGAACAAAAACTGTGCTTTGACGGACACTAAATAACTTGACCAGCTAAAACAGCAATGACAGATTTGGATGAATATAAATGTGAGGCCTATTTTTTAGGCGCTGGGTGACAGGCTCAACTTGCCCCTGATGTAGTATATGGCCAAAAAATAACCACACTATTGATCGTTAAATGCACTTGATGACAGCTTGACCCTGATGTAGGATATAGCCAAAAAATAACCACACTATTGATGTATAAATGCACTTGGGTGACAGGCTCAGCTTGCCCCTGATGTAGTATATGGCCAAAAAATAACCACACTATTGATGGTTAAATGCACTTGATGACAGCTTGCCCCTGATGTAGTATATGGCCAAAAAATAACCACACTATTGATGGTTAAATGCACTTGGGTGACAGGCTCAGCTTGCCCCTGATGTAGTATATGGCCAAAAAATAACCACACTATTGATGGTTAAATGCACTTGATGACAGCTTGATCCTGATGTAGGATATAGCAAAAAATAACCACACTATTGATAGTTAAATGTACTTGGTGGCAGCTTGTGCTGGTGCACCACAAGCCACAAAATGGCCGCCGATCACCCCAGAAAAAAGTGACTGAAAAACGCTCTGGGCAGCCTAAAAACAGTGAGCAATTGAATAGAAGCAGTTCAATGATCCACAGCTGTAGATCGATCACTGAATGAAGTCTTTTGGAGGAGTTAATCACTGCCTAATCTCGCCCTAACGTTGCAGCTGCAACCTCTCCCTACACTTGTATCAGCAGAGTGACGTGCAGCGCTACGTGACCCAAGCTTATATAGAGGCTGGGTCACATGCTGCACTGGCCAATCACAGCCATGCCAATAGTAGGCATGGCTGTGATGGCCTCTTGGGGCAAGTAGTATGATGCTTGTTAATTGGCTGCTTTGCAGCCTTTCAAAAAGCGCCAAGAAAGCGCCGAACACCGAACTCGAACCCGGACTTTTACGAAAATGTTCGGGTTCGGGTCCGTGTCACGGACACCCCAAAATTCGGTACGAACCCGAACTATACAGTTCGGGTTCGCTCATCCCTACTAAAGAGGATTCAGCTGCGGGATCGGAGTGCCACCAGTGCAGAGCTTGCTCAGGAATGGCAGCAGGCAGGTGTGAGCGCATCTGCACGCACAGTGAGGCGAAGACTTTTGGAAGATGGCCTGGTGTCAAGAAGGGCAGCAAAGAAGCCACTTCTCTCCAAAAAAAACATCAGGGACAGATTGATCTTCTGCAGAAAGTTTGGTGAATGGACTGCTGAGGACTGGGGCAAAGTCATATTCTCCGATGAAGCCTCTTTCCGATTGTTTGGGGCATCTGGAAAAAGTCTTGTCCAGAGAAGAAAAGGTGAGCACTACCATCAATCCTGTGTCATCCCAACAGTAAAACATCCTGAGAACATTCATGTGTGGGGTTGCTTCTCATCCAAGGGAGTGGGCTCACTCACAATTTTGCCCAAAAACACAGCCATGAATAAAGAATGGTACCAAAACACCCTCCAACAGCAACTTCTTCCAACAATCCAACAACAGTTTGGTGTAGAACAATGCATTTTCCAGCACGATGGAGCACTGTGCCATAAGGCAAAAGTGATAACTAAGTGGCTCGGGGACCAAAACGTTGACATTTTGGCTCCATGGCCTGGAAACTCCCCAGATCGTTAATCCCATTGAGAACTTGTGGTCAATCCTCAAGAGGCGGGTGGACAAACAAAAACCCAGTAATTCTGACAAACTCCAAAAAGTGATTATGAAAGAATGGGTTGCTATCAGTCAGGAATTGGCCCAGAAGTTGATTGAGAGCATGACCAGTCGAATTGCAGAGGTCCTGAAAAATAAGGGCCAACACTGCAAATACTGACTCTTTGCATAAATGTCATGTAATTGTCGATAAAAGCCTTTGAAACGTATGAAGTGCGTGTAATTATATTTCACTACATCACAGAAACAACTGAAACAAAGATCTAAAAGCAGTTTAGCAGCAAACTTTGTGAAAACTAATATTTGTGTCATTCTCAAAACTTTTGGCCACGACTGTACACCTGGTGAGTCTGCTGGGATTCCCAACTTCTTTTGGTTCAAAATTTTCTGTGGATACAAGTTGCTCCCACCATAGTGAAGCTCCGATAACTGTTTTGAAAGGTTTATTAGCACATACTTACAAACATGCACTTTAAAATCGCATTAAAATCCCCGCGTCTTTATCCCTGCCCGACCCAGGTTTCGCTTCTGCAGACCTCGGTACCTTTTTGAAGGGAGGAAGAGAAAATAATCTGTTTTATACCTTATATTTATGATACGCGCGGTCCGAACCTTTTATGTACATTTCTTGAAAGTGTGATCGACCCCACAACACTCCTCGGACCTGCAGCAGTTTTTTGCGGACTGATGATTAAGTATATATTTTTATAGTAATCCATCAGTATTGCTAAAGCCAAAAAAAAAACAGGAGTGGATCCAAAACAGAGATGACACGTGACTGGAATATTTGCACGTCTTCTGTGTTTTGTACGCACTCCTGCTATTGGCTACTAAATAATAAGTCAATTCTGATGCAAAACAGGGACCATGTCATGCAGGTCTTACAGCTGTTACATAGACAGGATCCCTTGTGCGCCTCATTTTTCCTTTCTTCTGACAAATCAGAAGAAGGGTCAAATAAATTATGTCAGCCAGGCTGAAAGGCAAAATAGTGGCCTAGTCATAAAGTGGGGAGGGTGGGAACAGTATGAGAAGTCCACAGAGTGCTCTATGACATAGTTGTGTGGTGGAAGCAGCATGAGGAGATCACAGAGTGGCCCAATGACAGAGTCTAGAGGTGGCATCAGCATCAGGAGGAGGCCACAGAGTGGCACAATGACAGTGTGGAGGTGGCAGCAGCATCAGGAAGCCACAGAGTGGCACAATGACTGTGTGGAGGTGGCAGCAGCATCAGGAGGCCACAGAGTGGCACAATGACAGAGTGTGGAAGTGGCGGCAGCAGCATCAGGAGGATGCCGCAGGGTGGCACAATGACAGTGTGGAGGTGGCAGCAGCAGCATCAGGAGGCCACAGAGTGTCTACATGACAATGTGGAGGTGGCAGCAGCATCAGGAGGCCACAGAGTGGCACAATGACAGAGTCTGGAGGTGGCAGCAGCCTCAGGAGATGGCCACAGGGTGGCACAATGATAGTTTGGAGGTGGCGGCAGCAGCAGCTTCAGGTCTAGGCCACAGGGGGACACAATGACAGTGTGGAGATGGCCACAGCATCAGGAGGCCACAGAGTGGCACAATGACAGAGAGTGGAGGTGGCAGCAGCAGCATCAGGAGGATACCACAGGGTGGCACAGTGACAGAGTGTGGATGTGGCGGCAGCAGCAGCATCAGCAGGAGGCCACAGGGTGGCACAATGGCAGTGTGGAGGTGGCAGCAGCAGCATCAGGAGGCCACAGAGTGGCAAGGTGACATAGTGTGGAGGTGACAACAGCATCAGGAGACCACAGAGTGGCAAGGTGACTTAGTGTGGAGGTGGCAGCAGCATCAGGAGACCACAGAGTGGCAAGGTGACATAGTGTGGAGGTGGAAGCAGCATCCGGAGACCACAGAGTGACCTGATGACAGAGTGCGGAGGTGGGTGGCAATACCAGTACCAGCAGAAGATGGTGGGTGAAAGAAGGAGCACTTAGCATCAGATGTGTGGCATCAGGTGGGTGGCATCATCAGAATAGTAGCTGAGGCAGGTAGCCAGAAGAAACCGGTCTCTTTTGTCAAAGTGTTGGTGTGGCACCATCGATGATCTAGTCTGATGTATCAGGCATTGGTGGGTTGAAATCCAGGCTGATCCACGCCTGATTCATCTTGACAAAGGTCAGTCTCTCCACATTTTGGGTGGACAGGCCAGTTCTTCTTGGGTTAACTATGGCCCCGACCGCACTAAACACCCGCTCTGATGCCACACTACTGGCCGGGCAGGACAGCTTTTCCAGGGCAAACTTGGCCAGTTGCGCCCACAAATTCAGTTTGGCTGCCCAGTAGTTCAGTGAATCTTCAATGTGGGGTGGCAGGGTGCTGATAGGCAGCGGCCAACTGACTACATAGGATGTCTCTATAGTAGTTCAGTTTGTCCTCCCTCTCAGTGGGTGTAAAAAAGGCCCCCATTTTGGACCGGTAGCAAGGGTCCAATAAGGTGGAGAGCCAGAAGTCATCCCTCTGCCGAGTGCTGACAATTCGGCTGTCACTACGCAAGCAAGTGAGCATGCATCGGGCCATTTGTGCAAGTGACTTGGAGGGACTCCCTGCCTCCATCTCCACTGCATACTGCCATGGTGTGTCTGGATCCTCTGACTCGTCTTCCTCATCGCCATGTAGCTCTTCTGGCTGCTCCTCCTCTCCTGTCACATGTGTATAAAAACCACCCATTTCGCTACACATTGCTTTTGCTGCAATGTCCTCCTCCTCCTTTAGTTCAGCCCCCACAGGACTCATGTGGCCGTGAGATCTAGGCGCCATGTCTCCAGTCCCCTGACCAGCCAGATTTACCAGCATCTGTTCCAGGACGCAGGTCCAAACGTGAGGTTTATTTTCACAACAACAAAACATAAAGTAACACCTTGCCCGTCTGGGCTCTAACTAAACATGAAATATCCCTATCTCACTTAAAGCACCATTCACACATGGTAATAACATGTGGCTTTTTCAGCCAATAGTCCAGCTCACTTCCAGGCTGTAAAAAAGTCAGTCCAGTACATTTGGGGGTATGGGGTCTAGCAGTCCTGCCGACTCTGACCTTGCGACTGTAGTTTCCCAGACCTCGCAGAGTCCCCCAAAGTTCAGGCTAACACCTAGCCCCTGGCTTTCACCTAGCCAGCCCGGCTGAGACTACTCTTACAGAGCCTCCAGCAGGACTCTGTTGCACAAAGAATCTCTCCCCTGACTGACAGTCTGGGCTGGGCTCTTATCCCAGACTGATTGTGGTACCTGGTGCTGCCTCAGACCCGATGACTGACGGGGAAGATATGAAAACTCCTGCCATAAATCTCCCCTAACAGCTATGAGGACTGTCACTGCCTCACTATATATACAGTACAGACCAAAAGTTTGGACACACCTTCTCATTCAAAGAGTTTTCTTTATTTTCATGACTATGAAAATTGTAGATTCACACTGAAGGCATCAAAACTATGAATTAATACATGTGGAATTATATACATAACAAACAAGTGTGAAACAACTGAAAGTATGTCATATTCTAGGTTCTTCAAAGTAGCCACCTTTTGCTTTGATTACTGCTTTGCACACTCTTGGCATTCTCTTGATGAGCTTCAAGAGGTAGTCCCCTGAAATGGTTTTCACTTCACAGGTGTGCCCTGTCAGGTTTAATAAGTGGGATTTCTTGCCTTATAAATGGGGTTGGGACCATCAGTGGCGTTGAGGAGAAGTCAGGTGGATACACAGCTGATAGTCCTACTGAATAGACTGTTAGAATTTGTATTATGGCAAGAAAAAAGAAGCTAAGTAAAGAAAAATTAGTGGCCATCATTACTTTAAGAAATGAAGGTCAGTCAGTCAGCCGAAAAATTGGGAAAACTTTGAAAGTAAGGGCTATTTGACCATGAAGGAGAGTGATGGGGTGCTGCGCCAGATGACCTGGCCTCCACAGTCACCGGACCTGAACCCAATCGAGATGGTTTGGGGTGAGCTGGACCGCAGAGTGAAGGCAAAAGGGCCAACAAGTGCTAAGCATCTCTGGGAACTCCTTCAAGACTGTTGGAAGACCATTTCAGGGGACTACCTCTTGAAGCTCATCAAGAGAATGCCAAGAGTGTGCAAATCAGTAATCAAAGCAAAAGGTGGCTACTTTGAAGAACCTAGAATATGACATATTTTCAGTTGTTTCACACTTGTTTGTTATGTATATAATTCCACATGTATTAATTCATAGTTGTGAAGCCTTCATAGTCATGAAAATAAAGAAAACTCTTTGAATGAGAAGGTGTGTCCAAACTTTTGGTCTGTACTGTATATATATATATATATATATATATATATATATATATACACTCAAAGAATTATTAGGAACACCTGTTCTATTTCTCATTAATGCAATTATCTAGTCAACCAATCACATGGCAGTTGCTTCAATGCATTTAGGGGGGTGGTCCTGATCAAGACAATCTCCTGAACTCCAAACTGAATGTCAGAATGGGAAAGAAAGGTGATTTAAGCAATTTTGAGCGTGGCATGGTTTGGTGCCAGACGGGCCGGTCTGAGTATTTCACAATCTGCTCAGTTACTGGGATTTTCACGCACAACGATTTATAGGGTTTACAAAGAATGGTGTGAAAAGGGAAAAACATCCAGTATGCGGCAGTCCTGTGGGCAAAAATGCCTTAGGATGCTAGAGGTCAGAGGAGAATGGGCCGACTGATTCAAGCTGATAGAAGAGCAACGTTGACTGAAATAACCACTCGTTACAACCGAGGTATGCAGCAAAGCATTTGTAAAACCACAACACGCACAACCTTGAGGCGGATGGGCTACAACAGCAGAAGACCCCACCGGGTACCACTCATCTCCACTACAAATAGGAAAAAGAGGCTACAATTTGCACGAGCTCACCAAAATTGGACTGTTGAAGACTGGAAAAATGTTGCCTGGTCTGATGAGTCTCGATTTCTGTTGAGACATTCAAATGGTAGAGTCCGAATTTGGCGTAAACAGAATGAGAACATGTATCCATCCTCTGATGGCTACTTCCAGCAGGATAATGCTCCATGTCACAAAGCTCAAATCATTTCAAATTGGTTTCTTGAACATGACAATGAGTTCACTGTACTAAAATGGCCCCCACAGTCACCAGATCTCAACCCAATAGAGCATCTTTGGGATGTGGTGGAACGGGAGCTTCGTGCCCTGGATGTGCATCCCTCAAATCTCCATCAACTGCAAGATGCTATCCTATCAATATGGGCCAATATTTCTAAAGAATGCTAGCAGCACCTTGTTGAATCAATGCCACGTAGAATTAAGGCAGTTCTGAAGGCAAAAGGGGGTCCAACACCGTATTAGTATGGTGTTCCTAATAATTATTTAGGTGAGTGTATATATATGTAGTAAAAGAATTGACTGTAGACTTTGTAGTGTTTTAATAAATATATTTTATTTTAATACGGTGTACAGAGTCTCAGTTGTAAGAGCAGTTGTAAGTACACACGCTCGTCAGGATACATGAGGAATTTTAGTGGATAGCAAACTTAAAGGGGCCCCCGCTCCTATTCATTTTTATGGGGCCGACGGAAATAGCCGAGCCAGCGCTATTTTCGCTGGCCCCATAGAAAATGAATGCATGCGCAGTGCACCCTCCTTCACTTGCGGGGCTCCGTTCTCAATATAGGTGCAGGTCTCAGCGATGGGACCATCACCTATAAGACAATGGGGGAATATTCTAGCGATATGCCCCCATTGTGCATGATGAGACAACCCCTTTAACTGTAAAAACCAGTGTCAGGCAGCTGCTGCCAAGGCAAATAAGACAATAGGTTGCATTAAAAGGGGATAGATGCCCGTGATGAGAACATAGTCCTGCCACTTTACAAATCACTAGTCAGACCACACATGGGGTACTGTGTACCGTTCTGGGCTCCTGTGAACAAGGCAGGCATAGCAGAGCTGGAGAGGGTTCAGAGGAGGGCAACTAAAGTAATAACTGGAATGGGGCAACTACAGTACCCTGAAAGATTATCAAAATTAGGGTTATTCACGTTAGAAAAAAGACGACTGAGGGTAGATCTAATAACTATGTATAAATATATCAGGGGTCAGTACAGAGATTACTCCCATCATCTATTTTTGCCCAGGACTGTGATTGTGACAAGGGGACATCCTCTGTGTCTGGAGGAAAGAAGGTTTGTACACAAACATAGAAGAGGATTCTTTACGGTAAGAGCAGTGAGACTATGGAACTCTCTGCCTGAGGAGGTGGTGATGGTGAGTAAAAGAATTCAAGAGGGGCCTGGATGTATTTCTGGAATGTAATAATATTACAGGCTATAGCTACTAGAGAGGGGTCGTTGATCCAGGGAGTTATTCTGATTGCCTGATTGGAGTTGGGAAGGAATTCTTTTCCCCTTAAAGGGTTTCTATCACTTCGTTTCACATAATTAGCTGTCAGACACTAGCGATCCGCTAGTGTCTGCTCTGCCAAACCATCCTAATATAATTGCTTTTGGGGCAGCCGTTTTGCCAAAAAAAGAACTTTTATTAATATGCTAATGAGCCTGTAGGTGCTATGTGGGCGTCATTAGCACCTAGAGGCTCGGTCTACCTTCACAAACTGCCGCCACCCAGCGCGTCCCTCCAGCCCGCCCATCTCCTCCGGAATGCGATCCTCCCTGTGAGCGCCTGTATTCGGCGCATGCGCAGTGAATGTCTGACCGCTTCCCTGCACAGACATCTCCACTGCGCCTGTTCCTCGGAGCACTATGACGTCATCGCGCAGGCGCAGTGGAGATGTCTGAGCAGGGAAGCGGTCAGACATTCACTGCGCATGTGCCGAATACATACGCTCACAGGGAGGATCGCATTCCGGAGGAGATGGGCGGGCTGGAGGGCCGCGCTGGGCGGCGGCAGTTTGTGAAGGTAGACCGAGCCTCTAGGTGCTAATGACGCCCCCATAGCACCTAGAGGCTCATTAGCATATTAATAAAAGTTTTTTTTTTTAGCAAAACGGCTGCCCCAAAAGCAATTATATTAGGATGGTTTGGCAGAGCAGACACTAGCGGATCGCTAGTGTCTGACAGCTAATTATGTGAAGCGAAGTGATAGAAACCCTTTAAAGGGCTTCTGTCACCCCACTAAAGTCATTATTTTTTTTTGGAATAGTTAAATTCCTTATACTGCGATATATGAAAATATAATGGTCTTACTTACTTTGCTTCAGCAGTTTCTTATAAAAACGAACTTTTATAATATGTAAATGAGCTCTCTACCAGCAAGTAGGGCGTCTACTTGCTGGTAGCCGCCGCAAAAAACCGCCCCCTCGTCGTGTTGATTGACAGGGCCAGCCGCGATCTCCTCCTCCGGCCAGCCCTGTCAGCATTTCAAAAATCGCGCGCCTGTGTTCATTCGCGCAGGCGCTCTGAGATAAGGAGGCTCGCCTCCTCAGCACTCCCTCAGTGCGCCTGCGCCAATGACGTCTTCTCTTTCGGTGATGTCATCGGCGCAGCCCCACTGAGGGAGTTCTGAGGAGGTGAGCCTCCTCATCTCAGAGCGCCTGCGCCGAATCAACACAGGCGCACGATTTTTGAAGTGCTGACAGGGCCGGCCGGAGGAGGAGATCACGGCTGGCCCTGTCAATCAACACGACGAGGGGGCGGTTTTTTGCGGCAGCTACCAGCAAGTAGACGCCCTACTTGCTGGTAGAGACCTAATTTACATATTATAAAAGTTCGTTTTTATAAGAAACTGCTGAAGCAAAGTAAGTAAGACCATTATATTTTCATATATCGCAGTATAAGGAATTTAACTATTCCAAAAAAATAAATTACTTTAGTGGGGTGACAGAAGCCCTTTAAAGTGGGGAAAATTGACTTTCATGTTTTTTTTTTTTCCTTCCTCTGGATCAACTTGCAGGATAACAGGTCGATCTGGATGGAGAACAACCTATACAAAAACCCTATAACAGGGGGAAAAAGCAGGACTCTTGTATTTAAAAAGTATTATACTTTTTATTGCAGCACATATAAATAAATATGTAGACACAGGGGCGTAGCTATAGGCTCATGGGCCCTGGTGCAAGAGTTCAATTTGGGCCCCCCCTACTCCACAGCAGAAGTATATGCAAATCGTTCACCAGCAAGGCAGTTGGCACTGGGATCTCCATGTTATTGGTCAGTTAATACATCAGGGATCCCCTGGCATGGGGCCTGGGCATAGCTAAGTGCAAACTGGGTGATCCATAGGCAGGACCGGGTGGCTGCCCTCATCCACCAGCCCGTCCCTAGGAAATCTCTCATCAGATGTGAGAGCAGCAGCGATCGATCAGCCAGGATTAATGTGCACAGTGGGAGGCCCCCCCTTAGGCAAATGACAAACTGCCCCCCCCCCTCATTCTTAGGCAAGTGACAAACTCATCTCTGCTACATCTACAATGAGCAACTACAACAAATGTAATGCCAAACTGCAGTTCCTCTATGTGATGCCTGGGATAGCTTCCACTGGACTCACAGGCTGTGTGGGTCCAGTGGAAGCTATCTAAGGCATCACAAGGAACTGCAGTTTGGCATCACATTTGTTGTAGTTGCTCATTGTAGATGTAGCAGAGATGAGTTTGTCACTTGCCTAAGATTGAGGGTGGGGGGGGGGGCAGTTTGTCACTTGCCCAAGACTGAGGGGGGGCAGTTTGTCACTTGCCTAAGGGGGGCCTCCCAGGCTGTGCACATTAATCCTGGCTGATCGATCGCTGCCTGCTGCAGTCACATGATGCATGATGAGAATACTGAGATTTCCTAAAGGGTGTATTGACTGGTCTGGTCTGGGCTTATTATCACAATCTCACCGGCGCTCCCACCAGGCGGGTCAGAGCCCGGATTCACTCAGGACAGACACAGAGTCGCAGTCACTCACTCACTGGACCGACCAGACCAGGACCCCGGTCGGTCGGACGCTCACCTCAGTAAGTCAGTCAGGTCAGGATAGGAGAGCAGTGGCGTAGCGTGGGTTGCCTGCACCCGGGGCAAGCCAAAAATGGTGCCCCCCCCTACCCCGGGCACGCCCCTTTTAACAAATACTGTAGTAGATCACTAGCAGTCCTATGTAACACAGTGATAACTCTCTGAGTACAGATAATGTTGTAGATGGGTGTGAGGCCCCAGAATTCAGAACACAGTGTTACCTGAAGTCTGGGGCCGGATGCGGCAGTGTGGGTCAAATTCTATATACCCCTTACCCTACCGAGAAACAGATATGTGCATGGGTAATATTATTACAGGAGAATGCCGCACCATACCTGTTACATCCAGTGACGTCTCCTGTGATGTACACTTTTCTCAACGTCTTCATCCAGAGATAAGACCGCCATGACACCTTCTTTCAGCCGCTTCTCGTCTCTGCAGAGTTTCACAGATTATTTTTTAGGTTCCTCACTTTACTCTCATCCTCTCCTTCCTGGTGTCTCAACAACTCATCCTGCTGCCCCCCAATACTGGGCTAGAGCCAGACAGATAGCCCCCATTCCCCATAATATTATTCCCCCTGTATATTATAATGGCCCCACTTTATTATTAATATAATGGCCCCCTCTTTATTATTAATATAATGGCCCCCTCTTTATAATGGCCCCTCTTTAATAACAAAGAGGAAGCCATTACATTAATAATAAAGAGGGGGCCATTACATTAATAATAAAGAGGGGGCCATTATATTAATAATAAAGAGGGGGCCATTACATTAATAATAAAGAGGGGGCCATTATATTAATAATAAAGAGGGGGCCATTACATTAATAATAAAGAGGGGCCATTATATTAATAATAAAGAGGGGCCATTACATTAATAATAAAGAGGGGGCCATTACATTAATAATAAAGAGGGGGCCATTACATTAATAACAAAGAGGGGGCCATTACATTAATAATAATAAAGAGGGGGCCATTATATTAATAATAATGTATTGGCCCCCTCTTTGTTATTAATGTAATGGCCCCCTCTTTATTATTAATGTAATGTCCCCCTCTTTATTAATAATATAATGTCTCCCTCTTTATTATTAATATAATGGTAGTCTCTCCACTCTTATTAATACTATGACATTGTCCACTGAGTACTGTCAGTGGTCCTCCTCTCGTGCCCCCAGTGCCTCTGCAATAAGGGTAGAACGTAGGGTACATAAAAAAAAAATATTAATACTTACCTCTCTCTCCTTCACAGCTTGTGGCATCCTGGTACAGGCGGTCACCAATGCCTCGCTCACTGTGCCTTCCCGCGCCGCGTCATCTCACGAGATCCGACGCAGGAGGTCACAGTGAGGTACGTGACTAAGTCCTGCGTCGCACCTCAATTGAAGCCGCTCCCCCGGCCCCTCCTCCTCACTTCGCCTGCCCAGCTGCCCTGCACAGTGCGCGTCACACAGGGCCTCTCCTCTCGGCCTCCGCTCCGCCCCCTGTAAATCTTATTTTAGTTATTCAGCTGCGGCTGCGTTCTTCTGGCTTGAGGGGGCCCTGTGGGCCCCCCTGACTCAGGGGCCCGGTCGCAATTGCGACCGCTGCGACCCCTATAGCTACGCCACTGTGTAGACATCATGTAAAATGGGGACAAAACATCTAGATATGGATCAGGAAACGATATCAGATTAACATAGCAAACCTAATGCTACAGTGGGGATGAAGTAACATAACCACTCACAGGATTAGGAGCCGTCAATTCAGAGGATCTTTGTCTGAATTGTGATCCCACCAGGCTCCTGGTCCTTACCTGCCCTACAACCAGAGCTCCCTGACTGAAGACACACCGGTCTCTCTCTATGCGCATTACAAGTGATCTTTGTGAGTATATCGCATACATCTGATGTGACAGGTGTTTGAACATACTACACCATAGTGCGTTTTTTTCCCTGCATTTCAGGTTTCCATGCAACTGTTGAAAATTTATGATTGAATGTGGTCCATCTAACTGAAGATTTTTCCGAATGTAAGAAAAATAAAAGGAACATTTAAAAGAATCCTCTCTTGTAGCGCAATCCTTTCTTTTATCATTTTACTTATCAGACTTTTACCCACATCGTCTTGGGATTTGCAGCGCTTGAGTGGACTTATTCCCTATACAGAGACTTTGTGCTTTTATTCCACTCACAGGATTAACCACCTCTAAGTCGCTGTAGGACCAGGAGAAACATAAGGAAAAAGAAAAAAACACCAAATAAATATTACAAAAACTGAGGTCAGGATAATAGCCAAACTGTGGAAATGTTTGAGGGATCGTGGTACAAGGGGTCCAAGAACACACCTTGACGCGCTTTTCGCCTTGGCTTTTTATATAAAAGGTTCTGAGTCGAGTCCTGCTTATTTTTTCTCCCCTGTTGTAGGGTTTTTGCATAGTTTGTTGTTCAATTAGAGCGAGCTGTGTGATATTTTTTATTTTTTTAGGCTTATTTGTTTTGGATTTTTTCTTGAACCGAATGGAGGTATGTCTTTTTTCTGCCTGTTACTATGTTACCTGCTACGTCCTCGATTTACATTACTTTACGGATTGTCCTTCTTTGTGTTGCAATTTCAATGTTGGGTAGTGTATATTGATTTATTGCATAATTACAAAACAATGATGTATATTTAAAATAAAAAGGTAAATAAATTACACACCCAGACATGCACATTGTGATCTGTAGACTTCCTTCCTCTATCCATGTTTATGTTTCGCATAGATTTCTAGAGTCCTTAAGTGATTAACCGCTTGATGCAATCTCGGTGACATGTTAAATAATTGCTATTGCTTTTATTACGTTGTTTAGTTAGTGAATGTCCTGAAATTCTTCTTTTTTTAAGGAATATATTTTTCTGATTCCGCCTCAGCGTGATGTCTTTATAATGATGCATAGAGGCAGCTTGGCCTATAAATATTTTTTAGTCGTATATTAGGCATGAAGTGGAGCCTTTTGGTTTATTTGCTATTGCACTAAAGACCTTAAAGTAACCTTTGCCTAATAAAATAAAATCATGCTAATGTGAAAGTGGGGGAGGCTACTTTATGTGGACCTATAAAATCCTAGTTTAACTGGCTTAGTATGGCTGGTTTATGGCTGTGATTTATGTAGGGTTGTGCTGGTATATGCTCATATGTGAAAACAGCACTTACATATAATCACATTTTATATTATAACCTGTGCTATCATCCAGACTTGCAGATGTAACTGAATTTACTTAAATGCAAAAGCACTATTAATAAGATCAACATTGTTGTCAGGACCTTAGGATTCTGCTAATATTATTATGTATAATACAAATGTGCCCAATGTACCACACTTCTGCCACCTCTTCATCTTTATGAAATATTCAAATATCAAAAGGCAATTATTAGGAACACATGAAAACTTAAAGGGGTTTCTCACTTCAGCAAATGGTATTCATCGTGTTGAGAAAGCTAATACAAGGCACTTACTAATGTATTGTGATTATTATCCATATTGTCTCCTTTGCTGACTGGATCCATTTTTCCATCACAAGTGCTTGTATCCACCCTGCAATCCAGCAGCGGTGGCAACCACCACAGGATGAAACGATTCACAATCCTTTGTTTATATAGTTATTCATGCACTTTAAAAAAAATTAAATTATAATGCTTTAAAGGGGTTGTCCGCTTTTTGATCTGGGGGGGGGGGGGGGGGGTCTGACTCCCAGCACCCCGATGATCAGCTGTTTGAAGAAAAGGCGGTGCTCATATGAGCACTGCCTTCACTGCTCTGCTCACCTACTCGCCACAGCAATTGCAGTGGTGAACAAGTGTAATTACAAGTATGGCGTCCCCCTTCCCTTCTACAGCACGGCTCTTTCTGTTGAATACTACAGAGCCGTTCCACAGAAGTGAATAATCATCAATAGTAAAAAACGGAAGACCCCTTTAATAAAATACCTTGATGTATGTCAGCAAGGCCATTCCAATAAATAAC
The DNA here is from genome assembly GCF_905171765.1 of Bufo bufo. NCBI lineage: Eukaryota > Metazoa > Chordata > Amphibia > Anura > Bufonidae > Bufo > Bufo bufo. The sequence continues at coordinate 182,426,672 of NC_053392.1, forward strand.
TATAAGACCTCATGCACACGACCGTTCTATTTTTCGCGGTCCGCAAACCGTGGATCCGCAAAAAACGGAAGCCGCCCGTGTTGCCTCCCGCAATTTGCGGAACGGAATGGGCGCCAGCAATATAAATGCCTATTCTTGTCCGCAAAGCGCGGACAAGAATAGGACATGTTATATTTTTTAACGGGGCCGCGGAACGGAGCCACGGATGCGGACAGAACACGGAATGCTGTCCGCATCTTTTGCAGCCCTATTGAAGTGAATGGGTCCGCATCCAAGCCGCCAAAACGGTGGCTCGGATGCGGACCCAAACAACGGTCGTGTGCATGAGGCTTAAATCACTGGAAAACATTTGGTAAATGGTAAGATATATTTTTTAGCATCAGGTATTAGTAAGTTTTTTTTTAATAAATATTATTATAGGATGAATCCAAACATGTTGCTGAAAGCAAATATGAAAAGTAATTTGTTACCAGACCCTGTCTTTAATACTCTGATGTTATTATCCACTGTGGTGCTGTCTACAGGACATTTCTCACGTTAGATCTGTAAAAGATTGCACCTGACATAAACCAGGAGCTTATTTTGCTGGTAGAACAGAAAACAAATTGGCAAAAAAATGGAAAAAAAGCTGCATTGCAAAAACAAGCTCTCTGAAGACTACGGTAAGCTATAAACATTGACTGAATACTGCGGTGGTTCAATATGTAGAATAAATTCCCACATACGAGGAGAAGATTGAGTTATCAACGCCTCAGAATTAATAGGATCACATCTGATGTACAGGTGATAATCTCATTATTACTGCTGCTGACTATAAAGAATTTAAAGGGATGAAAGGCATGTTGCCTACAGGAAAGTCAAGGTGAGGGCTGCTGTAGATCAAATTACAGTAGCATTATTAATGCTTATCTGATACCTTCGTCCAACTGACAAGCGTTAAAGGCAAAGCATGCTCGGAGAGATTAGTTTTCAATTATGTATCACCCATCATGTCAACAGAAGGCTCGGGAGTCAGGAAAGTGATGGCTTTAATTTGTTTTGTGCTGTATGTTCCCTGTACAGGAACAAATGAAGCAAATTGTGTGAATGACATGAGAAGATAAGTTGCTCACTTTAGACAGTAAATGTAAAATAAGAACAAGCAAGGATTTCATTTACCTGGAGGTTTTTCATCAGTGTATAAGCTAAGAAACAAAAAAAAATAATCAGAAATTTTCAGTTTTATTTAACCCCTTAAGGACCGGGCTCATTTTCACCTTAAGAACCAGGCCATTTTTTGCAAATCTGACCAGTGTCACTTTAAGGCTGGGTTCACACTTGAGCGTTTTACAGCGCGTTCAAACGCGCTGTAAAACGCTCAACACATGAAAACCAATGTTTCCCTATGGCCCTGGTTCTCACTTGAGCGTTTTACAGCGCGTTTGAACGCGCTGAAAAACGCCCTACGCTCAAACAAGTTCTTGAGCTTCTTTGGGGCGTTTTGACGCGCGTTTGTGGCCATAGGACACTGCTGTCAATCACACAAACGCGCGTCAAACGCGCGTTTACTATTGCAAAAAACGCGCATAAAAACGCGCGACAAAAACGCGCGTTAAACGCGCATATCAAATACGCTCAGGTCTGAACCCAGCCTAAGTGCTCATAACTTTAAAACGCTTTGACTTATCCAGGCCATTCTGAGATTGTTTTTTCGTCACATATTGTACTTCATGACACTGGTAAAATGAAGTCAAAAAAATTATTTTTTTTTGCACAAAAAAATACCTAATTTACCAAAAATTTGAAAAAAATTAGCAAATTTCAAAGTTTCAGTTTCTCTACTTCTGTAATACATAGTAATACCCCAAAAAAATTGTGATGACTTTACATTCCCCATATGTCTACTTCATGTTTGAATTGTTTTGGGAATGATATTTTATTTTTTGGGGATGTTATAAGGCTTAGAAGTTTAGATGCAAATCTTGAAATTTTTCAGAAATTTACAAAAACTCAATTTTTAGCGACCAGTTCAGGTCTGAAGTCACTTTGCAAGGCTTACATAATAGAAACCACCCAAAAATGACCCCATCTAAGAAACTACACCCCTCAAGGTATTCAAAACTGATTTTGCATACATTGTTAACCCTTTAGGTGTTGCACAAGAGTTATTGGCAAATGGGGAGGAAATTTGAGAATTTCATATTTTTGTCAAATTTTTCATTTTAACCCATTTTTTCCACTAACAAAGCAAGGGTTAACAGCCAAACAAGATTGTATCTTTATTGCCCTGACTCTGCCGTTTACAGAAACACCCAATATGTGGCCGTAAACTACTGTACGGCCACACAGCGGGGCGTAGAGTGAAAGGTGCGCTGTTTGGTTTTTGGAAGGCTGATTTCTATGGACTGGTTTTTTGACACCATGTCCCATTTGAAGCCCCCTGATGCACCCCTAGAGGAGAAACTCCCTAAAAGTGACCCCATCTAAGAAACTACACCCCTCAAGGTATTCAAAACTGATTTTACATACGTCGTTAACTCTTTAGGTGTTGCACAAGAGTTATTGGCAAATGGGGATGAAATTTGAGAATTTCATTTTTTGGCCTAATTTTCAATTTTAACCCATTTTTTCCACTAACAAAGCAAGGGTTAACAGCCAAACAAGATTGTATCTTTATTGCCCTGACTCTGCCGTTTACAGAAACACCCCATATGTGGCCGTAAACTACTGTACGGGCACACAGTAGGGCGTAGAGTGAAAGGTGCGCGGTTTGGTTTTTGGAAGCCAGATTTTGCTGGACTGTTTTTTTGACACCATGTCCCATTTGAAGCCCCCCTGATGCACCCCTAGATTAGAAATTCCATAAAAGTGACCCCATCTAAGAAACTACACCCCTCAAGCTATTCAAAACTGATTTTACAAACTTTGTTAACCCTTTAGGTGTTGCACAAGATTTAATGGAATATAGAGACACAATTTCAAAATGTCACATTTTTGGCAGATTTTCCATTTTAATATTTTTTTTCCAGTTACAAAGCAAGGGTTAACAGCCAAACAAAACTCAATATTTATGGCCCTTATTCTGTAGTTTACAGAAACACCCCATATGTGGTTGTAAACCGCTGTACGGGCACACGGCAGAGCGCAGAAGGAAAGGGATGCCATACGGTTTTTGGAAGGCAGGTTTTGCTGGACTGTTTTTTTTGACACCATGTCCCATTTGAAGCCCCCCTGATGCACCCCTAGAGTAGAAACTCCAAAAAAGTGACTCCATTTTAGAAACTACGGAATAGGGTGGCAGTATTGTTGGTACTAGTTTAGGGTACATATGATTTTTGGTTGCTCTATATTACACTTTTTGTGCAGCAAGGTAACAAGAAATAGCTTTTTTGCCACGTTTTTTTTTTTGTTATTTACAACATTCATCTGACAGGTTTTATCATGTGGTAATTTTATATAGCAGGTTGTCACGGACGCGGCGATACCTAATATGTATACAATTTTTTTTATTTATGTAAGTTTTATACAATAACTTCATTTTTAAAACCAAAAAAAGGTTTTAGTGTCTCCATAGTCTAATAGCCATAGTTTTTTCAGTTTTTGGGCGATTATCTTGAGTAGGGTCTCATTTTTTGTGGGAGGAGATGACAGTTTGATTGGCACTATTTTGGGGTGCATATGACTTTTTGATCGCTCGCTATTACACTTTTTGTGACGTAAGATGGCAAAAAATGGCTTTTTTTACACCGTTTTTGTTTTTATTTTTTTACGGTGGTCACCTGAGGGGTTAGGTCATGTGATATTTTTATAGAGCCGGTCGATACGGACGCGGCGATACCTAATATGTATACTTTTTATTTTATTTATGTACGTTTTACACAATGATTTCATTTTTGAAACAAAAAAAATCATGTTTTAGTGTACCCATAGTCTAAGAGCCATAGTTTTTTCAGTTTTTGGGTGATTATCTTGAGTAGGGTATGATTTTTTGCGGGATGAGATGACGGTTTGATTGGTACTATTTTGGCGTACATGCAACTTTTTTGATCACTTTTATTACCTTTTTTGGGAAGTAAGGTGGGCAAAATTTCAATTTTCTCATAGTTTTTATTTTTTTATTTTTATGGCGTTCACCGTGCGGGGAAAGTAACATGACCGTTTTATAGATCAGGTCGTTACGGACGCGGCGATACCTAATATGTGTAGTGTATTTTATTTTTTTAATTTTTATTCAGTAAAAAATGTTTTTTTTATCTTAACTTTTTTCACTTTTTTTTACTTTTTTGTGACCCAGACCCACTTGGTTCTTGAAGATCCAGTGGGTCTGATGTCTGTATAATACAGTACAGTACAATATATATTGTTCTGTACTGTATTTTACTTACACTGAACAGATCTATGCTTTCAGCATAGATCTGTTCAGCACCATGGACAGCAGGACGCCTGAGCAGGCGTCCTGTTGCCATGGGAACCCTCCCCGTCTGCTCAGAACTTCGCAGACGGGGAAGGGTAAGCACGGGGCTGAGGGGGGCTCTCTCCCTCTCCATCGGGGGGCTGCAAAGGCACAGCAGCCCCCCGATGGATAGGGAGGGAGCTCCCTGACCGATGACAGTTAACTTTTTCCATACAGCGGTATGGAAAGGGTTAAACGGCTGACATCTTCACAGATGTCAGCCGTTTATAACCACTAGAAGCCAACGATCATTCATGGGGAGGCGGGCGGGGGATCGCGATCCCGCCTGCCGCACCGCCCGCCTCCCGCAACGCCCCCACCGCATGTGACACCCCCCCCGCACCACCCTCCGGCATAAAATCGTGCAGGGGTGCAGGGGGGGGTGATCAGAAACTGCAAAAAGCGCAGCAAACCGCAGGTCTGAATTGACCTGTGGTTTGCTGCGATCGCCGATACGGGGGGGTCAAATGACCCCCCCCTGCATTGTTACGGGATGCCGGCTGAATGATTTCAGCCGAAATCCCGTTCCAATTAACCCCTGGGGCGCCGGAATACAGATTTTAAGTCAGGACGTACCGGTACGTCCTGGGTCCTTAAGGACTCGGGAAATAGGGCGTACCGGTACTTCCTGGGTCCTTAAGGGGTTAAGGTACATCGTAACCCTTGTCATGACTCAGGTCCCATTCCTAGAGCATCAGATAGTTGAAGTAGGTTTCAATGTGAAATGGATCAGGTGTTGACTCACTGTCTCACTGAATGGATTTGGCTTAGAGCTACTCCTAAGGACGTTATCTAAATAGCCCGCCTAATTTTCACCTTTTCAACCCTATACAGCAGGGGTAGGCAACCTCCGGCACTCCAGGTGTTGTGAAACTACAACTCCCAGCATGCATACTTGCTCTGCTCTTCTCAGAACTCTCATAGAAATGAATGGAGCATGCTGGGAATTGTAGTTTCACAACAGCTGGAGTGCCGGAGGTTGCTGATCCCTGCTATACAGGGACCCGGTCTTTAGTGCAGTGGAACTACAGTCAGGTCCATAAATACCACCACAATAGATTTGAAATGAAACGAACAAGATGTACTTTAACTGCAGACTGTCAGCTTTAATTTGAGGGCATTTACATCCAAATCAGGTGAACGGTGAAGGAATTACAACAGTTTGCATATGTGCCTCCAACTTGTTAAGGGACCAAAAGTAATGGGACATAATAATAATCATAAATCAAACTTTCACTTTTTAATACTTGGTTGCAAATCCTTTGCAGTCAATTACAGCCTGAAGTCTGAAATGCATAGACATCACCAGACGCTGGGTTTCATCCCTGGTGATGCTCTGCCAGGCCTCTACTGCAACTGTCTTCAGTTCCTGCTTGTTCTTGGGGCATTTTCCCTTCAGTTTTGTCTTCAGCAAGTGAAATGCATGCTCAATCGGATTCAGGTCAGGTGATTTACTTGGCCATTGCATAACATTCCACTTCTTTCCCTTAAAAAACTCTATAGTTGCTTTTGCAGTATACATTGTCCATCTGCACTGTGAAGCGTCGTCCAATGAGTTCTGAAGCATTTGGCTGAATATGAGCAGATAATATTGCCCGAAACACTTCAGAATTCATCCTGCTGCTTTTGTCAGCAGTCACATCATCAATAAATACAAGAGAACCAGTACCATTGGCAGCCATACATGCCCACGCCATGACACTACCACCACCATGCTTCACTGATGAGGTGGTATGCTTAGGATCATGAGCAGGTCCTTTCCTTCTCTATACTCTTCTCTTCCCATCACTCTGGTACAAGTTGATCTTGGTCTCATCTGTCCATAGAATGTTGTTCGAGAACTGTGAAGGCTTTTTTAGATATCGTTTGGCAAACTCTAATCTGGCCTTCCTGTTTTTGAGGCTCACCAATGGTTTAAATCTTGTGGTGAACCCTCTGTATTCATTCTGGTGAATTCTTCTCTTGATTGTTGACTTTGACACACATTCACCTACCTCCTGGATAGTGTTCTTGATCTGGCCAACTTTTGTGAAGGGTGTTTATTTCACCAGGGAAAGAATTCTTCGGTCATCCAGCACAGTTGTTTTCTGTGGTCTTCTGGGTCTTTTGGTGTTGCTGAGCTCACCGATGAGTTCCTTCTTTTTAAGAATGTTCCAAACAGTTGTTTTGGGCACGTCTAATGTTTTTGCTATCTCTCTGATGGGTTTGTTTTGTTTTTTCAGCCTAATGATGGCTTGCTTCACTGATAGTGACAGCTCTTTGGATCTCATCTTGAGAAATGAACTCTGGACCTTTTATCAGCTCATTGTAATTGGGATAATGAGGGAATAACACACACCTGGCCATGGAACAGCTGAGAAGCCAATTGTCCCATTACTTTTGGCTCCTTAACAAGTGGGAGGCACATATGCAAACTGTTGTAATTCCTACACCGTTCTCCTGATTTGGATGTAAATACCCTCAAATTAAAGCTGACAGTCTGCAGTTAAAGCACGTCTTGTTCGTTTAATTTCAAATCCATTGTGGTTGTGTACAGAGCCAAAAATGTTAGAATTGTGTCGATGTCCCAATATTTATGGACCTGACTGTACCAGGCAGCCACCTCTTTGAGTAGTCTGTTTTGAATGACAGCTGACCTAGGCGGGTCAAGAGACGCCGGTTAGCAGTACCGAGGAGACAGGCAAAATTGTGGTCAAAGGACTAGCCAAGATCAGGGCAGGCAAAGTTTGTTCTATCCAGTTATCAGTTCAAAGGTGAGGGCAAGCAAAACTGAGTCAAGCAGAGGTCAGGACAGGCAGCTGAAGACAAATCTGGTAAATAGACAGAGGTGAAGCACAGGAAGTCAGAATGTAATATAGCGCACCTTTGCATGGACTAGCAAGTGTGACACAGTGAGAGGTTTGGTCTGGGAAAACAGGTATTTTCCTCCCAGCTGGGCTGATTTACAGCCAGGTGAAGTCAAATACTGGGCCGGATTTTAAGTGCCGGTCCAGGTTTTGGCAGCACCTGGCTGTCCTGGGCTCAGAAGAGAGGTCTCTGTGTTGGGATCTGGGAGCCTTGTGTCTGGATGAAGGCTTGCTACCTGTTTGGCGTGAAAACAGGTTGATGTGAATTACCACCAACATCACAAGGTGACATTTTGCTTGTTTATGACTGCTTGTTTTGTCACTTGCCTAAAGTTAGGTTAGGTAGTGGGGAGGGGCCTTGGTCAGCTATTTTCCCGGGCAGTATATGAAGGGAATGGGGGGCGGAGTTTATCAGACAGGAGCTTGTGAAGAAGCAGGAAGGTTTTTAAGGTTTGGAGGGATTTTTTGCTGGGAGTTATGGAGTCTTTGGACGTTTCATTTGATGCGGTGAAGGCAGCGGCGGAGAGACATGGGGCCGATTGGTTGCAGCAGAGTCTGCAAGCTGTATTGGCGGGTCCGGTTCCCACACCGGCCGCCCCTGCTGCTAGGCCTAGGGCTAGGAGGTCTGTGCCCCCAGAGAGGCTGAGCCCTGAGGCTACCCCACGGGTGCGGCGGCGCTTAAGGAGCCCCAGCAGGGACCCTTCGTTGCGGGCGGTGAGGGCTGTGAGCCCTGCGCCTCGCCGCCGCAGCGGGAGGAATCCTGGTCGGCGCCGGGCACCAGCGGGAGAGGACCGGGCTGTGCCCGTCACCTCGTCCTATTCACGGCGTGGGAGGAGCTATGCAGGTGCGGCGTCTCCCCTTGTGGCCTTGTCGGACGGGGAGCGAGCCAGGCGTCAGCCCTTACCTGAGGAGCGGGCGGCGAGTCGACCACGGCGGGGAGAGGAGCGTGCGGCCCCACAGCCTTCCGGTGGGGGCCTGGATCCTGGAGTGAGGTCAGCAGTGGTGCGTGTTGCGCCGCGGCCCTTGTCGCAAGGCCGGCGGCGTTCTTCAGTGAGACTGCAGAGGAGCGGGAGGAGCGCGGCAGCGACACCGGTGGCTGCCCTCGGTACTGCAGCTGGATTTGTTCAGGAGGCTGAGGTTGCTGTAGGAGCTGGACTAGGAGGTGCTGCAGTACTGGACGACTGCAGTGATGGAGGTATTTCGGATGCGGCTGCCGGTTCCCCTGCCGGTGAGCCTGGACGGAGGCGGTTTACGTCGGTTGCCGGGGGCGACGAGAGACGGCGGCCGCCTGTCGGCGGGCCTGGACAGCGGGCGGAAGTGGAGGACGGCGAGGTGAGCCAGGACGACTCTGGAGCTGACGACGGGCGGATGGACGAGGATGGAGCCGGTCCGGCGGCAGCGCAGCTGAGCGGACCATCGATGGCGGGAGTGTCCGGGCGGACCAAGGCTGCTGGGCGGATACCTCAGGGCCGGTCAGGTGAGGGGCCTTCAGGTCAGCAACGGGCTCCTGTTGAGCAATCGGTGGGGGGGTGTTTTGCAGGGCCAGGGGTTGGCGCAGGAATTGCTAGAGGGGATGGTGTCGCTTTTGTCTAGGTTGGGGTCGGGTGTGCGGGAGTCACCTGCGGCGGTATGGGCTCCAGAGGTGTCCGGTGTTACGAGGTGTCAGTCTGGCGGGGTTGGCTCGAGTAGCGTTGGGGCGGATGTGGAGGCGCCGGGGACTGGGGATGTGTCGGTCGGTGTTGGGGAGAAAGGAAAAGTCGGGGACGAGGTGCGGTTGGCGGACGCAGCTAAGGGCGAGGTCTACGTCTGTTTTGAGGGGCCGCTGGGGGCTCATTTGAAGGCGGAGGTTATAGAGAAGATCTGGAAGGACGAGTATGTGGAGATATTCTCTTTGCTTCAGTTGGAAAAGTTTAGTTTGGATAGGGTTAGGCCTGATGAGTCCAAAAAGGAGAAGGAGGAGAAGCGGCGGTATCGGTTGATACCGCGGACGTATTTGAATTGGCTGCAGGCTTTTGCCATTCTGGCAAGTGTGGTGGGAGAAAATGGATGCCATTGGTGAGGCCTATAGGATGTATGGGGGTGTGGCATGGTTGAGGTACGACGAGCAGTTTCGTCAGCGGAAGGCGGTCCGGGCGAGTATTTGCTGGGATCACAAAGATATCGGTCTTTGGATGCGGCTTATGGCGGCTCCGAAGGTGGGGCATCAGTCCTTTCGTGGGGCAGCCGGGGGTCCCTTGGCGTCCGAACCTGGTGTTGGGCAAAAGAAGGGTTGCTGTTGGCAGTTCAATGAGGGTTATTGCAGATACCTCGCCGACTGTCGGTTCAAGCACGAGTGTTCCGGATGCGGTGGGGCGCACAGTCTGTCACGGTGTTTCAAGCGGGGGCGAGGAAAAGGAGTTGATGGGGCGCAGAAGAGGGGTGACGCCGGTGAAGGTGGAAGAGATGTTGCCGTGGTTAGAGAGGTACCCAGATAGTGCTGCAGCGGCTTTGTTGTTTGTTGGTTTCAGGGATGGTTTTCGGATCCCGTGTTTTTCGGTCAGCCCGGTTGTGGCTCCCCGTAACTTGACGTCGGCTTTGCGTAGGCCGGACGTGGTAGCGGAGAAGATTGGTAAGGAGATCGCGGCGGGGCGGGTCGCTGGGCCATTTGCGGAATCCCCGTTGTCAGGTTTGTGGGTGTCACCGTTGGGTTTGGTCCCAAAAAAGGAGGCGGGCAAGTTTAGGCTCATACACCACTTGTCGTTTCCTGAGGGTAGTTCTGTTAATGATGGTATTGCTGAGGAGCTTTGTTCGGTTTCGTATACTTCATTTGATGAGGCGGTTCGGTGGGTGCGTCGTTTTGGAAAAGGGGCTTTGTTGGCGAAGACGGATATAGAGGCCGCTTTTCGTTTGTTACCCATTCATCCGGACAGTTTTCACTTGTTGGGGTTTAAGTGGGAAGGCAGTTTTTATGTTGATTGTTGTCTGCCGATGGGTTGTGCAATTTCATGTTCTTTGTTTGAGAAGTTTGCTTCCTTTTTGGAGTGGGTGGTGAAGCAGGAGGCGGGTTGGACTTCTGTTTTACATTTTATTGACGACTTTTTGTTTCTGGGACCTGCTGGGTCGCGAGTTTGTTCGGTGTTACTTCACACGATGGAGAGCATAGCTGGTCGTTTGGGTGTCCCGTTGGCACCGGAAAAGACGGAGGGCCCGGCGATGTCTGTTAAATTTTTGGGTATAGTGATAGATAGTGTGGCCATGGAGTGTCGGTTGCCGGAGGAGAAGGTGGCGGACTTGCGTGAGGATATTGCCTTTTTAAGGAGGGCGAAAAAGGTGCAGTTGCGGCATGTGCAGTCGGTTCTAGGGAAGTTGAATTTTGCATGCAGAATTCTACCAATGGGCCGGGTGTTCTGCAGGCGCTTGGCCATGGCGACGGCTGGGGTGCGGAGGCCCTTCCATTTTTTGCGGTTATCATCTGAGGTTCGGGATGACCTGTTGGTGTGGGAGCGTTTTCTGGAGGAATTTAATGGGCGTTCGGTGTGGATGGAGGCGCCTGTGTCCAGTTTTGATTTGGAATTGTGTACGGATGCATCGGGGTCTTGTGGTTACGGGGCCTTTTGCCGGGGGCAGTGGAGCGCTGCTGCCTGGCCGGAGGTTTGGGTGGAGGCAGGTTTTTTGAGGAATCTGGTTTTGTTGGAATTGTTTCCGATCATTTTGTCTGTTGAGTTGTGGGGGGACGTGCTCAGGAATAAAAGAGTGAGATTTTGCTGTGACAACATGGGGGTGGTTCAGGCGATTAACAGTCAGTCTGCTAATTCACCCCCGGTGGTGCGCTTGCTTCTCCATTTAGTGCTTAGTGGCTTGCGGTTGAATGTCTGTTTTGTGGCTGTGCATGTTCCGGGTGTTGATAACGACATTGCTGATTCACTTTCTCGCTTTCAGTGGGATCGTTTTCGCGGGCTGGTGCCGGATGCGGACGAGATGGGTCTATCATGTCCTCAGTGGCTCTGGAACGTGGCCTTGGGGTCTCCTCTGAGTTGATTCGCCGGTCCGTGAGTAGGAGTACGTGGTTGGCGTATTCTTCGGTGTGGTCCCAGTGGGAGCAGTTGTTGGATCAGGTGGGGGGTTGTGAGGTAGTGGAGGATTTTCAGATGTTGTTGGTATATTTTATAGGTTTGTCTTATAGTTCGGGGGTGTCTGTTTCGGTGGTTTCCAAGCGAGTGGCGGCCGTCAATTTTTGCTTGCGGTTGCGGGGTCTCATGGATGTGTCTAACTGCTTTCTGGTTAGGCAAGCTTTGAAGGGTTATAGGCGTAGTGCCGCGCGGCCAGACACACGTAGGCCGGTTTCGTGGGCAGTGTTGCAGTCGTTGTGGGAGATGGTTGGTGTGGTGTGTTTGACGCCTTATGAGGTTTGTTTGTTTAGGGCTGCTTTTTCCTTGGCCTTTTTCGGGGCATTCAGGGTGTCGGAATTGGTGTCTGGAAATCGGTTGTGTGGGGGAGGTTTGTTGAGGCAGGATGTGTGTTTTTCTGGGGGAGGTTTGCGTTGCGTATTGCGTAGGTCTAAGACGGATCATGAGGGCAAAGGGGTGGTTATTATATTGCGCCCTTTGGTTGGGTCGGTCTTGTGCCCGGTCAGGTGTGTGGAGGAGTTGTTGGTGGTTAGGCCGGATGAGGTGGGTTCGTTGTTGATGCATGCAGATGGGTCGGCATTGTCAAGGTATCAGTTTGTTGCAGTTTTTCGGAAGTGTTTGTTCGCAGCGGGTTACCCGGCTCAGGATTTTGCGTCCCATTCTTTTAGGATTGGGGCGGCAACGGAGGCGGCCAGATGGGGCCTGGGGGAGTAGGCCATTAAACGTATTGGCCGGTGGGAATCTAGGTGTTATCAGTCGTATGTTCGTACTCACATGTTGTGAGTGCCAAGGGGATCAATGTTCGGTTGTCTATACAGTATTTTATTACGCTGACTGGTGAGTTAGGTTTAAATTTTTTGTGTTTACAGGGTCGGCTTGTATGGCTTGGATCTTCGGACACTCCTACGTGTACTGGGGAGCATTGCGGGCGGACGTGCGGAGGAACGGACGGCAGTTGGGGTTCGACCCGGCTGACATGCAAGTGCGCTGGATCGGCATACGGGGCCTGTTGTGGGGTAGGGTGCTCCCGGAATTTCATGCTTCAGTTTCGTTGGATAGGTCACCTGATATTGTTGTGTTGCACGTTGGGGGGAATGACCTGGGTGTTCGCAGTACTAGGGAGGTGATTCGTGATATGAAGCTGGATCTTTTGCGTTTGTGGTCGGATGTTCCGGGTGTGTTGGTGGTTTGGTCCGAGGTTGTGGCTCGGAGAGCCTGGCGTTTTGCGAGGTCGGTTGACCGGCTTAATAAGGCCCGGGCTAAACTTAATAGGGAGGTTGGACGTTTTGTGAGGCGCCATGGTGGAATTGTGGTGCGGCACCGGGAGCTGGAGGCGGCATCGCCTCAGTTCCTTAGGTCTGATGGTGTTCACCTGAATGAGGTGGGTATTGACATGTGGGCCTTAGGGATTCAGGAGGGTCTGGAGACGGCTTTTCGGGTGTGGCAGGACTCCCATAGGTGAGGTTTCTCCTATGGTCGTTCGTGGCGTGGTAATGGAGGGTCCTGGAAGGCAATGATAGGTTTAAGAGGTGCATGCCAAGGTGGAGTGTGCATCTCAGGAGGTTCGGTAAGCTTGTGCATGGGGCTCCTGTGGGCAGATGGGCCTACAGGGGAGACTAATTACAGTTGGAGTATTCGGTGCTCTCGGGTCGGTGACCGCGGCCGAGGGTAAGGCGATATTACAAGTGGAGGTGAATGGTGGAGAACACAGCTTACCTGTTGCCTTCTAGGATCCTATTCAATGGTTCAGATGTTATGATAATTGTTATGGTAATTGATATGTTATGCGTGTTATTACGTATTTTCTGTGAAGTGATAATTAATGTTGTTGAATAAATTGGCCAAGAAGGCTCTTTTCCCAAGAAGATGTTTCTGTGTGTTAATTGGGGAACAGGAAGGGGCGGTAAGGTAGATGGGTGGTTTATTGCCTGGGTATCTTCCATCCTTTAAGTCATGGGAGCAACGGAGCTGGGCGCAGCCTGGGCGTAGTGCTCTTTGACTTGGGGGGAAGTTCAGGCAGCTGAGGGTTAAGGTTAGGTCGTGGGGAGGGGCCTTGGTCAGCTATTTTCCCGGGCAGTATATGAAGGGAATGGGGGGCGGAGTTTATCAGACAGGAGCTTGTGAAGAAGCAGGAAGGTTTTTCCCGCCCGCCCGGTATATCGGCAGGGGGTTGAAAGGGTTTGTTGTGGCGTGGTAATGGAGGGTCCTGGAAGGCAATGATAGGTTTAAGAGGTGCATGCCAAGGTGGAGTGTGCATCTCAGGAGGTTCGGTAAGCTTGTGCATGGGGCTCCTGTGGGCAGATGGGCCTACAGGGGAGACTAATTACAGTTGGAGTATTCGGTGCTCTCGGGTCGGTGACCGCGGCCGAGGGTAAGGCGATATTACAAGTGGAGGTGAATGGTGGAGAACACAGCTTACCTGTTGCCTTCTAGGATCCTATTCAATGGTTCAGATGTTATGATAATTGTTATGGTAATTGATATGTTATGCGTGTTATTACGTATTTTCTGTGAAGTGATAATTAATGTTGTTGAATAAATTGGCCGAGAAGGCTCTTTTCCCAAGAAGATGTTTCTGTGTGTTAATTGGGGAACAGGAAGGGGCGGTAAGGTAGATGGGTGGTTTATTGCCTGGGTATCTTCCATCCTTTAAGTCAAACACTGAACTGTTTGATCCAAAGAACTTGTTGTTGCCTCTATACTGCGTCCGCTAATCCTGTCTACCAGAGCGAAACCCCACACAAGCTATAATACCTATTGCTATGGAACTATCCCACAGGGGAAGGTGTCCAAAAATTTCTTGGCCCTTTAAAAACCCGAAGAAGCACACACTCACTACAGACAGACTGAGGCACTTCAGCAGATAGGAGTTGGCTTCAGCCAGTGCGGAGTGGATGGAGCAGCACTACTCTGGTAGTTGTGCCATCTGGGAAAGAACAGGGAGACACCAACAGACATGGACCACCGCAGCACTGGAATGGGAAATGGGGTAAATGTTCCAGTGGCTGTGCCCACCAGGTGCAGGACAGACACAGAGAGTTCTGAAAGTACTGCTGCAGTGACCACATATAGACCATGGGGAAGTTGCCAAAACCACACACAAAGGGATCTGCTCACATGTATATGCTTCTTTAGTCTGTTTCGATAAAATAAAAGTGGATATCAGAACAGATCTGATTGATTTCGATAAAATTTTGTTTCCCACACTTCACATTTTATAGATGGTCTCTATTGTCACTGTAATATTTTCTGTTTTTATTTCATTCATTGCATCTGTCTTTCTCTACATCATTCCACTGACCATTGTAATTTTTCATTGACAGCTGATGATTGTCCTTAAGTAATGTTTCTTCTTAACAGCAAATCTCTACAAATGAATGTTTGTAGTTTTTCTCCATCAATTCTGAAAAAAGTGTAGATGCAATCCCTACAATTAATATATCTTAAATTACTGCCTAAGGGCTCATGCATACAAACATATTTTTTGTCTGCATCTGATCCGCATTTTTTGCAGGTCAGATGCGGACCCATTCACTTAAATGGGGCCACAAACAGACCGTGTGCTGTCTGCATCCATATGTCTATTCCGTGGCACCCGCAAAAATATAGAACATGGCCTATTCTTGTCTGCATTATGGACAAGGATGGGATTGTTCTATTATGGGCCTGACATTCCGAACGCATACGGCCAGGTCCGTGTTTTGCGGATCCGCAAATTGCGGACTGCAAAACAGGCAATGGTTGTGTGCATGATCTGTTGGGCTACCTAAGGGTTTAAGTTTAGGAAAACTGGCTTAACATAGGCCTCATTCCTATCTCCATTAGAAGATCCCACAGGCTGTTTTGGCACAGATCCAGCCTATTTCTAGAATACATTTATTTAGTAATGATCTGCAGGCAACTGATTTTTAAGTACAGTAATACCTTAGTATTTTACATAGGTTAACTCCTAACCAAGTGTACTATTTAAAGGGAATATCTTAGTTCCAGAACACCCCCAAACTAGAGTAAACGGTGTACAGTGTAAGTGATGTTATTTTTATCTCCATACTCACTTGCTGTCTGATGCTGTGCTTTGCCAAACCAGCAGTAAAATCCATTGAGAGTAGGGTTGAGCGAACCCGAACTGTAAAGTTTGGGTTCGTACCGAACTTTAGGATTTTTGGACCCCGGACGCGAACCCGAACATTTCCGCAAAAGTTAGGGTTCGGGTTCGGTGTTCGGCGCTTTCTTGGTGCTTTTTGAAAGGCTGCACAGCAGCCAATCAACAAGCGGTTAACTGTCTGACCTTAGAAGCCATCACAGCCATGATTACTAATGACATGGCTGTGATTGGCCAGAGCAGCATGTGACCCAGGCTCTATATAAGCTTAAGTCACGTAGCGCTGCACTTCACTCTGCTCTTACAAGTGTAGGGAGAGGATGCTGCTGGACTTGTGATTTCAGGGAGAGCATAGGAGAGAATCTAACTCAGCGATCTACAGACGAATAGTTGTGTGGGTACAGGGCACTATCGTTTTACCCTGCCCTGAGCTCATTGACCAAAAAATACTAACTTTTAGAATTCTGTTAGTTAGGTGGGTGGCGGCGGCCATTTTATGCATGCTCAGTGCACCAGCACTGCATCTGAGCTTTTGGGACATTGCAAATCACCATTTTTTGGGGGCAAACTACAACATCTGAATTAGTTAGTGTGCAATTTAAGGTAGAAATACACCCATCATTTTCTGGGTTTTGAAAAACACACATTTTTTTTCCCAAAAACAGTATTTTCCAGATCTGCAAGTGTTAAATTCAAGTTTAATATATACAGTTTTCATATTCTGTTAGCAAAAAAAGACTTTTTTGGCAATCTACAACATCTGTATTAGTCAGTGTGCAATTTAAGGTAGAAATACACCCATCATTTTCTGGGGTTTGAAAAACACACTTTTTTGACAAAAAACACTATTTTCAGGCCTTGAAATACAGCTATTTTGTGCAAAGATATATTTACTTCAGGCCTACACTGGTTCAGGGCCTGTGAGATACTACCTCTACACACAGGGGTTTGAATTATGCATTTGAAATACAGCCATTTGAAATACAGCCATTTTATGCAAATACACTGCTCAAAAAAATAAAGGGAACACAAAAATAACACATCCTAGATCTGAATTAATTAAATATTCCTCTGAAATACTTTGTTCTTTACATAGTTGAATGTGCTGACAACAAAATCACACAAAAAAAAATATGGAAATCCAATTTTTTAACCCATGGAGGTCTGGATTTGGAGTCACACTCAAAATTAAAGTGGAAAAACACACTACAGGCTGATCCAACTTTGATGTAATGTCCTTAAAACAAGTCAAAATGAGGCTCAGTAGTGTGTGTGGCCTCCACGTGCCTGTATGACCTCCCTACAACGCCTGTGCATGCTCCTGATGAGGTGGCAGACGGTCTCCTGAGGGATCTCCTCCCAGACCTGGACTAAAGCATCTGCCAACTCCTGGACAGTCTGTTGTGCAACGTGACGTTGGTTGATAGAGTGAGACGTGATGTCCCAGATGTGCTCAATTGGATTCAGGTCTGGGGAACGGGCGGGCCAGTCCATAGCATCAATGCCTTCGTCTTGCAGGAACTGCTGACACACTCCAGCCACATGAGGTCTAGCATTGTCTTGCATTAGGAGGAACCCAGGGCCAACCGCACCAGCATATGGTCTCACAAGGGGTCTGAGGATCTCATCTCGGTACCTAATGGCAGTCAGGCTACCTCTGGCGAGCACATGGAGGGCTGTGCGGCCCTCCAAAGAAATGCCACCCCACACCATTACTGACCCAATGCCAAACCGGTCATGCTGGAGGATGTTGCAGGCAGCAGAACGTTCTCCACGGCGTCTCCAGACTCTGTCACGTCTGTCACATGTGCTCAGTGTGAACCTGCTTTCATCTGTGAAGAGCACAGGGCGCCAGTGGCAAATTTGCCAATCTTGGTGTTTTCTGGCAAATGCCAAACGTCCTGCACGGTGTTGGGCTGTAAGCACAACCCCCACCTGTGGACGTCGGGCCCTCATATCACCTTCATGGAGTCTGTTTCTGACCATTTGAGCAGACACATGCACATTTGTGGCCTGCTGGAGGTCATTTTGCAGGGCTCTGGCAATGCTCCTCCTGTTCCTCCTTGCACAAAGGCGGAGGTAGCGGTCCTGCTGCTGGGTTGTTGCCCTCCTACGGCCTCCTCCACGTCTCCTGATGTACTGGCCTGTCTCCTGGCAGCGCCTCCATGCTCTGGACACTACGCTGACAGACACAGCAAACCTTCTTGCCACAGCTCGCATTGATGTGCCATCCTGGATAAGTTGTACTACCTGAGCCACTTGTGTGGGTTGTAGACTCCGTCTCATGCTACCACTAAAGTGAAAGCACCGGCAGCATTCAAAAGTGACCAAAACATCAGCCAAGAAGCATAGGAACTGAGAAGTGGTCAGGTCACCACCTGCAGAACCACTCCTTTATTGGGGGTGTCTTGCTAATTGCCTATAATTTCCACCTGTTGTCTATCCCATTTGCACAACAGCATGTGAAATTGATTGTCACTCAGTGTTGCTTCCTAACTGGACAGTTTGATTTCACAGAAGTGTGATTGACTTGGAGTTACATTGTGTTGTTTAAGTGTTCCCTTTATTTTTTTGAGCAGTGTATATATATTTACTTCAGGCCTACAGAGGTTCAGGCCCTCTGAGATACCACCTCTACATACAGGGGTTTGAATTAGGCATTTGAAATACAGCCATTTTAAATACAGCCATTTTGTGCAAAGATATATTTACTTCAGGTCTACAGAGGTTCAGGCCCTCTGAGATACCACCTCTACATACAGGGGTTTGAATTAGGCATTTAAAATACAGCCATTTGAAATACAGCCATTTTGTGCAAAGAAATCTTTAATTGAGGCCTAGTCTGGTTCAGGCCGTGTGAGATACACCCTTTACATACTGTCGTTTTTTTCTACTATTAATTAAACAAGCATTTAGGGCAAGATCCTAAATTCGAAAAATATGAGGAGAGCGTCAAATAAGGGACGTGGCCCAGGTCGTGGTGCTGCTGGTGGAGCTCCTGTTGCAGGGAGAGGACGTGGTCGATCTGTGCCAGCTACACGCACAAGTGAAACCCCTTCCTCAGGTGCGAGTAGGCGACAAAACCTGCAGCGGTATTTGGTAGGGCCTAATGCTGCTCTACGAATGGTGAGGCCTGAACAAGTACAGGCGATAGTAGATTGGGTTGCTGACAGTGGATCCAGTTCCTTCACATTGTCTCCCACCCAGTCTCCTGCTGAAAGACCACAGTTGGCACCTGCAACTGATGTCCATCAGTCTTTCACCTCACCCCCTTGCAAATCAGCCAAGCAGTCTGAGCCCCAAGTCATGCAGCAGTCTCTTCTGCTTTTTGATGACTCTGTTAGCAGGGTTTCCCAGGGCCATCCACCTAGCCCTGCCCCAGAAGTGGAAGAGATTGAGTGCACCGATGCCCAACCACTAATTTTTCAAGATGAGTACATGGGAGGACCATCGCTGCACGTCTCGGATGATGACGAAACACAGGTGCCAACTGCTGGGGCTTTCGAAAGTGTGCAGACCGACAAGGAAGTCAGGGGTGAAGACTGGGTGGAAGATGATGTAGAGGACGATGGAATTAAGGTCATGCGAGTGGCCGATGTAGTTCAGAGGAAGAGGCGGTGGTCGCACAGAGCCACCAGCACAGCAGAGGAGGAAGCAGGGTACAAAAGCGGAGCGGCCGTCCTCTAGACAGTACGCCTCCTACTGCCCACCGCAGCAAGGGACCGAGCACACCAAAGCCAGCTCTAAGGAGTTCCCTGGCGTGGCAGTTCTTCAGACAATGTGCTGACGACAAGACACGAGTGGTTTGCACGTTGTGCAATCAGAGCCTGAAGCGAGGCATAAACGTTCTCAACCTGAGCACAACCTGCATGACCAGGCATTTAAGTGCAAAGCACTAGCTGCAGTGGAGTAGACACCTAAAAAACCTGGCTCCTCCTGCTTCCTCTTCTGCTGCAGTCACGGCCTCTTCATCCACCTCTGGAGTGACAGTGCCACCTGGCACCCCGCAAACAGAGGATCTGCCAGCAACACCAACACCTGGGTCACCAAGCATCTCCACAATGTCCCACGCAAGCGTTCAGCTCCCCATATCCCAAACGCTGGAGAGGAAGAGGAAGTACCCCCCTACCCACCCGCGATCCCTAGCCCTGAATGCCAGCATTTCTAAATTACTGGCATTTGAAATGCTGTCATTCCGTCTGGTGGAGACGGATAGTTTTAAAGGCCTTATGGCGGTGGCTGTCCCACAGTACGTCGTGCCCAGCCGCCACTACTCTTCAAGGCGCGCCATCTCTTCCCTGCACAACCAAGTAGGAGACAAAATCAGGTGTGCACTGCGCAACGCCATCTGTGGCAAGGTGCACCTGACTACGGATACAGTAAGCACGGTCAGGGCCGTTATATCTCCATAACAGCACACTGGGTAAATGCAGTGGCGGCTGGGCCTGAGGCGGATAGCAGTTTGGCGCATGTCCTTCCACCACCGAGGATTGCAGGGCGCTTCAGTTTTCCTCCTGTTGCTTCCGCCTCCTACTCTGCTTCCTCATCCGCTACCAGCTCCTCATCCGGTCAGCGTAACACCTTCACACCAACTTCAGCACAGCCAGGGATAAACGACAGCAGGCAGTTTTAAAACTTATCTGTTTGGGGGACAAACCACACACTGCGCAGGAGCTGTGGACGGGCATTGAACAAAAGACCGATGAGTGGTTTGTGCCAGTCAGCCTCAAGCCCGGCCTGGTGGTGTGCGATAATGGGCAAAATCTCGTAGCAGCTCTGGGACTAGCCAGTTTGACGCACATCCCTTGCCTGGCGCATGTGCTGAATTTGGTGGTGCAGAGATTCCTTAAAAATTACTCCGACATGTCAGAGCTGCTGCATAAAGTGCGGGCAATCTGTGCGCGCTTTAGGAGTTCTCACCCTGCTGCTGCTCGCCTCTCAGCGCTGCAGCGTAACTTCGGCCTTCCCGCTCACCGCCTCATATGCGACGTGCCCACAAGGTGGAACTCCACCTTGCACATGCTGGCCAGACTGTGCGAGCAGCAGCAGTTGATAGTGGAGTTTCAGCTGCAGCACGCACGGGTGAGTCGCTCGGCGGAACAGCACCACTTCACCACCAATTACTGGGCCTCCATGCGAGACCTGTGTTCCTTGTTGCGCTGTTTCGAGTACTCCACCAACATGGCCAGTGCCGATAACGCTGTTCTCAGCGTTAATATCCTACTTCTATGCCTCCTTGAAAAACGCTCCTGGCGATGATGGAAGAGGATGTGGCACAGGATGAGGAAGAGGGATCATTTCATAGGGTTTCCGGCCAGTCATTCCCAAGTGGCTCCAAGGGTGGGTTCCTGCACCCACAAACCCAAGGTACACAATTGTCCAGCCAGGGCACAGTTCTGGAGGATGAGGAGGTGGAGGATGAGGAGGAGGAGATGGAGGAAGAGGAACCATGTTCACAGCAGGGTGGCACCCAGACCAGCTCATGGCCATCACTGGTGCGTGGATGGGAAAATACAGAGAACACAGACGATACACCTCCCACAGAGGACAGCTTTTCGTTGCCTCTGGGCAGCCTGGCACACATGAGCGATTACATGCTGCAGTGTCTCCGCAACGACTGCTGAGTTGCCCACATTCTAACTTGTGCTGATTACTGGGTGGCCACGCTGCTGGATCCCTGTTACAAGGACAATGTACCGTCCTTAATTCCCTCACTGGAGTGTGATCGTAAGATGCGCGAGTACAAGCCCACGCTGGTAGACGCGCTGCTGGTGGCATTCCCACCTGACAGCGGGGGCACAGTGGAAGCACAAGGCGAAGGCAGAGGACGAGGAAGAAGTCGCCAACGCAGCTGGGGCACCGCCAGCACCTCAGAAGGCAGGGTTAGCATGGCCGACATGTGGAAAAGCTTTGTCAGCACGCCACAACAACCAGCACCACCAGCTGATATGGAACGTCTTAGCAGGAGGCAGCATTTCACATGGTGGAGCAGTATGTGTGCACACGTCTACACGTACTGAATGACGGGTCTGCCCCCTTCAACTTCTGGGTCTCCAAATTGGGCACATGGCCTGAGCTTGCCCTTTATGCCTTGGAGGTGCTGGCCTGCCCTGCAGCCAGTGTATTATCTGAACGTGTGTTTAGCACGGCTGGAGGGGGTTATCACAGACAAGCTCAACCGCCTGTCCACAGCCAATGTGGACAAGCTCACGTTCATTAAAATGAACCAGGCATGGATCCCTCAGGACTTGTCCGTACCTTGTCCAGAATAGACATGTATACCGGCACTAAGCAGCCATTGTTATACTGCAGCACAATTGCTCATGTTTGTATTTTGGATATTTCACACTCTTTTGGAGTGTACCTTAATTTTACAAAATTAAATTAAAACCAAAAACCTGTGTTGTCTATCTCGTCCTCCTCCACCGCCGCTTCCACCTACTCCGCTCCATCCACCGCCTCCTCAAACTCCTACTCCATATGGAACTCCACCTCATAAATCAAATTTTTTTTATTGTACGTGTTTTATTTTATATCATTTCACTACTTTGTCATTTACATTTTCTGGTGAAATTCACACATTTTTGGGTGTATAGTACCACTGCTATACCTAGTAGGCCGGTTAACAGAAAAAATATATTTGTCAGTTACATTTGCAGTTGAAATTCAACAATTTTTGGGTGTGAAGTACCACTGCTATACCAAGTAGACAGGTTAAACAATAAAAAAATTGGTCTCTTACATTTTATGGTGAAATTCAGCAATTTTTTGGTGTGAAGTACCACTGCTCTACCTAGTAGACCGGTAAAAAAATAAATAAATTGGCAGTTACATTTTATAGTGAAATTCAGCAATTTTTTGGTGTGATGTACCACTGCTATACCTATTAGACCGGTAAATAAATTTCAATAATTTTTATTTTACATTTTCGGGTGACAATAAACAATTTTTAAAAGTTTTCTGTCATAGACCCCTGCTCTACCAAGTAGACAGGTTAATTAATTTCTGTAATTTTTCTGTTACATTCTTGGGTTTACATTATACAATTTTAGACGTGAATAAACCCCTGCTCTGCATAGGTGACAGGGAATAAAATTTCTGAAATGCTTCTTTAATTGATGCGCGCCACCTCCTGTGATTCAATGCTTAAACGTAAGCAAGTTGTACCACATTTAGGCTTCAATACTTTGTCCCACAATTCCGCTTTACTCTTTTGGCCCACATTTGTGCTTCTGTAATTCGGCCCACATTTGCGCCTCAATAAATTTTCCCACATTCCTTCATGATCCCAAATTTTTTAAATAAATTTATTTCCCTTAAATTTGGTATCTTTTTCTCACGCTCCCTCTCCGGCCTTTAACCCTGATTCCCCGCCACCCGTAATCACCATGGTAGGCGCATAAAAGAACATCGAAATTTGATAGAGCAGATATCAAATTGGACCGTGAACATCACGGGGACGTGCGACATGGTGGGGCAGTAAGTATGCACACGCCTACATGAACTAACTGACAGGGGTCAGCCCCTGCAACTTCTGGGTCTCCAAATTGGGCACGTGGCCTGATCTTGCCCTTTACGCCTTGGAGGTGCTGGCCCCCCTGCAGCCGGTGTATTGTCTGAACAGTCCACTGTCCCCCTCTCCTAGTTTTGCTCCTGCATGAGTCCCACTACAAGATATTGACACAATCACAGCTCCTGTAAGGTCAGGGACTTTGCCTTGTTGTGCTACAGGACATGTTATCACCGGCCTCCACTAAAAGGTGTTTCTTGGTATATGACTACTAATGTTTGGGCTAAGGTTCTCCAAAATAGATAACCCATAAAATACCATTTACAGAAGGTTTATAGAAAATCCAGCCCTGCCATTACCACCTTTTTCATATCACATCCATAGCTTTGTTTAGTTACCACCATAAAGTGCCTATTAGGCTTACATTACTTACAATATGTTAGCTATAATGATCTATAAAGCGACTCAGACACATTGTTTCTTACTTCATACAATGGCGTTTAATTTATTAATAGGGCAGTAGCTTTGATACAACCCTGCTGATGATAAACCCCTCACTCACAAAGAGTCATCCTCCTACACACAGGAGAGGAAAAAACCCCAGTGGATGAAACCTCTAGGGAACAGTGGCTGAAGGACTGCCCTTCCCCTGGGATAGGGGATAGAAATCCAACACTTCTCATGAGGTAGCTGTGCAACGCGCCGCCCCCCCTGTCTCATCCCAGGTTTACTTGGAATGCCGAGTGGTATAGTGTGCCCTATATGTCTCTTTATGTGTCACTGTGCTCCTACCTGGATACAGCGGGACCCCAGGCTTTGGCTCCGTAGGATTAAAAAAGGGAATAATTGAGGGATGAAGGAAAAATAACTTGAGTCCAGACCTTGTTGTGAAGTTCAACGGCAGCTTTACTTGAATAAACTTTCATCCAAGTGATTTGCAGACTTTGTCTTGGTTCCAGCAGGCTTTGGCATAAACTGGCAGGCAAAGTCAATAACTCAGATTTCTTCCTTTCTCTGCTGTACTGACAGGCTTGCTTAAATACTCTGCTTTCTTTATGCTGCACTAAACTTTGCTTAAGTCTGGTTTCTGTACTTTAGGTCTGTTCTGGTATCCTTGGATGGGGTGCCGTTGACTGTTATTCCCCTCGTGACACTCAGCAAATAACTTATTTTCAGCCAAAGAATTATTCCTCTTGCTGACTTCACTTATGGTGACTGAAGAACGTTTTCCTCTGGTCCCTATGGCTTCCAGATATCTGCTTCCATGGTCAGCAGAGCTTAGGCTGCTCTGGCTGACATAGGCACGCATGAGCGTGGCCCATCTGGCTCCTTTCCTGACTATCTTAGAACTAGAACTCACTGGAACTGCTGCCCCTCCTACTCCAGCTGGTGAACCAGGCATATTATATGTAATAAACAGTTACATAGAAAGATTATATCACTGCACAATGTAAAGGGCCTGGAAAGAAATACACAAGATGGCATTTATGTTAGCCCATTAGAGACAGTAGCATGGCGTAGGAGTGGTAACACCACTCTGGGGTGTTACAGATGCAACAGAATACTTAGTTGTTCTTTGATTCTGCCTTTGGGAAATCTGGTATATGTAATATCCAGTTAGGAAAGCAGAGACCAAGCTTGGAATCAGCCTCTTGATGCAGCAGAATATTTAGTTGTTAAGTAAATCTGCCGGCGAAAAGTCTGGTACATGTTCTATCCAGTTAACAGAGCAGAGACCAAGTCTGGAATCTGCCTGTAGAAAGTCCAGAATATGTCATATCCAGTTATGAGACCAAGCATTGAATCTGTCTCTTGATGCAGCAGACAAGTCACTTAATTAAATGTACTATCTAACTGCTGAAAGTCAAGTAAATGTCATATCCATTATTAAGTACAGAGACCAAGCCCGGAATCTGCATCTTCTTGCTAAAGCAAAGGTCATCTAATTTTAAGATGGCAGCCGCCATGTTACTGACTTGTAGAATAGTCACTTTTAGCTGGATTCCATATTCATTGTGGGAACACAGCCAGACTCTGCTGCAGAAACTATATATATATATATATATTTTCACATAAAGTGATTTAGTCCCGAGGATATAGACCATATGACACATGTCACTTTATGCACATGCACTTTGTGTTTTGTATCAGATGTATGTAATTGGAGCTTAATTGTAACTTCAATCTGATTGGTTTCACACTTATGAAATGTCTTTTATATGCTCTCACTTTCACTACCTCTATGCTTGAGGAAGGCTCTGGTGAGCCGAAACGTCGCAAGTTTGCCATACTATGGGTGAATAAACCGTGTATTTCACTATTATTTTGGAGTGCAGTCCGACTTCTTTTATCTCTATATATATATATATATATATATATATATATATATATATATATATATATGATTAGAGACATGGAGCAGGAGTATTTTATACAAAAGTGAGACACAATTTGTTTCCAGTAACTATTGATAAGTAGAATTGTTAAATAAGATTAAGGGTTAACTGCAGTTGATGAATACATTTTTGTTTAAGAGACCAGAGACTAAATATGTGGTATATGTATATAGGATAGTGTATGGTTTGTATGCCACACTGCCTCCTGCAATTATATCTCTTTGCTCCACTGGTTTGATGGTGCAGCATGCAGTAATATATGCCGAAAACCCTTCCACTTCGTGTTGCAACACACAGTATACAAATCACTACACCATCTTGTACTTATATGTCAGTTTCCTACAGGATGGTTCCTAAATTACAGCTCCATTTAGATGCCCAAGTAAAAATATGTCTCCCACACGGTATAATGCCCCCTTATGTACCTCCAGTATATGGCCCCCTGCCGTGCACCTCATACATTACAATTTAAAATGTATAAATCATCATACATATAAATTATAATATATGAGGGGCACATGTAAAGGACATTATACTGTATGAGGGGTATATGTAGGGAGCATTAAACTATATGAGGAGTACAAATAGTAGGCATTATATCATACAGTCTTGTGAAAAAATTAGGACACCCTTTGAAAGCATGTGGTTTTTTGTAACATTTTTAATAAATGGTTATTTCATCTCCGTTTCAACAATACAGAGAGATTAAAGTAATCCGACTAAACAAAGAAAACTGAAGAAAAGTCTTTTCAAGATCTTCTGTAAATGTCATTCTACAAAAATGCCTATTCTAACTGAGGAAAAAGATAGGACACCCTTGCCCCTAATAGCGAGTGTTACCTCCTTTGGCTGAAATAACTGCAGTGAGACGGTTCTTGTAGCCATCTACCAGTCTTCGACATCGGTCTGAGGAAATTTTACCCCACTCCTCAATGCAGAACTTTTTCAGCTGTGAGATGTTTGAGGGGTTTCTTGCACGTACAGCCCTTTTCAAGTCACCCCACAGCATCTCAATGGGATTCAAATCTGGACTTTGACTTGGCCATTCCAGGACTCTCCATTTCTTCTTTTTCAGCCAATCTTTGGTTGATTTACTAGTATGTTTTGGGTCATTGTCATGTTGCATGGTCCAGTTCCGCTTCAGCTTTAATTTTCTAACTGATGGTCTCACATGTTCTTCAAGCACCTTCTGATACACAGTAGAATTCATCGTGGATTCTATGATGGTGAGCTGACCAGGTCCTGCTGCAGCAAAGCAGCCCCAAACCATGACACTTCCACCTCCATGCTTCACAGTTGGTATGAGGTTCTTTTCTTGGAATGCTGTGTTTGGTTTACGCCAAACATGTCCTCTGCTGTTGTGTCCAAATAATTCAATTTTGGACTCATCTGTCCAAAGAACATTATTCCAGAAGTCCTGGTCTTTGTCAACTTTATCGCTGGCAAATGTCAGTCTGGCCTCGATGTTTCTCTTGGAAAGCAAAGGTTTCCTCCTTGCACACCTCCCATGCAAGTTAAACTTGTACAGTCTCTTTCTGATTGTAGAGGCATGTACTTCTACATCAACAGTAGCCAGAGCCTGCTGTAGTTCTCGAGATGACACTTTAGGGTTTTTGGATACCTCTTTTAGCATCTTGCGGTCTGCTCTTGGGGTGAACTTGCTGGGGCGACCAGTCCTGGGCATGTTGGCAGTTGTTTTGAAAGCCCTCCACTTGTAGACTATCTTCCGGACAGTGGAATGGCTGATTTCAAAATCTTTTGACATCTTTTTAAATCCCTTCCCAGACTCATAGGCTGCTACAATCTTTTTTCTGAAGTCCTCTGACAGCTCTTTTGCTCTCACCATGGTGCTCACTCTCACTTCAACAGTCAGGAGCACACCAAACTAAATGTCTGAGGTTTAAATAGGGCAAGCCTCATTCAACATGCAGAGTAACGATCTACTAATTATGTGCACCTGGTGTGATATACCTGTGTGAGATCTGAGCCAATTTAAGAGGGAATACATGTGAGGGTGTCCTATCTTTTTCCTCAGTTAGAATAGGCATTTTTGTAGAATGACATTTACAGAAGATCTTGAAAAGACTTTTCTTCAGTTTTCTTTGTTTAGTTGGATTACTTTAATCTCTCTGTATTGTTGAAACGGAGATGAAATAACCATTTATTAAAAATGTTACAAAAAACCACATGCTTTCAAAGGGTGTCCTAATTTTTTCACATGACTGTATATTGTCCCCTAATGTACTCCTCATATAGTATAATGGCCAAAACATTTACTTTTCATATCTCTAGCCTGTGTTCCCATGAGCAATGGAGCAGATTACACACTGCAAATCTGTTCCAGTCTATCTGGTGGATATGTGCAGCAGGTGCAATGATGTATTTTCATTGTGTCTGAGCCAAATCACTAGTTGCAGAGTGTATAGTGGAGCAGGGAGATGAAGGCTTATACACTTATATACTTGTACTTTTATAATCACACAGGTCACACACCCCTAAAGCAAGACTTTCATTCATCTGTTCTGTAGGATATGTATTTCTTGACATGTACTGGCCTTTATTGTGTAAATGTTGACTATTCTATTACTATAAAACTTTATCATGAAGAAATGATATACTTACAATTGGAAATGAAAGCAATATTACTATTATTATTATTAATTATTAAAGCGCCATTTATTCCATAGTGCTGTACATATGAAAAGGGGTATACATACATAATACAGACAATTGCACTAATCATAAACAAGACTAGTTACAAACTGGTACAGAAGGAGAGAGGGCCCTGGCCGTGAGGGCTTGCAATCTACATGTTATGGGAGAAGGACACAGTAGGTGAGGGTGAAGTTGGTCATGGCAGTATAGAGGCAGCAGGGTCACTGGTTGTAGGCTTGACTGAAGAGATGGGTTTTCAGGTTTCTTTTGAAGGATTCCACTGTAGGTGAGAGTCTGATATGTTGGTGTAGCGAGTTCTAGAGTGTAGGGGATGCACGGGAGAAATCTTGGAGGCGATTGTGGGAAGAGATGATAAGAGGAGAGGAGAGAAGGAGGTCTTGTGAGGATTGGAGAGTGCGTGTGGGGATGTATCAGGAAAGTAGATGTAGGGAGGGGACAGGTTGTGGATGGCCTTGCATGTATTTGTTAGTACTTTGCAGGGCCGGTACAAGGCAGGGGCCGAAGGAGCGGGTGCCCTGGGCGCTACCATTTGCGGACAGGAGGGGGGCGCAGGTGAAGTGCCAGCAGTGTACAGCTTCACTGTACCACATTAGCCAAGCGCCACTTGCTGTGCTTGCTGTGCTGAGTGCGCTCCTGCACCCGCCTACACCGTCCACACCAGCCATGTCAGCGCTGCTCCTTCTCTCCCCCTATGAATTTTGTGCCGACTGCGCTCCTGGCTCGGGCTCCCTTTCCTCCTCTGCGTTTCCTCGCCCCCCCCCCCCATGGAGGATTCATTTGGTTGATACCACCGGCGTGCGCCGTGTGACGTCACGCG
Source organism: Bufo bufo (assembly GCF_905171765.1). NCBI lineage: Eukaryota > Metazoa > Chordata > Amphibia > Anura > Bufonidae > Bufo > Bufo bufo. The sequence goes on from NC_053392.1 coordinate 182,455,557, forward strand.
GCTCACGCCGGAGGCGAGGTGTGAGGTGAGAGAGGGAGGACTCGCGCAGCCTACAGGGAGCTGTGTCGGCGCGTGAAGAACAAGCCACGAGGAGCCTGCCTTCACTAGCTGCTACTCACACACAGACTGTAAAAAGTAAGAAAATAATGTAATACAAATAACAAACTAATTTTTTTCTTAAAAACGGGGGGGGGGGGGGGGGGCGCAGTTTGCCATCTTCGCCCTGGGCACCAAATGGCCTTGTCCCAGCCCTGGTACTTTGAAGTGAATTTGCTGGGCAATGGGGAGCCAGTGAAGGGATTGGCAAAGGGGAGAGGCAGAGGAGTAACAGGGTGAGAGGTGGATTAGTCGGGCAGCAGAGTTGAGGATAGATTGGAGGGGTGCGAGAGGGCTAGATGGAAGGCCACAAAGGAGAATGTTGCAGTAGTCTAGGCGGGAGATTATGAGGGCATGTACAAGCATTTTCGCAGATTCAAAGTTAAGGAAAGCACGGATTCGGGAGATGTTTTTGAGTTGGAGGCGGCAGGTGGTGGAAAGGGCTTGGATGTGCGGTCGGAAGGAGAGGGCAGAATCCAATGTCACTCCAAGGCAGCAGACTTGGTTGACCAGGGAGAGTGTGCAGCCATTGATCGTGATAGATAGCTCTGTTGGGGGGGTTGAGCAAGATGGGGGAAAGATGATGAATTCTGTTTTATCCATGTAAAGCTTTAGAAAGCAAAAGGAGAAGAAGGATGATATAGAAGATAGATATTGTGGGATTCTGGATAGAAGGTGGTGATGTCTGGTCTGGGCCAGAGAGGTAGATTTGTTTGTCGTCAGCATAAGAGTGATACTGAAAGCCATGGGACTCTATGAGATGTCTCAGGCCAAAAGTGTAGAGATAGAAGAGCAGGGGTCCTGGGCCTTGCAGGACAGCAACAGAGAGGGAATGAGACGAGGAGGTGGTGCGAGAGTGGGAGACGCTAAAAGTCCGGTCTGTGAGGTATGATGTGATCCACGAGAGGACCAGGTCAGTGATGTCAAGAGATGAGAGAGTTTGCAACAAAAGAGAGTGGTCAACAGTGTCAAAGGCAGAGGACAGGTCAAGGAAAAGGAGGACAGAGTAATGTTTTTTGTTTTTGGCTGTTAGTAGGTCATTGATGACTTTGGTAAGGGCAGTCTCAGTCGAGTGGTGGGGTCGGAAGCCAGATTGTAGCCGGTCAAAGAGGGAGCAGGAGGAGAGGTGAGAGGACAGTTCCGAATGGACATGTTGTTCAAGTAGCTTTGAGGCATACAGAAGAAGTGATATGGGGTGATAACTGGACAAAGAAGATGGGTCAAGTGAAGGCTTTTTGAGGATAGGTGTAATGGTAGCATGTTTAAAAGCAGAGGGGAAGACACCAGAGGTTAGTGATAGGTTGAAGAGATGAGTTAGGGCTGGGATAAACACTGTGGTGAGGTTACGGATAAGGTGGGATGGGATTGGGTCAAGTACACAGGTGGTGAGATGTGATCTGGAGAGTAGAGTGGAGAGTTTTTCTTCTGTAATGGTGGAGAAGTGGGTTTTGGGAGAAGAGGACCGAGCAGTTGTGTAGAGGGTCTGTGGGGACTGTGTACTGAAGCTTTCTCTGATGTTGACTATCTTTTGTTTGAAGTATTTGGCAAAGTCCTCAGCTTAGATGGGGGCGCAGGGGGACGGAGAAGGGAGTTAAAAGTGTTAAAAAGTTGTTTAGGGCTGTGGGCCAGGGAAGATATGAGAGATGAGAAGTAGGCCTGTTTTGCATCAGCGAGTGAGGATTTGAATATAAGGAGGGATTGCTTGTATGCGTTGAATTGATCTTTAGAATGGGATTTCTTCCATCGCCGCTCAGCAGCCCTGGAAGCTTGTCTGAGTTTTTTGGTCAGGTTGGTGTGCCAAAATTGTCTGTTAATTTTTGGGGTTTTGTTGTGTGTGAGGGGGGCAACAGTGTCCAGAGCTGTACTTATTGTGGTGTTATATAGGGTGGTGGCAGCATCTGGGTCTTGGGGGGAACAGATGGTAGAGAGTGGGAGTCGAGATGTTTAAGGTTCCTGTGGGGGTGTGCTAGTGTGTTGACCAAAGGAGGAGCAGCAGAAGAGACCAATCAAGAGAAGGTGAGTAGGTTGTAGTTGGATAGGGGGAGAGGCGAATTAGAAAGGTTAGATAGGGAGCAGAGGCGGGTAAAGATAAGATCCAGAGTGTGACCATCTCTGTGGGTGGGAGCTGAAGACCACTGTGATAGGCCGTATGAGGATGAGAGTGATAGGAGTTTAGAGGCTTCCGTTTGATGGAACATTCAGAATTGAATTTCTGCTTTGGATGGATTGTTCCTGATGTCTGTGTGGCTGAAGTAGATAGATGATCAGTAGATAGACTGTTCTCATAATTGGTGGGGTCAACTAGGAGGAGTCTGCCCCCACATAATTGGCAACATGATAGCTCATCATCAAGTTTTGTGAAGGTTCCTCCTCTAAAAAGATAGAAAGAGTGGTGATCAGCAGTCAGGAACTGGGCAGGAATATCAGATATTAAAGGGGTATTCTGGTTGGTAAAAGTTATGATATAACTATTAGATCAGTGGGGGGTCCTACTGCTGGGACCCCCACTGATTATGAGAACGGGGGCCCCGTATCCCCCGCAGCACCCCTGAAATGACCGGAGCAGCTGGTCACACATGCGCACGGCTACTTCATAAATATCTATGGGTGTTCCAAAGATAAAAGTTATCTCCTATCCACATGCCTTTTATCAACCGGAAAACCCCTTTAGGGATGTGATTGGATGGAAACTGGAATATCAGATCTTAGCCTTATGGACATGATCTTATTTTTCATTTATGTGACATCCGCATTTATGTTCCTCTACAGTGGATCTCTCCAAGCTTTCAGCTGGGTCTTTACCTGTAAAGAAATTTAGAGTGATGAGAATCATTTAGTAGTCAGAGATCTATCTTTAGGTAAATTTTCCTATAAGACATCTGTAACATCCCAGAGTTATGTTACAAAACTCTTTTACCCCGCTACAACCTGTTAAGTGTATCTGCATTATCATCCTGTGTAATTTAACATCACATCCTCACAAATGTGCATTATAAACCCTTGTTAAATCTATTTGCTGTAATTTCCATGTACACCAGCAGGTGGCAGCAATGTTTAGTAGGGCCTTAGCATTCCTAGACTGGAATAGTTTATTCCAGTTTAGCTCCCCCCTCTTTGAGCAGAGTGGGCTTGCCCATGTCCTGCCTCATGGGGAGGAAAGGAAGTTAGAGTTAGTGTGCCAGCCAGCCTAAACTGGTACGTGAGTTGCAACACCTTAAAGGACCCTGTGACTGTACCCTGTGCACGCTGCAATTGGCGTCACAAACAAAAACTATTAACTATTACTTACACCTGACCCAGTCATTGCATATTATAGCGTCAGTGTGCATAACCCCAATCCGGCTTACTGCACATCTACAAGATATCTTTATAGAGATGAGCATAATCTGCCTTCTGGTTGTTGCCCTTAAAAGAATCAAAAGGGACAGCCATGACTGAAGGTCCATAGCTGGGATCACTGAAGTGCCATGGCTGAGGGGATGAGGCTCATTAATTTGCATAAATCGAAACCACTGATAGGTGATCTTCTTTATGGGGTCTGTCTAGTGATAGTTTATTACGAAGAGTATGTGTATGCCATCCCTAAGCATCATGATTAATCCAAGACTTTTGAAAACTGGCCAGTGACAGCAATTATTAGACAGTCATCACCATCACTGTCACTAATGACCACTGGAGATCCCCACACCTTAGAGGTATCGACAGCTTCTGTATCAGAAGTCCTGAGTCCTGTGAATTACACATAACAGCACAGACAGAGAACTGAGCAATGTCCAATACCTTATATCTAGCTTGTATCTAGAAGCACCAATATAATCACAACTTTGCAAATTGAGTCTAGAAGACTCATCATCAGATATCACAATGACTTAATTGTATCTATGAATTCAAATACAGACATATTAATCAGTGGGGAAAATTATAATATTAAATACCTCTTGGAACTCTCATCTGGATGAAATCATTGATAGCAGGAGATCATAGAAGATAAAATAATACAAAGCCCAGGAACCACCAGGATCTTATATATAGCCTGGATGATGGACACTGATTGTCCTTTATAGAAATGTTTCCCAAAGGGACCTTAGCTTTAAAGATAATGGGGGAATTTATAATTTACAGTGTTTTTTTATGTCATTTTTTTACACTGCTAAATTGAGATCCACTTTAGTAGCATGCTACTTCCTAGAAGTGGATTGTTAGTGGACTTTGTGTTGAAGTCAATGGGGAAACAGAAAAGTCAGCTAGCAGTTTTAGAAGCTGTTTTAGGGTACCTTCACATGGATTTTGTTGCAGAGTTTTTCACGATTAAAAATAGGTTCCATTTATTTGAATTGGGCAGAAAGCTCATGGATGTCTACAAGCCCCATACTAGTGAATGGATCTCATTTTCTGTTGCAGAAAATTCTGCAACAAAATCTGCAGCCTGTTTAGGCACACTTAGAATAGTTTTTAGCTGTATTTTTGCCACCAAAAATGCTTCTGAATTATATCCCAACCAAGGGATGGACAACAAAAACTCTGGCAAAACCTCTTCGAAATCCTCTCCTAAATCCTCAACCAAACACTCTTCTGAAGTGCTTATGAGGGTGCCTTCACATGCTGCAAATTATGTTGCAGAATTTTCCTTGACTTTAAGTCAGTTTTATGCACCTAGACGGCTTTAGGGCACCTTTAAAACAGCCTAGGGCAGCACTACAGACCACGCGTTTGTGCCGGTGATGTCTCCGGGCTCCCTGCTAGGCAGAAGTCTCCACCTAGCATAGTGAGGAGAAGCCCGGTATGTCACCGGCAGTAAACAAACAGACCTTGCCCTGTGCGATGCAGTGTGACAAATGGGGAGCGTCGGAGCGAGGAAATGCTCTGATGCTCCACTCATTCCTAGTAACTGAGTAAGGTCTCATGCACATGACCGTTGCAAATTGCGGTCTGCAGTGCACAGGCACCAACCATGTAGCCGCCGTCTGCAGACACGGACCCATTCACTTGAATGGGGTCCATGATCTGAATCTGAAGGTCCGCACTGCAAAAAAGTACTGCATGGACTACTTTTTTCTGGTGCGGAGGCACAGACAGAAAACACACGGAAGCAATTCGTAGTGCTTTTGTGGGCTTCCGATCCGTGCCTCCGTTCCGCACCGTATCTCCCAGATTGCTGACCCATTCAAGTGAATGACTGGTGCCATATATTGCAGACCTACTGTTTGCGGGCTGCAATATGGGCACAGCCAGGCAAAGGCTGTGTGCATGAGGCCTAAAGAAGAGGTTATATCTGGGATCAACTCTGAACCCGGACACCCCTTTATCTATACCTTACAGACCAGCATGAATATGCTGCAAAAAGAGATATAAGTATTGAAAATACTGCACCTGATATGGGGTTCTAGATAAAGATCCTATATAAATGGTGCTGGTTAAGAAAGAATTAAATCTTTAGAAGTGTTGTGTCAGCCTTGTTAAAAAAATAAATAAAAAATATGAGTTACTTTCGTACTTGTACTTCTTGCAGAGAGTGATCAGTCAGCATTTTACTGTGGAAGCTAAGGATCATGGGTCACCGTACATCCATCAATGTAATTTCTATGACAACAGAAAATACCTGGGAAATTTGCTGGCTATAAATTTGAGATGTTTTCATGTCAGTTAAGGGAATATTGAAAAATGCAGCCTCTATTATTACTAATGGAAGCACTGAGTAAGTAAAGTGCAAGAATAATGGTTTCCTAAGTACCAAACACGATACTGCAATTTTTCAAGACTCAGCAGACATATTTTTAGCAGACAATTATGGAGCAAATCTGATTAATCCACAGCAAGGCCGAAGGACTGACTACATGGTAAACATTTGATTCTGTAGCACACGTCTAGATAAATGTAAACTTCATTTATTGTGAAAACTTGAAAATTTTACATTTTATGTAGCACTAATGTGTAGTTTAGTTATGGCACATTTAGTATAATGTATATGGGCCTCATCCTGTGAAGCTGGGAAATCCCATTGATCTCATTTCAGTTAATTAAAGTGGTTTATATATTTATAAACATAATGTGCAGGATTTGCCTTTGTTCAGATTTGAACTCAAGGCCGCTGTGCCTGTACTTTGTGCATTGTGTGTATCGTAGGCTGTGTCTGGGAAGAGAGTTCCCTGGTAACAGTTGTTAGATATGGGCTGGCACCACCCTTTTGTTCTAGTGGGAAGTTAGAGAGTTAAGCGTAAGCTGTGAATGTGTGCAGCGAGGAGCTGAACTAATCAGGAAATAATTTAACCCTGTGGATTAAAAAACAGCATACTGACAGAATATGTGCCAACCTCAGAGATAAAGAGTCATTATTTCCTACAGAATGTACAGTGGCCATGTAAGGGAAAGTGCAGAGCATCTGTTAGAAAAGGTAACACATACCCATTGAGGCTATAACCTTCCCTGCATATTGGTGGGAGCAATAAGCTTTAGGTTCTTCATCATACTAAAAGAACAGACTGGCCATCTTTCGAGAGACTCCGCTGAGGATACTGCAGAGATACCAATATAGTGAGAAAGACAAGTTGCAGCCCTTGGTGTCACGAAGTTCCAAAGGTGCACTCGGTCCCCCATTGCCCGCAGACCTGTTGCTTAGCTTTTGGAATGAGGTTCTGTGTTTGACCTCATTCCCAGGGCGACTGTACTAGCTGGGTGGCTCCCTGCTCCTAGTCTGCCTTGAGCGCCGAGCTGATCACTCGGTGCTCGACTGGTTGGTCTGTCGGTCATGTGACGCTGGCCACGTCACATGACCCTCACTCCCCACTATAAATACAGGCAGCCTGCTGGCTACAGGTTGCCTGTTAATTTCTAGGTTCCTGGCTATTTGTTGGACTGCTGAATACTTACCTGATCCTGTTCCCTGACCATCCTTTTGCCTGCTCCTCCTGTACTGCGCATCCGTCCTGGTATTGTGACCTCGGCTCCCACCTGACTACTCTCTTAGGACTCCTCTTGTACTTCTCTGCTCTCCTGGTATTTGACCCCGGCTTCTCCTGACCATTCTTTGCTTAATCCTTTGTACTGCGTAGCTCTCTTGGTTCTCACCCGGTCCGTTCATGTTCCGTATTTTGTCTTGTCTGTCTTCCCTGCACATATCCTAAGTTAGGGACTGTCGTCCAGTTGTCCCCTGTCATCAGGACTCGTGAGGCAAGTAGGCAGGGCCAGGGGTGAGGGTGGAGCGCAGTGGTCACTATCCTTTCCCCTGTGTGTGTGTGGACGTGACCGTTACAGATTAACAGGCCCAATAACCACTGTATCATGAATCCGCTTACTACCCTGACTGACCATGTCTCTAGCTTGACACAGGTGGTGCAGGAGCTAGGAGAGAAACTCCATTCTTTTGAGTTAGGGCAAGGTTCTTCCACTCCTCTGCCCTCCAGTCCACATTTTGAACCCCAGATCAAGCTCCCAGAACCCTTTTCTGGAGACCGGAAGAGGTTTCTCTCCTTTAAGGAGAGTTGCAAACTCTACTTCCGTTTGCGCCCCATGTCCTCCGGTCCCGAGAGCCAACGCGTGGGGATTATCATTTCTCTACTACAGGGTGATCCCCAGGCCTGGGCATTCTCGTTACCTCCTGGGGCCAGTTGTCTGACTTCTGTGGAGGTTTTTTTTCAGGCCCTGGGTACCCTTTATGACGAACCAGACAGGGCCCTGGTAGCCGAGACGGCTCTTAGGGCACTGGTTCAGGGCCATCTCCCTGCAGAGGAGTATTGCACCCAATTCAGACGGTGGTGTGTCCCCTCAGGATGGAATGAACCAGCCCTGAAGAGTCAGTTTAGGTCTGGTCTGTCTAATAATTTAAAAGATCTATTAGTCAGTTATCAAATTCCAGAGACCGTAGAGGAGATGATGACCCTAGTTGTCCGACGAGTTAGAGAGAGACGACAAGAACGACAGTTCTGTTCTCAGATGGTGTTCCAGCCAGAGGCCTTTTCCAGGGACAACACTAAGGCCTCCACCGAGGAACCCATGCAGGTTGGCATGACCCGGGGTAATCTTCGTCGCAGACGCGGAGAGTGCTTCTACTGTGGAGATCCTGGCCATTGGATCAACAAGTGTCCTAAGAGGGTCCTCTCTGACAAATCTCCTAAGGCAAGACAACCTAAAGACCAGGTACACCCTGATTTTTCTAAATATAAGCTTTTGGTACCCATAACAATTTCTCTGGGGGTTAATAAGTGGCCGGGTAAGGCCTTTATTGATTCCGGTTCAGCGGCCAGCTTTATTGACTTTGAATTTGCTAGTAAATTGGGTATTCCAATGTTTGCTTTACTTACACCTATCCATGTCATGGCTATTGATGCTACTCCCCTGATGGGTGGTACGGTGAGGTCATGTACCTCTGAAATTTCTCTGACCGTGGGTGTGTGCCACTCTGAGAGATGTTCTCTTTTAGTCCTGGAGAACCTACCGGTTGAGGTGGTACTAGGGTTGCCTTGGCTCCGTTTAGATAACCCCACAATTGATTGGTCCAAAGGAGAGTTGGTGAAATGGGGACCTAAGTGTGACTCATGCTTGTCTGTGGTCCAGGCTGGGGTTTCAGTAAGGTCTAATACATTACCCTCAGTTATTAAAGAATTTTATGATGTATTCTCATCCCCTACTCCAGAGGTTCTACCCCCCCATAGACCTTATGCTTGCTCCATAGAGCTAATAGAGGGTGCCGAATTTCCTAAAGGGCGAATTTATAATCTTTCAGGGCCCGAACGCAAGGCTATGGAAGATTATATTAAGGAGAGCCTTGCTAAAGGGCATATTAGACCTTCAGTCTCTCCTATGGGAGCAGGGTTTTTCTTTGTTAAAAAGAAGGATGGTGGTCTTAGGCCTTGTATTGATTACCGGAGATTGAATAAGATCACTGTCCAAAATAGATACTCTCTCCCATTGATTCCGGATTTATTTAACCAGGTTCTGGGGGCAACCTGGTTTTCCAAGATTGACCTGAAAGGGGCATACAATCTAATCCGAATCAAGGAGGGAGACGAATGGAAGACAGCGTTCAATACTCCGATAGGACACTTTGAATATCAGGTGATGCCTTTTGGACTCGGCAATGCCCCAGCTGTGTTCCAAAACTTAATGAACGATATTCTCAGGGAGTTCTTAGGTAAATTTATTATTGTCTATCTTGACGACATTTTGATATTCTCTCCAGATTTCGAATCTCATGTGTCTCATGTCAAACAAGTATTAGAGGTGTTGAGGGAGAACCAGCTATCCGCTAAGCAAGAGAAATGTGTCTTTGGTGTACAGGAGATACTGTTTCTAGGGCATGTTTTGACTCCTCACGCCTTTAAGATGGATCCTGGTAAGGTTTTAGCAATTAAGGAATGGGTAAGGCCTTCATCCTTAAAGGCTTTACAATGGTTTTTGGGTTTCGCTAATTACTATCGTAAATTTATCATGAATTTTTCTGTAATTGCTAAGCCATTGACCGACCTTACGAAGAAAGGGGCGGATTTGGAGAATTGGTCTACCAAGGCCATCTCTTCATTTGAAACCTTAAAAAAGGCATTTAGTAGCGCTCCCATTCTGATCCAGCCTGATCAGGAGAAACCTTTTATTGTGGAGGTGGATGCGTCCGAGGATGGCGCAGGAGCAGTCCTTTCACAAGGTCCTGCTAGCCTCACTAACCTAAGACCGTGTGCTTTCTTCTCCAGGAAATTCTCTCCCACGGAGAGAAACTACGACATAGGGAATAGGGAGCTGCTGGCTATTAAATGGGCATTTGAGGAGTGGAGGCATTTTTTGGATGGGGCAAGGCATCGAGTAACTGTTGTCACTGATCATAAAAACCTAATGTTTATCGAGTCAGCTGAGAGGTTGAATCCCCGACAAGCCCGATGGGCTCTGTTTTTACCCGTTTTGATTTCTCCATTACGTTCAGGCCGGGAAGTAAAAATGTGAAAGCAGACGCATTATCTCGGAGCTTCCATGCTTTTCAACCCACTGAGACGCCGCCTGAATCCATCCTACCAACAAACATCTTCTTAGCAGCTCTAACCCAGGATATCTCGGCTCGCATTAAGGCTGAACAACATCTGGCACCGGCATCCACCCCAACAGATAAGTTGTTTGTTCCCGTACAATTTCGTCTCCAGCTGTTGGGGGAGTGTCACGATTCTGCCTTTTGTGGACATCCGGGTGTTGAGGGCACTAAGGATCTGGTTTCTAGATCTTATTGGTGGCCCACTCTGACCAGGGATGTTAAGTCCTACGTGTCAGCCTGTGAGGTTTGTGCCAGGTCTAAGACACCTAGGACTCGCCCTGCTGGTAACCTACGACCCCTACCCATTCCCAGTAGACCCTGGTCCCATATCTCGATGGACTTTATAACTTACCTACCGCTGGCGGAGGGTAAGACTGTGGTTTGGGTAGTGGTCGATAGGTTTAGCAAGATGGTTCATTTCATTCCCCTGTCTAAACTTCCGAATGCTAAAACCCTGGCGTCTATTTTTGTGAGAGAGATTGTTTGTTTACATGGCATCCCGGAAAATATTGTTTCTGACAGGGGTGTGCAGTTTGTGTCCAAATTCTGGAGGGCCTTCTGTCAAAGATGTCAAATTTCATTGTCTTTTTCTTCCGCCTACCATCCTGAGAGTAATGGGCAGACTGAACGCCTTAATCAGTCTGTGGAACAATTCTTGAGGTTGTATGTTGCTGATGACCTGCAATTATGGGTCAAATTCCTTCCGTTGGCTGAATTTGCTTTGAATAACCATGTCAATTCTTCCGCTGGGGTCTCCCCTTTCTTTTGTAACCATGGTTTTCATCCCCGTTTTCATTCTGGGTCGTCCGTCTCCTCCTCTAATCCTGAAACGGATAAACTCTCCTCCGAACTGTGCACAGTTTGGGCCCGGGTTCAATCGAACCTAGAAAAGGCTCAATGTTCTCAAAAACTCAAGGCCGATAGGAGACGTTCAAGGGGGGGTAAACTTTCAGGTTGGGGATAAAGTATGGTTGTCCTCCAAGAATCTATCTCTCAAGGTAACTTCTAAAAAATTTACTCCTTGTTTTATTGGACCATATAAGATCACGGAAGTGATTAACCCGGTATCTTTTAGGTTGGAGCTGCCTGAGTCATTCCACATTCATAATGTGTTCCATAAATCTCTGCTTAAAAAATATTTTGAACTGGTAGTACCATCAAAAGCCTCGCCTCCGCCGGTTCTTGTTAATGATGCTGTCGAGTATGTGGTGTCTAAAATAGTGGATGTCAGGAAGGTGCGTAATTCCTTGCAGTACCTGATTCACTGGAAGGGGTATGGACCTGAAGAGAGATCTTGGGTACCTGCCAGGGAGGTTCATGCTGCTAGACTTGTTCGTAAATTTCATTTAGAACACCCTGAAAAGCCATCGCCTGAAGTCTTGGGTCCGGTGGCCCCTCGTAAAAGGGGCGGTACTGTCACGGGGTTCCAAAGGTGCACTCGGTCCCCCATTGCCCGCAGACCTGTTGCTTAGCTTTTGGAATGAGGTTCTGTGTTTGACCTCATTCCCAGGGCGGCTTTACTAGCTGGGTGGCTCCCTGCTCCTAGTCTGCCTTGAGCGCCGAGCTGATCACTCGGTGCTCGACTGGTTGGTCTGTCGGTCATGTGACGCTGGCCACGTCACATGACCCTCACTCCCCACTATAAATACAGGCAGCCTGCTGGCTACAGGTTGCCTGTTAATTTCTAGGTTCCTGGCTATTTGTTGGACTGCTGAATACTTACCTGATCCTGTTCCCTGACCATCCTTTTGCCTGCTCCTCCTGTACTGCGCATCCGTCCTGGTATTGTGACCTCGGCTCCCACCTGACTACTCTCTTAGGACTCCTCTTGTACTTCTCTGCTCTCCTGGTATTTGACCCCGGCTTCTCCTGACCATTCTTTGCTTAATCCTTTGTACTGCGTAGCTCTCTTGGTTCTGAGCCGGTCCGTACATGTTCCGTATTTTGTCTTGTCTGTCTTCCCTGCACATATCCTAAGTTAGGGACTGTCGTCCAGTTGTCCCCTGTCATCAGGACTCGTGAGGCAAGTAGGCAGGGCCAGGGGTGAGGGTGGAGCGCAGTGGTCACTATCCTTTCCCCTGTGTGTGTGTGTGGACGTGACCGTTACACTTGGTCTTTTTGGGAAGATTGTGCAGAATACAAGAGAAAGATTTAGACGGAACTTTCACTGTGCCCAGTGCCTCTTATACACAGCCTTGATAAACTGTATATGTAATGTGCACAGTGCTTATGTCAACTATCTATCAAACAGCCTCAGTAATGCACAATGGACTTGTTACACTAAAACAGGCCTTATCATTGCATTGCACCACCGTTTACATGTCCATAGCTTGCATTCAGTGGCCGTCTGTGGGATGCCTGCCTTGCTACCCCAAAACATATTAACATCGAGGGTATCTTCACTATCACCAGGCAGAGGTCCCCAGAAACACAGTGTGCCCTGTGGTGAACAGAGGGTGTGCCCCTCCTATCACTGCATGGCTCCAGGGAGCACCAGAGTGAGGTCTGCCATCGTGAGTAACTAACACCGCCATTATTGCTGCCACCACTCCTGTCCTCTACTTCTCTCTCTTCACCGGGCTTGTTGCACAAGGGTCCTATCCCACATCACAGTATACATACATACAAATTTTCTGTGCACTGTGCATCCAGAATGTATATTGTATATACCTCCTGCTCCCCCTCACTCACTTGGCCTGCTCCCCCTCACTCACTGAAGCCATTTGGCATGAGGAGAGAGATAGTGTGTGGACTCTCATTGCAGTCCTTGGTGACCTTTTGGCGCCAGGGGTGGTGTGGAGTGGGCCCGGCATGCATGCTGGTAACTGCTTTCCGTGGATATAATGGAGGCCATTTTGGCACCAAAAATGACAGAAATTCAGGCGGATCCAGCATGCATGTGGAACCTGCACTTTCTGAATTATATGATAGCCGTCATGGCACATAACAGGTAAAATTTAGTGTTAGGAACCCGTCTAACTAGAGATCGCCTTGACGTGCGGCAGACGGGCTCAAATAATTTTGTACAAAATGATTTGCCAAGCATCTCTAACTTATTAGTATAGCATTTGCAATTATGATGCAATTTTGTACTTTATTTGGTTTGCAGTGAACTGTTGCATTGCATGTTTGGTTTAACAGTCTTGTTCTCAGCCATAGCAACGTGCCCCTGCGCTTTGGGATGTGCTGACTGACCCCCTTTTCCTCCACTTTAATGGTACATCTCGCTGTATAGTGAGTGCTCTGGCAAGAAACTGTCAGTCCATTCCTACTGAATTCACAGGAAGTTATACCACACGTGGTATATATAGATATAGCAGCTAAAGACAAAAGATGAGCAAAAATACTTTCAAATGGTTCTTTATTTCATACTTTTTTTGGGAGCACCTAATGGTTTTTCATATAGTTTAAAAAAAACTGTTTTGATACCATATGAAAATCCATCAGGTGGCGCAAAAAAAAAGTATTAAATAAAAAAGAACCCTTAGAAAGTATTGTTCTGAAAAGATGGAATCATGATGTGGTCATTTAGACATCAAAGGCCTTGGTCATGAAGGTGTTAAATAGAAAATGCTTCCTCTGGCATGTTTCATGGACATCATAATAAAGCAATTTGGTTTATAATGACATTTTAGAGACCTAGAGCTTCATAAAACCATACTATTAATCAATGTCAGGATATGATATTAATGATATACCACAGACAATGAATTTCTCTGTCTTTGCAGAAAAACACCCACAGCAGACTATTCACAGACAGAATGCCAAAAATTGCACCATTATTTATAGGATGGCCTCAGAATATATTCTTTTTAAATAGAAATTTAAGAATGCACAAACTCTTTGGATATCACATTCAGGCTAGTTCCAGAGTAGCTATATTTAACACCTTAGGCTAAGTTCACACTTCAGTTATTTGGTCAGTGATATTCATCAGTGATTGTGAACCAAAACCAGTAGTGAAGCTACTCAGAGATAAGATATAATGGTTTTGGCTCACATTCACTGATGGAAATCACTGACCAAATAACTGAAGTGAAAAAGGAAATCAACAGCTCACGATCCTTGTTCACGCTGCATGGGAAAGGGCAATCCCCATATCAAATCCAACGAGAAAATCCCAGCAAGCGTTCTTGTTTTCAGTATGTTATGCTCTTTATTTCAACTACAAAATTACAGGAAGCGTTTCGGCCCGTCCTACCTTTCTCAAATGCATGACATCAAATGAAACCTGGCCACATTTATAGGTACAAAATCACCTGGTCATGACATCATCAATTAGTTAATCAAACAGGAAATGCCATACATAAATCATCAGAGTGTCTAATCTTACTCAAATCCATTACTGCCTCAAAAGAGAGAGTCCTTCAAATTCTCAACGTGGTACCGTACAACCCAGGGGTTTAAATAGGGATTATGAGATTATGTGTTTTTAATAGTCTTTAATATGGAGTGTGTTCTCTTACAGACCGCAATACCATGTTGAGAATTTTAAGGACTCTCTTTTGCGGCAGTAATGGATTTGAGTAAGATTAGACACTCTGATGATTTATGTATGTCATTTCCTGTTTGATTAACTAATTGATTATGTACCTATAAATGTGGCCAGGTTTCATTTGATGTCATGCAGTTGAGAAAGGCTGGACAGGCCGAAACGCGTCCTGTAATTTTGTAGTTGAAATAAAGAGTATAACATACTGAAAACAAGAATGGTTGCTGGGATTTTCTCGTTGGATCAAATAACTGAAGTGTGAACTCATGATGGTAAAAGGAAGATAAAGCTTCCTAGTGTAAATACAGTGCCTTGCAAAAGTATTCACCCCCCTTGACTTTTTTTTCGTGTTTTGGTGCCTCACAACCTGGAATTAACATGGATTGTTTGATGATTTGCATAATTTAATTTGCCCACAACTTTAAAGATTTTTATTTATTTATTATTGTGAAGCAAACAACAAATAGGACAAAATAACAGAAAAAGTCAATGTGCATAACTATTCACCCCCCTAAAGTCAATACTTTGTAGAGCCACCTTTTGAGGCAATCACAGCTCCAAGTCACTTTGGATAAGTCTCTATGAGCTTGCCACATCTTACCACTGGGATTTTTGCTCCTTGCAAAACTGCTCCAGCTCCTTCAAGTTGGATGGTTTGCACGTGTGAACAGCAATCTTTAAGTCTGACCACAGATGTTCTATTGGATTGAGATCTGGACTTTGACTAGGCCATTTCAACACATTTATATGTTTCCCCTTAAACCAATCAAGTGTTGCTTTAGCAGTGTATTTGGGGTTATTGTCCTGCTGGAAGGTGAACCTCGTCATAGCCTCAAATCACGCACAGAGTGGTACAGGATTTGCTCAAGAATATCCCTGTATTTAGCACCATCCATTTTCCCTCAACTCTGACCAGTTTCCCAGTCCCGCTGTCACGGCTGAGGATGGGGAAAACCCTCAGCCGTGCGATGAATGAAGATGTTAGTGGCTGCTCAGCCAGAACAACAGAAATAGGGAGCAGGTCACCTCCTAAAGCTTCCCTAATCTGACCCTGACTCCTAGCTGCATGAGCTGCCCTTGAAGGTAGGAGGGCTCATGCTCAGGAACCTCTGATCCCTACTGACCCTCCGCCGATCCCTGAGCTAGGAGCTGGGTAGACAGCCCGTTCCTCCTGGACGCGGAGAAACAGGAGTCTAAAGTGGCCAAGCAAGAAGGGGAACAAAAACAACTTATGGCAATGGCAGGTAAATGCAACAAACACAACACTCACCTGCCACAGACAACAAAGCCTGGAACCCATGTGCAAGTGCTGCTGTTCAGAACACAAACGAACACAGCACACACCAGACATCACACAGGAACCCAGGACCATAAGCTGCAATAACAAGGAAACCACACGCACACCTTCATAACACCATATAACATAATTTATGACCACAAGGGTGGCCCTCACTGACAGATGGTATTAGCCAGGAGGATGACTTCAGCTAACCATGGCTGAAGTACCCCTCAGAGTCTGGCATCCAACAGGAGCTAAATAGCCCCAAGTGGCCACACCCACACACACACCCAGTGTTCAAAAACTAAGGAGGGAGTTAACCCTTCCTACACCAGGCAAGGGAAAAAGCCACTTAAAGGGGAAGGGTCCAAATAAACATCACACTGCAGCTGTTACCGCAGGCAACGACATGCGTGGCAACCATGTCCTGGGAGTCAGCCAGAAGGCCGAGACACTGCCACCACATGTACACAATACCAAACGTTGCCAGGGCAGCCACAGTGAAGGGAAGTGTCACAGTGCACACCTACATAAACCTCGTGCACACCATACATACACACACACACCCAATCAGGTGTAACCGCATGCACTTGACAGCAAGCTGCCTAGCAACAGCTCAGGCTGCTATACTGCCAAGTACCAAATCATGTTGCCAGCGGCAACCACACGTGAGGCAACAAACCAAGCAGCCCTCATCATGTGGTTGACAATAAAACCCAGACCACAGGCAACAGCATGCGGATCCTGAGTCACGACCATGACCATGGTCGTGACACCCGACTGCTGAAAAACATCCCCGCAGCATGATGCTGTGGGGATGTTGTTCTTTGGGTGATGTGATGTGTTGGGTTTGCGCCAGACATAGCGTTTTATTTGATGGCCGAAAAGTTACATTTTAGTCTCATCAGACCAGAGCACCTTCCTCCATACATTGTGGGAGTCTCCCACATGCCTTTTCGCAAAATCACAAGTCTCTGCTGTGGAACTCTGCAGCTCCTCCAGGGTTACCTTAGGTCTCTGTGCTGACTCTTTGATTAATACCCTCCTTGCCCAGTCTGTGAGTTTTTGTGGGGCGGCCGTCTCTTGGCAGGTTTGCTGTTGTGCCATGTTCTTTCCATTTGGCTATGATAGATTTGATGGTGCTCCTGGGGATCATCAAAGATTTGGATATTTTTAAAATCCTAACCCTGACTTGTACATCTCAACGACATTTTCCCTTACTTGTTTGGAGAGTTCCTTGGTCTTCATGGCAGTGTTTGGTTAGTGATGCCTCTTGCTTAGGTGTTGCAGTCTATGGGGCCTTTCAAAAAAGGTGTGTATATGTAATGACAGATCATGTGACACTTAGATTGCACATAGGTGGACATCATTTCACTAATTATGTGACTTCTGAAGGTAATTGGTTGCATCAGAGCTTTTTATGGGCTTCCTAACAAAGGGGGTGAATACATATGCACATGCCAATTTTCTGTTTTCTATTTCTAAACAATAGTTTTATTTATATATTTTTCTCATTTCACTTCACCAACTTAGACTATTGTGTTCTGATCATCACATAAAATTCAGATTAACAAAACATTGAACTTAAGGCTGTAATGTAACAAAACACGAAAAAAGTCAAGGGGGTGAATACTTTTGCAAGGCACTGTAGATTAGAAAGAAACTTCTTCAAATACATAACTCCGTTTACTTTAATTGAGTATTGTTACAATTAAATCATCTACCAATTTGCACTATTTTCGGCTTTATTCTGCCGTGACGACCTTATGCACTGACACCATGAGTTTATTTCCTCTGTTGCACTGTTTATTCTACCTTATTTTGAAACCAATAAACAGATTTTGAAAAGAACCATAATATGTGTCTTACCTATTCCCGACACATGACGTAATAGTACATCATGGCGGCAGTTGACTTGCCTCATTTTGACGTACTATTACGTCATGGTGATCGGGCGGGCACCGGAGCGTTGCGCGCCCGATCACTGCAGGGGCCCGGCAGTCCCTGATAGCCGGGACACTGCTGTATTCGCCGGCATCGCTGTAAAAGACAATGCTGGAGGATTAACCCCTTCTATGCTGCGGTCAGCTGACCGTGACATAGAAAGTATTTGCAGCAGGTGAGGGAGCCCATGGGGTCCCCGCGGTGCTGTGGCAGGGACCCGATAGGTGAGAAGGCAGCCTGATGCTTTTTTAATAAAAAATAAAGTTTCAAGTAAAAAAAAAAGCCCCTTTCCCCTGATTTTATAATAAAAATAGAAAAGAAAAAAACACACATATTAGGTATTGACACATTTGTAACGACCGGCTCTAGAAATATCTCACATGTTATACCCTGTCTGATAAACACCATAAAAAAATAAATAAAAACTGTAAAAACACATTTGTAACGACCGGCTCTAGAAATATCTCACATGTTATACCCTGTCTGATAAACACCATAAAAAAATAAATAAAAACTGTAAAAAAAAGCAATTTTTGTCACCTTGCTTCACAAAAAGTGCAACACCAAGCAATAAAAAAGGTGTATGCCCCCCAAAATGATACCAATAAAACAGTCACCTCATCCTGCAAAAAACGAGGCCCTACATAATACAATTGCCCAAAAAATAAAAAAAACTATGGCTCTCAGAATATAGAGACACTAAAACATCATTTTTTTTGTTTTAAAAATGCTATTATTGTGTTAAAGTGAAATAAATAAAAAAAGTGGATTTACTAGCTATCACCACATCCGTAAAAACCAGCTCTATAAAAATATCACATGACCTAACCCCTCAGGTGAACACCGTTAAAAAAAAAAAAAAAAAGCACAACACCAAGCAATCAAAAAGGCGTTTGTCCCCCAAAATAGTACAAATCAAACCGTCACCTCATCCCGCAAAAAATGAGATCCTACCTAAGACAATCGGCCAAAAAATAGAAAAAAGCTACAGCTCTCAGACTATGGAGACACTAAAACATCATTTTTTGTTTGTTTCAAAAATGCTATTATTGTGTAAAACTTAAAAAAAAATAAGAAAAAGTATATATATTAGGTATTGCCGCATCCTGCTCTATAAAAATATAACCTAACCCCTCAGGTGAACGCTGTAAAAATAAATAAATAAATAAAAACTGCCAAAACAACCAATTTTTTGGTCATCTTGCCCCATAAAGTGTAATAATGAATAATAAAAAAATCATATACAGGGAGTGCAGAATTATTAGGCAAGTTTTTTGAGGATTAATTTTATTATTGAACAACAACCATGTTCTCAATGAACCCAAAAAACTCATTAATATCAAAGCTGAATATTTTTGGAAGTAGTTTTTAGTTTGTTTTTAGTTTTAGCTATTTTAGGGGGATATCTGTGTGTGCAGGTGACTATTACTGTGCATAATTATTAGGCAACTTAACAAAAAACAAATATATACCCATTTCAATTATTTATTTTTACCAGTGAAACAAATATAACATCTCAACATTCACAAATATACATTTCTGACATTCAAAAACAAAACAAAAACAAATCAGTGACCAATATAGCCACCTTTCTTTGCAAGGACACTCAAAAGCCTGCCATCCATGGATTCTGTCAGTGTTTTGATCTGTTCACCATCAACATTGCGTGCAGCAGCAACCACAGCCTCCCAGACACTGTTCCGAGAGGTGTACTGTTTTCCCTCCTTGTAAATCTCACATTTGATGATGGACCACAGGATCTCAATGGGGTTCAGATCAGGTGAACAAGGAGGCCATGTCATTAGATTTTCTTCTTTTATACCCTTTCTTGCCAGCCACGCTGTGGAGTACTTGGACGCGTGTGATGGAGCATTGTCCTGCATGAAAATCATGTTTTTCTTGAAGGATGCAGACTTCTTCCTGTACCACTGCTTGAAGAAGGTGTCTTCCAGAAACTGGCAGTAGGACTGGGAGTTGAGGTTGACTCCATCCTCAACCCGAAAAGGCCCCACAAGCTCATCTTTGATGATACCAGCCCAAACCAGTACCCCACCTCCACCTTGCTGGCGTCTGAGTTGGACTGGAGCTCTCTGCCCTTTACCAATCCAGCCACGGGCCCATCCATCTGGCCCATCAAGACTCACTCTCATTTCATCAGTCCATAAAACCTTAGAAAAATCAGTCTTGAGATATTTCTTGGCCCAGTCTTGACGTTTCAGCTTGTGTGTCTTGTTCAGTGGTGGTCGTCTTTCAGCCTTTCTTACCTTGGCCATGTCTCTGAGTATTGCACACCTTGTGCTTTTGGGCACTCCAGTGATGTTGCAGCTCTGAAATATGGCCAAACTGGTGGCAAGTGGAATCTTGGCAGCTGCACGCTTGACTTTTCTCAGTTCATGGGCAGTTATTTTGCGCCTTGGTTTTTCCACACGCTTCTTGCGACCCTGTTGACTATTTTGAATGAAACGCTTGATTGTTCGATGATCACGCTTCAGAAGCTTTGCAATTTTAAGAGTGCTGCATCCCTCTGCAAGATATCTCACTATTTTTGACTTTTCTGAGCCTGTCAAGTCCTTCTTTTGACCCATTTTGCCAAAGGAAAGGAAGTTGCCTAATAATTAATATAGGGTGTTGATGTCATTAGACCACACCCCTTCTCATTACAGAGATGCACATCACCTAATATGCTTAATTGGTAGTAGGCTTTCGAGCCTATACAGCTTGGAGTAAGACAATATGCATAAAGAGGATGATGTGGTCAAAATACTCATTTGCCTAATAATTCTGCACTCCCTGTATACCCAAAAATGGTACCAATAAAAACATCAACTCTTCCTGCAAAAAACGAGCCCCTGCACAAGACGATTGACAGAAAAATATAAAAGAATATGGCGTTCAGAAAATGGAGACACAAAAACATAATTTTTTTTCAATAATGTTATGTAAAACTGAAACAAAGAAAGTAGACATATTTTATATCATCGTGTACGTAACAACCTGCTCTATAAAAATAGCACATGATCTAACCTGTCAGATGAACATTGTAAAAAACAAAACATGAAAACTGTGCCTGAACAGACATTTTTTGGTTACCGTGCCTCACAAAAGACGTAATATAGAGCGATTAAAAATTATATGTACTCCAAAATAGTACCAATAAAACTGTCACCTTATCCCGTAGCTTCCAAAATGGGGTCACTTTTTATAAGTTTCTACTGTAGGGTGCATCAGGGGGTCTTCAAATGGGACATGGTGTCTAAAAACCAGTCCAGCAAAATCTGCCTTCCAAAAACCATACTGCGCTCCTTTCCTTTTGCGCCCTGCCATGTGCCTTTACTTCAGTTTACGACCACATATGGGGTGTCTCTGTAAACCGCAGAATCAGGGTAATAAATATTGAGTTTTGTTTGGCTGTTAACCCTTGATGTGTTAAAGAAAAAATTGGATTAAAATGGAAAATCGCCCAAAAATGTGAAATTTAGAAATTTCATCTGCATTTTCCTTTAATTCTTGTGGAATACCTAAAGGGTTAAAAAAATTTTGTAAAATCAGTTTTGAAAAACATGAGGGGTGTAGTTTCTACAATGCGCTAATTTATGGGGGGTTTCTACTATGTAAGCTCCACAAAGTGACTTCAGACCTGAACTGGTCCATAAAAAGTGGCTTTTGGAAATTTTCTTAAAAATTTTCAGAATTGCTTCTAAATTTCTAAGCCTTCTAACGTCCTAAAAAAAAAAAAGGACATTTACAAAACGATGCCAACATAAAGTAGACATATCGGGAATGTAAAGTAATAAATATTTTATGGAGTATCACTTTCTGTTTTAAAAGCAGAGAAATTGAAATTTAGAAAATTGTGAATTTTTCTAAATTTTTGATAAATTTTAGATTTTTTCATAAATAAAGGAGAAATATATTGACTCAAATTTATGACGAGAAAACAATCTCAGAATGGCTCAGATAAGTAAAAGTGTTCCAAAGTTTACATGCCAGATTCGCAAAAACTGGCCCGGGGAAGGAGGGTGAAAACTGGCCTGGGGTAGAAAGGGCTAATACACAGGGAACAAAAGGGAGTTGATGGAAGAGACAGCACATGCAATGTATCTCTTGTTTTTCTGGTATAAGTTTGTATTAATGCAGTAATACCATAAAAGCACCAGCTAATCTTTCGCACTAAAAACACTTATCCCCTCTCAACAGGATAAATGTCTGATCGCTAGGGATCTGACTGCGGAGTCCCACTGCTCATGAAAACAATGGTCCCAGAGTCACCTATGAGAATGGAGTGTGAAAAATAATCTGTGTGAATCCACCCTAAAGGGATTTTCCCACTAAAAATATATATTCCCTATCCACAGGTTAGTGAATCGATGTCCTTTCCTCAGGGTTCTGCTAGTTGGAAACCTCAGTGATCACAAAAACGGAGTTCCCAGACTCACCTATAAAAATGGAGTGGTAGGGAATAAGCATTATTAGTGGGAAAACCCCTTTAGGGTGGATTCACACCGTTTTTGTGGTCTTTTTCAGCATTTTTGAGTTTGTCGTTTTTTTACAATTGTATTTTTTGGATTTAAAACCCCCAGCTCCAGATGGTAACTGAAGGCCTCTGGAGACAGGAGACAAATGTTTTTTGGCTACTGGATGTGGTGGCATTTTTGTTTTTCACACATTTTTTGCGGCATTTTGAAACAAAGGCATTTTTCCATCTCCTTCAATATAAGGAATATAATGTCTGAAATAAAATGCCATCCACACAATTATTTTGAATTTCTATTACTTTTTTCAATAGTGGAAAAAAAAGGCCTAATGGTGGATTTACACGGGACTATTTTCAGACAGATTTTCGGGAACGAACGTTCATACGAGCTCTAGTTCCCCATAATCAGGCCATGTGAAGCTGCTGGCAATCTGAATAGACAAATGCCCGTTCATTGGGTGAATTCATCGTTTATGTAGCTGTCACGACGGGGAGTAGGGGAAACCCCCCATCACGCAATGCTCTGGCTACCAGGCCGCAATGCAGGGAAAAGGGAGCTGGTCACCTCCTAACGCTTCCCTCAACAGGCCCTAGTCTCCTAACTGTATGAGCCCCCTTCAGTGGTAAGAGGACTCATACCCACGTGCCTAGAGATCTAGGAATCCCTGCATTGCCCTACAGATGATGACAGGGCAGAGAATACCTGTGCATCCACGACACGGATGACAGGCGTCTCCTGAGGCCCAGTAGCTGACAAGATGCAAGACTGTGGGTGAAACAGTACGGCAGGTAAGTCACACAGCAACATAACAATGCTATCTACACTTACCTGCCGCAGCCGAGATGGACGGAGGCTCCAGGCTGGGAAACCCACAGTTTTGCCTTCGCTTAACCCCTCCAGGAAAGCACGCCCCTTTCGGAGCCATCACACCACCATGCGCACCTCCAAACAGGGACCACACCAAAAGTACATACACCAAGTGGGGGAGGGAAAGCAGAAACACACCGGAGGGGACAAACTGACACAGCAAAGGAAACAGAATCACAAATAAGGGTGGCTCACACAGACATCAAACATACAGCCAGGGAGCAAAGCTCCAACATAAGCTGACAAGCAAACTCTGACCTCAGGCAGCAACACACCAACATATAAAGAGGCCAGAGGTCACACCCACCACAAAACATTAACCCTGTGCAAACCAAAAATGGGGAAACACCACAACCCAGGGAAAATGCCTCACATGCAAACACCGTTGCCAACGGCAACCGCACGTGTAGACACAGACTCACGACTTAACCAAGGGTCGTGACAGTAGCACATTAAGGGTATGGCCACACAGTCCGTTTTCTTCATGCAGTTTTGGAAGCCAAAAGTAGGAGTGAGTCGTAAAAAGGAGAAAAAGTAGAAGGGACAGATGTAATGTCTCCTCTTTTTTGAAATCCCTCCTGATAAACTGCATGCAGAAACCTGACAATGTGACCATACCCTAAATTATCATTGCTGGGTATCAGATCATGCTGTGTAAACTGCGATTTGCTGCCCAGAAATAATGAATCTGGAAGGTTACGGTCAAATGGTCAGGTTTCCAAATGCAGTTTTGGACACCAAAACTGAGAATGAATTCAAAAAAGAGGAGAACTCGTATCTGTCCTTAGGGCTCATGCACACGAACGTATATTCGTTCCGTGTCCATTCCGTTTTTTTTGCGGACCGTATGCGGAACCATTCATTTCAATGGATCCTCAAAAAATATGGAAGGTACTCCATGTGCATTCCGTTTCCGTATTTCCGTTCCGCAAAAAAATAGAACATGTCCTATTATTGTCCGCATTACGAACAAGGAAAGGACTGTTCTATTAGGGGCCAGCTGTTCCGTTCCACAAAATATGTAATGCACTCGGACGTCATCTGTATTTTTTGTGGATCCGTTTTTTGCGGACCGCAAAATACATATGGTCGTGTGCATGAGGCCTTATACGGTCTCTTATTTTTCAACCCACCCCTGATTTTGGCTTCCAAAACTGCATCAGGGAACCCAACCGTGTGACTGTACCCTAAGAGGATGAACAATGGCTACTGCCGTACAGTGGAGGAGACTGCTGCATGTAAACGGTTCCTTCTCTATAATTTCCTGGTCAGTCGGCACGTGTAAATGCGTCTTTAGTGGTCACAGCAACAGGTAAGCATCTGTGTATACTTACAGAAAGCTGAATAAGTGATCAAAGCATTCAGTTCCATAATTTTGAAATAGTTATGCCTGCAACTATAGATTTCTGTAGACAAGAAGTGCAGCTTTGGAGTACAAACTGATGCTTTAATAATTCTTTATAAAGACCTTTGATAATGGAAGTTCTCAACCCTTTTCAAAACGTAATTATGGAAAGACTTTAAGTCAGTGATCTCAAACCTGCGGCTCTCCAGTTGTTGTAAGGCCCCTTGCAGACGAGCGTGTCCGGATTAGGTCCGGATGCGTCCCGGTGCATTGCGGCAAACCCGCGCGAGTAGGTACGCAATTGCAGTCAGCTTTGACTGCGATTGCGTTCCGATGTTCAGTTTTTATCGCATGGGTGCAATGCATTTTGCACGCGCGTGATAAAAAACTGACTGTGGTACCCAGACCCGAACTTCTTCACAGAAGTTAAAGTTTGGGTTAGTTGTAGTGTAGATTCTATTATTTCCCCTTATAACATGGTTATAAGGGAAAATAATAGCATTCTGAATACAGAATGCATAGTACTGGAGGGGTTAAAAATAAATAAAATAAATTTAACTCACCTTAATCCACTTGTTCGCGCAGCCGGCATCTCTTCTGTCTTCTTTTGTGAAGAATAGGACCTTTGATGACGTCACTACGTTCATCACATGGTCCGTCACATGATCATGTGATGGATCATGTGACGGACCATGTGATGAACTTAGTGACGTCATCAAAGGTCCTATTCTTCACAAAAGAAGACAGAAGAGATGCCGGCTGCGCGAACAAGTGGATTAAGGTGAGTTAAATTTTTATTTTTTTTTTTTTTAACCCCTCCAGCCCTATTTTACTATGCATTCTGTATTCAGAATGCTATTATTTTCCCTTATAACCATGTTATAAGGGAAAATAATAATGATCGGGTTCCCATCCCGATCGTCACCTAGCAACCATGCGTGAAAATCGCACCGCATCCGCACTTGCTTGCGGATGCTTGCGATTTTCACACAGCCCCATTCACTTCTATAGGGCCTGCGTTACGTGAAAAATGCACAAAGAGGAGCATGCTGCGATTTTCACGCAACGCACAAGTGATGCGTGAAAATCACCGCTCATGTGCACAGCCCCATAGAAATGAATGGTTCCGGATTCAGTGCGGGTGCAATGCGTTCACCTCACGCATTGCACCCGCGCGGAAATCTCGCCCGTGTGAAAGGGGCCTAAAGCTACAACTCCCATCATGCTCTGATAGCCGACGGCTGTCCGGGTATGATGGTAGTTGCAGTTTTGTAACAGCTGGAGAGCTATAGGTTGGGGAATTTTGTGTTAAGATGATAAAGGCTGTCTATAAATACTATATAATCAAACAGTTTACCTTAGTACTATAATTTGCTCCATTATATAATTAAATAGAAGTCTTTGATTACTATTCTGCATGAAAAATGTGAACTCATACAAAAGACCTGGGTGATCTTTGGTAACTGGTAGTGTACACAATTCTGGATTACAGGAGCAGGGTAAAAAAAACATTTCCAAGAAAACCATCTATAGGAAAGTGACATCTTCCTGCAGAGTAAATATTCAGACCTCGACTGACTTGATTAAAATTGGAAATGATAATCCATTCACACACTGTAACAACTACAAGCTGAAGAACATTTCTGCCTTCTATTGTTTGGTGCACAGTGAGCAGCCAGCAACCGTAAATGTCAGATATACAACAGTGGCCTTGATGGAATACAATACAAATAGCAGACAACTCTCTGCACTGTAAAACATACCACAATATTGTACAGCATACCTTTAATCTGTTCAGGATTAGGCTTGCTTGTTGTGCGTCATATAAGGTTAAGTATTATTTTGGCGGCTTGAGGTCTATCTATGGAGTAAAAAAAAGGAAGAAAATAACATGAGGCAGTCACTGGTGTCAGATAAAGGTTTAGTGGATAGTGAAATAAAAATATACATATACCGGTACAATATAAAAATTACATTCTCCTAGCCGAGTACAAAAATGGAAATATAAAATTTCATAAAAGCACAAAAAAAGAAAAGAGGAAAAATGGAATACATAAATAGAATAATTGTAGTGAGGATCTCAGGGATGGACAGTAATAAAACATGCTATTATTATGGCTTAAATTAATAGTGCAATATGTGTCATCTTAAGAATCATAGAACTTATCCCACAAAAAATATGTATCATCTATCCACATAATAGGAGATAAGTATTAGGCTACTTTCCCACTAGCGGCAGGACGGATCCGACAGGCTGTTCACCCTGTCGGATCCGTCCTGCCGCTATTTCAGCGTGCCGCCGGACTGCCACTCCGTCCCAATTGACTATAATGGGGGCGGGGGCGGAGCTCCGGCGCAGCACTGCAGTGCACGGCGAGAGGCTTGCCGGACTAAAAGTACTGCATGTCCAATTCTCACTGCGCACTGCTGTGCCGGAGCTCCGCCTAGGTCCCCATTATAGTCAATGGGGATGGAGCGGCAGTCCGGCGGCACGGCAAAATAGCGGCAGGACGGATCCGACAGGGTGAACAGCCTGTCGGATCCATCCTGCCGCTAGTGTGAAAGTACCCTTACCAGTGGCATGCCTAGGGTGTTTGGCACCCAGGGTGGGTTGTTTCTCTGGCACTTCCCCCCCAATAGTTTAAAAAAATATTGCCCCCTTACAGTAGTATTGCCCTCATTGTACAACCTTCACAGTAGTTTTGTACAAATATGTGCCACCTTCACGGTATTTATGCCCATATTGTGCCCCCTCACATTATTTATGCCCTCACTGTACAACATTTACAGTAGTTATGATCTTGTTATGCCCCTTAAAGTAGTTATCCCTTCATTGTGCCCCTTTCACAGTAGTTATGCCCTCTTTGTGCCCCTTTCACAGTAGAAATGCCCTATCTGTGCCCCCTTCACAGTTGTAATGCCTTCTCTGTTCCCCTTCAAAGTAGTTATGCCATCACTGTGCCCCCATAGGAGTAGTTTCTATGCCCTCTATGCCCCTTCACAGTAGTAATACCCATTGTGACCAGTAATAATGCCCACTCAGTGCCTCATAAAAGTTATGCCCACCCCTTTACAGGAGTAATGCCCTCTGTGCACCCTTCATAGTAGTAATGCCTATTGTGCCTCTTCATAGTAGTAATGCCCATTGTGCCACCTTTATAGTAGTAATGCCCATTGCGCCCCCTTCATAGTAATAATGCCCATTGTGCCCCCTTCATAATAGTAATGCCCATTGTGGTTCCTTCATAGTAGTAATGCCCATAGTGCCCCTTTCACAGTAGTAATGCGCATTGTGCCCCCTTCACAGTAGTAATGCCCATTGTGCCCCCTTGATAGTAATAATGTCCATTGTGCCCCCTTCATAATAGTAATGCCCATTGTGCTCCCTTCATAGTAGTAATGTCCATTGTGCCCCTTTCACAGTAGTAATGCCCATTTTCCCCCTTCATAGTAGTAATGCCCATTGTGCCCCCTATAGTAGTAATGCCATCAGTGCCCCTTTGTAGTAATATTTCCCTCTGTGCCCCCTTTGTAGTAGTATTGCCTCTGTTCATTTTGGGGGCCCTGTTCTGAAGATAGGACCAGGTCCTATGTGGCCTGCACCTATCTGACATTTATGGCATATACTAGCAATATGTCATCATCATCAATGTGCTGGATCGGAATACCCCTTTAACCCCTTGGCGACCAATGACATACTAGTACGTCATGCAGGCACAGTTGCTCTGAACGCCCGATCAATGCAGGGACCCGACTGTGACTCCTTATATGCCGAAATCAACGTTGACCGCATCATTTAAGAGGATCGCAGAGGGAGGGGACTCCCTCTGCCTCTCCATTTGCCCCCCATGTCGTGGTGCCTCACAAAACCCTGAGGGTCTGCCATGTATAGTAGCCTGTGAGACCCAACCCCAAGGCTGGGTCTCACAGGCACACTGTCAGTGTTTCAATATATTGTTCTAAATTGAAACAGGGATCAGACCCTGAAATGTTAAAATCAGATCCTGAAATGTACTGGGACAAAAATTCAAAGTAAAAAAAAAGTGCCCCTTTCTCTTCATAAAGCAATTTTCAATAAAAAAAAAATGTTGTAAAAATAGACATATTAGATATCGCCACGTCCGTTAACGAGTAGCTCTATAAAAGTATCATATGACCTACCCCCTCAGGTGAATGCTGTAAAAAATAAATAAATAAAAACTGTCATAAGAGCCATTTTTGGTCACCTTGCCCCCAAAAAGTGTAATATTAAAATATAAAAAAAAAAATCTTATGTACCAAAAAATTGTACCAATAAAAACATCAACTCTTGAAGAGGTAGAGAGAGACGCGGCACTCACCAGGCACTCATCCGGCCTGAAGAAGCGCTACCTTTGCGCGAAACGGCCGTCGCCGCCGATGCACTTTGTGGCCATCCCGCTCCCCTGCCTGCGCAGTATGCCGCTTTACTTGCAATAAAAGCAATCAGCAACGACCACTGGTGAGTGCCGCGTCTCTCTCTACCTCTTCATTGTTTACACCACTCAACACGCTGAGCACCACCACTTACTGTACATGGTCCTCCAAGACGGCTGCTGTCCCTGGAATTGGCACGGACGCACACATATACAGGTGTACTCACGTAGTGCCGCTGACTTTTTTCCTTTCCCTGTCTTCCTGTGCCATATCAAAACATCAACTCTTCCCGCAATAAACGAGCCCCTACATAAGATGATTGGCAGAAAAAAAATAAAAATATATGGATTTCAGAAAATAGAGACACAAAACACGATTTTTTTCAAAAATGCTTTATTATGTAAAACTGAAACAAAAAATAGACATAGACATATTTGCTAAAAAACATAGTAAAAAAAACAAAAAATAAAAACGGTGTCAGAACAGCCATTTTTTGTTACCTTGCCTCACAAAAAGTTTAATATCGAGCAATCAAAAATCATATGTACCCCAAAATAGTACCAATAAAACTGTCACCTTATCCCATAGTTTCCAAAATGGGGTCACTTTTTGGGACTTTCTACTGTAGGGGTGCATCAGGAGGTCTTCAAATTCGACATGGCAACTTAAAATTATCCCAGCGAAATCTTCCCTCCAAAATCCAAACCATATGTTGCTCCTTCCCTTCTACGCCCTGCCGTGTGCCCATACAACAGTTACAACCAGATATGCGGTGTTTCTGTAAACTGACGAATTAGGGTAATACATATTGAGTTTTGTTTTGCTGTTAACCCTTAAAGGGGTTCTGTCACCCCACTAAACATTATTATTATTTTTTTTTGGCTACTTATAATTCCTATACTGCGATTTATCCATACATAATGTGATTAATCATTTTGGTTCAGTAGATTCTGCTAAAAACGTACTTTTAGAATATGTAAATTACCTGTCTACCAGCAAGTAGGGCGGCTACTTGCTGGTAGCCGCCGCATCCTCCTATCATAATGACGCCCCCTCCGCATGTTGATTGACAGGTCCAGCGAACGGGATCTTTCTCTGCTGGCCCTGTTTACATTCAAAATCTGGCGCCTGCGCCGTACCTGTCTTCAGTCGGCGCAGGCGCACTGAGAGGAGGACGCTCGCTCGGCCGCTCCATCCTCAATGCGCCTGCGCCGGGTGTAGATGTGACGTAATCGGCGCAGGCGCATTGAGGATGGAGCGGCCGAGCGAGCGTCCGCCTCTCAGTGCGCCTGCGCCGATTGAATACCGTTACGGTGCAGGCGCCAGATTTTGAATGCAAACAGGGCCAGCAGAGAAAGATCCCGTCCGCTGGCCCTGTCAATCAACATGCGGAGGGGGCGTCTTTATGAGAGGAGGATGCGGCTGCTATATAAAAGTACGTTTTTAGCAGAATCTACTGAACCAAAATGATTAATCACATTATGTATGGATAAATGGCAGTATAGGGATTATAAGTACACAGAAGGTGGGGTGACAGAAGCCCTTTAATGGAAAATTTATTAAAATGGAAAATTTGCAAAAAGAAGTGACATTTTTAAATGTCTCCTCTATTCTCCTTTAATTTTTGTGGAACACCTAAAGGGTTAATAAAGTTTCTAAAATCATATTTGAATAACTTGAGGGGTATAGTTTCTAAAATGGGGTCATGTATGGGTGGTTTCTGTAATAAAGCTCCACAAAGTGACTTCAGAACTAAATTGGTCCTTTAAAAAGTGGGTTTTGGAAATTTTCTTAAAGGGGTTGACCACTCTCCATGTATTTTCTACTACTGTGTGGGAGGCAAGGAAAAAGTACATTTCCTAATATATGTCTTTAAGTAGATTTGCCTGTTTTTAATACAACCTGAAGCCACGTCCCCTGAGCCCCGCTCTGCCGTGCAGCCAGTTCGTCCATGGCTGCTCGTGACATTGAGGAGCTTCATCCATGCTTGCAGAGTAAATGCGCATGCGCTGCTTTTCTTCATCATCACAGCATATGCCCAGTCTGCCTCTGCCCCAGCTTCACGTAACCCTATCCCCCCCCATCCGGCGCTTGTACTGTGTCCAGGGTCCTAGCCTCTGCCGCAGAGCCACAGTGCACCCGAGAGCCCAGCGCATTAGCATCGGCCGCCCGAAGATCCAGCACAAGCCCGCCACCATGTAGTGACATGTATCCAGTGCCAGTGCCCTCTTGTGTTGCCTACAGAAGCACCTGATGGTACGTGTGCCCGGCTTCATGGTGCCCGTCACTGCCGCTGTACTGGTAGTATATCTATAGAGTGCACGGAGGAACGGCCCCGCTCTCCTGTCACATGGCAAATACAGTGCGGCGGACAACTCATAAACTTTCCAGCAGTCCGCCATGAACTGAGTGTGCAGCCAGATGGATGCCGGGCATGTGTCCCCTTCACGCCATCTCTTCTCCCCTGTTGTGAGGAAGTGCAGCCGTGTTTTCTAATGCCGTCTGAAAGGTTTTGATCTCCACAGTTTGTGACTGTGGAGATCAGAACCTTCTAAGATGTAGATATAATATCCCCCCCTGCAGCCCTCAATGTGCCCCCTCATTTTATTGCTGGCCCCACTGAGCGGGCAGGTAGGCGGGCACGTGATCCCCCGACACCCCCCTCCCCCTCCGCTCTCTAATTTTCAGGATGGCTGAGCGGTTTTAGCAGAGTGTCAGCATACGGCTGACACTCTGCTTGAAACGGCGGACATCTGTGCTGGCAGTCAGCCGTTTAACCCCTTCCATGCCGCGGTCCATAATGACCGCTGTATGGAAGGGGTTAACAGGAAGGAAGGCTCCCTCCCTCTCCCATCGGGCGCTGCTGTGCCTTTGCAGCTGCTCTGCTAGATTCCTATACCTTGGCAGAACGCTATACCGGAAGTGAGGCGGCCGCACAGGAACCAGCTGGAGGAGGGTGTGTGCGGTGCTGCGCAAGCGCACATCCACTGGATAAGCAAAAAATCATTGCAGCGCCGCTGGAGAAGGACTTCATGCGCATGCGCAAAACCGTACACCGTGCGTGCGCACTTAGGGGTAGGTAGATTTTCCAGCGCAAAATGTTCCATCAGATCTCCCTACCCCTGAGTGTGCACGAGCGCACAAATCATCAGAAGCAGTTCATCCTTACCGCAGAGCTGAGTCCAGCACTCAGCTCCGCTGTGTGGTGACCCCAATATCCAGCACTCAGCTCTGCAGTGTCCCCCAATATCCCGCACTCAGCTCTGCTATGTGGTGACCTCGATATTCTGCACTCAGCTCTGCTGTAAGGATGAACTGCTCCTGATGATTTGTGCGCGCGTGCACACTCAGGGGTAGGGAGATCTGATGGAACATTTTGCGCTGGAAAATCTACCTACCCCTAAGTGCGGTACGGTTTCCTTCTCCCATGGGGCTGCAATCATTTTTTGCTACTCCAGTGGATGTGCGCTTGCGCAGCGCCGCACACACCCTCCTTCAGCTGGTTCCTGTGAGGCCGCGTCACTTCCGGTATAGGGTTCTGCCAAGGTATAGGTATCTGGCAGAACACAGCCACCCGATACTTGACGGGATTACAGAGGGAGGGGGCCGCTCCCTCCCCCATCAGCCGCTGCTCTCTTGTGGCAGCGGCTGATGGTTACCATGGCAACTGGACACTTTTACAGCCTCCCGCTTGCCATGGTGTAGCTCAGCCTGTGTGTAAAGTCAAAATACACTACAGTACACTATATAATGTACTGTAGTGTATTATATAGGCATCAGACCCACTGGATATACATGAACCAGGTGGGTCTGGGTCAAAAAAAAGTTTAAAAAAAAAGCACATTTATCACTGATTAAAAATTAAAAAAATTAAATACACTACACATGTTTGATATCACCGCGTCTGTAACAACCTGATTTATGAAAGGGTCATGTTACTTTCCCAGCACGGTGAACGCCATATTAAAAAAAAAAAAAAAAACTGAAATTTAAATATTGCCCACCTCCAAAGAAAGGCAGCCCATAGTGCCAGGGGGCAGCGGGTACTGGCAGCCGGGGTCTCTGGAGCTGTAACAGTACCGCTCCCACAGCTTGACTGCAGTGAGCCACAGCAGGACTGGCAGCACCAGGATGCACAGGGCACTGGTGACCAGATTGCACAGCTCCAAGATAGTGGCTAAGTGACAGTGGCTCCCCTCCATACCAAGGTGCTACAGAGACGTAAAATCCTGCAAGTGAAGCGCAGAAAGTACGGACACATCTACAAGACGCATCTGTTTGGAACCCGGACCGTGCACATCATGGGCGCTGAAATATGCGGCAGATCCTCCTGGGGGAGCACAAGCTGGTGTCCGTGCACTGGACAGAATCAATACGTACCATCCTGGGGGCCGATTGCCTCTTCAATCTGCATGACAGCCAGCGCAAGCACATGAAGAAGGTCATCGTAAAAGCCTTCTCCAGGGAAGCCGTGGAGAACTATGTACCCGTCATGGAGGAGGAGATGTATATATGTGTGTGTATATATACCATATATATGTAAAGATAAAGGATTGGTTGGGGGGCACTCAGCTATCTGGCACTGTATGTATAATCAATAGTCGGCTAGAATAGAAATATATACAGATTTATTACAAACATAAAGTCACATACAAGTGTGGATGTGTGACTAATCTCCTTGAAACATTAGGGTTAATTCTATCAGACATCGTCTATATATAGAGACAATATATCACATAAGCATTGTTTGCTGTATTTGATAAACTTCAAAAATAGAATATAAAAATAAGGGTAAAAACTAAAGAGAAGGATAAAAATCGAAACGGTAAAAAAAGAAAGTAAAAAAAAAAAAAGTGAAAGTAACTTATGTGGTTGCCAGTTTGGTAGTCCAGTATTTAGGAGGAATATATCAGGATAATAGTTGAGATGATATTGCTCCTGATATTATTAGTTTTGTGCCGATATATATATATATTGGTAATGTATAAACCAGACTAATGTCCTTTTGACCATATCCTGGACACTAAAAAAAACTTCTCTATCTGCGATGAAATGACCCCTGAGGTGCTGTTGTCACTATGGTAACAGAGTTGGCCAGGGATGTCATGTGACCACTTGCTGTGATGCATGCTGGGATTTTTTCTTTCACTTTTCAGCTGCTCCGCCCACACAGCCTCTCATCAACGTGAGCATGCTATGCTGAACACATTATAAAGATTATATATACACAGTATATCTATCATTACACCAATACCTCTTGGCTTTGGTTATTATCGGGGGCCATTTTATTTTATTTTTTATGTGTATGGTGGCCAACCCCTTTAAATATTTAAAAATTGCATCTAAAATTGTACTCCATCTAACATCCAAAACAAATAAAATTACATTTACAAAATTATGCAAGCAAAAAGTAAACTATCTAAAGTAATAAAAGCAGAGAAATTAAAATTTTTAAAAATTGCAAACCTTTCCAGATTTTTGGTAACTTTTGGTGAAATATATCGACTCAAATTTACCACTGTCATGAAGTACAATGTGTGACTAGAAAACAGTCTCAGAACGGCTTGAATAAGTAGAAGCGTTCCAATGTTCTTACCACATAAAGTGAAACATGTCAGATTTCCATTATTTGGCCTGGTCCTTAAGGTGAAAAATAGCTCAGTCCTGAAGGGGTTAAAGGTATTTATACATGTATTTACATTGGTTCAATTTTATTTTATTTCATTTTCTTTTGTCTTCCTGGAAAAAACCCTTTAAACAACACCATTTTGCCTAAAGTTCCCCCCTCCACCGCACTGGTAGATGAAAATGGAAGATATTAGTAAGAAATCAACCTCTGGGTTCTCTTCAGAATTTCTGCATGGTTATTAATTTCTAGAACCTGCAGAATAAATCCTACAGTCCGATAGCCTAGAAACATATATCTCATGTTAACTGTTATTATTCATTTGTAGGTTTAATGTTCCTTTAATGCTTGATTCACTTATCTGCAGGTATAAATAAGTCTCACGGTTGTCATGCACAGTGAGGGGCATGCTGTGTTTGGTATGCCTTGCACAATGCTCCGAAATGCCATTTGGATACAAGATCTGAATCCATTGGTATTTATTTGTGTGCCAGGCTGTTGACATTGCAGTGTAAAACACGTCCAACCAGAGAGAAATATTATTTACTGCAGGCTGCGCACAATCTCTTCTGCTGACTTCATTTAAATAGAAGTGCAGGAATTTGTATTTTTTTTGTCCAATTTTATGGTGCAGAATCTTTCCTAAAGCTGCCTGAGAAAAATTGCAATCTAATGAGTCCCCAATGAGCGATCTGGACTTCAAATATTTCTTAGATAGACATGCTAGTCTTGTTCTTCGCAAAACAAATGCCATAAACGGCAGGAGGCAGCTATTATATATTTATATTATATATCCCCTTCAACCCTGGGAATTTCCTGCAGTGGGTCTGCAACCTAATCACTGGCAAGAAAACAAGCACTTGGAATCAGGTCCTTTATATTTATAGCGAGTAAATCTCTCTCTCGCAATAACCTTTCTCTCTCTCTCTCTCTCTTTTTCTCTCTGTCTCTTTAAAAATAATTTCTCCCTAAATTCCACAAAATTGGTCCTATATAATGAAATCATATATTATCTTTTACAGTTGCATAGAAATTGGTGGAAGTGGGCAGATTAGATATTTACTCTCACCAATCCTCACTGCCGCGGCTCTGGCCCCCGCTGTTCTCCACTTCCTGTCCTGCTCAACACACTGGAAATGCCAGGAAAAGGCCACAAATTCAATTACTGAGCTAAGTGGTGATCTGCGTCAGCCATTGATTAGATAAGGCTACTTTCACATTAGCGTTTTTGCTGGATCCGGCAGAGTTCAGCAAAAACGCTTCCGTTACTAATACAACCGTCTGTATCCGTTATGAATGGTTGTATTATCTGTAACATTGCCAAGATGTTTCCGTCATGAACACCCTTGAAAGTCAATGGAGGAAGGATTCGTTTTCTATTGTGGCAGATTGTGGCAGAGAAAACCAATCCATCCCTATTGACTTGCATTGGGGGTAATGCCGGATCCCTCTTGCTTCGCATCCCAGGACTGAAAGCAAACTACATGTTGCGGTTTGCTCTCCGGTCTGGGAACGCAACTAAACGGAACGGAATGCATTTTGGAGCATTCTGTTCAGTTCAGTTTTGTTCCCATTGACAATGAATGGGGACAAAACGGAAGTATTTTTTCCAGTATTGTGCCCCTATGACCGATCTCAATACCGGAAAACTAAAACGCTAGTGTGAAAGTAGCCTAAGCAAGCCTTACTGGCATATCTGGCATGTCAAGCTGGCACAGGAAGTGGAGAGCAGAGGTGGACAGGACAGCAATGGAGAAGCTGAGGTGGAGGATCACTCAGGGTGAGTAACCATTCTTTTAAAATTTTTAAGCCCTTCTGAGCCCACTGCCACCAATTTTTATTCCACAAAAAAAAAAATCCTTTAAACAATTAACACAGTTTTCCAATGATATTTTATTTAATTTAACTCCATAAGAACAAAGCCTATTTTGGCCTTAAGAATGAAGCCCCATTTTTAAAATCTGAGATATATCACTTTATGTGATAATAACTTTGGAACATTTTTACTTATCCAAGTAATTCAGAGATTTTCATGTGACATATTGTACTTTATGTTACTGATAAATTTAGGTCCGTAAATTTAATAAAAATGTAACATAATTTTTTAGTCCTAGCTAGCAAAATAATTAATATTTACCATATGTCCATTTTATGTTAGCATCATTGTTCAATAGTAATTTTATATTTGGGAGACGTTTTGCAGCAATTTTACAAATTTTCAAGAAAATTTTCAAATCCTATTTTTTAGGGACCAATTCAGTTCTGAAGTGACTTTGAGAGGCTTACTGTATATATTAGAAACTCCCCATGAATTAACCCATTTTAATAACTGCACCCCTCAAAGCAAAGTGGCACTTACAGTGCCTTTAATCTCATATCCCTTGAACTTTTCCATATTTTTTCACATTACACCCACAAACTTAGGCCTCCTGCACACGACCGTATGGCTTGTTCAGTATTTTGTGGTCCGTTTTTCACGGATCCGTTGTTCAGTTTTTTGTTTCAGTAGTGTTTTTGCTTCCGTTCCGTTTTTGCTGTTCCATTTTTTCATTTGGTTTCCGTTTTTTAAACGGTTTTTTTTAGCGGATCGCAAGCAGAAACGGTAGAATACAATAATGTTTAAACAGTAAGTGCATTTAAAAATTTGGCTGGGTATAAATTTTACTTCAATTGACTTGAATAGAGCCACGGATCGTTATTTGCGGGCAATAATAGGACATCTAAATTTTTTTGGAATATAAGCGGCTCATCTACCAATTCAGAGATGGAAAGGTGCACACCCCTCTGGCTCACCCAAAGCCTGTAATAACACACTTAAATGTATATGGAAGTATGTGGGGCACTCAATATCGGGACCACATGGACCACCGTTTGTCCATCCAGTTCGGCCTGTTATCCAGCAAGTTGATCCAGAGGAAGGCAAAAAAAAAACCCTGTGAGGTAGAAGCCAATTTTCCCCAATTTAGTGGAATAAAAAATTCCTTCCCGACTCCAATCAGGCAATCAGAATAACTCCCTGGATCAACGACCCCTCTCTAGTAGCAATAGATGGAAAAAATGGCGAATATTCGAAAAACGAATATATAGCACTATATTTGAAATATTTGCGAATTCTCGAAGTGCCGATATTCGCGCTCAACACTATTGATCATATATATATATACCATTATGAAGCTCCACAACTCCAGTGGATACTATAGCGTAATTGTGTGACCAGTGATATAACTGCGGATAAAGCTAGTTAACTTTGGACATAGCTATGACGTCAGCCATTGTATTATTTTCTTAGTTTTTTATGTATTGTTCTTTGCTCTAATTTTGCACTTTTAGTGTCTGCTGAAGGCCTGTGCGCCGAAAACATTAACACCCGTACTGCTGCTTAACTTGATTGTTTTCTGCAATAAAATAAGTGAACTTGCATCAAGATAATAATTGCTGTGGTGTTTTATTACAATACATTTAAGTTTGTGGGTGAAATGTGCAAAAATGTGGAAAAGTTTAAGGGGTATGAATACTTTTTCAAGGCAATGTAGGAAGTTTGTTAACCTTTTAGATGTCTTCCAAGAATAAATGCAAAATGGAGTTGAAATTTAAAAAATAATTTTATTTTAAAGATTTTCAATTCATTTCAATCCATTTTTTGGAATACTGCAGGTCATAAAATAGAACTAATACTCTAAATGTATTACTTTGATTCTGCAGTTTTTATAAATATCCAATATGTGGCCCTAGAGTGGTATTTGACTTAAATACCAGCCTAAGAACTGAAGGAGCACCTTGTGACTTTTGGGGCCCCCATTTTTTAGGAAGGTTTTCATGCACCATTTTAGGTTTGCTGATGCCTTGAGGTGCTAAAAGACATATCTCAAAAAGGCCCCATTTTGGAAACTAAACCCCTCAAGGAATTAATATTGGGGTGCAGTGTGAATTTGACTTCACAAGTGTTTCATAGAATTTGGAATTTCATACTTGCATAACAACAAAAATAATAGAACTACTTCATGAACATTATCTATTTTAGGTAACACTAGTTATTTTTTTTTACTATTATTTCTTATAATTGATTTTAGCTTTTCCAGGTAATATTCACATTTCTGTGGTTTTGCATTCTCTAAGGCCTCTTTCACACGGGCGTTGCAGGAAAATGTGCGGGTGCGTTACGGGAACACCCGCGATTTTTCCGCGCGAGTGCAAAACATTGTAATGCGTTTTGCACTTGCGTGAGAAAAATCGCGCATGTTTGGTACCCAAACCCGAACTTCTTCACAGGAGGTGGGATTCAGTTCAAACCCACAACAAAACAAACTGTCAGATCGAGTCACATGTAGCAACTCTGACAGATCTCCTCAGAACACCCACAGGGCAGGGCCTGACATATAGTCACATCCAGGACTCCTTTTCTTCTTTACGCTGAAGATAGTTCTTAAAGGGATTATCCCATGACTAATGTAAGAAATGAAAATCAGACATCATATAGTACAGGACAATCTCTTTCTAACAAAGCTAGAACCAGCCCTGTACCTCACATGGATACAGAGATCCCCCCATTCATTGCTCTGATAGATTTATATCAAGCTGACAGCTCAAGGGGAGTGTCTTTTCTGCTGCAGCTAAGGGGGCGTGTCCATGGTCTCCCTATCACAGCTCAGGAGGCAGTTGAGGGATGGAACTGAGCATGTACGGTCTTCTCAGTGAGCAGGACAAAGAAATAATAAGAAAAAAACAAACAGCAGGTGGCACTATACAGATACATTTTATTGAATAACTCAGTGGCTATACAACATTTTTAATAACATGCAATTACAAATGCATTCAGATCCAGCTGCTGGTTTGAAAATTGTTCACTATTTTAAGTGAGACAACCCCTTTTGATGACATTGTATGTATGGTATCATTGACTTGCTGCAGAATAAATTAAAATTTAAACCACTAACACTTCTATTTTTGAAAGCATTCTTACTTTGCAATTTTTTTTCCCACATCCGCCGTGCTGTATAACCTACCTCTCCATTTCAGCTTTTTCTACTGTTTAATAATGCAAGCGCATGATTTTGATATGGTAAGAAGTGCCTGTTCACTTTGATATCATCCGGTAAATACCATATCTAGAAAAATGACATAAAAGTATGTAAACATTTTGCTCTGGGCCTTCTTCAAGACCCTACAAATCACATTATCTTTCAAGAACAAGCCGTGCATTTTATTGACAGAATTGAAAATGCAATATCTTTTGTTGTGTGAATAAATATATCTGTTTTTAAAAGTAGATTCCAATTTACAACCTGTGTGTAGTTTCTAGAAAATAACAAAGGTTCCTCAGAGATTGATAATAAATTAGCGATGTATGTTACATTGCATAGCCATATAAATTATTAGAAAGGATAAAGCAAGGCATCTTGTGTCATAGGCAATTATGGCAAGAAATGACATGCGTGGCCTACTGCAATAGAAAAAAGAAAACATAGTGGCCACTGAAGCAAAATAATCCCTGTTTATTATTCCCATCTAAATGCAATTCTGAAATTATCTTTGCTATCCCCAATGCAAGCACGCTGGGAACAATTACTTACCAGCAGGGAGCGACAGGAGAAATGGACAGTGCGTCTTCTCCTTATATTATTATATCTGCTGCTGCCTGTACAACTGGTGGGGACTTTGGTCTTTTATTTAATACAATAAAGTTTCTCTAATACTTAACCCCTTCAGTATCCAAGCCATTCTGAGATTGTTTTCTCGTTATACATTGTACTTTATGACAGTGGTAAATTTGAGTCGATATATTTCACCTTTATTTATAAAATACTCCAACATTTACCAAAAATTTAGAAGAATTCACAATTTTCTAAATTTGAATGTTTCTACTTTTAAAACAGATAGTAATTCCTCATATGTCTACTTTATGTTGGCATCATTTTGTAAATGTTATTTTCTTTTTTTAGGACCTTAGAAGGCTTAGAAGTTTAGAAGCCATTTTTAAAATTTTCAACAAAATTTCCAAAACCATTTTTGTAAGCACCAATTCAGTTATAAAGTGATTCTGAGGGGCTTACTTAATAGAAACCACCCATAAATGACCCCATTTTAGAAACTACACCCCTTAAATTATTCAAAACTGATGTCAGTTAAGTTAACCCTTGAGGTGTTCCACAAGAATTAAAGGAAAATGGAGGGGAAATTTCAAAATGTCACTTTTTTGCTAGATTTTTTACGTTAATCAATTTTTTATTGCAACACAGCAAGGGTTAACAACAAAATAAACCTCAATATATATTACTCTGATTCTACAGTTTACAGAAAAAAACCATATTTGGTGGTAAACTGCCCTATGGGCACGTGGCAGTGGTCAGAAGGAAAGGAGTGCCATATGGATTTTGGAGGCAGATTTTCCTAGAATGGTTTTTAGGCACCATTTTGTATTTGAAGAGACCCTGACGTACCCCTACAGTGGAAACCCTCAAAAAGTGACCCCATTTTTAAACTACACCCCTTAAAGAATATATTAAGGGGGCTACTGAGCACTTTGACCGCCTAAGCATTTTAGAGAATTTGGAAACACTTGGCTATGAAAATGAAACGTTTCATTAAGGAGCGCCATATGCCTTTTGCAGTGCAGTTTAATAAAATTTTTATTTTTTACAGCATTCACCTGAGGGGGCATATAATGTAATATTTTTATAGAGCAGGTTGTTACGGACGCGGCGATACCTAATATGTGTATAATTTTTATTTTTGCTAAGTTTTAGGCTACATGCACACGACCGTTGTCCGCTGTCTGCATCTTTTGCGGCCCCATTGAAGTGAATGGGTCAGCATCCGAGCCGCCAAAAATGCAGCTCGGATGCGGACCTAAACAACGGCCGTTGTGACTGTTTGATTGGTACCATTTTGGGATAAATATGCCTTTTTTGATCACTTGGTATTACACTTTTTGTGAGGCAAGGTGACCAGAAAATGGCTGTTTTGGCACTGTTTTTTTTTTTTTTTTTTACGGTGTTCATCTGACAGGGTGGATAATGTGATATTTTTATATAGCCGGTCAATACGGAAGCGTCGATAGCTAATATGTCTACTTTTCCCATTTTTCTTACAATTTTTTTAAACTTTATTTTGGGAAAAGGATGCAATTTTTTTTGTAAAACTTTATTTTTATTTAATCTTTTTTAACTTTATTTTTTGTCCCACTCTGGGACTTCAACTTTTGGGGGTCTGATCCCCTTTGCAATACATTCCAATACAATACTTCTGAATTGTAATGCTTTGGCTCTAAGGGTATTACACTGTGTAATACACTTAGGCCTCTTTCACACGGGCGAGTTTTCCGTGCGGGTGCAATGCGTGAGGTGAACGCATTGCACCCGCACTAAATCTGGACCCATTCATTTCTATGGGGCTGTGCGCTTGAGCGGTGATTTTAACGCATCACTTGTGCGTTGCGTGAAAATCACAGCATGCTCTATAACGCAGGACCCATAGAAGTGAATGGGGCTGCATGAAAATCGCAAGCATCCGCAAGCAAGTGCGGATGCGGTGCGATTTTCACGCATGGTTGCTAGGTGACGATCGGGATGGGGACCCGATCTTTATTATTTTCCCTTA
Organism: Bufo bufo; assembly: GCF_905171765.1. Classification (NCBI taxonomy): domain Eukaryota; kingdom Metazoa; phylum Chordata; class Amphibia; order Anura; family Bufonidae; genus Bufo; species Bufo bufo. Next base: position 182,497,681 of record NC_053392.1, read on the forward strand.
TAACATGGTTATAAGGGAAAATAATAGCATTCTTAATACAGAATGCTAAGTAAATTAGGGATGGAGGGGTTAAAAAAAAATATAATTAAACTCACCTCATCCACTTGTTCACGCAGCCCTGCTTGTGTTTTATTTCTTCTTTGAGGACCTGGGAGAAAAGGACCTTTGGTGACATCACTGCGCTCATCACATGGTCCATCACATGGTCCATCACACGATCCATCAAATGGTCCATCACTATGGTGATGAACCAACGTGATGAGCGCGGTGACGTCACCAAAGGTCCTTTTCCTCCCAGGTCATCAAAGAAGAAGAAAGAAGACAAGCCGGGCTGCGCGAACAAGTGGATGAGGTGAGTTCAATTTTCTAATTTTTTTTTTAACCCCTTCATCCCTATTTTACTAAGCATTCTGTATTAAGAATGCTATTATTTTCCCTTATAACCATGTTATAAGGGAAAATAAGAAAATCTACACAACACCTAACCCAAACCCGAACTTCTGTGAATATTATAAAAGTTATATTTATGGAGTAATGGGGGCATGGATAAAACTAGGAATAGGCTAGTTAGGTTAGGCTGACATTAGCACATCGCTAATGTCAGCCAGTTTAAATTACAAACCGGATTCCAAAAAAGTTGGGACACTATACAAATCGTGAATAAAAACTGAATGCAATGATGTGGAGGTGCCAACTTCTAATATTTTATTCAGAATAGAACATAAATCACGGAACAAAAGTTTAAACTGAGAAAATGTACCATTTTAAGGGAAAAATATGTTGAATCAGAATTTCATGGTGTCAACAAATCCCCAAAAAGTTGGGACAAGGCCATTTTCACCACTGTGTGGCATCTCCCCTTCTTCTTACAACACTCAACAGACGTCTGGGGACCGAGGAGACCAGTTTCTCAAGTTTAGAAATAGGAATGCTCTCCCATTCTTGTCTAATACAGGCCTCTAACTGTTCAATCGTCTTGGGCCTTCTTTGTTGCACCTTCCTCTTTATGATGCGCCAAATGTTCTCTATAGGTGAAAGATCTGGACTGCAGACTGGCCATTTCAGTACCCGGATCCTTCTCCTACGCAGCCATGATGTTGTGATTGATGCAGAATGTGGTCTGGCATTATCTTGTTGAAAAATGCAGAGTCTTCCCTGAAAGAGATGACGTCTGGATGGGAGCATATGTTGTTCTAGAACCTGAATATGTTTTTCTGCATTGATGGAGCCTTTCCAGACATGCAAGCTGCCCATGCCACACGCACTCATGCAACCCCATACCATCAGAGATGCAGGCTTCTGAACTGAGCGTTGATAACAACTTGGGTTGTCCTTGTCCTCTTTGGTCCGGATGACATGGCGTCCCAGATTTCCAAAAAGAACTTCGAATCGTGACTCGTCTGACCACAGAACAGTCTTCCATTTTGCCACACTCCATTTTAAATGATCCCTGGCCCAGTGAAAACGCCTGAGCTTGTGGATCTTGCTTAGAAATGGCTTCTTCTTTGCACTGTAGAGTTTCAGCTGGCAACGGCGGATGGCACGGTGGATTGTGTTCACTGACAATGGTTTCTGGAAGTATTCCTGAGCCCATTCTGTGATTTCCTTTACAGTAGCATTCCTGTTTGTGGTGCAGTGTCGTTTAAGGGCCCGGAGATCACGGGCATCCAGTATGGTTTTACGGCCTTGACCCTTACGCACAGAGATTGTTCCAGATTCTCTGAATCTTTGGATGATGTTATGCACAGTTGATGATGATAGATGCAAAGTCTTTGCAATTTTTCGCTGGGTAACACCTTTCTGATATTGCTCCACTATCTTTCTGCGCAACATTGTGGGAATTGGTGATCCTCTACCCATCTTGGCTTCTGAGAGACACTGCCACTCTGAGAAGCTCTTTTTATACCCAATCATGTTGCCAATTGACCTAATTAGTGTTAATTGGTCTTCCAGCTCTTCGTTATGCTCAAATTTACTTTTTCCAGCCTCTTATTGCTACTTGTCCCAACTTTTTTGGGATTTGTTGACACCGTGAAAATTGGAATCAACGTATTTTTCCTTTAAAATGATACATTTACTCTGATTAAACGTTTGATCTGTCATCTACGTTCTATTACAAATAAAATATTGACATTTGCCATCTCCACATCATTGCATTCAGTTTTTATTCACAATTTGTTTAGTGTCCCAACTTTTTGGGAATCCTTTTTGTAGGTATTTCTGGTGACAGAAACCCTTTAAAGGGAATCTGTCACCTAGTTTGAGCATATTAAGCTGTTACCATTGCAGTGTTCAATAAACTACCTTCTTTCTTCTATTCATGTTGTCATGTAGATAAAAAAGCGATTTTCAGTTTATGCTAATGAACCTTCAAGGTGCCCAGAGGGGTGTTATTCCTCTCCTCTAGAGCCCAGTAACACCCCGCTGCAGTGCCCAGTTGGCCATAATTTCAAGCCCAGCACGCCTCCTCACAAATTAATTTCCTCCCACAGCCGAGCTGAACGGGCGTTACTGGGCTTCTGAGGGCAACAGCGATCTGATTACGTCACTGGGCTCGGCGCATGCCCTTTGACACTATTGAGGCTGTTGCCCTCAGGAGCCGTAGGATCAGACAGGCGCAGGCAGTCGGCGATACTGCGGCTGCGTGAGATTTCATGCGCAAGAACGATGAAGCAAGGTTCGTCTGTTGAATAAATTATATGATGTAGCGGAGGGGGCGGCGCCGTTCAGCTCGGCTGTGGGAGGAAATTTATTTATGAGGAGGCGTGCTGGGCTTGAAATAAAGGCTTGCTGGGCACTGCAGGGAGGCGTTAATGGGCTCTAGAGGAGAGGAATAACGCCCCTCTGGGCACCTTGAAGGTTAATTAGCATAAACGGAAAATCGCTTTTTTATCTAAATGACAACATGAATAAAAGAAAGAAGACCCTTGCTGGAATGAATGTAGTTTATTGAACATTGCAATGGTAACAGCTTAATATGCTCAAACTAGGTGACAGATTCCCTTTAAGTGGTCGGCATCTGAGTTATTTTCAGCATTGGCCATTAGAGTGGGAGCCAAGTTTCAGTCAATGCCGAGCTTTCATGGTGACCTTTAGGGTCCATTCACACATCCGTATGTGTTTTGAAGATCCATGGGTGCGCGGATCCGCAAAACACGGACACCGACAATGTACTTTCCGCATTTTGCAGACCGCACATCGCCGGCACTATAATAGAAAATGCCTAATCTTGTCCGCAATTCAGAAAAATGCGGAACAGAATTGTGGACGTGTGAATGGAGCCTTAGTGCTATATCAGTTCAGTACCTGTTGGCTATGTCAGGATTAATGGCACCTGCCTCAGGGACTGAACAGACTAGTGGGGGTCATGCAAACACAATGCTCCGGACAAAGAAACTTTTTATCAGCGAGTAAAGTTGCCTGTACAGGCATCTATGATGCTTTCACAGACGTTACTCTACCTTTGCATCAACCTATGTACAAGCTCAACAGTGCATTGGGCCTCTGTGTGGAAATTTCTGTACAGTAGTGGATAACGGGCTCAGACAGGCCCACTGTGGATCAGGTGAATCCTCTGGTGGGTCCCTGACAAAGCTGGGGCCCCTGCACAGCATCTCTACTACTTTGCAGCTTCCAGGTCACTATAATAGCACCTAAAGTTGACTGTGGCAGATCATTTCACAAACTGACTTGCAGTGGTGATATCCTATGGCAAGGCCTTGTTTAAAGTTATTGAGTTTTTCAGTACAACCATACTGCTACCAATGTCTATACAGACTACATGGCTGTGTGCTTGATTTTATGCCCTGTTTGCAGTGGGTCTATTAGGAGGGGTGCCAACATGCTTTTGGCCATACAGTGTATGTAATATAGGGCCATGCTGTAACCTGCAGAGCATGGTTGATAAAAGAAATGGCTGCACAACATTTCACATACAAACAATAGAATTGAGAAATGGGGATCATTCTAAATTGAAGTGGTATTATACAAGCTACATTTGTGCTCTGCTCTGAAGCCCCAGGCAGATGGGCTTTGCTCAGTCTAAAAGAGGTGCTACCCTCAATATATACTACAAGAAAATTTAGACTAGCACATTCATAATCATAATCACAGGTGCATATCCATCAAGCAAACACGGGTAGCGCCTCTTTTAGACTGAGCAATGCTCATCTGCCTGGAGCTTCTGAGCAGAGTACAAATGTAGCTGGTTCCTACACTGCTCTGAAAATTGTAGGCTTAGGTAAGTCCAAGAGAGGCAGTATATTAGTGTTAGGGACCCATCTGTGAAGCCACCTTGGCGCCTGGTAGATGGGCCCGACACACGTTTGATCAAATATGTGCGCTAAGAGCTTCCATTTTTCCATTTATAGTAGGTATAATACCACTTTAATCTAGAATGATCCCCATTTCTCAGCTCTATTGTTTGTATGTGTAAAGTTGTGCAGCCATTTTTTTTTATCAACCATGTTTTCTTGATGGATATGCACCTGCGATTATGTATATGAATGTGCTAGTCTAAATTTTCTTGTAGTAACCTGCAGAGCAGGCACCACTCTTCTCTGTACCCTGGCTAATAGAGGGAAGAGGGGCAATTTGGGGCTATGACATTTATATGCTCTAACTGAGCATATGGACGAAAGTTGTCCAAGTGAGGCTACCCCACGGTCATAAGCCAGCATAAATGTAATAAAAACACACCACTTGATTGCCCAACTTTACCAATGACCAAGTATATTATAGTACAATATATATATATATATATATATATATATATATATAGTGATAAATTTCACATTTACGTACTGCAAAATTCCGAATGCAAAAAGTGTTGCAGGATCAAAAAGGTTCAGTTTCCATTTTCTTTACTGCAAAATAGAATATCGTTGCTATGAGCAATAAGGTCACTTTTCTCTGCATTATATATTGCAATATGTAAAGTCATCATGATTCAGTAAAAATGTAACGCTATGTTGCAGAACGCATTGACTTTTTCCTTGATATTTTTCCATTGCTCAGTAAATCCAGACTATAATCACTAAGGAAACCCTTAAGCACATTTGTTATTCAGTTCATTGTTCAGTGAAACACACTGCCATAAAGTAAGTTATTTTATGCTGAGAGCCTTGTTTCTTGCTATAAGTAATTTTGCAGCATAATGTCAGTGGGAACCATATGGTAGGAAGCTATAATAACTGTACTTGTACTTTCCTGCCCGACTTTATTTTTTATAAAGAGAAATCTGTAAACTCTGCTTTGTTTTTTGTATATTTCTAAAAGGCACATTCACACCATTTACCTGTGGACGCAGGCATAATCCTCATTTTGGATCAAACATTCAAATGAGTGTAATATATGGGGTCTATGTGGTGCCTGGGGTTCATGTATCCTCATCAATTTTTACTTTGATTGTTACGAAGGGACATCTGGGTTGAATGCATTGTAAAATTCTTAACAAAGTGATACAAAATGGGGGACATTTATTAAAGGGGTTGATCGTTTCCATGGTTAGAGACCACCCTGCATTCCAGCAGAGGTGGTCGAGCTTGCACGCTATAGAAAGAAGCATCAGCCTCTCTGGTGAATGGGACCATGGGAACTCACATAGGCTGGTGCTTCTTCCTATAGCGTGCAAGCATGACCACCTCTGCTGGAATGCAGGGTGGTCTGTAACCATGGAAATGAGCAGTGTATAATGTGATGGAAAAATGAATCCAACCAGCAAAGGAAGCAATATGGACAATCACAATACATTAGTAAGTGGCTTGTATTAACTTTCTCTACATAATAAATGCCACTTACTGAAGTGAGACAACCCCTTTAATAAATGTCCCCCATTTTGTATTACTTTACGCCACAATAATAAAAATAGATATAATATTAATATACACTGAACAAAAATATAAACGCAACGCTTTCGGTTTTGCTCCCATTTTGCATGAGCTGAACTCAAAGATCTGAAACATTTTCTACATACACAAAAGACCCATTACTCTCAAATATTGTTCACAAATCTGTGTAAATCTGTGTTAGTGAGCACTTCTTTGCCGAGATAATCCATCCCACCTCACAGGTGTGGCATATCAAGGTGCTGATTAGACAGCATGAATATTGCACAGGTGTGCCTTAGACTGCCCACAATAAAATACCACTCTGAAATGTGGAGTTTGATCACACAGCACTATGCCACAGATGTTGCAACGTTTGAGGGAGCGTGCAATTGGCATGCTGACTGCAGGAATGTCTACCAGAGCTGTTGCCCTTCCAATGAATGTTCATTTCTTTACCATAAGCCGTCTCCAAAGGCGTTTCAGAGAATTTGGCAGTACATCCAACCGGCCTCACAACCGCAGACCAAGTGTAACCACAGCAGCCCAGGACCTCCACATCAGCATGTTCACCTCCATGATTGTCTGAGACCAGACACACAGATAGCTGCAGCAACAATAGGTTTGTATAACCAAAGAATTTCTGCACAACCTGTCAGAAACTATCTCAGGGAAGCTCATCTGCATGTTCGTCGTCCTCATCGGGGTCTGGACCTGACTGCAGTTCGTCGTCGTAACCGACTTGAGTGGGCAAATGCTCACATTCAATGGCGTCTGGCATGTTGGAGAGGCGTTCTGTTCATGGATGAGACCCCCCCTAGTAAGGAAAAACTATGCACATTTCAGAGTGTTTTTTTATTGTGGGCAGCCTAAGGCACACCTGTGCAATATTTATGCTGTCTAATCAGCACCTTGATATGCCACACCTGTGAGGTGGGATGGATTATCTCAGCAAAGGAGAAGTGCTCACTAGAGTTGAGCGAACACCTGGATGTTCGGGTTCGAGGAGTTCGGCCGAACTTCCCGGAAATGTTCGGGTTCGGGATCCGAACCCGATCCGAACTTCGTTCCGAACCCGAACCCCATTGAAGTCAATGGGGACAAGAACTTTTGGGCACTAAAAAGGCTGTAAAACAGCCCAGGAAAGAGCTAGAGGGCTGCAAAAGGCAGCAACATGTAGGTAAATCCCCTGCAAACAAATGTGGATAGGGAAATGAATTAAAATTAAAATAAAAAAAATAAAAATGAACCAATATCAATTGGACAGAGGTCCCATAGCAGAGAATCTGGCTTCACGTCAGCAGAGAATCAGTCTCTTCATGCCATAGCAAAGAATCTGGCTTCATGTCAGCAGAGAATCAGTCTCTTCATGCCATAGCAGAGAATCTGGCTTCATGTCAGCGCAGAATCAGTCTTCATGTCATAGCAGAGAATCAGGCTTCACGTCACCCACCACTGGAACAGGCCACTGTCACACATTTAGGCCCCGGCACCCAGGCAGAGGAGAGAGGTCCCGTAACAGAGAATCTGGCCTGCTGTCAGCACAGAATCTGTCTTCATGTCATAGCAGAGAATCAGGCTTCACGTCACCCACCACTGGAACAGGCCACTGTCACACATTTAGGCCCCGGCACCCAGACAGAGGAGAGCGGTCCCGTAACAGAGAATCTGGCCTTATGTCAGCGCAGAATCTGTCTTCATGTCATAGCAGAGAATCAGGCTTCACGTCACCCACCACTGGAACAGGCCACTGTCACACATTTAGGCCCAGGCACCCAGACAGAGGAGAGCGGTCCCGTAACAGAGAATCTGGCCTTATGTCAGCGCAGAATCTGTCTTCATGTCATAGCAGAGAATCAGGCTTCACGTCACCCACCACTAGAACAGGCCACTGTCACACATTTAGGCCCAGGCACCCAGGCAGAGGAGAGAGGTCCCGTAACAGAGAATCTGGCCTTATGTCAGCGCAGAATCTGTCTTCATGTCATAGCAGAGAATCAGGCTTCACGTCACCCACCACTGGAACAGGCCACTGTCACACATTTAGGCCCAGGCACCCAGGCAGAGGAGAGAGGTCCCGTAACAGAGAATCTGGCCTTATGTCAGCGCAGAATCTGTATTCATGTCATAGCAGAGAATCAGGCTTCACTTCACCCACCACTGGAACAGGCCACTGTCACACATTTAGGCCCCGGCACCCAGACAGAGGAGAGCGGTCCCGTAACAGAGAATCTGGCCTTATGTCAGCGCAGAATCTGTCTTCATGTCATAGCAGAGAATCAGGCTTCACGTCACCCACCACTGGAACAGGCCACTGTCACACATTTAGGCCCAGGCACCCAGGCAGAGGAGAGAGGTCCCGTAACAGAGAATCTGGCCTTATGTCAGTGCAGAATCTGTATTCATGTCATAGCAGAGAATCAGGCTTCACGTCACCCACCACTGGAACAGGCCACTGTCACACATTTAGGCCCAGGCACCCAGGCAGAGGAGAGAGGTCCCGTAACAGAGAATCTGGCCTTATGTCAGCGCAGAATCTGTATTCATGTCATAGCAGAGAATCAGGCTTCACGTCACCCACCACTGGAACAGGCCACTGTCAAACATTTAGGCCCAGGCAGAGGAGAGAGGTCCCGTAACAGAGAATCTGGCCTTATGTCAGCGCAGAATCTGTATTCATGTCATAGCAGAGAATCAGGCTTCACGTCACCCACCACTGGAACAGGCCACTGTCACACATTTAGGCCCAGGCACCCAGGCAGAGGAGAGAGGTCCCGTAACAGAGAATCTGGCCTTATGTCAGCGCAGAATCTGTCTTCATGTCATAGCAGAGAATCAGGCTTCACGTCACCCACCACTGGAACAGGCCACTGTCACACATTTAGGCCCAGGCACCCAGGCAGAGGAGAGAGGTCCCGTAACAGAGAATCTGGCCTCATGTCAGTGCAGAATCTGTATTCATGTCATAGCAGAGAATCAGGCTTCACTTCACCCACCACTGGAACAGGCCACTGTCACACATTTAGGCCCCGGCACCCAGACAGAGGAGAGCGGTCCCGTAACAGAGAATCTGGCCTTATGTCAGCGCAGAATCTGTCTTCATGTCATAGCAGAGAATCAGGCTTCACGTCACCCACCACTGGAACAGGCCACTGTCACACATTTAGGCCCAGGCACCCAGGCAGAGGAGAGAGGTCCCGTAACAGAGAATCTGGCCTTATGTCAGTGCAGAATCTGTATTCATGTCATAGCAGAGAATCAGGCTTCACGTCACCCACCACTGGAACAGGCCACTGTCACACATTTAGGCCCAGGCACCCAGGCAGAGGAGAGAGGTCCCGTAACAGAGAATCTGGCCTTATGTCAGCGCAGAATCTGTATTCATGTCATAGCAGAGAATCAGGCTTCACGTCACCCACCACTGGAACAGGCCACTGTCAAACATTTAGGCCCAGGCACCCAGGCAGAGGAGAGAGGTCCCGTAACAGAGAATCTGGCTTCATGTCAGCACAGAATAAGTCTTCATGTCATAGCAGAGAATCAGGCTTCACGTTACCCACCACTGGAACAGGCCACTGTCACACATTTAGGCCCCGGCACCCAGACAGAGGAGAGTGGTCCCGTAACAGAGAATCTGGCCTTATGTCAGCGCAGAATCTGTCTTCATGTCATAGCAGAGAATCAGGCTTCACGTCACCCACCACTGGAACAGGCCACTGTCACACATTTAGGCCCAGGCACCCAGGCAGAGGAGAGAGGTCCCGTAACAGAGAATCTGGCCTTATGTCAGCGCAGAATCTGTAATCATGTCATAGCAGAGAATCAGGCTTCACGTCACCCACCACTGGAACAGGCCACTGTCACACATTTAGGCCCCGGCACCCAGACAGAGGAGAGCGGTCCCGTAACAGAGAATCTGGCCTTATGTCAGCGCAGAATCTGTCTTCATGTCATAGCAGAGAATCAGGCTTCACGTCACCCACCACTGGAACAGGCCACTGTCACACATTTAGGCCCAGGCACCCAGGCAGAGGAGAGAGGTCCCGTAACAGAGAATCTGGCCTTATGTCAGCGCAGAATCTGTATTCATGTCATAGCAGAGAATCAGGCTTCACTTCACCCACCACTGGAACAGGCCACTGTCACACATTTAGGCCCCGGCACCCAGACAGAGGAGAGCGGTCCCGTAACAGAGAATCTGGCCTTATGTCAGCGCAGAATCTGTCTTCATGTCATAGCAGAGAATCAGGCTTCACGTCACCCACCACTGGAACAGGCCACTGTCACACATTTAGGCCCAGGCACCCAGGCAGAGGAGAGAGGTCCCGTAACAGAGAATCTGGCCTTATGTCAGTGCAGAATCTGTATTCATGTCATAGCAGAGAATCAGGCTTCACGTCACCCACCACTGGAACAGGCCACTGTCACACATTTAGGCCCAGGCACCCAGGCAGAGGAGAGAGGTCCCGTAACAGAGAATCTGGCCTTATGTCAGCGCAGAATCTGTCTTCATGTCATAGCAGAGAATCAGGCTTCACGTCACCCACCACTGGAACAGGCCACTGTCACACATTTAGGCCCAGGCACCCAGGCAGAGGAGAGAGGTCCCGTAACAGAGAATCTGGCCTTATGTCAGCGCAGAATCTGTATTCATGTCATAGCAGAGAATCAGGCTTCACTTCACCCACCACTGGAACAGGCCACTGTCACACATTTAGGCCCCGGCACCCAGACAGAGGAGAGCGGTCCCGTAACAGAGAATCTGGCCTTATGTCAGCGCAGAATCTGTCTTCATGTCATAGCAGAGAATCAGGCTTCACGTCACCCACCACTGGAACAGGCCACTGTCACACATTTAGGCCCAGGCACCCAGGCAGAGGAGAGAGGTCCCGTAACAGAGAATCTGGCCTTATGTCAGTGCAGAATCTGTATTCATGTCATAGCAGAGAATCAGGCTTCACGTCACCCACCACTGGAACAGGCCACTGTCACACATTTAGGCCCAGGCACCCAGGCAGAGGAGAGAGGTCCCGTAACAGAGAATCTGGCCTTATGTCAGCGCAGAATCTGTATTCATGTCATAGCAGAGAATCAGGCTTCACGTCACCCACCACTGGAACAGGCCACTGTCAAACATTTAGGCCCAGGCACCCAGGCAGAGGAGAGAAGTCCCGTAACAGAGAATCTGGCCTTATGTCAGCGCAGAATCTGTATTCATGTCATAGCAGAGAATCAGGCTTCACGTCACCCACCACTGGAACAGGCCACTGTCACACATTTAGGCCCAGGCACCCAGGCAGAGGAGAGAGGTCCCGTAACAGAGAATCTGGCCTTATGTCAGCGCAGAATCTGTATTCATGTCATAGCAGAGAATCAGGCTTCACGTCACCCACCACTGGAACAGGCCACTGTCACATATTTAGGCCCAGGCACCCAGGCAGAGGAGAGAGGTCGCGTAACAGAGAATCTGGCTTCATGTCAGCACAGAATAAGTCTTCATGTCATAGCAGAGAATCAAGCTTCACGTTACCCACCACTGGAACAGGCCACTGTCACACATTTAGGCCCCGGCACCCAGACAGAGGAGAGTGGTCCCGTAACAGAGAATCTGGCCTTATGTCAGCGCAGAATCTGTCTTCATGTCATAGCAGAGAATCAGGCTTCACGTCACCCACCACTGGAACAGGCCACTGTCACACATTTAGGCCCAGGCACCCAGGCAGAGGAGAGAGGTCCCGTAACAGAGAATCTGGCCTTATGTCAGCGCAGAATCTGTAATCATGTCATAGCAGAGAATCAGGCTTCACGTCACCCACCACTGGAACAGGCCACTGTCACACATTTAGGCCCCGGCACCCAGACAGAGGAGAGCGGTCCCGTAACAGAGAATCTGGCCTTATGTCAGCGCAGAATCTGTCTTCATGTCATAGCAGAGAATCAGGCTTCACGTCACCCACCACTGGAACAGGCCACTGTCACACATTTAGGCCCAGGCACCCAGGCAGAGGAGAGAGGTCCCGTAACAGAGAATCTGGCCTTATGTCAGCGCAGAATCTGTATTCATGTCATAGCAGAGAATCAGGCTTCACTTCACCCACCACTGGAACAGGCCACTGTCACACATTGAGGCCCCGGCACCCAGACAGAGGAGAGCGGTCCCGTAACAGAGAATCTGGCCTTATGTCAGCGCAGAATCTGTCTTCATGTCATAGCAGAGAATCAGGCTTCACGTCACCCACCACTGGAACAGGCCACTGTCACACATTTAGGCCCAGGCACCCAGGCAGAGGAGAGAGGTCCCGTAACAGAGAATCTGGCCTTATGTCAGTGCAGAATCTGTATTCATGTCATAGCAGAGAATCAGGCTTCACGTCACCCACCACTGGAACAGGCCACTGTCACACATTTAGGCCCAGGCACCCAGGCAGAGGAGAGAGGTCCCGTAACAGAGAATCTGGCCTTATGTCAGCGCAGAATCTGTCTTCATGTCATAGCAGAGAATCAGGCTTCACGTCACCCACCACTGGAACAGGCCACTGTCACACATTTAGGCCCAGGCACCCAGGCAGAGGAGAGAGGTCCCGTAACAGAGAATCTGGCCTTATGTCAGCGCAGAATCTGTATTCATGTCATAGCAGAGAATCAGGCTTCACTTCACCCACCACTGGAACAGGCCACTGTCACACATTTAGGCCCCGGCACCCAGACAGAGGAGAGCGGTCCCGTAACAGAGAATCTGGCCTTATGTCAGCGCAGAATCTGTCTTCATGTCATAGCAGAGAATCAGGCTTCACGTCACCCACCACTGGAACAGGCCACTGTCACACATTTAGGCCCAGGCACCCAGGCAGAGGAGAGAGGTCCCGTAACAGAGAATCTGGCCTTATGTCAGTGCAGAATCTGTATTCATGTCATAGCAGAGAATCAGGCTTCACGTCACCCACCACTGGAACAGGCCACTGTCACACATTTAGGCCCAGGCACCCAGGCAGAGGAGAGAGGTCCCGTAACAGAGAATCTGGCCTTATGTCAGCGCAGAATCTGTATTCATGTCATAGCAGAGAATCAGGCTTCACGTCACCCACCACTGGAACAGGCCACTGTCAAACATTTAGGCCCAGGCACCCAGGCAGAGGAGAGAAGTCCCGTAACAGAGAATCTGGCCTTATGTCAGCGCAGAATCTGTATTCATGTCATAGCAGAGAATCAGGCTTCACGTCACCCACCACTGGAACAGGCCACTGTCACACATTTAGGCCCAGGCACCCAGGCAGAGGAGAGAGGTCCCGTAACAGAGAATCTGGCCTTATGTCAGCGCAGAATCTGTATTCATGTCATAGCAGAGAATCAGGCTTCACGTCACCCACCACTGGAACAGGCCACTGTCACATATTTAGGCCCAGGCACCCAGGCAGAGGAGAGAGGTCGCGTAACAGAGAATCTGGCTTCATGTCAGCACAGAATAAGTCTTCATGTCATAGCAGAGAATCAGGCTTCACGTTACCCACCACTGGAACAGGCCACTGTCACACATTTAGGCCCCGGCACCCAGACAGAGGAGAGTGGTCCCGTAACAGAGAATCTGGCCTTATGTCAGCGCAGAATCTGTCTTCATGTCATAGCAGAGAATCAGGCTTCACGTCACCCACCACTGGAACAGGCCACTGTCACACATTTAGGCCCAGGCACCCAGGCAGAGGAGAGAGGTCCCGTAACAGAGAATCTGGCCTTATGTCAGCGCAGAATCTGTAATCATGTCATAGCAGAGAATCAGGCTTCACGTCACCCACCACTGGAACAGGCCACTGTCACACATTTAGGCCCCGGCACCCAGACAGAGGAGAGCGGTCCCGTAACAGAGAATCTGGCCTTATGTCAGCGCAGAATCTGTCTTCATGTCATAGCAGAGAATCAGGCTTCACGTCACCCACCACTGGAACAGGCCACTGTCACACATTTAGGCCCCGGCACCCAGGCAGAGGAGAGAGGTCCCGTAACAGAGAATCTGGCCTTATGTCAGCGCAGAATCTGTATTCATGTCATAGCAGAGAATCAGGCTTCACTTCACCCACCACTGGAACAGGCCACTGTCACACATTTAGGCCCCGGCACCCAGACAGAGGAGAGCGGTCCCGTAACAGAGAATCTGGCCTTATGTCAGCGCAGAATCTGTCTTCATGTCATAGCAGAGAATCAGGCTTCACGTCACCCACCACTGGAACAGGCCACTGTCACACATTTAGGCCCAGGCACCCAGGCAGAGGAGAGAGGTCCCGTAACAGAGAATCTGGCCTTATGTCAGTGCAGAATCTGTATTCATGTCATAGCAGAGAATCAGGCTTCACGTCACCCACCACTGGAACAGGCCACTGTCACACATTTAGGCCCAGGCACCCAGGCAGAGGAGAGAGGTCCCGTAACAGAGAATCTGGCCTTATGTCAGCGCAGAATCTGTATTCATGTCATAGCAGAGAATCAGGCTTCACGTCACCCACCACTGGAACAGGCCACTGTCAAACATTTAGGCCCAGGCACCCAGGCAGAGGAGAGAGGTCCCGTAACAGAGAATCTGGCCTTATGTCAGCGCAGAATCTGTATTCATGTCATAGCAGAGAATCAGGCTTCACGTCACCCACCACTGGAACAGGCCACTGTCACACATTTAGGCCCAGGCACCCAGGCAGAGGAGAGAGGTCCCGTAACAGAGAATCTGGCCTTATGTCAGCGCAGAATCTGTATTCATGTCATAGCAGAGAATCAGGCTTCACGTCACCCACCACTGGAACAGGCCACTGTCACATATTTAGGCCCAGGCACCCAGGCAGAGGAGAGAGGTCGCGTAACAGAGAATCTGGCTTCATGTCAGCACAGAATAAGTCTTCATGTCATAGCAGAGAATCAGGCTTCACGTTACCCACCACTGGAACAGGCCACTGTCACACATTTAGGCCCCGGCACCCAGACAGAGGAGAGTGGTCCCGTAACAGAGAATCTGGCCTTATGTCAGCGCAGAATCTGTCTTCATGTCATAGCAGAGAATCAGGCTTCACGTCACCCACCACTGGAACAGGCCACTGTCACACATTTAGGCCCAGGCACCCAGGCAGAGGAGAGAGGTCCCGTAACAGAGAATCTGGCCTTATGTCAGCGCAGAATCTGTAATCATGTCATAGCAGAGAATCAGGCTTCACGTCACCCACCACTGGAACAGGCCACTGTCACACATTTAGGCCCCGGCACCCAGACAGAGGAGAGCGGTCCCGTAACAGAGAATCTGGCCTTATGTCAGCGCAGAATCTGTCTTCATGTCATAGCAGAGAATCAAGCTTCACGTCACCCATCACTGGAACAGGCCACTGTCACACATTTAGGCCCAGGCACCCAGGCAGAGGAGAGAGGTCCCGTAACAGAGAATCTGGCCTTATGTCAGCGCAGAATCTGTATTCATGTCATAGCAGAGAATCAGGCTTCACGTCACCCACCACTGGAACAGGCCACTGTCACACATTTAGGCCCAGGCACCCAGGCAGAGGAGAGAGGTCCCGTAACAGAGAATCTGGCCTTATGTCAGCGCAGAATCTGTATTCATGTCATAGCAGAGAATCAGGCTTCACGTCACCCACCACTGGAACAGGCCACTGTCACATATTTAGGCCCAGGCACCCAGGCAGAGGAGAGAGGTCGCGTAACAGAGAATCTGGCTTCATGTCAGCACAGAATAAGTCTTTATGTCATAGCAGAGAATCAGGCTTCACGTCACCCACCACTGGAACAGGCCACTGTCACACATTTAGGCCCCGGCACCCAGACAGAGGAGAGGTTCATTAAACTTTGGGTTGCCCCGCAATATAATGGTAAAATGAAATTAAAAATAGTATTGAATGAGGAAGTGCCCTGGAGTAGAATAATATATTGTTAAGGGGAGGTAGTTAATATCTAATCTGCACAAGGGATGGACAGGTCCTGTGGGATCCATGCCTGGTTCATTTTTATGAACGTCAGCTTGTCCACATTGGCTGTAGACAGGCGGCTGCGTTTGTCTGTAATGACGCCCCCTGCCGTGCTGAATACACGTTCAGACAAAACGCTGGCCGCCGGGCAGGCCAGCACCTTCAAGGCATAAAAGGCTAGCTCTGGCCACGTGGACAATTTGGAGACCCAGAAGTTGAATGGGGCCGAACCATCAGTCAGTACGTGGAGGGGTGTGCACAGGTACTGTTCCACCATGTTAGTGAAATGTTGCCTCCTGCTAACACGTTCCGTATCAGGTGGTGGTGCAGTTAGCTGTGGAGTGGTGACAAAACTTTTCCACATCTCTGCCATGCTAACCCTGCCCTCAGAGGAGCTGGCCGTGACACAGCTGCGTTGGCGACCTCTTGCTCCTCCTCTGCCTTCGCCTTGGGCTTCCACTGGTTCCCCTGTGACATTTGGGAATGCTCTCAGTAGCGCGTCTACCAACGTGCGCTTGTACTCGCGCATCTTCCTATCACGCTCCAGTGTAGGAAGTAAGGTGGGCACATTGTCTTTGTACCGGGGATCCATCAGGGTGGCAACCCAGTATTCCGCACACGTTAAAATGTGGGCAACTCTGCTGTCGTTGCGCAGGCACTGCAGCATGTAGTCGCTCATGTGTGCCAGGCTGCCCAGAGGTAAGGACAAGCTGTCCTCTGTGGGAGGCGTATCGTCATCGTCCTGTGTTTCCCCCCAGCCACGCACCAGTGATGGGCCCGAGCTGCTTTGGGTGCCACCCCGCTGTGAACATGCTTCATCCTCATCCTCCTCCACCTCCTCCTCATCCTCGTTCTCCTCGTCCTCCAGTAGTGGGCCCTGTCTGGCCACATTTGTACCTGGCCTCTGGTGTTGCAAAAAACCTCCCTCTGAGTCACTTTGAAGAGACTGGCCTGAAAGTGCTAAAAATGACCCCTCTTCCTCCTCTTCCTCCTGGGCCACCTCCTCTTCCATCATCGCCCTAAGTGTTTTCTCAAGGAGACATAGAAGTGGTATTGTAACGCTGATAACGGCGTCATCGCCACTGGCCATGTTGGTGGAGTACTCGAAACAGCGCAACAGGGCACACAGGTCTCGCATGGAGGCCCAGTCATTGGTGGTGAAGTGTGTCTGATCCGCAGTGCGACTGACCCGTGCGTGCTGCAGCTGAAACTCCACTATGGCCTGCTGCTGCTCGCACAGTCTGTCCAGCATATGCAAGGTGGAGTTCCACCTGGTGGGTACGTCGCATATGAGGCGGTGAGCGGGAAGGCCGAAGTTACGCTGTAGCGCAGACAGGCGAGCAGCGGCAGGGTGTGAACGCCGGAAGCACGAACAGACGGCCCGCACTTTATGCAGCAGCTCTGACATGTCGGGGTAGTTGCGAATGAACTCTGCACCACCAAATTCAGCACATGCGCCAGGCAAGGGATGTGCGTCAAACCGGCTAGTCCCAGAGCTGCAACGAGATTTCGCCCATTATCGCACACCACCAGGCCGGGCTTGAGGCTCACCGGCAGCAACCACTCGTCGGTCTGTTGTTCTATACCCCGCCACAACTCCTGTGCGGTGTGGGGCCTGTCCCCCAAACATATGAGTTTCAGAATGGCCTGCTGACGTTTACCCCGTGCTGTGCTGAAGTTGGTGGTGAAGGTGTGTGGCTGACTGGATGAGCAGGTGGAAGAAGAGGAGGAGGAAGCTGAGTAGGAGGAGGAGGAGACAGGAGGCAAAGAATGTTGCCCTGCGATCCTTGGCGGCGGAAGGACGTGCGCCAAACAGCTCTCCGCCTGGGGCCCAGCCGCCACTACATTTACCCAGTGTGCAGTTAGGGAGATATAGCGTCCCTGGCCGTGCTTACTGGTCCACGTATCTGTGGTTAGGTGGACCTTGCCACAGATGGCGTTGCGCAGTGCACACTTGATTTTATCGGACACTTGTTTGTGCAGGGAAGGCACGGCTCTCTTGGAGAAGTAGTGGCGGCTGGGAACAACATACTGTGGGACAGCAAGTGACATGAGCTGTTTGAAGCTGTGTGTGTCCACCAGCCTAAATAACAGCATTTCATAGGCCAGTAGTTTAGAAATGCTGGCATTCAGGGCCAGGGATCGAGGGTGGCTAGGTGGAAATTTACGCTTTCTCTCAAATGTTTGTGAGATGGAGAGCTGAACGCTGCCGTGTGACATGGTTGAGATGCTTGGTGACGCAGGTGGTGGTGTTGGTGGTACATCCCATGTTTGCTGGGCGGCAGCTGCCAACGTTCCTCCAGAGGCGGAGGAAGAGGCCGAGGCGGCGGCAGCAGCAGAAGAGGCAGAGGCAGCAGCAGCAGAAGAGGTAGCAGGGGGAGCCTGAGTGACTTCTTTGTTTTTAAGGTGTTTACTCCACTGCAGTTCATGCTTTGCATGCAGGTGCCTGGTCATGCAGGTTGTGCTAAGGTTCAGAACGTTAATGCCTCGCTTCAGGCTCTGATGGCACAGCGTGCAAACCACTCGGGTCTTGTCGTCAGCACATTGTTTGAAGAAGTGCCATGCCAGGGAACTCCTTGAAGCTGCCTTTGGGGTGCTCGGTCCCAGATGGCGGCGGTCAGTAGCAGGCGGAGTCTCTTGGCGGCGGGTGTTCTGATTTTGCCCACTGCTCCCTCTTTTGCTACGCTGTTGGCTCGGTCTCACCACTGCCTCTTCCTCCGAACTGTGAAAGTCAGTGGCACGACCTTCATTCCATGTGGGGTCTAGGACCTCATCGTCCCCTGCATCGTCTTCCACCCAGTCTTGATCCCTGACCTCCTGTTCAGTCTGCACACTGCAGAAAGACGCAGCAGTTGCCACCTGTGTTTCGTCATCATCAGAGACGTGCTGAGGTGGTATTCCCATGTCCTCATCATCAGGAAAAATAAGTGGTTGTGCGTTAGTGCATTCTATCTCTTCCACCCCTGGGGAAGGGCTAGGTGGATGCCCTTGGGAAACCCTGGCAGCAGAGTCTTCAAACAGCATAAGAGACTGCTGCATAACTTGAGGCTCAGACAGTTTCCCTGATATGCATGGGGGTGATGTGACAGACCGATGGGCTTGGTTTTCATGCGCCATCTGTGCGCTTTCTGCAGAAGACTGGGTGGGAGATAATGTGAACGTGCTGGATCCACTGTCGGCCACCCAATTGACTAATGCCTGCACCTGCTCAGGCCTTACCATCCTTAGAACGGCATTGGGCCCCACCAAATATCGCTGTAAATTCTGCTGGCTACTGGGACCTGAGGTAGTTGGTTCACTAGGACGTGTGGCTGTGGCAGAACGGCCACGTCCTCTCCCAGCACCAGAGGGTCCACTAACACCACCACGACCATGTCCACGTCCGCGTCCCTTATTAGATGTTTTCCTCATTGTTCCCGTTCACCACAATTTTGAGAATGGCAAATTTGGGAATGGTTTTTCAACCCAGAAAAAAAAGTGTGCTTTTACGGTCACTACAAATAACTTGACCAGCTAAAACAGTACAGATTTGGTTAAATAGAGATGTGAGGCCTGTTTTTTTTTGCGCTGTGTGACAGGTATAGGTTTAATCACAGAATCAGACTTCTATCAGCACGCTAGCGTGTGTCTTAGGTTTTTCTGAATGACACTATCACTAGCTTCAATGTAAGATATTCTTTTTGGGATAGATTTCAAGTAGGCCTCAAATACCAGAAACTAGTTATTTTGAGAATGGCAAATTTGGGAATGGTTTTTCAACCCAGAAAAAAAAGTGTGCTTTTACGGTCACTACAAATAACTTGACCAGCTAAAACAGTACAGATTTGGTTAAATAGAGATGTGAGGCCTGTTTTTTTTTGCGCTGTGTGACAGGTATAGGTTTAATCACAGAATCAGATTTCTATCAGCACGCTAGCGTGTGTCTTAGGTTTTTCTGAATGACACTATCACTAGCTTCAATGTAAGATATTCTTTTTGGGATAGATTTCAAGTAGGCCTCAAATACCAGAAACTAGTTATTTTGAGAATGGCAAATTTAGGAATGGTTTTTCAACCCAGAAAAAAAAGTGTGCTTTTACGGTCACTACAAATAACTTGACCAGCTAAAACAGTACAGATTTGGTTAAATAAAGATGTGAGGCCTGTTTTTTTTTGCGCTGTGTGACAGGTATAGGTTTAATCACAGAATCAGATTTCTATCAGCACGCTAGCGTGTGTCTTAGGTTTTTCTGAATGACACTATCAGTACCTTCAATGTAAGATATTCTTTTTGGGATAGATTTCAAGTAGGCCTCAAATACCAGAAACTAGTTATTTTGAGAATGGCAAATTTGGGAATGGTTTTTCAACCCAGAAAAAAAAAGTGTGCTTTTACGGTCACTTCAAATAACTTGACCAGCTAAAACAGTGCAGATTTGGTTGAATAGAGATGTGAGACCTGTTTTTTTTTGCGCTGTGTGACAGGTATAGGTTTAATCACAGAATCAGACTTCTATCAGCACGCTAGCGTGTGTCTTAGGTTTTTCTGAATAACACTATCAGTACCTTCAATGTAAGATATTCTTTTTGGGATAGATTTCAAGTAGGCCTCAAATACCAGAAACGAGTTATTTTGAGAATGGCAAATTTGGGAATGGTTTTTCAACCCAGAAAAAAAAGTGTGCTTTTACGGTCACTACAAATAACTTGACCAGCTAAAACAGTACAGATTTGGTTAAATAGAGATGTGAGGCCTGTTTTTTTTTGCGCTGTGTGACAGGTATGGGTTTAATCACAGAATCAGATTTCTATCAGCACGCTAGCGTGTGTCTTAGGTTTTTCTGAATGACACTATCACTAGCTTCAATGTAAGATATTATTTTTGGGATAGATTTCAAGTAGGCCTCAAATACCAGAAACTAGTTATTTTGAGAATGGCAAATTTGGGAATGGTTTTTCAACCCAGAAAAAAAAGTGTGCTTTTACGGTCACTACAAATAACTTGACCAGCTAAAACAGTACAGATTTGGTTGAATAGAAATGTCAGGTCTATTTTTTAGGCGCTGGGTGACAGGCTCAACTTGCCCTGATGTAATATATGGCCAAAAAATAACCACACTGTTGATGGTTAAATGCACTTGGGTGACACAGGCTCAGCCTGCACCAGATGTAGTATATGGCCAAAAAATAATCAGACTGTCGATGGTTAAATGCACTTCGGTGACACAGGCTCAGCCTGCAGCTGATGTAGTATATGGCCAAAAAATAACCAGACTGTTGATGGTTAAATGCACTTCGGTGACACAGGCTCAGCCTGCAGCTGATGTAGGATGTAGCACAAAATAACCACACTATCGATGGTTAAATACACTTGGTGATAGCTTGTGCTGGCGCACCACAAGTTACAAAATGGCCGCCGATCACCCCAGAAAAAAAGTGATCTAAAAACGCTCTGGGCAGCCTCAAAAAAGTGAGCAAGTCAATAATAGCACTTCAATGATCCACAGCTGCAGATCGATCACAGAATGAAGTCTTTTGGAGGAGTTAATCTGCCTAATCTCGCCCTAACGTCGCAGCTGCAACCTCTCCCTATACTGATCATAGCAGAGTGACGTGCGGCGCTGCGTGACTCCAGCTTAAATAGAGGCTGGGTCACATGCTGCACTGGCCAATCACAGCCATGCCAATAGTAGGCATGGCTGTGATGGCCTCTTGGGGCAAGTAGTATGACGCTTGTTGATTGGCTGCTTTGCAGCCTTTCAAAAAGCGCCAAGAAAGCGCCGAACACCGAACCCGAACCCGGACTTTTACGAAAATGTTCGGGTTCGGGTCCGTGCCACGGACACCCCTATACAGTTCGGGTTCGCTCATCCCTAGTGCTCACTAACACAGATTTAGACAGATTTGTGAACAATATTTGAGAGTAATGGGTCTTTTGTGTATGTAGAAAATGTTTCAGATCTTTGAGTTCAGCTCATGCAAAATGGGAGCAAAACCAAAAGTGTTGCGTTTATATTTTTGTTCAGTATATATATATATATATATATATATATATATAAAAAATTATTTAAGCTGTATTTTTTGTCATATGGCATTTTTGTGACTAAATCCCTTTTATCCCTCCAGGCCATTTTTCAGAAAAGACGAGAAAACGGGGCATGGCAAGGGCTGGGAAAGGGCTTGTCTGTCACATTTATCTTTATTCATGGCAGTGAATAAAGACAGAAATCTACAGCAGCTAGGAGGCTTTCGTAGATTTTAAACTGCCGCACGGCGTGCCAGAGGATGGGACAAATCTATGAGAGGCGTGCACAGGGGAAATCAAGACCACTTTGAAAAATGTTGGTCTTGATAAATAATTCCCTATAGCTATATGCCAATAAAATCGCAGACAGAAAAAATTTGGATACACCACCTTTAATTGCAGATTTATAAAGAATGTCTAATTTTACATAAGCATGTTTGGTTTGGGAAACATCCTCCTTGTACCAACCCCGAATACTACTCCTCTGATGAGACCTTGTTTGTGGATGCAAATAAGGGGGGACATGGTGTCATGACCTCCCACTATTTACATGTGCAAGTATTATATCAGTTTGGATGATGGATCAATGGTCAGTCTCGTGGAAGACATGTCAGTTGCTGCGCACTCACGTAAGTGGCAGCAAAGAAGCCGGACCTACATCTAAAAAGAAGAATGGAGGAAATGCTTAAACAATTGATTACAAAAGCTGAATCTTACGGTGGAGAAGCTTGGCTCAGACGATGCCTACAGGAAGATTTCGCAGGCGAAGATCAGGATCCACGATCTATTCATCCGGTCTGCACTGCATCTTCATCTAGGAGCGCAGAGCCGGCACCTAGAAGTGACATCATTGCGGCGCACACTCACAGCGATACTCCGGCTTCTCCTCCGCCTACAAAAAGGACCAGAAAGGAAAAAAGCAGTTATTCCCCTTCCCAATTAGCTGTAAAACACAGAAATACCAATTTTACTGCTTTTAAAGCTTGAGGAGCAGAGAGAAGAAACAAAATACTCACCAACGGTCTCCATCTCCAACAACCAGGACATCTTTATCTGTCAATCAAGTCAGAGCACCTAGCAACACACAGGATAGTGAGAATTACATTACACCAACGCCAATTAGTGACTACATCTTGCAGAACACTAATCAATCAGACATAATTATTTGAATGCTGACACCTTTTGTAATGATAAGGTTCAGTTATTCAAAGATTTCATTTCTTTTATTTTTCAAAATGAAAACACTCAAAATACAAATTCTGTCTGGTCCTCACCAGGCAGTGGTTCAGTTTTGGAGTGTCCTAATGTAATGTTTAAACACAAACAAACCTGACAATAATTGTACTACGGGAAAATTGGGATTTCAGAATGACAAATGTTTAATCCTATCTTTGGAGGCTAACTGTGGGATAAAAGAAACATCGTTAAAAAAAACTATGCCATGCCAGATTTCCTCACTGGGATTCCATTTGTCGCTTCAAACAAAAGACAAAATTTTGAAAAGAGAATACATTGACATTTTTTCTCTCCTCCCCTCTTCAAAAGAAACAGTAAAATTAGACAAAAAAGAAGAGGAAGAGAGAAAAAGAAACCAACAAAAAACTTTTTTAAACTGGCTTCAAGCATTTTGCATATATGCAGCAGTAATGGGTGAGAAACATCCGAGTAGATTATTTCATCATTTAGAATCATTTCAAATGTTTTCCCTTGCCCTTCAAAAGTTTGGAAGTCAATTTGGAATTGATGAGCAGTTTAGTTTGTAATGCACTCCGCATGGAATAAGTGGAGTACATTCTGCTCAGTCAATAATTTCAAGGAGCAAGATAATAATAATTTTCAAGTTATCCTTTTTATTGCAAATCTTTTCAAAATAGATTATATTCAAACATTTTTATCCAGCATCTCTTTTTTCAAAAAAATTCTTAATACCCCCCCGTTTACGTCCAATTTCCGGTTTAAACAAATAATCAAAGGATCAAAAAGACTTAACCCTGAAAAAACTAGAACCAGAACATTATCTTTAGAATTTTTCCAGAAATTTGTTGAATACTTATCAGCCATTTGCTCATCTCCTTATGGGATGTGCCTATTTAAAGTGCCCTTTCTACTTTCTTTTTTCGGTGCACTTCGCATCAGTGAATTTACAGCTGCGAATAGAACAACAAAAGCACCATTACTAATTAACGACTTATTAATTTATCCAAAAAGAATCAAAATTTTCTCAAAAAGATCCAAAACCGACCAACAAAGTAATGGAACTTGGTTTAGTCTGAATAAAATTCATTCCTCCACAATATGCCCTGTTCAGGCATTAAAAGATTGGTTAATTACCAGGTCTAAATTACGAGGCCCACTTTTCATGCACACAGATAGTTCCCCTTTAACTAAGTTCTGTCACGGCCATGGCTATGACCGTGACTCCTGAACCGCATGCGGTTGTCAGCGGTTTTCTTTGGTGTTCAATCACAGGTGAGGGCTGTGGTATTTGCCTCACCTGTGGTTGCCGCTGGCAACAGTGTGTATGTGGCAGCGTAGCAGGCTGAGCTGTGCCATTGCAGCTCGCTACGTTGTGCATGCGGTTTTGAGTTATGTGTGTATGTGTGCACTTCCTTTTTATGTTATTGTGTGCACGTCTCCTTTAAGTGGTGTTTTCCCTTCCCTGGTGTTGGAAGGGTTAATCTCCTTCCTAGTGTGTGTGTGCTCTGGGTGTGTCCGACTGTGGGGTGTGGCTTCTTGGCCTATAAAGCCTCACTGCTTTTGCAGGCCTGCAGGTTGCTTCAGCCATGCTTAGCTGAGAGCAGCCTCATGTCTTTATTACCTGCCAGTAAGAGCCACCCCTGTGGTCATAACCATAATGTCGCTTTAAGTTATTTCTAGTTATGTGTGATGTCCGTGTGATGTTTTATATGTGATTTTGTGCAGCTATGGATCTGGGTCCCTGTGTGGGGATGCGTTTGTGATCTGCACCCTGCTAACACAGGGATCCAGTCAGCAAGGCTGTGGCAGGTAGGTGGAACTCTTTGTTCACCTGCCATATCCATAGAGCTGTTTATGTCTCCCCTTTTCCTGCAGCTTGGCCGTTGAGACTCCTGCTCCTCCGTGTCTAGGAGGAGTGGGCTTGTCTTACTCAGCTCCTAGGTGAGGGTCATCTTGAGGGCTAGCAGGGACTTTTAGGTTCCGGAGCATGGGCCCTCCTACCATCAAGGTTGGCTCATGTAGCTAGGAGCCAGGGTCAGGTTAGGGATGCGTTTAGGAGGTGACCTGCTCCCTAATCCTGTCTTCATGGCCAAGCAGCCGTAACATCACCGGGCTTCACACGGCTGAGGATTTCCCCCATCCTCAGCCGTGACAGTATGACCACAGTCGCTTCTTACGTGGCGCTCCCTCGAAAGAGGGTAAAGCATGCACTGCTGTCTACGGATGGGGTGCATGCGCGTTCTCCGGAGGGAGAGCGTTATGGGGCTTTCACCATTTACGGCGCGGTGAGTGGCATTCCCAGCTCACCGTTGTCCGTGTTGGTGTCCCCTTTTTGTTTGTCTTTCCCCTCCCCCCCTCCCATTGTTTCTTATGCCTCACCAACTTTCCCCTTTTGTTGTTGGGAGGGGCTTTGAGGGGTGGGAGTATGCATCCCTCGAAAGAGGGTGAAGCATGTACCGCCCTCTGCGGAAGGGTTACATGCGCGCTCTTCGGAGGGAGAGCGTTCTGGGGGTTTCGCCTCTGACGGCGCGGTGAGTGGCGTTTCCCCGCCTTCCCTTCACCGTTGCCTCGTTTGGCGTCCCCCTGATTTTATAGCACTAGGGTGTTTGTTTGGTGTGCGAGTTGCACACCTTCGAAAGAGGGTGCAGCATGCAGTGCCATATCCTTGTGGCCTGCATGCGCGTTCTCCGGAGGGAGAGCGTTCCTGGGGGTTCTCCGTTAACGGCACGGTTGGTGGCTTATTCCCCGCCACCTTACCTTCCGTGTCCGTGTTGGGGATCCCTCGTCCCTCTCCATGTTCCCATCTCTGGTCGTCTGCTGGCAGCACTCCGTAAGTGGTCCGGCTGCGTGCTGGTTAGGAGTGTCTGCTGGCAGCGACTGGAGTGGGGACGTGAGTGGAGAGTCCCCTCGTCCACTCTCAGTGGTTCCATTTCCGTGTCGCTGGTGCGGGCTGCAGGCCTCGTCGGACTGGCTGTGTTGTGTGCTGGGAGAGGATGCAGCTGACAGCGACTTTCTGGGAACCATGTCCTGAGAGTGGACGTCCCCTTCTCTCATCCCCTTGTGTGAGTCCCTCACGTGTCTTTTTTTTGGTGGGGGGGCTTTGAGGGGTGGGAGTGTCACGGCCATGGCTATGACCGTGACTCCTGAACCGCATGCGGTTGTCAGCGGTTTTCTTTGGTGTTCAATCACAGGTGAGGGCTGTGGTATTTGCCTCACCTGTGGTTGCCGCTGGCAACAGTGTGTATGTGGCAGCGTAGCAGGCTGAGCTGTGCCATTGCAGCTCGCTACGTTGTGCATGCGGTTTTGAGTTGTGTGTATGTGTGCACTTCCTTTTTATGTTATTGTGTGCACGTCTCCTTTAAGTGGTGTTTTCCCTTCCCTGGTGTTGGAAGGGTTAATCTCCTTCCTAGTGTGTGTGTGCTCTGGGTGTGTCCGACTGTGGGGTGTGGCTTCTTGGCCTATAAAGCCTCACTGCTTTTGCAGGCCTGCAGGTTGCTTCAGCCATGCTTAGCTGAGAGCAGCCTCATGTCTTTATTACCTGCCAGTAAGAGCCACCCCTGTGGTCATAACCATAATATCGCTTTAAGTTATTTCTAGTTATGTGTGATGTCCGTGTGATGTTTTATATGTGATTTTGTGCAGCTATGGATCTGGGTCCCTGTGTGGGGATGCGTTTGTGATCTGCACCCTGCTAACACAGGGATCCAGTCAGCAAGGCTGTGGCAGGTAGGTGGAACTCTTTGTTCACCTGCCATATCCATAGAGCTGTTTATGTCTCCCCTTTTCCTGCAGCTTGGCCGTTGAGACTCCTGCTCCTCCGTGTCTAGGGGGAGTGGGCTTGTCTTACTCAGCTCCTAGGTGAGGGTCATCTTGAGGGCTAGCAGGGACTTTTAGGTTCCGGAGCATGAGTCCTCCTACCATCAAGGTTGGCTCATGTAGCTAGGAGCCAGGGTCAGGTTAGGGATGCGTTTAGGAGGTGACCTGCTCCCTAATCCTGTCTGCATGGCCAAGCAGCCGTAACATCACCGGGCTGCACACGGCTGAGGATTTCCCCCATCCTCAGCCGTGACAAGTTCCAATTCAATTTCATACTGTCTAAATATAAAAAAGATTTTTCAGCATCAAAAGTTTGGCCTGTATCTAATTGCTAATTTTACATGTTGGTTACAATGATATGGGCAAAATTAGCACACATGTAATTCATAAATGAATTAAAAAACACACTATTTAAAATTCAAATAATCTATTAATAACACTGTCTCTCAAGAAATCACCTGTATATTATTAACTCACTATTTATATAAGCCTTCATTAAAATGTTATTAAAAAATACATCAGATTATTATACATCAAGTGTACATTAATTGTTGACCCAGGTATAAATCATGCGGAGCTCACGCATAAAAAATAAAAAATATAAAAATGGCCAAACAGTTTAATATTACTGTGTTTTTGGATGGTATCTTGTTTAATGGATATTATTGTCCATGTATAAATGATAGCAGCGGCTTAGCTGCAGCTCATCCCATATATCAATTTATATCTGTGCATATGGGTTTTATTCGGTGCACTGGCTGGCACTCCTACGGCATTAATTTGGATATTAGTGGCAGAGTTAACAGTGTACATGCGCTGTGTCTCTGTACTGTTTAATATGTATTCACAATTAGCCGGATGGGTTTGTTTGGTTACTCACGACCACGTTGTTTTCTGTGGGGTTGCCCACTTTTCGTGTCTTTCCCCGCTATGTCTCTCTTAGTCGGGTCTACGTGGTTCACAGTCGGCTTGTGATCAGCTTTACGGCTATACTCTCCGCCGTCTTGGGACACTAGCGCACTCCTCTAAATCCTCCCAAAGCACCATGTGTCAGCTTGATAATATTCCAATTACTTAAAAAATAGGTCTCCGTCCACAATGTCTTTCTGTCAGCATTCACCATTCACCAGACGCGTTTGGAAACAATCTTGTTTCTTCCTCAGTGGTATATGTTCAAATGAATATAAACCTGGGACTCCATGTTGGATCCTTTTAAATCATCTTAAACAAGGTAAAATCAAATATATGGCCTGGATCACTCAAATGGATGTATCATTCACATGATGTGTTATTAAATCAACGATTAACCGCATTGTATCTCAAATTGATACTATATGGTGAAAACAACATGCAATATTATTTTTATATATATATATCGCTATTTGAAACATGCACCGATGTGTCTTGTTAATGCATATTACCTATCACTATTTTATTTTAGCGATTTTTCTATAAATGGCCCATATATTTTGTGTAGATGATGTCTACACATCAAACTTTATGGTTCCATGTTAGCCTAATCTACAAATTTTAATTTACATATATCAAGTTACTGGCAACTTATTTAACATCAAATATGTGTATTAATGTCCTATTTATAACTGTGAATGGTTAGTATAACCCAAAAATTGTTAATATATGTGTATGATAATAGTGCACTAGATATACACTCACCTAAAGAATTATTAGGAACACCTGTTGTATTTCTCATTAATGCAATTATCTAGTCAACCAATCACATGGCAGTTGCTTCAATGCATTTAGGGGGGTGGTCCTGGTCAAGACAATCTCCTGAACTCCAAACTGAATGTCAGAATGGGAAAGAAAGGTGATTTAAGCAATTTTGAGCGTGGCATGGTTGTTGGTGCCAGACGGGCCGGTCTGAGTATTTCACAATCTGCTCAGTTACTTGGATTTTCACGCACAACCATTTCTAGGGTTTACAAAGAATGGTGTGAAAAGGGAAAAATATCCAGTATGCGGCAGTCCTGTGGACAAAAATGCCTTGTGGATGCTAGAGGTCAGAGGAGAATGGGCCGACTGATTCAAGCTGATAGAAGAGCAACGTTGACTGAAATAACCACTCGTTACAACCGAGGTATGTAGCAAAGCATTTGTGAAGCCACAACACGCACAACCTTGAGGCGGATGGGCTACAACAGCAGAAGACCCCACCGGGTACCACTCATCTCCACTACAAATAGGAAAAAGAGGCTATAATTTGCACGAGCTCACCAAAATTGGACTGTTGAAGACTGGAAAAATGTTGCCTGGTCTGATGAGTCTCGATTTCTGTTGAGACATTCAAAGGGTAGACTACGAATTTGGCGTAAACAGAATGAGAACATGTATCCATCCTCTGATGGCTACTTCCAGCAGGATAATGCACCATGTCACAAAGCTCGAATCATTTCAAATTGGTTTCTTCAACATGACAATGAGTTCACTGTACTAAAATGGCCCCCACAGTCACCAGATCTCAACCCAATAGAGCATCTTTGGGATGTGGTGGAACGGGAGCTTCGTGCCCTGGATGTGCATCCCTCAAATCTCAATCAACTGCAACATGCTATCCTATCAATATGGGCCAACATTTCTAAAGAATGCTATCAGCACCTTGTTGAATCAATGCCACGTAGAATTAAGGCAGTTCTGAAGGCAAAAGGGGGTCCAACACCGTATTAGTATGGTGTTCCTAATAATTCTTTAGGTGAATGTATAATGATTCATTAATTTTATACAACATTTTTTGTCATAATCCCGTTCACACCCTGCGTTTCTTTCATTTGAAAGGCGATCAAATTCCAATTGTCATAGTAGCAAATTTGGCTATGGAAGCATACGGCAGTCTAGGTATTCTAATTGGAGTTTATGACACCATGACCCAAACTTAAAGCATCATAATGACTGTGCATTCCTATCTGACCACGGATCTACTGTACAGAAGACTGCTGTCAGGCAGGAACTCCCAGCATAATAAGTTTGGGTCAGAGGAGCAGTGTTTGGTCTGAGAAGAGAAATGAAGAGTGTTTCCTGGATCAGAAGCACTTGTGTGAAATTGCAACACCAAGAAGGACAAGCCATAAAGTTATGCAAATCGAGGAAGTAGCAGGACTCGCTAAGATCTGCAGATGATCACAATTTCAAGCATCTAGCTCCAATATGGGGCATGTAGTAGGGACATAAAAGCTGGATTGAGATCAAACTTTTTTTGCCACATGAAACCTCAAAAATCAGATCAAGTCATGTGGGATGATTGTGCAATGCATCCTGTTAGTTTTCCCCACTTATCCCCACTTGTCTGTGAGAGGGAGAGAATCCTTGAACTGAGAGACCAACAGAAGGCATTTGAATGACATTGAGCTACAATCCAGATGTCCAGTTACAGGTGTTCCACTCTCACAGGCTATCATGGTGCACAGCAAGATGACCACAGAGGCTGGAATGGAGGTCTATCCTCTTCAGCAATGAATCTCCCTTTTGTCTTGGACAAATGATAGCCTGAGATTGCTCTGAACCCCATGTGGGCATCACCATGAGGAGGCCTTCAAAAGGGAACATAACACTGGACCTACTCCTGAGATTATTGTATAGGGTAGCAAAATGCATAGTAGCCAGACCCCTCTAGTCTTCAGTTTGGGAACAGAAATGGCTCAGCGTACCATTGATAGACAGCTACAGCATCTCAACCAGCCACATAAAAACTGGGTAGATTATTTAACAAATAACCCAGTTTATTATTATAGAGACATCAGGTGTCTGAGATGACTTCTAGGTGCAAAAGCAGGTCAACTCCCTTCCCCAGGAACCCGCCTTCTTGAAGTCACCGCAGGGATCCCTAATGTCTTGTCATGGCCTGCTGCTGTGTGAGCTGGTAATATTTGCATGTAGCTGTACAGTGGGCCACCATTATGAATTTTACTGGTGGGCCCTAGACACCCAATTCCGACACTGTCTCCCATAGAGCACATTTAAAATGTCTTTGATCGGCAATTGCAAGTGCATCTTGATGATTTGCTTGTGCAAGAACATTCAGCATGGCAGAACACTGATCAGACAACCATTAATAGCATGACAATGGGTGGAGCTGTGTGTTCCTGCGTGTAGAGCTCATACTCATTACTGAATAAAATCAATAAGTTTTGAATGCTTTATTTCCATTTTTTTTATCATTTGCATATCATTCCTGTAATTTCCTTAATTCCATGTTATTTTTGGTGTTGCAGTTTCAATGTTGAGGAGTATATATTTCCGACAATTTGATGCTCGGTCTACTGAGAAATCTTGCGTCATAAAATGCTTATGTGAAAATGACCTATGGTTAATGGGTTGCTATTGTGTGTTGCATTGTTCTGCATTGCTCTTTGCACATAATTGTATGAAGCGCTAGCATAAATGTCAATATATATTATTAACATTTAGTGTATTCGGCTTTATTGATCATTGACCTATTTAAACTCTATTCTGTTTCCATTTTTGCAATTTTTCTTAAAACTGTTTGGTAAGGAAATCCACCTAGCCTTCCAACAACTGTGTTTGATTTAAATTACTAGTAATTGTCAGAAGTTCTAGGCTACAAAGTCATATCTTTCCATAGTTTCCATGGCACTTAATTGTTTCCGTTTGTATTAATTTATTCTACATCCTTTTATTTACTACTAAAGGCCACTGGGCCCTTTTGTGATATAAAGGTAATAAAAGAAGCCTTCGGGTTAAGCCATTGTGAGCTGTAAATGGGGTACTGTACTGAACGTCGGCTTGTATTTTGATAGAAATTACAATGTACGTTAGCTGGAGATTTCTAATTTCTTAGCAAGTGTTGCAATGCTAATTAGCTCCCAAGAGGTGTGGGATTTGGTGCCAGCTTTAGTTCTGAACAAAGATAGCCTTGTTCTCCCATTAAGCATTCCAAAAGTGTATTGTGTAAAGTGAAAAGCACATAGCTTTGAAATATTGATCTTATGATTTAGGTTGGAAGACATTTTACCTTAGGCCACAAAGACCCCCAGCTTTATTTATGGAGATATTACACCTTTTAATTCTTTGTTTTTTACCAGCTGCTCCTTCTGTTCAGAGTTTGCCTGTGATGTGTATTTGTTTTGAACAAGACAGAGTTATGGAAGTCATTCAATTTTTTTTTTCTATTGAAATTAATGTATGATTGACAGAAAAGTCATTCACAAAAAAATCAAGAGGCACATATAGGTTTCGAGATTAAAAACTACTGCCAAAAATCAGCTGAACCAGGATCTGATGGCCTGAAGCGTAAAACTTGAAAATCCACGGCCGTAACAAAATCTTCAACCTGTACACTGCCTATCATGTGCCATGTATAATATTTGTGGCATCTTCCAAGGGGCTTTTGGAACCAGGTCCCGGAGCAACTACTCCCTCTACACCTCCCAGAGCTATACCCCTGGTGATGGCTATCTTTTGAAATGTAAAGCAGGATAAAAACAGGATTTTAAAGTTCTTTGTCCTTGCTTTAGGAAAATGTCCTCCAAAGTTTAATCAAATTTATTTTTATTTTGACTTCCATTACAAATCATTAGTCAGACCACACATGGAGTACTGTGTACAGTTCTGGGCTCCTGTGAACAAGGCAGACATAGCAGAGTTGGAGAGGGTCCAGAGGAGAGCAACTAAAGTAATAGCTAGATGGGGCAACTACAGTACCCTGAAAGATTATCAACATTAGGGTTATTCACTTTAGAAAAAAGACGACTGAGGGGAGATCTAATTACTATGTATAAATATATCAGGGGTCAGTACAGAGATCTCTCCCATCATCTATTTATCCCCAGGACTGTGACTGTAATGAGGGGACATCCTCTGCGTCTGGAGGAAAGAAGGTTTGTACACAAACATAGAAAAGGATTCTTTACGGTAAGAGCAGTGAGACTATGGAACTCTCTGCCTGAGGAGATGGTGATGGTGAGTACAATAAAGGAATTCAAGAGGGGCCTGGATGTATTTCTGGAGTGTAATAATATTACAGGCTATAGCCACTAGAGAGGGGTCGTTGATCCAGGGAGTTATTCTGATTGCCTGATTGGAGTCGGGAAGGAATTTTTTATTCCCCTAAAGTGGGGAAAATTGGCTTCTACCTCACAGTTTTTTTTTTGCCTTCCTCTGGATCAACTTGCAGGATAACAGACCGAACTGGATAGACAAATGTCTTTTTTCGGCCTTATGTACTATGTTACTATGTTACTATGTGTTTTGTTCTGATTTTGTATGACCTTTTCATATAACCAGTACAAGAAGGCTACTTACACACAGTCATTATTTGATCAGTCTCTTGCATCAGTATTTGTAAGCCGAAATCAAGGCACAAAAAAAACCTGTGAGGTAGAAGCCAATTTTCCCCACTTTAGGGGAATAAAAAATTCCTTCCCGTCTCCAATCAGGTTTTTCTCTATAGGTTGCACTCCTGGTTTTCACACCATGAGGTCAGAAAGACATCTAATTGCAAATCGTAATAAAGAGTTCTGCCTTCTTTGTTTCCATATTGATAATGTATCAGGATTTGAACCCAGAAACACCTGTATCTCAGGCAGTAGCTCTTTTCAGGGAAGATGTGGGACAGCCCGTTTTCTTGAACTGAGGATGCTGGACAGTGTATTTTCCTTAACTGAAGATGCTGGACAGTGCTTTCCTGAACTTATTAGGGGTCATTTATGAAAGACTGGTGTTCTATGCTGGTCTTTGATATCCATTTGGAGCTGGAGGAAGCCCATAATTAATAATAAGGCTTAAGCTTTGTCATAAATTAGGTGCATCCTCTTGCAGTCTGTGCACCTGTATTTAAATCTACTCCAGCCCCTAGCTGAAGTAGATTTCAATTGTCATTTAAGGCGGGAACTGTCATAAATGATAATTAATGTGCCGCATTGTGGTGTTTAGGCTAATCGTGGTTCTCTTGATTTAACCCCTTAGTGACTCATTGCTGTGGCCTTAGTTTTGAATTTTTTGTTGGTTTGGTCTATTTTTTTATACTGTTTATGTTTCACTAATCCATTAGGTTTTTACAGTTGTGTGGATACCTAACCTAATATGTGTAGGTTTATTTTTTAGTTATTGTGTGCACAATGAAATATTTTTTATACTATATAATGTTTCTTTTCTGTTGATTTTTTTTTTAATTACTATATTGGATTTCTATTTTACAACTTGATTTTAAGCTTGTAATGTATAGTCTTACTCCTGTATGCCAGTACATTATACTCTGTCTCTGACACAGGCTACGAGTAGGACCCCACTAATGTGGCCAAGCAGCAGGATTACTGAACAGACAGCCCTAGGGTTCTTTGAAAATCCAAGCTATTACAGTAGGAGTGCTTCAGGAGCTGCTAACCCATTCTATTGTCAGAAGAAAGAGTGGCTTGTTCTGAATGAGCCTGGAAAAATTATCTCTGTTAATTGGGAGCCTCGTGCTCCCGCATAAACGAATCCTCCTCCTATAGCGGTAGCTCCTCATTATCCTCCTCCTCCATTTCCTCTTCCATGAAACTTTCTCCCTGTGGGT